>NC_067118.1:29642977-30291827 GCF_021347895.1 Acanthochromis polyacanthus
ATTTCGCTTCACCATCATCTGACCAATGAATGTGCTCACAGTATCCATCACTCTTGTTTTCAAGCTCCTTAGCAAAGTTTCATCTTGTAATTTAATGCCAAAGAAAAAACTAACTTTTTTGTTTTCTCGATGCTGTCCACAGAGGTTGATGTAGTCTAGTGTCCTTCACACTGTCTGACCTATCACTGAAGCTCTGATTTCCATTGATAACCCCTGTGCCAAGTCTAAGGCACTTGTGTGTTTATGTTTAGTTTTCAGGGCTTCATTGTGCAAATACTTCACTGTCCTTGTCGTCATTTGAGGAAAATGGCCCCTGCAGCTCTAAGTAGTGGTTCTGTGGCTCTCTCAGTCACCAACAGATAACTCCTGTAACTGTGCTTCCACTTGTGTTTTCCTGCTCACCAATCTTGTGGTGCCCCTTTCCATCTCTTCTAGTCACAAGACAAGATTTTTCAGTATTTTCCACATGGAGTCTTGATGTAGACGTGCAGATAGATACATCCGATAGTTTTTGGTGTTTGTAGCTTATTTTGAAACTGTGTTTATGCAGTTGTACTAACAGGAAATCACAAGTGTAGTCAGTTAGTTTTTAGCACTCTCAAGTTTTTGTGACTTGTGTGTCACTCCTCACAGGTGTATTTGTACAGGGGTTATTCTTTTATTATCTGTTTTTGATTGTTTATGAGTTGATATACTCTTCTTGTCAACTTAAAACTAAGGAAATTATTGAAAAGTGATACAATTAGAAATCATTTGACGTTCAGGTGATATTACATAGGGGTGTATTCACTGTTAGCTTTGTTGCACCTGTTAGCGTGGGGGTAAATATCACCTTTCACATCTGTATGAGTCCATGAAATCTCATGTATAGTGGTAGGCAAGTCAGATTTTGCTTCCATTTTTGTTTTATGAGCAAGACAGTGATTTTGGTTGACTCTACATCCAGCCAGTTTGACAGACGGTTGGGGTGACCTCTAATCCAGGAAGTACTGATTGTTTAACCATTTCTAAAGAGCTGCATGGTGAAATAACTGGAGAAGAAATGATACATCTGATCCAAGCAGCGCTGACAGTGTTGACGTCATTGCTCAAAAACAGTAGTGTCACATGACTGCTAGTTAGTATAACATTAAGCGTGATATAGACCCATATATTACAACAATCACTTTTCTGAAGAACTTGAACCAGAGCTTTGTATTCTGCTCTTCAGGGAAGTATTACCACAAAGCTGCTTCCAAAGTTTGGGCTAATGAGCACTTTAGAGAAAAATATGGAGATAATAGCATGTCTTATCGTGTTTATAGGCTGCACTGCCTCAAAATAAAACTAACTGTAGTGGGAAAACTGAATTTAGGAAAAGTATTGTGTTACGTTACTGCATTACAGACTATTGTAATGTGACTACAGTAATGTTTTGCCTCAACACCGAAGACTGAAGTTAATGCCAATTAACTGCATCATTTCTAACTTTACCAGCACACTTGCACAAATTAACACATTTTGTTTTACAGAGTAGGGTTGACTTTTTTTTTTCTTAAATTGTTTTGAAAAATTTACTGATATTTTACAGATTTTCCTTGTTTTGTGAAATCACAAATAAGAACTGGTAGAATCATAGAAAATAGCATTCATTTACATACTAACCATGAAAAACAAAACAGTTAATGATGTCCTCATCTGAAGTCTTTTTTTATATAAATAGTAGTTTGTTCTTTTACAGTGTATGACCTTTAAAATTACACAGTTTTAGTGTGTTTCAATCAGATAAAAATATCATTATCATACAGATATTTACTGTTATTTCTGCTGTTTTTACAGGTTTTGAACATTACAGTATTCCACAGCTTTTATCATATTTTTGTGACACTTATTGACAGATTCCACAGTTGTTTTACAGATCTAGCTTTTTTTTTTACAGTGTATATATTCTTTTTCCTATAGACCCTGTGCACGATAGCATGTGCTAGTTCCGGTTGAAAAACTACAGTTGCTACAGTTACTTCCGGTCCTGCTTACAGCGCTGTCAAAATGGAAGAAGCCAGCAGTACACTTTACTTTTCCAGATGCCTAGGCAACTTGCCTAAAATTTCTGTTGACGATGTTTATCGTCTCGATGATGATTTTGCGTCAGCTCCTTAAAGCAAACGGGAAAAGGGATTCAAATTTTATATATCCCAGTACATATATAACTTTGAAGGTAAGTGGCATCGCATCCTACATAACTAGCGCTAGCTTAACTGTAGGGCTTGCCAAACATGTACTTTATCATTTTATTTTCCAGTATTTATACATTACTATTTTTTGCTTAGTTAGCTACTAGAATCCACTTTACACTTTAGTCTTTGGTACTTAGCCCGTTGCGCTTCAGTTGCGCTTCAGTGTCCCATCTGCGGTACACTTTGAGATCTGCATAAGCAATTTGCTAAATGTCTGAAACTGCAAACGCGATTATACAAACACTATACGCCGATGGAAAGCTTAGATTCTCATGAATCCGCCGGTATAAACAACTTTCAGATGTGATTACCACAGCGGGTAATATAAACACATTTGTCCGACAAACAACGAATATCCATCCATCCATTCTCTATACACGGCTTCAACATACACAGCGCGACTCACATTTCCGGGTTTATTATTACACACGGATGAAAATATTCCACAAAAAACGGCCATAATCCAACCTTGAACATCCAGACGAAACAAGCCAGTAACATATTTTGTCCAAAACATGTCTTGAAGTCGGTATATACTCCACAAATAGGTCGTTTTCAAGGAAATGCACCTCGCGATGCGCGTCTAATATTCCCTGTATTTCTCGTCATATTTTTATTTACAAATAGAATGTTAGCGATTTTTTTGTACTGAAAGTGGCTGGAATTGACTGCAGCTTAAAGGGTTAGTCGAGTTCAGCAAGACATTTTATATTTGTAGTTTTGTTTGAACAAAATGACAAATGCTTGGATTTCCTCTATATTTGATTAGATGTAAAAACGGAATAACAAATGATTGAAGAGTGCACGGATTGTTGTTATAGTTTATCAGATATTTGCTGTTTGATCAGTGACTATGCACTAATATTCCCGATCCTCAGCTCAGTGTGAAACATTTTTTTTCGTCTAATTTTGGCAATCCACTGAGCCCGCAAATGCCGGTCTTTTGGAAAATGGTGAAAGCTTATAGAACTGTTATAAACACCAAAGGCCCAACATAATGGTACACTACAGTACCTCCCATATCGACCTTGAACACGCTGAAATCAGATTTTTTGTTTTGCCGAGAAAACAGTGTTTTTCTTTTTTGATTCCATGTTATCCATGCTGCGAAATAGCCTCCGGAAGGACCTGTAAGCCACTCCGGTCAGAACCCGGAAGTTAGCATTTTTGACGTGCACAGGGTCTATTGCAACTGTTTTTAGCCATATCACACAAATACATTTTGCCCCGTCTGCATCTTTACAGCTTTGTAATCATGTCCAGAGCAGACTTGGCATTCCCCCGACTCTCCTTTTAGCTTTATTGCACTTGTTTGGGTGAGAAAAGTTACACTTTTATCCTCTGGCTGCGATCCATTTCGCCCCAGCCAGAATGCTGCTTATTATGTAACAGCAAGGACGGGAAGCCCTTAAACAGAGTGCAGAAGACATATGAAGCAGCAGGTATGATGTAACATCATTATCAAACAGCAGCAGGTAGTGGAGATGCAGGTTAAACTTAACTGACACAACAAGCCAAGTGTGAATATGTTTCTCACCCCGTTGGTACGTGCAGCATTTTATTTAGCTGCAGGTAAGGAAAATGTTCCACGTGAGTGAATGAAAACACTTGTGCAAGTGTGCAGAAAACACACAAGGAGATAACAGTGAAGGTTAGCTGCACGTGTACTTGCATGTTTGCACTTTTTATACCAGTTTATTCTCATTCAGGGTCGCTGAAGGGACAGGATCAATATCCCAGCATGCACTGGGATGCTTTCGGGACCTTCATGCTGTGAGGAACTACTGACACCAGATCCTTTATGCATTACAGAAAATATACAGCTTCAAAGAAACACCCTTCAGAAGACCAGAAAGGAAAACAGGAGCTGGGCTTTTCATCTTTTTTTTTTTTTTTTAATGTTTCTGGTTTCCTTCCAGCCCTAAAAGCAGCCAGGTGGACCATCTCTGGATTACACAAACACATACCAAGACTGCTGCTGATGTCCGACGCTCAAAGAATGTCAATGTGGTGAAAGTACAGAGCAGTTTAGGTTATATGTATGAGCCGAAAAGGCCAGTTTTAGCTGTGCTTAGGGGAGTAGTTTATAGGCAGCGAGGCTTATAAAATTACTGATGGACAAGTAATTCCATAATATCTGCGTTCGTCCTCTTTTATCCTCAACAGAACTCATCCAGTTCTCAGCAGGACTGAGTCAGTCTCACTATTAGATCCTGGCGTTTTCAGTGCAATCTGAATGTGTTTGTTAAATTTCAAATGCGACTCAGTTTAGAAAAGAAAAGTTTGCCCCAGTTAAACCGAAGTCTCACATGCAGTTGCGAAATGTCAATATGCAGATGCTGCTCTGGAACGAGTGCTGTGTGTTTCTGCGTTCGGCTTTCTGTCTGATTTGTGCAGCAGTGAGGCGCTCATCAAGTCATCATTTGATTGCATCGCGTTTTCGATAAAAAAGATGCCGTCGCCTTGAATGATGCCTCTCATTAGCTGCGCCTCAGACCTCCAGACAATGAAGATGACTGCAGTGTTTGTTTTTCTCGTCTTTTCAGTCCTTGCAGGCTACCTTGAAAACATTTTTACTTTCAGAAAATGAACAAATAAAAACACGGACGCACTCCCGCTGTAACCTCAAACAATCTGTGTTTAAGATTACCCTGAATCTCTCTCTAAACAAGCTGTTACCCTCCTGCTACGCCTTTTTTGGGTCACCATGGAAACCTCATCGTTCTAAGAGGTGGTACAGACCTGACCCTCAACTTTCACTGACACTATTCACTTGCTATAAGCTCAGTAGGATTTCCAAAGTGAACCAGTTCCCTGTTAGAAATAGAAAAAAAGGAAAGCAACACAGCTGAGAGCATTTTCATCTGCCATTTCTATCTGATAAAAAGAGAGCTGAAATCCATAACAGTGATTGCAGACAGAAAAATGTGGAGAAATAATTTATAAGAGCCCGTCATTTACAGATGCAATCAATTTCATATCATTCGTCACAGATTGGTATATCTGTTTATAATTGCTTCCCTCTATCATTTACTGGTAGTGTTAAATAATATTTGAAATGCTCTCTGAATGTTTTGCAGATGGGTTCGGATACTTCTGCCATTTCATATCGCATTCCGTTTTCACACCCGTGTTCACATACATTTGCACTGTGTGGTTTATTTTTTTCCACTCCCTGTCTTCTTAGTGTGACTTTCACATTTGCAGCTTTAAGCCGCCAGTCGTCACAGCTATTTTGACTTTCTTTGCGACTGATTTGACAGTGCAGATGTAATTGTTAGCCTAAATGCAGTGTCCTCTATGCAGTATGTATGAGGCTGGTTGTGTTGGGCAACTGAGATTATTATGTTAATCACATCTAGTGCTCTTTTGAGAAAGAAAAAGAAAGAGAGAGATTCATGCTTTGCATTTTCCGGTTACATAATTGTACTAGTCACTTTTACATTCATTTGAGGGAATACCATCAGCTCTCTGTGCGTAGATGGAGAACTTGTTTCTTTGCAACAAATTAAATCTTTGCATAAAGCAGAACGACAGCGTTGCGCTACAGGCAGAGCAGACGTCACACTCGACTGCAGCACAGCACAAGAGCCGCAGACTCAGAACAATAACAACATGTGTGTCATCCGGCACCTCGGTTTGTTGAATGAGCGGCCAGATAAACATTCATGGGGGAAAATTCACGGCTAATGTTGGTTTAGAGGCCAGATAACTAATTAGCTTTTCAACTGCAGCACATAAAAGTATATTGGCCTTAAGCAGCCTTTAAACTGTTGTTTTCCACAGCAGAAACTTGCATTTGTGCTGTGTGCGTGTTCCGACTGCAAGAACTGCCCCCGTAGAACCTCTTTCAAGGCCGTTTTTATTTAAGGGGGGGTGGGTAGCAAAAAACACATACAACAGAGTAGGTAATTCTGAGTGGCCCTGAAAATCTGCTGTGGCGGTCTCGTCCTTGATTGGTTACACTCAGAAACACAAGTGCTGATTGGTTAAACTTGGATAGAGAAGCAGGTGCCATTTTTCTGTCTTTCTCGAGCAGCAGGTTTTTTCTCCTAAACACTACTATTTTTAATGTAGTATTCACCACATAGGCAAGCATAGCAAACCCTCCGTTTATATTTCTGATGTGCTCGGAGATCTATAGTTGCATGAATTCAGTACTATTTGGTGCAGTCAGGTAGGACAGACTTGACGGGCCTTTCCTGAAAACACTAATGCCATCTCGCATCTGCAGAATTTTCTAGAAATCTAGAAAGCTGTCCCTTTTTTTTTTTTTTATTCCTGGTTTTCTATCGGTCCTACAGCCTGACACATCCATCCATTCAGATTAAAAAGATAATACCTGATGCAAAGCAGCATTGACAATCTCCTGGCTAACTTAGCTACCTTACTTTGAGTTGCAGTAGATGTTGCTGTGGTGAAAATCTTTAGGTGCTCTGATTGCTAACTTATCCAGATGATGCATCAAGTTAATAACATTATTCTATTCTTTACACACAATTCCTATCCTTGATGACTTTGCTTTGCCGGCCTGCAGTCTGACTTATCTATCTGATATGAACTGAATGAGTTGTATCTTTCTGTATATTACATAATGTATATACTGAATAAAAATATTAATGCAGCATGCAAATAGCCTTCCTTTCTGACTTAGAGAAAAAGTTTCTTGGTTGTGTTTGGAAAAGTGTTATTAATTTAGACAGCTGTGCACAAAAACATTTGGAGCTGTTCAACTAAATTCTCAACCACTGAGTTGATCCACATCCTCGTCAGGCGTGGCTTTGAAAGACAATGATCAGACAACTGATTTAATTAGCAGCACTATGCAAATAGGGGCTGATGTTTGTCAGTCGACTGCAGAACAAAGGCAACGAAACATTATGTCATTTGTCAGATTTTTTGCTAAGCTGCAGGTGCACGGTGGTCACAAGCAGCAGATATTAACACAACACACCAAGATCCATTCCTATTTCCATTGCTGAAATACTGTACATCCAGTTACTAATGTAAATGCTCATGTGGTGCTCAGTCTTTAATGTCACTGCTACCAGAATAGTGTTGGACTGAAACCTAAAGGTTTTCATCCTCTGTCTCAATGTTCAGACCTGCACTCTATCCTGTTAATCTGTTGGGCACTGGACATTGATTGCATGGCTGAATGTGCACCCTGATCACTTTTCCATAAAAGTCATTAAAGGTCGTTCCTCTGTACATAATCATATCATTTCCAACTGCAAATCTGAACTGCACTGTCACATTAAAGAATAGACACATGCAAGCAGCAGTACTCTGAGTTGTGTAAAGTGATTTGGGGAAGATGTTCTTCACATTTCAGCACCAATATATGCCCAAAAAGAGAACAAGCGTCAAAACTCACCTTTGTTTTGTCACTGTGGTCTACAGGCTACAAAATGAAAAGTTCATTAATAAGATGAGCTCAGGTTTGTTGCCTCCAGTTTCTTAAATACGTGCAGCCTTAGACAGCAACAGGATCCACATGATGATAGAGAGCTGCACATGTTTGTGTATGTGGAATAACCATGGCAGAAACTTCATGTAATTCTTCTCGGTGAGCTGTTGTACATTCTCAATGTTTAGTTTGTGGCTTCCAACAGTTAAGGACTGTTTCCTCTCAGTTTATTAAACACGTGCTGCATCAGACAGCAGCAGGATCTATATGATTGTCTCTAAAGAGCGAGAATTGTTTGCATTTTTTCATATAGAACAACAGCAGTGACGTCATTAATGGACTGTATTCCAGTGGATATGTACAGTACGGTACTTTTTGTTCCATGAACAGCATTCTCTGCTTTTTGCACTACATCATGCATATAAATTGTGCATTACTGTGTTTATATATTCCTTTCTCGCTTGCAAATATCTGTATATATTGTGTTATATTTATTTTTATTCCGACAATTTTTTCTTCTTGTTCTTCTTTCTATAATTTCTTTATTTTTATTATTCTGTTTCCATATTCCTAGGGTGACACCAACAGCTGAAACCAAATTCTTTGTACGTTGTGTACGCACTTGGCCATTAAAGCTGATTCTGATGCATTAGCTATAATTACAAACTATCCCCGCCATGGAGACAGGATCAATCATGATCAAACAGCAAGTCACACTGTGTACTTTTCTTTCCTCCTCTCAGAGTCACAGCTTATCAGCTGCAGTTAAATTATTTGTTACATCGCAGCATCCTCTCGTTCAGTCTCAAGCTTTCAGTTTCACTGTTAAAAGAATCAGAAACAGACTTGGCTGTTTGTTTTTCTGAACAGTTTGATGAGCTTTTATTAGTTTAGATTTAGTCTATTATTGCATTACTTGGTGTATTGCTGTGGTATGTATGTCTGAATGAAGCTGCAAGGGTTATAGTGAAAAAGTCTGAATGACAGAAAGCTGTCACTTCAACAGATCGATGAAGCCAGTCATATTGTGTATCCCCTGCCCTGGAATCTGAGCTCAGCCTTCCAGCTGCTCAACAAACACAAACACCAACGCCTCTCCAGTTGAAAGTATAAAGAGCATATCTGATATTTCCACCACAACCCTTTTTTCTTCTTTTTAAAATACCAAAAAAACACATTTAACGATACATTTTAAAAACACATTGACAGATACATATAATTTTGTGAAGAAAAAAAGTAACGAGTAATTCTGATTACATTTGGGCTTTAACGGTGTGTATGATGTACGATGTTTCCTGTGATGTTTGTGTCATTGCTTGGTGTCCTTTTCTCTCTGACAGGACACAGCAGGGAGGCCGAGTCCACTGTCACAACAAACACGCCAGCGCCTCTCCCCCTGACATACACACACAAAGAAACTCACGCAGAGTGAGGCAAACAAAAAGGATCGATTCTTTGAAACACTGTGCACAACACAAAAAAGAGTGACTGAGGAATGGCTCATTCCTCTTGAAAATCCCACACTGACACATATTTTCTTTCAGTTTCTCCAAAATAGAGCTAGAAATTGTTGCTGGCCAGAGGGTATGGCCACATAGGCAACTCATATCTTTAAAGAGAAGAAATGTTCATCCAAAGACTTTAAAACTTATCTTCAAATATAATTTGACCGCTCTGCCTTTGTGAACAGCATGATGATGTCTTTCTTAAAACTCCCCATGGCTCTGCTATTCACTTGATGGAGGACTAATAAGAGCTGAGGCGCACAGTTTTATGTTGTTTAATGATTGCTGCAACTGCAGTAAAGTCTTAGAAATTATACGTTTAATTCATTTTTCATTCACTTAATTATGCCCCAGGTTGTTAAATTACTTCGACATTGTATTAGACTTGTTTCAGTCGACAAATAGGATATTTTGTTCGACGTGCTGACCTTTGTGTGTTCGTGCTCTGCCTGCTATCTCGCCTCCCAGCTTGATTCTTCCCTTGTTGCTGCTCTGAGATTGGGCAGGTAGTGACGGCGTGAACGCTGCAGGTCTGGGACTCGGAGTTGCTTACATGCATTATCTGCGAAATGAATTAATCTCTTGGTATTCAGCAACAGCATGTGACAGGCTGAAAAATCTAAAGCCTCAGCGGATTTCTCTCAGCAGAGTGTGAAATTTGTCACACGGAGGAGGTTCACTCCAGGGGTAGAGCTGCAGGGCACTTTTCTCTCCTGACAGTTTTCCCGCCCTCTAAACTGCACCAAAAAGTGACAGGAGTACCCGTAATGAATGCATTAATTAATTGAGGTTCGTCCCACCTTCGCCGGGTGATATTTTGGGAATGGCAAAATGAGAGACGTTTGATGGAAGAGCGGTTTGTTAGCTGCACAGAAGCAGAAAGGTGCTCTTCTCCAGCAGGAGAGTGTGCTCCAGCGGCGCCGCTATCTGTCTTTTGATGTTTTCTTATTAATGAGGGTGATGGCTTCCTCTTTCTCCTCTGCAGGGATGCAGTCTCCGGTGATCAAATTGGCCTCTAAACAAAAGCTCAGGGCTCGCTGCAGAGACTATTTCTGCTGTCCAGCTCCCAGCCCAGGGCTACTACTACTGTACAAGCTGGTTCCATCTCATCCCCCAGAGAAGCTCAGCTGCTTCATTACAGACACTCGAATGTTGAATCATGGGGCCATTCCTAAAATAAATCCACGAGTACTCTATTGTGCAACTAGACTGTGTTTTACGAGGAGTGTCCAGAGGGAACAGAGATGCATGTATGTCACGCATCATCCGTCAGCACATCTCCAGTGTTCATCTATGTATGCATGTGCCCTCTTACCCTCTGACATATTACCATATGTCTATACTTACAGCCTTCGTCTCACCATAGAGCGCACTGTTTCACTTATTTATGTGGCTTTTTCCTTGGAAGCGGTCTGATCACATACACAGAACATTTCTTCTTAACGCAAGGTTTTGTTAAGCTTTCACAGCACACAACAGGAGCACTGTGGCATCGCTGCACCTTCACAACGCAGTGAGGAATGTGGCTGTGGACTAAATCGGATTTGGCCTGATTTATTTTTGTCTACTTCAGATGACATTAAAAAACCAATTGAGACTAACTTCAGCATGATAACAATTTCATTAGGGCTGGCGAAGACAGTATCGATTTAAGTCGGTGTAAATTATGAGAAAAGCTGTGATGCATGTGCAAAGTGAAACATGTAATTTCTCAAGCCTTCTGGGGCCATTACTGGGTTCAAGTCAGGTGTCAAGTGAAATGCTCTCTGACAGCCTTTTGGCTCTCCAAAATGAATTTTCCCTCCATCCTGCTGGAAGGTGATTACGGCTCATTATTGCACATTGCATATTATTAGACATGCATCGAAGAGACTTCCACACAAATTTAAACATTCACAGGACAGCACTTCTACAGACATAGCTAGAAGTACGTCACCGTCTATTACAGCTTGTAGTGTCTAATTCACAGCTAACTTTTCATCTTGGTCTCTGCAGTCAGACAGACATGCAGTCATCTCCCTCTGGAGACTAATTCCAGCTCTACAGGAACGACCTGTCACTATTAGGCTCCACTCAGGTAAAATTCATAGGGACCCTTTGTGGACAGACATACATTTGTGGGCACCAGCAAAGTGTTTATGTGAGACAATAATAAATCAGGAGCCGACAAGAGTCATGGTAAAATAAAATACACACAATATAATCTCAGAAATTTCAATTAAACTTGCAACAAAAGAATAGAAATGTATCCACTCCTCATTAAGGTTGATAAAAGTGGTTACCATGGTAACACATTAAGTACTAAACTACTAACGTTGCTTGTCCAGGCGGCTTAAATACCAAAATGACCACGGCAGACGACAAGAAATTGAAGCAGAGTTCTAAGAGAAAGAGAGTCCACGGTCCCAGCACACCCCTCAAACAGTCTCATCTGCTTTGTAACAGCAAAACCAGGAAACTTCAAGCTAATTGTGTTTTTGTATAGACTCAAATTTATGTATGTCTAGTCGAAGTATAATCTGTGAGGATTAACCTTATTTTGGGGCAAAGCCACTGAAGCAATTTTTTTAAATCAGGTTTGGCAGTTTTTATGTCCCAGCAATAATTGAAATTACAGCTATGGATCTCTCTCCATTCATTTAAACAGGAGCCTGGTCTTATTAGTTCAAACCGACTGCCTGGGGCGTTACCAAGAAGGCTACTAAAGGATGAGACTTTTGATGAAAACACTTTTACCAGTGTTTGCCATTATTTTCACTGTTTAGACAGATATTGAACATTATAATATCTCAGTTTTGTAAGGATTTTTTTTTCCGGTGTACTTGTCTTTTTCTTTGTCCTCCACATCTTTCGTTGACCTCGTGTTTCCATTGAGGTTAAGGAAAAAACATAAGATGATACTTTTTACTATTTGATCGCAAGACTGGTCACTTATAAATGTTGAGGCGGAAAAATGTCCTGTAAAGCAGTTACATGCCTCAATGATGCCATAACCCACAGAGTCACAATGACCAACTTTATGGGAAATGCGACAAGCTGAAATACACCTGAATTACCCTGAAGACCATATCAGCGTAAATGCACTCTGCTGACGCTCTGGTTAAGAGTTGGCATGCACCACCCAGGGTCCATTACCCAAACTTGATGTCCTTTAGGACAGAGGTGAGGAAATCTGCTAAGGAAATCAGCCACCATACAAATGGCCTCTTCTCTCTGTTGTTGAAAAGGAAACTCTACTGCAGCCAGAAGGAATGCTCAGAGAGGCTGAGGAGACTTTATTTCCTCAGGATGTCGCACTCCATAACATGGAGCCACAGTAACAGGTCCGGTTTAAGGCCCGGTCACACCGCCCGAACTTTGCTGGAGCGTTCCTGGAGCGGTGAAAAAAATTCATCACCGCTCGTAACCGTTCACCACCGTTTAACAGAAGTTGGCCCCCGTTAAAGCAACGCCGTATACGCTCGGCCACCGCTGATGTTTCTGGAGGGGCCCTCCTACCGCTCCGAAAGTTTTGAGCTGCACAAAATATTGCGAGCGGTGAGGAGGGGGCAATTTTCTGCCCCGGCAAAGTTCACCCCCGCTCCACCAACGCCCAGTTCGTGGACGCTTGGGTCCGCTAGGCCAACGCAGAAATCTTGAACGCTGGACCACCGCTGCTTCGCCAGCGTTGCCCGGGCGGCGATTAAACATTGCACAAACTTCGGTGGAGCAGTTGTAAGCATTTTACGAGCGGACACGAGGTTGCTGGAACGGTGTCGGGCGTTGAAGCAGCGATCCATGGCAGCGATGAACTTTGGTTTGGCGTTGGTATAGAGGTGTCGGAGCGGGACCAGAATTTGGCAATAAATACGGGGAGAAATGGACCAGGAGCTCATTTGGAATCGAGCTGCCGTTGAGTTCAGACCTCATCTATATCGAATATGCTCAAAGTTACAGTAAAACTGTATCACCATGGATGCTGAGAGACTTGCTATGATTGGTGCACTAGTCCAGCAGCAGAATCAGAACCTCCTCAGATTGCAACAAGCTGTTGACAGAAGGAGAAGAGAGAGAAGAAGGAGAGACAGAGTTGTGTGGGTCAGACAGTGGATACTGAGAAGGCCTGAACATGGACTGTATGACAAGCTGATGGTGGAGCTGAGGAATGAGGATCCACGAGCCTTCCAGCACTTCTATCAAAAATCTATCAGAACTTGTATCAAAACGATCCGTTCAGCTCTGTAGTCACAAGCGGTATGCCGCTAAACCAACTTTATACCCCCGCTGAGCCAACGCCCGCATGCGCAGAACGCCGCTATACCAACGCTTGCGTCACCGCTAAACCAACGCTCGCTACCGCTCGCTACCGCGAAACCAACGCTAAAGCAACGCGGTGCACCGCTAAGCCAACGCCCATGTTTTCGATTTTTTTTCCCATTTTGTGCGCGGTGACGAGCGTTGTCGAAATCCCCCCCCCCCCCCCCTCCCCCCACCGTTCAAGGAACGCTCCAGCAAAGTTCGGGCAGTGTGACCGGGCCTTTATTAGAATTTCTTTTTTCAGCACCTCACGCAGGAGTCACTAATTACTGTGCTATGAATCCTGCATGTCCGCAATTTCATGTTCAAGTTTCATGTTCATTATCACCTCACTGGTGCTCCTCGTGTATTTTCACACTCAGTCTCATTTGTAGTTATCTTGTCTCATTTTCCTTCTTCATTTGGCATTATTCAGTCTCTCAGTTTCACACTCCACTAGTGCTGTATTTTGAACATAATGTCTCACATTGTACTCATATATTAATGTGTATGACAGAGATATATAGACAGTGTGGTTACACTTGACACATGATGATTTAATCCTAGTTAACCCTGCTGTCTGCCACTTAGAATGCCCTCAACTGTAGTAAGGCCTCTGCACCTCTGACTCGCCCCGGGCTGTTTATCCCTCGATGTTTACTCAGCTGTGCATGACGAGAGGGCGGTGCACGCTGGAGTTACAGCGCAGCGAGCTGCTACTGCTGCTGCTGCTGCGACGGCCTCTCCGCCTGCCTGGCATTCCTCTCGATGCAGAGAGCGAGCGTGGGCTCTGCACATGGCTGGCACAAGCAGGCCGGCAGGAGATTTGTAGGCGACGATGATGATTGAGACGTGCAGGGAAAAGGCAGGCAGAGGAGGTTTGAACATCCCATGTGGATCTGCTGCAAAGAGGTTTGACACAATGGGATGTGGAGAGAAGGTGGGGAGCTTGACAAGCGCCGAAATTAAAGTTACATGTCACCATTTGAAACTAGTGCAAGGCTGTTATATAGATACTTAATGTAATTTATATTTATTATAAAAATACACTGTATAACTGCATCACATAAGTGGCTGATAGTGAATGTCCAAGTCCTCCAAGAAGCTATTTACCATCTCGCTCTGCTCTTCTTTGCTCTCCTGGGGGAAAGAAAGAGGATGTCTGCTAACTGCAAGAGCTTCTACATAAAATTGAATGGCTCTGAATGAATGTGAACCGGCAATTCTAAGACATTTATGTCTCCCATCCAAATTCACAAGACCATTTCCATTATTCACCAGGAACCTTGTGCACTGCAGGAATTTGAAAGTATCATTTTTCAGCAGTTATTTAAAGTAGCCTTTCAACAAAAATCTCTCTCTCTTCATTTCAGTCCACAGCAGACACACTCTCAGAAAAGTAATGGTTCCTTAATGGTTCTCCAGAAGACTCTCTTGTTCTTTAAAATGCCATTAGCAGTTGAAGAAACTCTTCATATGAAAGATAGTTGTTTTATGTACTTTATGTGGTTCCATGAAGCACTAAAGGTTCATTTATATTGTTTGGTTTGGTGGCACGTAATAGCTTTAAATTAGAGCCGAAACTAATGATTATTTTAATTATCGATTAATAATTTGGTCTATAAAACACCAGAAAACATTAAGAAAAGTCCATCAGAATTTTCCACATTCAAAACTGCCATCTAAGAACATACTGTTTGGTCTGAGCAAAAATTCAGAACCAAAAACATTAAATGTATTTTAATGGAAGAAACCTAGTCTGAACTATTATCACGTCCTATTTGTTAAAGTACATCCAAGTAGGTGCACAAAGGACTGCTATGAAAATGGTTTTCTTAAGCAGTCTATATTTATTTAACTTCTTTGCAGTGCCTGTTACGGTGCCTGTAGAGAAACCATTTTTTGATGTTTCTTTAAGGAACTTTGGGGGTTCTTGAAAGGATGGTGTGAGTCTTTGTGAAACTTAAAGGGTTTCATCCACGTCACCACTGTGAAGACCCATTTTTGGTTCCAGTGAGGACCTTTAAGTTTCTGAGTGTAGGTGGGAGGAAACGCAGGAAACCTTCCTTCGGGGCGTTATTTCCTCTCAGTGCGTCGTGCCACTGCAAGTCCATCAGCCACAGAGACCAGGGATTGTGGTAAAACAACAATTAGTTGTCCTTGGAGACAGACGGTAGCCTGCCGGCTCTGCTCTCCGCTTGATCAGCCGTTCTGTTGTTTTGTTGTGAATCTCCTCTGTTTTTCTCAGGAAGGGCGTCTCTTTAATTCTCCACTGATTTGGATCCCACTGTGCCACATCTATCAAAATGATAATGAAAAGCTGGTCCCATTTTCTTACATTATTTGATTATTTTAAATGTCAATTAATCGGCCTATTATTTTGTTGATTTATTGATTATTCATGTTGTCTATGCAATGCCAATCACAGTTTCCCAGAGCCAAAGGTGACATTGTTGTACGTATGTTCAGATTTTGGTCGGCCTAAAACCCAACAGTATTTAATTTTGCTTGAAAATAAAACTGAAAAATTATACAAATATTTAGATTTTAAAAGCTGGAACAATACCTTGAAAGGCTTCTATGCATTGTTATTGGTATGCAGCACTTCCGATGTTGTTTGGTGTCTTTGCATTATTCATTGTGAGTTAGTTTCCAGATGACTTTACCAGTGCTAGACACCTGCTCTACATTTACTTAGCTACTTAAATAATTAGGCACTTTACCTGAATATTAATTTTATTATAACTACTTGCTTTCTACCACACTCCATTTATTTGACAGATAATCTTACTGATGACACTTTTAAAACACAATGTATTGTAAAGCCAACTCATGACTCTTAAACCTTTTAACTTGTCATCCCTAATGAAGCCAAGAGAGGTAAAATCAGTCTTGTAATGGAAAGAACCCAAATTTGGTTGGATACAAAAATTGTGTAGCTTTGGACAGATTTGACCCCTCCATTGGGAGGCGCTGGACTAAACCTCTTCAGCGTACTACAGAAGGTCAAACTTCTTGATTAGCTACAACAGTGAAGAGTTACTTATGCATCATTTGATGTGCAGAACATTTTTCAATTTCTTGATAATTATTTTGCCTCTAAAATGTTAGAAAATATGGAAATGTGTCCATCACATTTTCCCAGAGTTCTGAGGACAACTTAACATGTCTTGTTCTTTCTGAAAGCCAACAGGAGGCAAAATACTACAGTCAAAAACGTGCTTTTTTGTTGCTTTTTTTGCGTTGATCATTTTGAGATTTGGGATTATTTTGTTTCCTTAACATGTTGTTTCAGTCTTTTGCAAAGAAAATATTCAGAATGCAAATATTTTACTCTACTTTGTCTATTTTTGTCTTTAGATTTTGGTTCTAATACATACCTATACCAGCCACTTTCTCAAAATGAAAGTTTTTTGTTATTCTCTGAGCCAGAACTGTCTGCTTCAGTAGCACTTACATACTCCTATTCTTTTTATATTTTTTTAGCTTTCTGCGGAGGAGTTTGTTCATTTATCATCCATAACCTGATATATAGAACAAAAACATGGCAAAAATGTATTTTTCAGGCTGTATTTCCAGATTTATGGAGAGATGGAAAAAGAAATCCAAAATTTGTTTTGACTCTAATCAAATTATACTGTAATTAGGGCATCTTTAGATAGATAATACCTCATTTACACCTTTAAACAGACATTTCTCATGCAAAAAAAAGCATTGCCATATTGTAAGCCATCAACGGGGAGAGTTTTATGGTGATATCTATTAACTAAAAATTTTATTCACCTGTAGCGTCTCAACTTTAGTTTACTATAGCATCAAATTCATAAAGAAGCTGACCTTCTTGCTTTCAAAAAATGACTAGAATTATGATATAATTCTGAAAATATCTGCAAATTAATTGCCTGTCAAACTGCTTAATTGATTAATCATTGCAGCGCTAGTGGCTATTTATCTACTGCTATAATATATGAATGCACCAGTACTCTTAGGAGTTTAAATGCAGGATTTTTGCATGTTTGAGTAGTTTCAAACTGTTTTCTTGCTTCCGCCAGACAGTATCACGCAGCCATCCAGCTTATAAAGACCCCCTTCACTTCCTCTCTCTTGCTGGATGTTGTGATTTTGGTTTATAACGTCTGCCCGATTTAAGTCTTATCTCAAATTCAGTCTTTCATGCTGTGATAGAGCTACGGTCAGCACAGTCCTGATTTTCAGATGGGGGCAGCACTCTGAGGCACATAACTTAAGTGAATACACACTTCCATTCTTCTTCAAATGATATGCTACCCGCTCTCCTGCAGTCTCCCGAGGTGCCCCTTTACCCGGCACTGTGATGCTATCGTCTCTGAAGGTGATAGGTACTGAGAGCCGGACGGTGTCTGGGAATAGGATGAGAGAGGAGGAGGACTGTCTCTACTGGCCTGTGAAATATTCATCAAATGAAGCAGGAGTGGGTGGGGAAGTGCGGCAGGAGATGGAGTTGAGTCCACAGGGGAAAGAGCATCATAGCTCAGGAGACACAAGAGAGCCACGAAAGAGCGATCCAGACCAGAGAGGAAGGAAACATAGCGGGGAAGGAAACATTGTTATTGTGTGGGAGCTGGCGGTTAAAATCCCAAATATGATAGATAAAAATTCCCATCACAACAGTGGAGGAGGTTTTATGATATTTCATCTATAAAGGTGGTTATGTGGGAGAAAGACTGATGAAGTTTTTCTGGAAATATCGCATTATGATATTTAAACTGATTTCTGATAAACGCTTATTTTCGACAAATGCTGGAAAAGTTTTATGCTAACTGTTTTTGTCCCCTGATTTCTCCTCTGTTGTCAGTAACGTCATGAGGACTTACCGTCTGAACCCATTAGGTGATCATTACACAGCCCTGCATCACCCAAAGTGTTTTCCACCAGACAGTGGACAAGATGATCCTGATTTACATGATCAGTTTATGCTCAATATGAAGATTTTGACCTCCAGAAATAAAGCAAATGTTGATAATTTTATGGAGAATATACATTTAAAGGATGAATTGGGTCAGAATTTTTGTATTGTCACAGAATCTCATGAAAAGATTATTCCTGTGTAGACAAAGCCTGATACAACTGAAATAAGCTCCAGCAGATACACAGTTTTCTCTTGTTTGGCTATGGCTGATAAAAACTGCAGAG
The DNA here is from genome assembly GCF_021347895.1 of Acanthochromis polyacanthus. Lineage (NCBI taxonomy): Eukaryota > Metazoa > Chordata > Actinopteri > Pomacentridae > Acanthochromis > Acanthochromis polyacanthus. The sequence continues at coordinate 29,661,556 of NC_067118.1, forward strand.
TTTGCTAACTGTGTGGTCCTGTGCATGAACTGCCATGAATTTTTAATTCATGGTCCCCAGAGGATGATTGCTTATGACTTTTATCGTGGCACCACTATGAGAATCAAGTTTACGATTCTGTGTTAAATGCAGCAGCAGTCAGCTGGATTTCCATAAATCTGATACAGAAATTACCTTCAGGCTAAATTGCAATCTGTCTGTTCAAAATTATGATGCATTACCATCATCCTCACCTGTACTTGGTGCTTATCACTATTTAGGAAATGTTATTAACACTAGCATACTATAAATTGCCAAACATCAGCAAATTACTGTCATTATGATCATCTTAGCATGTTGAGGTTAGTTAAAGGAACTCAGGGAGCTACTAGCTGGTTGTTTAAAAAAGACAGTGTGTGTCCCATTTCTGAAGATTTACATTTTTAGAAGGAATCAATGAGAATGAATTGTAAAGAGTAACAAAAATACAGAATAACACTAGCCTTGTTAGCGGCACTAGCACATTTTGAGCTAAATGTTATTGTCAGCACCACTTTTCTCACTACATCGTGCCCCAAAAATTTGTTCTCCGCAGAAAAACAAAGCTCAAATACTGAAAATGCAATTTAATCAATTTATTCAACAACCGGTATTTCCCTCTTTCACTTTGATCACAGCTTTCAGTCTTTCAGCCATGGAATGTACGAGGTTCTTCAGTGTGGATGGTTCTATCTTCCCCCACTAGAGTTGAGCTGTTTCATGGTGGTCGGTGTGGGAGTTTGAGCAGAGACACCATCTTGCAACACCAATTCCGAACATCAATTGGGAATTTTTCCGTTCAATCACAGGTCCCAATTCTCTCCGCCTGGCCAAAGCTAGAAGTAGTATAATTTTCTAGAATGTTGTTGGTGTAGTATTAACAGTGGTACCTTGAGGCATATTGTGCAGATCTAAGAGACCTAGCCCCCTAAACCATACAATGGGCACTGAATTTCACTTCTGGAGAAGATGGTACTTTTTCACGTCCTTCTGTATAGACACGGTCATTTTGGGCGTTGGTTTTCGGAAATATATAGAGGGCGTTCAGCAGAGAAAATTCAGTTCTCTCAGTCATTGGAGTCAGAGTTGGGGACTTCTTTGGATAATTCATTAATAGCAATACACATAAGGTTGTTTTGATAGAATGTTTGATTTTTTTCACTTAAATGCATCAGATGTAAACTGCCATAAAAGGACATAACAGAAATGCAAAGTCCGGTTGCTGGAAAAAACATGCTGACTCCATCCCTGGCTCACGTCCCTTCATAATGGAGGCTCTTTGCCCTCTGTTGCTCTCCCTGTGGCTGCCCTGCAGGCATTCCAAGGAGTGTCTGCCAGACTTTCCTGGCGGAGGCTGCAGCTCAACGGAACTGCCGGTTAACCTTGCTAGACTGGATACACAGTCTGAAAACACCAGTGACCCTGTTTTATCCCCTTTATCTCCTCCTTTTTACTGCACATTCCTGACAGCTTTCTCTGAGGTTTGAGGAACTTGATGTTGGACTGCACATAGAGGGTCTCTGTCCGTTCAGACCAGCCATTAGGAAAGTTAACTTTAACACAGAGCAACAGCTTCATCCTCTGCACCTTTGAGTTTACTTGCTTTCTTTATTTAATGTGTATCTAAATGAGATCATTTCTTTATATGTATTTACTTTTGTTTGTAGATTATTTTTATGTGTTTGTTTCATTGTTGTGTGGTTAAATTCAATGTAAAGTGGTTAAATTCTAAAGAAGCATTTTTCTCTTAGTCTTTAATAAAAGAAACATTTCACTGAAAATCAACTGAAATGAAATCTTTTATCTTGACAGATGTTCAGCTGTACCGCTGAGCCCTAATATGCATTACAGTAGCTCTGAGGCTGATGGAAATATGAGTTTTTCAAACAGGAGAATATTAAAATTCAGATGATGGTTCCAGATTAAAAGTCATTTAATTGTCAATAGGATTCATCCTCTAGGGAGCATGAATGCCTGTAGATATTTCAGTCTGTATCAACGCATTCTCCCAAAAGCCGAGATACTTGCTTTGCTGAAAATACAAGAAAATCTGTAGTAAGGAGAAGTATGTTGCTTGATTGATTGATTGAATGATTCTCTGATCATTTTGAAAATAAAGGTACAAAGGTAGTAGATATTCTTGTTGTTGAATTTCTCGGTAGTGCAGGACAGTCTTTGGTCGTGTCTCTGTAATTAAGAATAAAAAAAGTATTTTCTTTAGTTGTCTTTGCTTCCCGGAGGAGCCCTGCAGTTCTTCTCTACCTATTCTTGTTTGCTTCTCATCTTTACTTCTTTATCTTGGCAGCCAGTGACTCAGGGTCTGATGCCATATTCTGGGCATCATAATGACACAAGTACACACAAAACCCCAACTTGCCTCTGGCTTTCAATCCCCTGCCTATACTTTATTTTCTCTTTGGAGGGCTCACTGTTCCACTGGTTATTAGCGTGGTGAGTCAGCTATTCATTCAGAACCTCAGAGGTGTGTGTGTGTGTGTGTGTGTGTGTGTGTGTGTGTGGGGGGGGGGGGTTAATGCCTTTATTCTTGAATTATTTCAACCTTTGTGTGGCTAACTTGAGTGATCAGACTTTAAGATCACCCATCGCCGAGAGTGTAAACTGCAATCAATCACCTTCGCAGGAAGCTCCACTCTGCGCTGTCTTTATTGACGTGCAGCTTTGTTATTTTCCTTTGTTTTCTGGTACACAGTGGGCCCATTTCATGATCATACATGCAGGCTTTGGGGTTTTGAGCAAACTATCTTAACAAGTACTGATTGGATTGATGTGAAATTTTGCACATATTTTCAAAAGTAGCAAACATGGTGTGAAACAGAGCTCTAAAGAACTGCTTACCTCCCTCACCCACATTGTTAGAGCAGGAGGATAATGTTTAAATGAATAAATAATAAGATCGCAGTCACATTCTCCAAACACTCTCTTACTGTCATTTTGCTCTGCTACTTAATAACAATGTAGTGGTAAACGCTGTAAAAAAATTATTTTAAGACACAAAAAAACTAAAAATTTATAATAATTTTCTGATTTTGAAAATTGGCACTTGATTGATTGTTATGCCAATAATGCCAATTTACTAAAAACGAAAAAATACATTTTAATTAAAGTGCATTATACTATTCTCTTCATTGTTTATGCTTTCATAATTGTTTTTATATAAATGTTTAAATGCCCATACTATGAAGTTATCATTTTTCCTTATTTTTGTAAACTTTGCATTCATTTTTAGTATAGAAATGCCTGTAGATGAATAGTTTGTGCATTTCATTTGAATTTGTAATGTTTTATTTTTATTTCATATATGTGATATGAACAGTGACAGAAAATTTTGTATTTTACTGGAAGCGAAACTTACAAATCCCATGCTAAATACAAATATCTATATTTAGCATGTCACAAATGAACAGTTAACACAGGAGCACAGCAGAACTAATGTTCTAAATCATTACATTTCAGTGTCTCATGCTGTTTACTGTTAGTTTTTTTTAATTCTTTGTTTTGTAACCATAAATGTGAAGAATTAACCTCATCAGCCTCCTGTAGCACTAATTAGCATAGCTCATGCTGTTATGCTAAATAAAGATGGCAAAAATCGCAAACATTCTGCTAAACAACATCTTAACATTGTCACCGTGAGTGTGTTAGCACGCCGACGTTAGCATTTAGCTGGAGGCACCACTGCACCTGCAGAGCACAGCCTGCTGGAGCCACTAGCATAGCTGCAGACTCTCACTCTCTTATTAATATGAATCCTTTTATTTATTTTATAAGTTAATTCATGTATGAAGGAAAGCAGTATAGTGTGAAATCTCCCAGATTTTCCAGGTCAGCTGAAATCCTCGTCAGATTACAATCCTGAGTTATGAAAGATGCACAATGGGATGCCATAACTGCAGATGTGTTTTTAGTGCTGGTCACTGTGGGCTCCTGTCTGCTCGCTGTTGCATTCAAATAGCATTTTCCCAGTGGCGGCTGTTTAAGCATACAGCATAATAACAGTGAAAGTGTTTGCACTTCACCGAGACGGCTTTAAAGTCTTTGAAAACATCTCCGTAAAACAACGGAGCACTAATGGATTGAACTTAGCCTGCTGAGACATCTCTCAGCTGCTCACAGACTGCAAGACTGTATTAAGACCTCACTAAATGGATGGCAAAGTGCACGGATTTGTGATTTAGAGATTCTTTCACATTTTGACGCAGTTATAGAAACAGATATGCATAATTATGGTTATAATGATTAATTACAGCGACGCCCTGTTGAGTGCTTTTCAATACATGGGAAATTGTATGTGAGTGACAATTTTATTGATCACAGAGCTCAAAAGATTATAGTGTGTGTAAATTGCTGTCAGTGTGTAATGTATTAAATTCTGTGGGGAAAGGATTGACTTGTTGTGTGAAGTGCCCCTAAATAGGTAGGTGACAAAATGGTGTGAAAAGCACGTGTCCCAATTAAAGGAAGAGCTTCTCTCTGTATTTACTGTAGCACTTACAGTCCGTCATGTTCCATATGATTTCTGCTGCATTAAACCTTCATACATGCACAAGAATTTATTCATTCGCCATAACTAGCAGCTGCAGTAAGCATGTTGTGCAGGCATTGTGCATTATACATGTTTTGTGTTTCATTCTTACCACTGTAGCACTTAGCACTCTGTGACATCTGGTGTTCAACATGGGGAGGAGAACGAGTGTTAGCCGACATCCTCTTACATCTGTGTATCGATCAAGCTGCCGGTGAACATCATGCACCTGTCACACTCATGAGTTCAACATTTAAGTAGTGATTGATTTATTTATGAAGTGCAGCCAGTGTATGATCTGACACATTTACGCTTTCATTTGTGGGGAAAAGGGCAGAGCCTTTCCGCCCTTACAGATGTTTAATGAGCCATCAGGGTTCACAGAATCTGTGATCAATAAGCATTTCTCTGGGGAGGTCAGCCGATCCGTCGCTTTGATTCAGACCAATATATTTTGACAGCTGTTCAAAGAATTGCCATGAAATTCTGTGCAGACAATCAGAGTCCTGCCAGGTTTGGTGGTCCGTGGTTTCACACCTAGGACCACCATGAGGTTGAAGCTGGTTAAATATTTCAACAAATATTACAAAGATTAGAATAAATTCCAGGAAATACTTTTAGGCATCAACTTTCCACGTCACAACATATTATGGATTTGAATTTCAAAAAATACTGAATTTCAATGTTGACTTCTTTTCCAGTTTTGATCTGTTTGTTCCATAGACTGTATAATATATATATATAATATATATTATGTAGTCTATGGTTTGTTTACAGTCAGTATGCAAATTAGATTTTTTTCAGTTGTTTTTTTTTACTTTTTTATTGTTAAATTTTATCTGCAATTTAGCAAAAAATAAAGAAATCTTTTTCAATGCTGAAAATACAGAACTTTATTTTAAATAATAGCAACTATCTGTAAGTATTCTTTACAGATTTAAGTACAGTTTAAAATTGTGTAATATTACAATAACAACTAGAAAATCACTTGTGTTCATTCCTCCAAATAGCATTGTCAGAAATGCAGCATTTTTTTTTAAATAAATGCAGCATTTGTTTATTAGTTATTGATGATCAGAAATCATGGCACTATAGAATGTGTCCATTTAACACTGATGTACCCAGTAATAAAATGGCCTTCCGCTGAGCACAGGCATGTGTTTATGCATGCGTACGTTATGTGCAGATGCCGAATGTGACCTCAATATGTAGCAGGCGATGGAAATTGATGGGACTCAGAAACACCCCCACAATTCAATCAATTGTTCCTTGTATCATTTCCAACAGATAAGTCCACATTGATGGATTTGTAGTTGGAACGTAATCATGTGATCGTCAGCAGGCAGATGATGTAGTGTTCACTTTTGTTGTCATAGTTACAGTGACGCCATGCTGCTATCTTACAGTGATACAAAAATCTTCAACAAATCCATGGATCCAGACTATAAGCCACATCACTGCCAAAATCTAATCAGTTGGTCCCTGTGTCATTTCTGACCTTCCCTAAAAGTTTCGTCCAAATCCGTTTGTATGTTTTTGAGTAATGTTGCTAACAGACCGACAAACAGACAGACAAACCAACGCTGATTGTCGCATAACTCTGCCGCATTCCTTGGTGGAGAATTTACCGTTTGTAAATTACTGGTGTTTAACCGGTTTGCACATAGTTTTACCCTTTGTCTTGCCACATGTTAGCCTCGCCGCGCTAGACAACCCACGGCAACGAATTTAATTCTCTGCCAGGGTGGGTCTAGTTACCCTCCATGAGGCTCGAGGCTGGATGCTCCTAAAACTGGCCGGACAAATCACCATAAGGTGTAGAGTCAGAAGGCGGGTGTAACGGCGTGACGACAGAGGCGCGACGATTCTGACAGAAACAACCAACGCACAATAAACAGTTATCTTTCGACTCGGCTTTGGCCACAGCCTTTAAAGATTTGAAGCTAAAATTCAACTTGAAAGATAAACAAAGGACGGCACTGAAGTGTTTCATTGAGAAGAGAGATGTATTTGGACTTATGCCGACGGGATATGGCAAATCCTTAATATACCAGTTGGCTCCGCTGGTTGGGAAGCTAATGGGACTTAGCCACAATCCGCCGGCGCTCTAGGGACTACGTCAGCCTATTCGTTGCACTGATTGGTTGTATACCTACCCAATTGCTGCAGAGTGATTTGAAAGACAACCTTTTAGCCTGCCTCCCTCCCTGTCCAGCGGTGCTAGACCCTTGTGCCTTCAGAACATGGGTCTAGCGCGGCTAGGCTAGCCACATGTAGCTTCAATGCTGTTAAAGCTCTTTAACGTGTGACAGTATCAGCTCAGTCCAACTCCTATTTATAAATCTGCATTCTAATTGAAAAAAACACACACACAAGCTTCCTGTTGTCTGCTTTATTTATATTTTGTGCACATGAGCTCAGCTTTTTTCCATCTAGGCTGTGAACACTATCTTGCCTGAATTCAAATTTGATGAATTTGTCAACAAATAAGTGTATTTTGTGCATCGTTTTGAATATATGTCAGCAACATTTGGCATCTGTGGAAACTTTGGGATTTAGAATTGAAAACTTTCTTTTTCATTGTATTGGCTGGCCTAGCGGGGGGCAGCTGCCTGTTATGAGGTTAAATATGAGGTTGATGGTGCACATTTTCACACAGTCTCTCATGGAGGTTGTTCAGATCTCACCTCCACACAGCTGACTGATCGTAGTGAGGCTGCTGTGGACGTCGGAGCTTTGATTTTGGTTACAGAAATGGTTGGACTCCTGCCCTCCCTTTACTCCCAGTCAGACAAGTGTGAAGGGTTTTTAACAAAGAAACTTTAAAATCAACATTCCCTTTCGGTTTGCCAGCATTACTCTTGTACTTCTTAAAAATTCCAGCCTGCAGCGCATGAAAGAAAACATAAATGCATGAGTCTAAATGTGGCAACATATTATTTGTGGCTCTTTTTTTCCTTTAGCGCAGAGTGTTTTTCCCCTTCTTGATTGATGTCTGCTTCTGCAACCAGCAGCAGTCCCTCGCTGACTTTACATGATAGATGGCCTAAATGTTTAAACTGCCCTTGGCAAGATCCAAACTCTTTCTCGACAATTACTTGGTTGGTTTGTTCTTTCTAATCATAGATATGTCATTCTGTGCCATAATGCTGAACAATAGCCAGCTCCGAGCGTTAGCAGCCAAACTCCTTCTCTCTCTTTCTGTCTCTTTCACTTTGCATCCTGCCCTCTGTTGCTCCCTGCTCTCCCACTCTCTCCCTCTTTCTCCTGCATGGCTTAGGTGACTCATTCAACACTAAACACCCCGATGCAAGATTAACCGCTCGCCAAAGAAAGCTCGGCATTGTTAGGTTTCTGTCTTTATGTCATCACGGCCGCTCAAGGCTGCTCAAACGCGTCGCACGGGCCCTCTGCTGCTATCTCACAGAGGTTCAATCTAGCATCTGTGTCTTGGCTTTCCTTGAAAATTAAGGCGGCATTCTTCCTGGCTGGGATGCTTGGTCTCCATGGTAACATCAGGTCCATTATAAGTGCCATAAAGAGCATGCGAGGGAATGTTAAATCACCAGTCTGCCAGTCTCCATCACCTCTCTGGGCTGATTGTGTAACTCACACACCCACGGGAATACCTCCTTTCTCCCTGTTTCTCCTCCACTCTCCCTCTCACTCTCCTCTTTCTCTCACACATTTCTCTCTCCTCTCGGTCTCTCTCATGCTATCTCTGCTTCATACACACATGTTAATACACACACACATGCAGCAGAAACTGAGTCAAACACTGACCCCTAGTGGAAAAGCCTCATTAGCTCTTCTAAGAGTCATTTGGTCTCAAATCTTTGCATTTTTAAAAGAATTTCTGCCCGGCCTGAAACATTTATAGCATAAAAATGGGCATTTATGGAGATATTTGTGAAAGTAGCTCGATATATTGAGTATTTTCTGAGATAACTGCTTTTTTAAATAATTGCCTGTCCACCTGCTTTGAGCACACTTTTTCACACATTGAAATTTGAGGTTATGTTTGGTTGACAATATTTTCAGCACTATTAAAGACAAAAGCTTGAAATTCTCACAGTTATCTCTCATTATGTCACTGATTCTGAATCTGCAATATTGGACAAGTATATTTAATGTTCTGTGATTGTGGTTTAGTTGAAATGTGAGTCCCAACTTTGCAGAAAATACCGACATAATTCAACTAGTGATATTTTTTAACCACATATATATATATATATATATATATATATATATAAATATATTTGCATGTCACATTAAATCAAATCAAATCAAATCAAATGTCAAATGACTTTATTGCCATTGGACATATGCACAACGAAATTTTGAGTGGATCTCCTTTATGGGACAAAACGATAACAACAAATAAAGATTAAATATATTAAAAAATAATAATTAAAAAGATATATATTTATACTATGCAAAATATGCATATACTGTGCAAAATATGTATGTATTATGTATGTATGAAAATTAATAGATAAATAATAATACTACTATAAGAATAATACTATAAGAATAATACTGTACCACAAAAACAACAGTATTGCTAGATTATTGCTAGGTAGAACAGAGCTCTCCAGATATAACTAAGAACATGTAGTTTTTTTTATATGGGCATATTTTTTATATTCTGATTCCAGACTTGTGTTTTAAGCAGATCCTAGATGGTCAAGCAGAAAGTCCCTGATGGCTTGAGATGAAATAACCCCGAACAGAACATCTTCTAACCTCTTGCAGAATTTTAGAAATCCACAATTTATGACAAAAGAAATCTCTCTCATATGTCATTCAGGTCTTCACTCGCTATGGGAAATGTTACACCTTTAATGCCGGCGGTGATGGACGCCCTCCCCTCATCACCACCAAGGGAGGGATGGGTAATGGGCTGGAGCTCATGCTGGACATTCAGCAGGATGAATACCTGCCAGTCTGGGGAGAAACAGGTGAGCGGAGCATCGATCACCAGGCAGATGAGGTTATCTGTCACACTTTAACACTGCATGCAGCCATGTGGGCGTTAATACCTCAGAGCATAAAAGTCTGTCTGGATTCATTAGTGATCCCACACTCGTTGCTGTTGTCTGACTGCAGATGAAACTTCCTTTGAAGCCGGAGTCAAAGTTCAGATCCACAGTCAGGACGAGCCGTCCTTTATTGACCAGCTCGGGTTCGGAGTGGCACCCGGCTTCCAGACGTTTGTTTCCTGCCAGGAACAGAGGGTACAAACCGATGCATGTGGTTTTTGTTAGACAATAGCTCTGATTTCTAACAACTGGAGCTTCCTTTTCTCGTTTAGTGCGTCACTTTCATCCATTATGATGATGTTAAACCCACCAGTGTAATTACAGTTACATCATTTTATCCCTTTAATGGTCCCAGGCACCAAAATAATCAATTTACGTTTGTATGTGGCAAAGAACAACAATCTGAGGAGCATGAATCAAATATTTTTTCTCAAAAAAGACAAAACTGTTTGATTACCAATTTGTTTCTGTCAATTTATTATTTAATCAGCGACTTTAAGCTAATGTTGCAAGAAAAAAAAATCCAAGAATAGTCTTAGTTCCAGCTCAGTGTTGAGGATTTACTGTTATGGATTTAGATTGTGTAAAATCAGCCATTTGAAGAATCAGAAACAGATTTATTGCCAGTAACTTTAAGATGTTAAGTTGAATGTAACAGCCACAGCTCAGTAGGTTAAGGTTAAACCAGGAGATTGGTCTGTAAATGGTGACACACTGTTTAGTAATTTTACTTTTTTGTCGTTAAAATGAACCTGTTCAACCTTGAGTTTGCTCAATATCTCTTTGTTTATGTTTCTTGCCCCTTCTGACTTCGGGATGTTTCAGTGTTTTCAGTTAGCTGCAGTAGGTCTTTATTACTGATGGCAGTGACATCCAAAACAAAAGAAGTAAGATTTACTTTGTAATGGATCAGAACAGAATCAGTCATTTTCAGTCTCTTGCCTTTACATGCAGATGTGAGACTCAGCGGGGTTTCATTGCTTTGTTCTTTATTGGCTGATTGATTAATTCTCCTACAGGTGGCAGCAGTCTGATTGTTTTGTTCTACATTTGCTTTATTTGTCATTTAAACTGTCTTGCAGTTTTTAAAATGTCACCACTGCATGATTTTCAGTTTCAAAATCATTATTTCATATGATTCACTTGTCTTGAAAGTGCTGCTGATAGTGCTGGTGATGTGTCGCTGTTGCAGCTCATATATTTGCCTCCACCCTGGGGAGACTGCAAGGTGACGCCTATGAATTCAGACTTCTTTGATAGTTACAGCATCACAGCCTGTCGCATCGACTGTGAAACGCGCTACCTGGTGGACAACTGCAACTGCCGCATGGTGCACATGCCTGGTAGGGCGGCACTCTTTCTCTGTGTTGTATCAGAGTTACATCAATCACGCTGCAGCGGAGAAATTACTGAAGGCACTTCAAAGAGGGGGGAAAAAGGAAAATTAATTGATGTGAATGTGTGTTGCTGCTGCAGGCGATGCACCCTACTGCACCCCGGAGCTGTACAAAGAATGTGCTGACCCAGCTCTCGGTAAGAAAGACGCTTCATCCACATCTGAATCTTTAAACAACACATAGACGTGCAGCTGGGTTTCCATCACTTCAAAGGACATCACAGTAGCTTGCATCCCTTTCATGCAGACGTCATCTGAATCTGACCTTACGCTAACCTTAAACCAAGTCTTTCTAATAAGATTTAATAAATTACATTATGAAGACTTGACTTTTGTCCCTAAAAGGGAGGCGGGATCCCATCAGATTTATGTCACGACAGCACAAGACACACATCATCACATGACGTCTTTAAGTCGCCGTTGCAAAGGTCAAGCTGTGCTCTGGGTTTCTTCTCTGCAGATTTCCTGGTAGAAAGAGACAATGATTTCTGTGTGTGTGAGACTCCATGCAACATGACCAGATACAGCAAAGAGCTGTCCTTCGTCAAGATCCCCAGCAAGGCCTCAGCCAAATATCTAGCAAAGAAATACAACAAATCTGAGCAGTATATTAAGTAAGTATCAAATACATGGATGGATTGTTGCAGGCAATGTGCAAGACTGGAATTTATCATTATTTCATTTTAGCACGCACGTTATAAAAATATGAAGATAGCTTGTTACTGCACTTGAGAAATAGTTTTACATCACGGTGGTGCACTTGAAGAGCAATAAAGACAGTTTATTGTTAATATCGTAATTATTCATATTTTTTTAGTTGGAAGGCTATCAGGAGACAATTTTTCTTTTAAAAATGGGCAAAAATGAAGCAGCAGAAGCCGAGATATGAACTTCCCACAGTTTCTGTTGGAGTTACATTCAAAATGTTGCTGTAGCAAAAACACAAATGTGCACAATGTCAGAGTAAAGTATAGTCATTTTAGATCAAAATGATCACTTTTAATGTTACAGCAGACTTTTTATTAATCTTTATACACATACCTGATAATAACACATAATACATATCATGATACATACTCAGTATTTGTAGATTGTGTTTGTTTTGCTAATCTGAGTCTGCAAAATCCCACCTTAACAGGTAAATGTAGCAGAATGAAAAGTACGTTTCCATATGAAACATAGCAATGGAAAACACTAGTACCTCAAAATTATTATTTACTATTAGTGTTTCAGTATAGTACATGACTACATTCAAGCCTGAAATTATTCATACCCCTGGCAAATTTTGACTTAAAGTTACTTTTAAATGTAAATGAAAGCTCAGACATATTTTTTTCTCACAATGATGCCTTTTGTACGTCATCCTGTTATCTTTTAGGCAACACCTGTGCCATTTCGAATAATAATAATAAAAAAAAATTCTGGTTGAATAAAAGTAACTTTAAGTCAAAATTTGCTAGGGGTATGACTAATTTTGGGTTTGACTGTACATGTACTTTGCACCACTGCCCTTAACGCAACATGGGAGTGGCTCCACCTTCTTTCATCTCTAAACTTGTAGCTTGAGTTTATATTTCATTTTCATGTTCCAGATGTTAAGTCAGATGCTCCAAAGCCACCAAAGAAGCAGGGTTTTTCATGCATAGAGCTATTTTTTGCGCCCCACAGAGAGGTTTTAGCCAGCAATACTCAGATTTTTGTCAGAAAAGGTAACGCAGAATAGGTAGTCCTTACTGCAATGTGTTGTCATCACTCAAATGTCCATTCTAAGCCAGCAAAAGCACTGAAAATTTCCTATAAAATTCCTATTTCTGTGTTATCAGGGTCTTCACCTCTTTGTTTTGTCTCAACAGGGAGAACATCCTAGTTTTAGACATCTTCTTTGAGGCTCTCAACTATGAAACCATTGAGCAGAAGAAAGCGTACGAAGTGGCCGGACTTTTAGGTACTGCTTTGTTTCTGTCACACTCTGTAGCTCTTTCTGTCTTGTGATTCTCATCTCTCAATGTTCTGGCATTTCAGGTGATATTGGAGGTCAGATGGGGCTATTTATTGGGGCGAGCATACTGACTATTCTGGAGATATTTGACTACCTTTATGAGGTGAGAAAGTGTTTACGAAGTATAAATAAGCCTTGTGCAAGTGAGCATTTAGCGCGCCAAAGTCATGTCTTCTGTAGATTTGAATGAATGTGGGGCGCTATACAAAATTTTAAAATGCTATTTTATAGGCAGGTTGCTCAAGTTTTAGACTTGATATGTTTAAATGTGAACACATTTAAAAAGGGATCACAGGAGAATATATTTGCCCAACGCTGTCTTGCTTTATCCCTGACTTTGAAAGCAGAAGTCATGATGGAATTTACAAATCACAGGATTTGTAAGGTGGTTAAAAATCCAAATAATTAGAAATCTTAAGTTTTGTTTTGGGTGACTTGTCCCTCTTTCGTTTAACTGACCTCATTGAGACCGTCTTATTTTTCTTGTCAGGTGATAAAGTACAAGCTGTGTCGCTGCTCCGATAAGAAGCACAAGCACAACAACAACAACGACCAGACGACGGTCCTGAGCTTAGATGACGTCAAGTGTCACGTCAGTAACTTTCACTAGGCTTCTGCAGCCGTGGGCAGAGAGCCGCTGCACTCTCTTGTGTCTCAGCAGCTTCGTGGACTTTGTTCATTGCACTTTGCCCGACTGCTGGAACAGCAGAGGAGGTGTGTGAACTGTGCCTGATTTAAGGTTTTATGAGCGTCGAGGTGAACAAAGTCGTGTGGCTCAAGCAAGTGGACGAGCCACACGGGACAGCAGGGCATCAGAAACCAGTGATCAACATGTGATGAATTCAAAAACGTTAGAATAACTGCATGGTCATCTGTAAACACCTTTTCAAGACATAGTAACAGATACAGTTAAATGAGGGCATGAACTAAACACAGGTTCAGGTGTGCGGTGGTGTTTGTCTTCTGTCGGGTTGACAGAGCTTTTATGTCAAATAACCAATTATTTGCAGAAAGTTTTATCTCCATTCTGCTTTTCACTTTTACCCTTTGGCATTTGTTGACTTTTACCCGCTTTTTCACCACCTCCATCTTCAGAACGTCTTCCTTCATTAAACTCAGTGCATTCTGCCAGTATACTGTACTACCTCATCTTGTAGGGCAACGAATAAAGAATTTATGAGCCGAGAAAAAACTAACGCAGCAGCAATTTTCATGTAGAAAAAAACAGGTCGTTTTCACTGAGGCATTTTCACGTGTCACAGTGGGAAGAGCACGCTGTGGCACCATCAGAGCTCGATAATGTCATTTGGTTTTCCTACTATTACAAGTGCAAATGTCTGCTGTGGAAGAGGCCTGTTATGGTAAATATTTGGTGTAACAAAGCCAGAAGTAGGAAGCCATTAAGTCAAAAACTGACTCAGTATTCTGCTAACATTAACCACCATAAGCCACAGGTCATATGAGTGCAAAAAAAAAGGATGAAGCAGCAAAAATCCCTGAATATGCTGAATTGAATTTTTGAAAAGTCAGCGTATTGGCTTTCTGGCAGACAGTTTCATGAGGAGACTGATACCGCTCTCATATCTGTAAGTTAAATATAAAAGCACAGCCTTTTGTTAGCTTAGTTTGGCAGGGCCTGGTCTTGTAATACGATTCCAGCTGGAGGGGGAGAAATATTGAGGATTGTTCCCGATCTACATTTTAAAGTTTGTCACAGATATCAAGTGCACACGTTAGATTTAGATTTACACTGCTCCTTCTGCACTGAACAGCTGATACACTGAGGCAGTGGATCCAGACATTTTGATGTCAGAAAAACAGCTGCCACTGTCGCCCCATTACATAACACTAAAGCCACAAAATCTGACAGCAGCCAGATTCAGTTTTATGAAAGGACAAAGCAGGTGAGCATCTGTTTAACATCTGTTTCTGTCATGGACTCTGTGTTCCTGACTCCCTGTCAATCTAAAAATGAGCAAAGAGGTGGATCATAGATAATTCTTTCACAGTGACAACCTGTCACTCAAAGCAGCCACACATATGATGACCCAGAACTTTAAACCTCTATACAATTTAAACAGCTGAGTTTTTTTTTTAAATTTACCCCCAGTACAGTTTTTCTGAACAGAGAACTTAGCTATAGAGGCCAGAACAGTTTTTTGTACCGGGCTGTAAACATGTTTGTTTGTACTGTATATCTGGGCATTTTAACATGGGGGTCTATGGGGATCGACTCACTTTTGGGCTGAGCATCAAGTGGCCATTTGAGGAACTGCAGTAACTGGCACATAGGCTTTATTTTACAGCTCTGGAGGTCGTCACTTGGTGTCAGTGACATGTAGCAGATGAACAAACCTCTACAAGCCTACACATTTTTTTAATGCTGAAGTTTATGAGCATCTGAATCTTCTCTGCACAGAATTTTGCATAAATAAGGAGACAAACAAAATTAAAATATATGTTGTATCATAAAACAACCATAAGTGAAGTCTCAGATTAACAACGACTGTTACTCAGCACACAACAGAAACGGTTTGAAATGTGCCAAAAGTATTCATAATAATATTATTGCAATATCTATGGGGAAAAAAATGTGTTTCACTCAAAATACAATGGTAGGAAAGTGGAGAGAGTCTGCAACAATAACTGTACTGTATGTTGTTTTAATGTGGGAGTATTATTTGCATTATTATCATATGTGTATTATTCACATAACTGTGTGATACGTAACATAATTGTGTATTTAATGCAATGCGTGTAGAAATATTCATCAACGGGTGCCTCATCTAAGACCTCAGAGTTTAGTACAAAGACTTCCTCTGTCTAGGTAAGGTGAAGCAAGTTCATATTTGTAGCACATTACAGATACCAAAGCAATTTAAAGTGATTCACACAATGTATTAAAATGTTTAACAAAAAAAACAATCTCATTTAAGTTCAACCAATAGAAAAATAAAAGATCCGATATAAAATAATTAAAAGTAGACCCAGTATAGACAAGTTAAACTAGATTTTATGGGGTACATAAAGTGGCGCAATAATTGAAAGTGCTGTTTCTAAGGAAAATGAAATACTCCTCTCGAAATTATTTAATCCATATAAAACAATAGTAAAACTATTAAATCACTGTTTTACAGATAACAGCCAACAAGACTCCAGGAAGGCACTTAACCAGGCCAAGATATAGTCTGACACATATTAAACAAAATATAGGCTTTATAAGGTGATGCTTTGAGGTGCAGATTGTTTACAGTCTTTATTCTAAGCTAAGCTATCTTCATATTTAAAGCAACAAGCATAAGAGTGGTATCAGTCTTCTCATCTAATCCTCCACTAAAAAGCATGTATTTCCTTCTCTGCATTAAAACACAGAGTATTTTTGGGGGGGGAAAAACATGCAGTAAACGAGGTATAAGCAACGAAAATTTAATGTACATAAATTAGTTTATGAACAAAAATTACATAATGTATGATTTACCTCCAAATTCAGTCACTGCAGGTCTCAGTATAAATAAAACCTGGAAAGTCTCGTACATGTTCACATGCTGTTCATCCCATTTAAGGGAATTTCCCTTCAGTTGTGTTAACATACTGAGGTCACACCAATGAGGATGAATATGCTAAATGTGCTTTTCCATCTTGTGGGGCTCTGACTTGCATGTAGCTCTGTACAGCTGGCATCTTCAGTGCGGTGCGTCCACACTGCAGTCTGAGCCGTCATCCGTCTGCGTCGGGTTGCACATTGTAAACAAGTATTTATTTGAGCGTCTGTCTGTGGCTGAAAAGTGTTGCCGGATGATGGTGCCAAATTCAGAAGCTTTTGAAGGAAAAACGCTGCCTTCATATCCAAACCGGTGTGTGTAATATCAGGTAAACATGAGCTCTGGTGGTGCATGTTTCAGAGTTTTTCCCCCGAATGTGTTTACAATAATCAAGCCATCTTAAACATTCTGTTGCAGTTAATCTGCGTGACTGAGCAGGAGAAGGAAACTGTATAACGTGTAGCTGTGTAGTGTTACTATCAAGCACAATCATGCCATCAGCTGTAATTTACTGTAAATATCGCAGTGACTGTGGATAGTAATCTTCATGTACTAGCATAGCCTGGTCTGTCTAATGTTGTACTCGTTGGATTCAGTTTTTCTGTACATATGATTGTAGATGGTTTATTTATCAGAAGTATATTTATCAAAGACTATACTAAAGTAAGAGGCAGTTTCTTTTTTGTCAGTATTGCTACAGTCAGAGCTGCTGTACTCATCAGCACATCAAAATAAACAGCCAGATTGTTGTTCGTCTGCTGCATGACGTCATGCATCTTTTAACAAGTCCTCCGCTGTGTTTTTGTTCTGGCCTCTATTTTAAAATTTTCATTTGAGCTATGAAAGGACGGTTGTTTTAGTCTGGTGATGTATAGGTGAATAATGAACTTGAAGCCGTTGTGATATTAATGATTAAACGCCAACTTTATGTACCTTTTATTCATGCCAAGGTGTTCTTTGTCATCATTTACTCTCATTTTATGGAACAGAACAGATTTGCGATGGTGCGTGTCACTTCAGTACTTCCTGTTTATTGTCCATGTGTGCTGCAATGCATTCTGGTAGCTCTGCAAGAGAAAGTCTCTAATCAAGTCACCATATTTTTCCAGTTTTAAAATCCAGGAGCATACAGCCTTCAAGTGAGGTGTCGTTCAATGAAATGCTGAGCATGTTTCAGGGCTTTAAGAAGGTGAATCCTGTGTTGACTCCTGTGAAAGAGCACCTGTCAGTCATCTATCTTTCTATCATTCGTGGCATCCGAGGATGAACCACAGCGATGTTGGTGATCCTCTGAAGCAGTGAGTTTTTAGGTGAAAAGGTCTCAACAGGTACTGAATAAATGGTCATGACATTTTGTTCCCATTTTCAAGGTCCCCAGAGAATGACTACTGATGACATTGTAACTCCCCTTACCTTTCATCTAATGCACCATCCTTGACTTTATCTTCTGAAGACACACCCACAAAACTGCAGACAGTTAGCAGTTGTTAGCATGTTAACTCGTAGATAACCCACATTGCTCCCTACAAATTGCTTTGGTAAAGCAGCACATCTTGATGCATATATATCTATCTAGACTATCTATATATCAGGTCTGTCAAAAAATAAAATAACCCCAAATCAAAGAATTTTCCAGCAGTCCTCTAGTTGTGTTGCAGCAGCAGCTTTCTTCAGGCCCCTGGTGTCTGACCCTTCTCTGTAGTGTTTGATATGTATGCTAATTATGATGTGTAGTCCCCTGTAAATAACACCATGAAAAGAATTATTGCCTTTGAGATGTGGATATATACTGTAGAAGAATGCTGAAAATATCCTGGATAGATAAAATCACAAATAAAGAAGTCTTAAACAACATAAAAAATAAGAGCACACAATTAGAGCACATATTACGACTCAGAAAACTCAGGTACTTTGGTCATCTCATAAGAAAAAATAACATATCAAGAATATTATTAGAGGAAAAAATAGATGGAAGAGGGCAAAGAGGACGACCAAGAGCAATGTGGACAGACAATATAAAGGAGTGGACAGAAATGCAGTACAGTGAGGCAGTAAGAACAGCTGAAAATAGAAGTACGTGGAGAGCTACCATATCCTCCAACCCTGTAAAGGACGGAACATGAAGAGAAGAGAAGTCCCCTGTACAAGATGGTCTTCAGATCCTCCTCCTGTGGCGATCACAATTTCTCATGTCCTGCCCAGTGCAGCAAGGATCCTGATCCAGTGAAACTATCCAATCCAGTGGATGCAGTTTGGTTACTGGAAGGTTACAGAAATCTGCTCAGCATACACTGACATACACAACAGTGACTTAACATGAGCAGCTCACAAATGTGCGTCTAGTTACAGTTTCAGTGCAGCTTCTGTGATAATCTTGTCCTATGATTATGGAGTTACTCATTGAACTACCTGAGGACTGGATCAGACTTATGCCAAGATTGTCATTTAAGCTCCTGCTTGTATTTGCTTCTCACTGGTAAGTGTTATTAACATTGCAGCAAGCTGTTACACCACAGTCATTTTGTTTACGTCTGTGTACGATTGAGGTGACTCTGATAACCTTCATAATATCCTGTAATGTATGATGCACAATTATTTTCAAATCTTGCAGTGTTTCATGTCTGTGAAGAATATGTGAAGTTTCTTCTCATGTGTAGGATCCAATCCCATTTTGAAATCCATTAGAAATTAAAAACTCCTGCAGTGTGAGTCCAGCCTTTGAATAGCAATATTAGAAGTAGGGGTGAGTCACCTTTGAGCTTTGAGTAAGGTCTATTATCGAGATTTGTTTTTATTTTTGGTTGCATGTAGGAAAGATGCTGAAACTCTTACAGTATGAGTCTTCTTTCAGTTATTAAATCACCGGTCAAAAGTTTTAGAACACCCCAATTTTTCCATTTCTTTTTTAATTGGAAACGATACATGTTAATGTCTCATTGTTCTCTGAAATGAAAGCATAAAACAAATAAATTAAGTGAAAAAAAAATCGATCTAGAAACCAAAATCTGTTCTAAACTTTTGACTCATCAAAGTCTTTGACAAATATAGCAGCTGACCACACCCATGGCATTCTTTCCACAATAGAAATCAATCAAATATTCTTCAGAAAGTTCTTCTTTAATCTGTTGCAGAAGTTCCCATAAATGTGGAACACTTGTAGGTTGCTTTGATTTCACTCTTCTGTCCAGTTCATCTCAAACCAGCTCCATGGGGTTTAAGTCTGGAGACTGTGCTGCCACTCCATGTTTTCAAGCTTACTATCTTGTTCTTTTTTCTTAAGGTAGTTCTGGCATAGCTTGGACTTTTGTTTTGGGTCATTGGCTTGCGGTGTAGGATGAACCCCTGACCAACTAGGAACATACCAGAGGGTACCGAATGGTGCTGTAGAACGCTGTGGTAGCCGTTTTGGTTCAGGGTTCCTCTCATTCTGTACAAGTCACCGACCCTGGATCCAGAAAGTGCCAGACCATCACACTTCCTCCTCCATGTTTTACAGTTGATGTCACAATGAGGAACAATCCGTACTTCTACTCAATGGCATACAAAGATCCTGCGTGATAAGCCAAAGATTTAAAATTTTGATTCACCAGTCCATAATAGCTTCTTCCAGTCTTCAGTAGTCCATTGGCAGTGTTTCATGGCCCAGGAAAGCCTGTTTTTCTTATTCTGAATTTGGCTTAGTCTGAACTACGGCTTTCTTGCTTCAACTCCACCTGTCAAACCTGCAACTCCAAGTCTTCTCGTCACAGTTGAAAGTAAGACTTGCTGACTACAACAACTTTTAAGCCGTGCTTGAAGCTGTTGTCCTTTGAGCTGCCTATCACTAAACTCTCAGAAACTTGTCTTCTGATTCTGTTGTGGCTGTCAGAGGTTCCCCCAGTTTCTGAGTGCCTTTTGATGATGAAGAAAACTCTACTCACTAACACCTTGACTTTCTTCGCAATTTTTCTGGAAAGACCTACATTTTGAAGTGTTATGGTGACCTGTCCCTCTTCTATTGTTAATTACCTTTTTCTTGCCATTTTTAGCAACACACTACTTTCTCCAGTACAATACTGTTTAAATAATACTCTGGAGGGTATGGTGCCACGGTGTGTTCCAACACTACTTTTATGCAGACAGAGAGGGTTGTAAGTAATCAAGAAAAGTTGGGACCCCTGTAGGATTTGGTAGCACCAACTTTCAAGGCTTGATCAACCGCCACTGCTGCAGAACAGCTTTAAGTTGTTAACCCATTTCTTGTTCCCTTTTTCTGTATGTTTCTGAAATGTACACTATTTTTCTTACCTTACCTTTTTTTTAAAACCTCTGGCAGTTCACCATTTACCTTTGTACCATTTCAAGCTATTCATTGGACTTGAACCACTTGATTTACAATTTTAAAAAAACTGTAAAAATTGGGGTGTTCTAAAACTTAGATTTGACCAGAACTCAATAGTTCATACAATAATTGTAACAAAATTTCCTACACATCTAATAGAATAAAACAATGAAGTGATCACAGTTTAAATCCAAAAGGTCAAAGGTCATCTTCATTGTGATGTCATATTATTTTGAAAAACAAAACTAGTGACACTAATCTTGGGTGCTCACACTGAAACTGTTGTGGTTACACAGATGTTCCATGCTACCGGTTTGAATATGTGTGTGAAACATCCACATTTCAGAATTTGCAGCTTCTTTACAGTAACATCCATATATGAAGGGTTGTCTACTGCCATTGCTCACTACTTTGTGTTCCATTAGAAACTGATTTATTGGTCAAGCATGTGAACACATACAAGGAATTTGACTCTCATATGAACTCACACACTTCAAAGCCTTTCCCACCAATATTACACGAGTCTGGACAGTCTGGATGTAAACTTCCATTTGACTGGCTGGAGGATTTAATGTGGTTTTATTTATAAATTGGAAAGATTTAGTTTTAAAAAATGCATTTACAACACACTCTAAAGTTCAAAGGTGATATAAATATTTAGCAGGCATCACAGTCATGTTTTTATTTACATTTCCAGTAAAGTGATTATGTTTAAAGTCACGTTATTTCCAGAAATTACTCTTGCAGTGAGTTGGCAGAAAAATGATCCAGTGCTGCAGATAGTTTACACAAAGTTTTTGTTCAGAAGAACATCAGACAAGGCGCCTGGAGACAAACTAAAGCTATAAAATCACTTTAGCATTTGCATGTTCGGCTATAAAGTCACGACACAGAAGTTCTTTGCTAATCAAATGACCCTGCAGCAACACGACTTCACATTAGGACCACGAGACACAACAACACAGCTGAATGATGAGGACCATTTTCAGCATCTTGTTACTTCAACAGAAATGTAAAGTGCATTTTCTTCACCTAGGAGCTAGCTCAGCCTTCCTGATGATCCTGATACAGATGTGCACGTGTGTCTGTCTGAGTGTTGCCAATCGCTTTATAAAGTTTAAAATGAAAATTAATGTCACAGAGTGAGATTACATTACATCTCCCTTCCCTGGTGCTTAGTTTCTTTCGTCAGAACATTCAAAAGCAAAGACGAGAGGTCCATTAATCAATACTGATGCGGTGCTGTTTGTTTTAAAATAAGCATGCAGCCTCGAGTGCCTTCATCTGTTTGTGTCACGAAAACATTGTTTTTATTGTTATGATTGTGACAAATGTCTGTATCTATTCATCAGGGCATCGATGATTCAAACACTGACAGACCAAAGCCTCATTAGAGCATTAGCTCATTAAAAAGAATCCCATTTGACTGAATCATTAGAGTAGCAGCAACTACAAATGAGGAAACGCTTGTAGCTCATGACTGAGTTTGTGGTGGAAACAAAAGCATGGACACTTTTCAGCACAGTAAGCTGCATTTTCTCTGTTGGTTCCTGCACTCAGAAACCAGACTGCTGAGTTTAGTTCCTTCCTGCGACGCCTCTTCTGTTTGCTGTCTTATGTAACAAGGTCCTCTTTTGTTTGAGGCCTCCAGACCAAATAATTTCTCCCACACTGATCTTTTTGTGGTCCCTCCCATGACTTCTAATGTCCTCACTATAAGTTGCACAGAGCAAACTACACACAGTATACATCCTGTGAGTTTAATAGAAAGGTTTGTTTGGTAAATCCGGGATTTTTCTAATCATTTATTTAAGTAAAAATCGCAAAATCAGGCTATAACAAGTCTTCTGTGGACCTCTTAGTCTTTTCCTGCCTGATTGAGCTGCTGTGTGTTCCTCATCCAAAACTGAGGAAAGAGGAGGCAGAGTCAGACACACCTGATGATCAGAGTTCAGACAGGAAGAAACTGAACCAGTGGGTTAGCCAGTTATGAGTAGCTCAGCAGAAGGGCTGCAAAATTAAATAATCATCAATCACAATCATGGTTTAAGCCTCTAACTACAATACGATAACGACTGACTGATCTTTAAAAATGCGTTTTGCTCATAAAAAAATGTAGTGCATTTATGTGCACGTTTCCTCGTACACCTGTCAGAGCACACCTCAGCTACCTTAAGAGCATCTACCATAGCCTGCTCTGTGAGGCGTTTAGGGAACATCGGTAAATGTTGATGTCTATCGATAAGCAAATGTTCAGCTAGTGAGGTGACTGTGTGACTAGTGAAAAAGTCAGTCTGGAGCCTTCACTTGGAATATACTGTACATGTTGATTTAAGGTTTGTTGATTTTTTTGGTAAATGAAAATCTATATCTGGGAATTTTCCCAGAACTTTCTTGTATTTTTGGAAATGTTCTCAGAATTATACCAGAATTTTCCAGGAATTCTGTAGACATTTTATAGTAATTTAATGGGAATTTTCCTGCATTTTTCTGGGAATTTTCTGGGAATTGTCAAAGAATTTTATGGCAATTTTATGGCAATTTTCTGACAATTTTCCATGAATATTATGGAAATTTTCCTGGAATTTTTTGGGATTTTGTCAGAAATTTGGTGGAAACTTCTATCAAAAGTTTCAGAAATATTCCAGGCATTTTTCCTTAATTTCCAAGAATTTTCTAGAAATTTTTCAGTTCCTCCTCTCAGTCCTCCGTTCATCCTCAAAACAAAAGTGACGGGGCTTTTTCAGTTATTGCACTGAGGTCTTGAACAGTCTCCACATTAATCTGCTCAACTGCTGCTATTTTCCAAACAAAACTGAAGGCGCCCTGTTTTATTGCTGCATTTAATTTTTTTCCTGAAACTGCTGGAGTCGTTTCTGTTTATCGTCCTGCTGTTTGGTATTAATCAGTAGCCTGATCACTTTTCTCTTTCATTATTTTGCTTTTATATTTCCTCCTATAAAAGCAACAGTATGAATATATTCTGTTCATACTGTTGTCTTCATCTGTTCATGATTGTCACTTCTTCTTCCATGCATTTCTATACTCTATTGCACGTTATTAACTTTGTGTTTTCTTTCTCCCTTAATTTGTGTTTTGCCATCTCTGAAAGTATTTTTGATTCTCAGTTACTGGTTCTACCAATCTGTCCAGTGTTTATGTTCTGTGATTTATTGTCTGTTTGTTTCTGCTGTTCTTATCTCTGTCTCCTTGACCTTCACCCTAACCAGTAGAGGCAGGTGGCTGCTCTCCCTGAGCCTGGTTCTGCTCTGTTGCAAACAAGCAGCTCAAAGGGATACTTTAGGTCTGTTGGGTTTTCCATGTATAATTTTGTATGGTTTAATGTTTAAATTATCCAGATAAATCTCCATGATGAAAAACACTGTGGGGCCCTAACTTCACAATTTAATTTAGCCGAGAAAATTTGTAATTTTATCCACTTTTTGACTGTACTATTTCATATACTCAGGTAAATTCACATCATAAATCACACTGGAGGGTCAGACTTGGTGGGAAAATTTGCAACGTCAATCTTATTTCTCTACTGGAAAGCACTTTGGCTCGATGTCTGTTGCTTTAAAAGTTTTAAATAAATAAATAAACAGTGATTAGACTCCATACAACCATGTGCCTAAATAGCAGGTTAACAAAGGGGATGCATTCTGGTCTTTTGAAGAATGAGATGACATCTCCCCTCATCCCTCCTAAAAGCTCCTACTCAATGTAATTGATTATTATGTATTGACTTATTAGCTTGAAAGCTGGTTGTGCTGCTTTATGTGGAGAAAAGCCTCGTATTTTATAAAGTAACAACATAAAACGTGTTCTGTATGTAAATGTTTAGTCTGAGTAGGTGTAGAGTTGACAAGTCTTTATTTATCTTCCAGTGGTGAAATCTACAGTGTGGATAACGCAACAAAAAAGGAGGGACATCAGTAGATAAATGAAAAAAAAAATGAACAAGAAAATTACTTTCAAAAGTAGTGTTTACACTGTACAGCTCTCATAATGTAAAAATATTTATTTAAATATGAAAAATAATAATACTGCACAGGTTTATTGTGAATGGAGAAAGACATTGGTATTGTGACCAGTTCTTTCAAAAGTAGAAATACTTATATTGTGTAGAAAATACTATATTGTACAGCGTATTTTAAATGTACCAAGTATTCATAACACACTAGAGTGAAATATGAGTTTTCTGTTTGTGGTCTACTGGGAGCAGAGCTGGTTCTAAAAGTCTAACAGCTGCAGTAAAGAAGAAGGGAAACTTGGCTCAAGTATGGTTATTAAATGTACTTTTGCACATGCACGGGGATTTATGATTTGTGGTTTTCACCCGGAGACTTTTGCCCCGGTTACTTTGAGCCCACTAACCTCTCCTCTGATCCATGAATGAGGCAGTAAACTGCGATGGGCGGACCGGTGTCTCCCCCTCGGACAGGCCAATAAAATCCGACTGCGTTGCATAACCGGACTGCAGTCGGTGCAGGTTCACCTCCATATAGCGGTTTACTTCTTCACAATGGCAGCTGCGAAGAAAGTCTGCATCGTGGGCTCTGGAAACTGGCAAGTTTTCGTCTTAATATTCCTGAACCGTGTCGGGCTTCTCGCTAACCTCAGAGCTGCTACGTCGTTGCTAGCCAGCCTAGCATCACCGGGTAACCAGCCGGCTAACTAGCAACGCTCTCCATAGTAACAGGGAAGTTTGACTGGCTTTAGCGGTAACTAGCAGCGACACACCGCCTCGTTAGCAGGAACACGGCTCGGTACTAGTCCCGATTAGAGTCACATGCTGAGAAACAGGCTGAGTATGCAGAAAAACTCACCACATGTCAGTCACGATTATAGGGATTTTCTTTTTTCTTTTTTTGAGCTTTTGCAGTCAACACGTTAGCCCGACTCAAACCAAACCTCCATTCAACAGCACCATATATTAAAGTTATCGCATCTACTTCAAAATCCTGAAGTGATGAAACATAATTCAAAGTCATAAATGTGTGTTTAGAAATCATCTTATAAATTCGGCGTCCAGTTTTAGATTATCAAACGATCAGAATTGGTTTTATTATTCATCGTTACATACAGCGTTTTGGGATTGAAGCTGTCGTTGGAAATCAATTTAAAGTTTATTGTTTCATGCCGAATTCATGTGCTCCCAAAAACTATGAGAAGATATGTCTCAAACTGTGTGAAAATCCAATGTAATTTTCCCATTGGTTAAACTAATGTAAAATCGCAAGAATTCTTAATGGAGTTTGGTGCCCGCCAAATAAAACTACATTATGGAGGTTACACAGGCACATAATGTACAAGCTTGTCTTGTGTACAGCCTGCCAGGCCATCATCCTTTGAAAACAGCAAAATGGTTCAACACAAGCCATAGCTAATATTGGCTGCATGATGTCTGTATTTTAAAAGCAGAATCACAAGATGTTGGATCTTTAAAACCACATAGCTTAAAAGGATCCCTGACTGTTACACCATAGATTATATAGTTTACACCCATTTGAATGCAGTGTAGATTTGACGTGATTCCTCATCTAAGTTAAACTGTGACTGTTGACAACACAGGGGTTCTGCCATTGCCAAGATTGTGGGTGCCAATGCTGCTCAGAATCCCAAATTTGACAACACTGTCAAAATGTGGGTGTTTGAGGAGACGGTGAACGGGCGCAAACTGACTGAAATTATAAACACTGATCATGAAAATGTGAAGTATCTCCCTGGACGCAAGCTACCACCAAATGTGGTAAGAAAGTATTCATTTTGATGTTTATTTTGGGTCTTTGAGGTGTCCTCTGCTGCCTTCTATAGAGATTTTGTGCCTTTATGTTTGTACTGCACTTGTAGTATCAGTTTTCTGAATGCAGCAGGTCAATGGACCGGCTCATACGTGGGTTGCATCAAGCTTTAATCTGTGTTTTCGCTCTTGCAACATCATCCTCACCCTCGTCCTCCCCCCTCCATCAGGTGGCGGTGCCAGACCTGGTGGAGGCGTCCAGCGATGCAGACATTCTGGTGTTTGTGATCCCACACCAGTTTGTTGGGAGAGTGTGTGACACCATGAAGGGCAAGATAAAGAGCGATGCACTGGGGATGTCCCTCATCAAGGTCTGGCTTTGCTCTTTGCGACGTGTTGTGAATTTGTCGCCTTGTGTCTCTGAACTCTGACAGTTGTGTGCAGGTTAAAGGTTGAAGCTTGCAGCAGTGTTATTGTGCAATTTATACGACCCATACAGCAGCCTGCTGCGTGACCATGTAAATAATCTGCTTGTCATATGTTTTTGTTCTTCCAGGGTGTTGATGAGGGCCCAGATGGACTCAGACTCATCTCCGATGTGATCCAGGAGAAGCTCGGGATCACCATGAGCGTGCTGATGGGAGCGAACATCGCCAATGAGGTTGCCGATGAGAAGTTTTGTGAGACGACCATTGGTTAGTCAGACTACTTTACTGCTGTTGAATCAGGGCGACGTTTTGCCCTGATTCAAATAGCCTTGAAACAGGAAGTGGGTTTGCATTAGTTCAAGATTTCTGTGACCTCAGTTGGAAAGGAAAGCTTGATCCCTGGTTGGAACTTTGCTTTCTTCATGTGTTTGCATGCCTTTTGGAATTTATTGTTAACATTCTGTATAACTAAAGAAGCACAAACCTCATTTTCCTGTAATAGGATTAGTATGTCTTGGATCAGAGCAGATAAATCCACCTCATTAAAGTGAGTATATTATGCTTTTGGGGTGTTTCCCTTTTCTTTAGTGTGTCGTAGCTTCTTTGTATGTGTAAAAGGTCTTCAAACTTACAAGGTCTAAATGTCTAAATTTCACATCATAGGGAGTTATTCTCAGGGATTGGAATTTTCCGCGGATCCGTGGATTTCATCTCAAGGATCCGCGATTTCATTTCAAGTTTGAACACTTTATTGTCGCTGATACTCCCGCAAGATGGTAATGACGTTAACGATAGCTTGTTAACGACGTTAACAAGCTGTAAACGGCCCAGCGATTGGAAGTCGCTAATAGGCGAGGACTGTACATAAAGATGGACAAGCCCTTCTTAATGTTACTGTTCCATTTCTCAATCAGCGGTTTTGAAGTTCTGTGTGTCTGCCATTCTCACAGTGGTTGACTCCTCCAACAATTATCAGAAAGGTGGAGCATGAATGGAACTGAGCACACCTTTAATTATGCATAATATTAAGCCTTCATGCAATCATTTGTATAAAAATTCAGCCCTGTACAATTGTCATAAACACGGAAATTAGCTATAGGACCAAAAGCGCTTTTTGTAGCAGGCTGCAAACCTATGTAAAGGTTTGGCATTTTAACATAGGGGGTCTATGACGATTGACTGACTATTTGAGTCAGCCTCAAGTGGCCATTTGAGGAACTACAGTTTTTGGCTTCAGTTTTCAGTCTTGGAGGTTGCCTCTAACTAAATCAAAATGTTTCAGACAATGAGAGGAGGGGCTGCAGCAGTGTACAGTATAAGAAAAAAAAGATTTGGAACATTAAAGCATGAAACTTTTTTCTAGTACACCCCAAAAAATACATTTCTCAATCTGTGAATGTGTGTCATGTAGTGTCACAGTGATGTTATCATGGCTCCTTTTTTTTTGTGCTTCCAGGCTGTAAGAATAAAAACCACGGGGCTCTTCTGAAGGAACTCATGCAGACCGACAACTTCCGAGTTACTGTAGTGGAAGAGTACGATGTGGTGGAAATTTGTGGGGCCCTGAAGGTGAGCTGTCAGAACAAAACACATCTTCAAGCAGCAGCAGTGGATATAAAGTCACCACTATACAAGTTTAATTTCTCCTTTGAATTAGTCTTGAAACAAATAAAATTCATTATAGTGTGAGCTAAAGGCACTTAAGATAGAGGGAAAACACACAAAGCTTACTTTCCAGAGCAGTTTGGTAACAACACAGTTACAAAATGTGAATAATAATTTAAGTTTAGCGAGTGTTCATTTATAGTATCAAGAAGCAACGTGTGTGTTTGTACAGTGTGTTTTATTTTACACCACTGCCAAATAAAGTGTCTTTGTTAATTGGAGTGATGCCTCAGATACAGAATTTTGCATTAAATGTCCTTAAGAAGAAAGCAGGAATTGCAGAAAGTGACAGTGTGTCCTCGTCCGATGTACAGATGAGTATTTACAGATTTCAGAATTTACAGAATCATTTCAGACTTAAATGCATTCTCTAAGATCTGTTCACCAAATTAGAGCTAAAACACTTTTTTCCTATTATTATCAAAATGATTTTTAATATTTAATCATTCTCCAAGCCAGAGCACCCAAACATTGTCATATATACCAGCTTCTCAGATGTGTTTGCAGCTTTTCTCTCTTCCTTGTGGGTCTTGCTCAAACAGGCACCACATTGAGTTAAGCATTTTAGCACACTTTTTTTATAGACTACACCATTTAACACATAAAAAGATAAAGTAATGAAATTAATGACATGTTGCAGCCCTTTATTAAATAAATTAAATGCAGAACAGCCAGCTCTGAAACACTGTTATTCTGCTATTCTTTATGAATGTGCCTCAGTTGCTGTAAAAACTCGGTGAATCATTGGTGAGACTGAGTGATGTTTACAGAGAAATCTCTGTGTGATTCAGTGATTTTCATCCAATATGCGGATCTACACAAGGAAAGCGTAATAAAAAAATTGGGTGTCAGTGGATAAAAATGAGCGAAAAAGTAATTTCCACCTCAAACAATCTTTGGGAGACGATGATGGAAGCAGGTTCTTTTGTTCACTGATTTTATGTTCC
Organism: Acanthochromis polyacanthus; assembly: GCF_021347895.1. Taxonomy (NCBI): domain Eukaryota; kingdom Metazoa; phylum Chordata; class Actinopteri; family Pomacentridae; genus Acanthochromis; species Acanthochromis polyacanthus. The sequence goes on from NC_067118.1 coordinate 29,691,200, forward strand.
AGATTTAATACCTGCAGCCTTCGCTTACATTTCTCCTGCATCCGTCCTTCAGAACATCGTTGCGGTCGGAGCGGGTTTCTGTGACGGTCTGGGCTTCGGTGACAACACAAAGGCAGCAGTTATCCGGCTGGGCCTGATGGAGATGATCGCCTTTGCCCGTATTTTCTGCACCGCTGGCCCCGTGTCCTCAGCAACCTTCCTGGAGAGCTGCGGCGTCGCTGACCTCATCACCACATGTTACGGTGGACGAAACCGCAAAGTAGCCGAAGCTTTTGTTAAAACAGGGAAGGTGAGAAATCAGATGTTACTTACAGATTTTTTTCTTCTTAAACCAGTCATTCCCTTTGTACTCAATTTTTTATTTTTTTACATTGTGGAGTCACATTTTGGACGACATACTAAACTATGATTTTTTTTAATGAAATTTTGGACAAGATACTAAGCCATGACATTTTTACACAATTTTGGACTACATACTAAACTATGACGTTTTTTTACACATTTTGGACTACATACTAAACTATGACGTTTTTCACACATTTTGGACTACATACTAAACTATGACGTTTTTCACACATTTTGGACTACATACTAAACTATGACGTTTTTCACACATTTTGGACTACATACTAAACTATGACGTTTTTTTCCACATTTTGGACTACATACTAAACTATGACGTTTTTCACACATTTTGGACTACATACTAAACTATGACGTTTTTTTACACATTTTGGACGACATACTAAACTATGACGTTTTTTTACACATTTTGGACTACATACTAAACTATGACGTTTTTTTCCACATTTTGGACTACATACTAAACTATGACGTTTTTCACACATTTTGGACTACATACTAAACTATGACGTTTTTCACACATTTTGGACTACATACTAAACTATGACGTTTTTCACACATTTTGGACTACATACTAAACTATGACGTTTTTTTACACATTTTGGACTACATACTAAACTGTGACGTTTTTTTACACATTTTGGACTACATACTAAACTATGACGTTTTTTTACACATTTTGGACGACATACTAAACTATGACGTTTTTTTACACATTTTGGACTACATACTAAACTATGACGTTTTTTTCCACATTTTGGACTACATACTAAACTGTGACGTTTTTCACACATTTTGGACTACATACTAAACTATGACGTTTTTCACACATTTTGGACGACATACTAAACTGACGTTTTTTTACACATTTTATTTTTTTTTATTTCAAAGTACTTCAATGAGTGCCCTTTAACCCTTTGATGCACAAAATGGGTCAAAAGTGACCCAAATCCAATGGAAAATGGGTATCTCCTGATCCACACTGTGCATGAAAAGGTTAAAAGGTTAATGTGACAGCATGCAGTTCATACTTAGAAAACCTTGAAAATGCGACTAGCCTCGACCTAGTAAAATGACTGTATACAGCCACTGTGTACTTGGTGACAAATTGAGTGTGCAGACCTTCTCTCTTTCCGTTTTTTAAGAATCTCTGCATGTCGTGTTTCTTGTTCTGTTCAGTCCATCGAGGATCTGGAGAAAGAGATGCTGAACGGTCAGAAGCTGCAGGGTCCAGCAACAGCAGCTGAGGTCAATCTCATCCTCAAGCACAAAAACCTGGTTGACAAGTGAGTGGAGCACCACCGCAGCACACCGACTCGTGTCACTGTTTCCATTTTGTTAGAAAAGGCATCAGCTTGGCTTTAACGCTGCCTTTTTCCTGCAGGTTCCCGCTGTTCAATGCAGTGTATGAGATCTGCTTCCAGGGCCATCCAGTGACAGAGTTCATAAGCTGTTTGCAGAACCACCCAGAGCACATGTAAAGGAAAAACACTGAGTGCCTTCTCAACGGAGAACATGACCACTTCCACGTTACCTGCCAGAAAGAGTTAGAGGGTGATGTGTCACTCCACAACTGTCCGACAAACTAAACAGCTCCAACCAGCGAAATCATGTACAGGTTGCATAACGTGTTTTTAAGTACGAGCACTTTGTCCTTAACATTCAGTTGTTGACATTTTTTTTCCCTTTTTTTCCCTCCCCAAGTCTTTTACTTCCAGATATGGACTAAAACTTGAAGGATAATTGTTGGGATTTTTCTTTCCCTCTGATGGTCTCACAGCTCTTTCCCCCTGAGATATGTGCGTTGTTTAAAAGCCATGTGAAATCAGGATGCATGGTGGCACTTTTTAAATCCCAACACTAATACAGAAATCCACAGGATATCAGTTAATTGAGTTTGAACTTCAGAAGACGTGATAATGACTCAAATTCAGTTACTAACATTTGTCCATATTTACACATATTTATATGATACTACACAATGCATCCAGATTTCTACAAGTCCAGCCACTCAGGGCAAAGAGTTATTGACAGCCTTCTGTAGAGGGATTTATCCTTATCTAAAATTAATATTGCCGTCCAGTAAACGCCTGTCTGTCAACGCACGTTATTTAATTATAGATGTAATACTGCACCTCCTAAAGTCTTTGTATGCTTTAAGTGTCTTACATAATTCACTATAAGATTTCCTGCCTTGTACTGTACATGAACATACTGTCAAACGCACAGTAACAGTTTTTAACAAAGAAAGCTAACGTGCCTTAAAATGCATGGTTGTCAAAGTTTTTCTGTTTAGTCTTTTCTGTTTTGGTTTGTTTTTTTGGCAGTGAACTTAAACAGGGGCGAATCCAGATTAATTTTAGTGGGGGGGGGGTACCGAAAAGTTGTAAGAAAAAAGGAAAGCTGCCACCGACCTCTCGCTTTTAAAAAGTTTTTTTCACATTTTTTTTCCTCTTGGCTCTTTAACCCAATAAGAAAGCTGTATATGACCTTTTCATTTTGGACTGTTAACATTAAAATTATGATGGACTTGTTTCCTTGTTTATGTGAATTACAGCATCATTAGCTGCAGCATCTGCCTGTTATGTAAAACTAGTAAGCTCAATGACCGTATCCTGAGGGCATTTAAGTGACAAATATTTTTAAGAACAACATTATATACAACCCTGTCAATTTCCACTTCTTAGAACATTTACTGACAATTATCACACCTAAAATAAGAAATATTCTGTAATTTTAGCAACTTGTTCTCAGCTGTAAACAATAAACATCATAGGGTTCTGTGTGCTAATCAGTCTAAATCAAAATGAGTGCTACCCAATACACAGTGAACAACAATCTGTACCCTTGATCCGTGGTAACATATTAAATGTTCTGTGCAGTAATGTAAATTTTAAAATACAGTAAGTAGTCCTCTGTACATTTAATAGTAAACCTGAGAACAATAATAAACAGTAACAATACTCCATATTCTTAAGCCATTTAATAGTTCACGGTTCAGCAAACAGTGTTCTGCATAGAAATCACAAAAAGCTGCTCTCAGTAATCTTTCACAGTGAGCAGATGTTCTTGTGTTGCAGGTCCATGGTCCAGATGTGGCCATCGAACAGGCCGGGGGGGGGGCGGGGGGTCTGGCACCGTGGACTTCCTAGAGCACCTCCTCTTTTTGCATTCTTCATATGGGATGGAAATAAAGTAACGTTGGTTTAGCACATCCATCAAAGGCCTGTAGACGTACAGCAGGAAGCCCTCCACAATGAGGATGCGAGTCTCCTCCTCCTCCTTGTGGTCGGACTTCGGTGAAGGTGGTTTTTCCTCCATTGGTTACGCCGCCGATGTCGATGATGTACGTCATGTTGTCGGATTGGTCAAAGCTCAGAAAAAGCATCAAAAATGTCAACAAAACCGGGTCGGGAGTGATCGGGCGTGGAAGAAAGCTGAAAAAGAGAAGGTTGCAGGAGGAAACGTCAACTACTCGAATCCTCCATGGCACATGAGTTCAGTGAGTAAGGTAAGAGCAGAAAGGGAGCTGCCACTTGGACGCGGTTCTTCCACCGAGAGAGGACCTCTTTCTACTGTTGCTGCTACACATACTGTCCTAGTTGAGGTCTCTTCGAGGATTTTGGATGGAATACTCGGTTAAACCAACATTTTAGGTACATGTCCAAGGGTTTTTGGTGGAATGTTCCTTTAAGGTGGATGTGTGAGGACCTTGTAGGCGGAGTACTTCCTGAAACCAACCTTTTAGGTCAGCATTCAGAGATTTAAGGTTGAATATTCTTTTAAACCAACCTAAATTTCATGTTTTGATCATTATCAAGTGAGAAACCTCAATCCAGACTCCTCATAATGACGTTTGAGATTTATGCTGCGGTTATTTGTTTAGTCCAGTCTAAATGACAGAAATCCACCACTGTAATTTTATTTCAGGACTCGGTCATTAAATGTCAAAACAATCCATGTGACTCTAAAAACTCAACAGCTTTACAAACTCTAAGACTAAACTCTCCATAAGGATCCAAAAGAAGTTGGATTTCTACATGAGAGCTTTAATTATTCTTCATCTACTTCCTGAAACGTTTGGTCAATAAAAAAGACAAAAACAAATATTTTCAGCTGAAGTAAAGACAGACTTTGTGATTTTTCTGCTCACAAGTGTTTTTGTAAACTTACTCGTTCAAATAAATACCTGCCTAACCCCCTGGAAACCAACGTTTGTTGTTTTTGTGTCGCTCCTCGGCGACCCTTTTCTGAGCATCACACCATACTGACGTTTTTACAATGATGGTTCTACTATGAAAGATTTCAGTCAATTAAACCTTAAATTCATTTACCGCAGAAAACCATCCTTTAATGTCTTACCTTAAAATGGCCTACATTTAAAAAAAATATATATAGCTACAAAGTTAAAGTTTCAAACTAAAGCTGAATCACTGATGAACATTTAATGGCACTAACTCAATTATTATGAGGAAACAGAAATCCATTTCTAATATTTATATTAAATGTTTAGGTCTATAAAACATACTGGACATCAATAAAAATTTCTGCATGGTGAAATATATTAAGTCCATCTGCATTTATCCATCATATTGATGTTTAAATAACGGGAACTGCAGCCCATTTTCAGTCAAGTTAGCGGAATTACGGACAAACGTTTCCAGGGTTCTCTGATAAAATAAAAGCCGTGATTTGTTTTACATTTCAAAAATGTGACTTTGAAAATGTAAATCAAACTTTGATAAGCGTTAGCTAGCTGCTCCACTTGCTCTGAATATTTTTGTAACCGACAGCTACGTACTGACAAACAGTCACAGTCGTCTTAACGCAAAGGTACAAAGCTGCTCCTCTTCTCCTCTGGCATCAGGAAATGTCTTCAAATCCAAAGGAAATACAATCAAAAAAAATCAAACTAACGTCATTGCCCCCCCCGTGCCACCACCACTGAACTCTTAAAATCTCAAAGGATAATTCTGGTTCATTTCAACACTGAGTGTCCCAAGTAAACCTGCATATTGTGGCTCTTTGTCAACTTTGCATTCTCCACCTCAAATACAGAGATCTGGAAGAAATGAAGAGTTGCACAAAACGTAGTAAATCACCAGCTGTAGACTTTAAGTGTAAGCCTTCCACACATTGCAAACGGCATTCTTCTACCCTTTTGCAATCTTAATTTTACCGTTTTTAAAATCTCCTTTACTACTGGAAACAACAGTGACCTCAAGCATCAAGCTACACCTGAATTGTTAAGTATTGCTCACAATTTGATTGTGCAATAATGCAAATTCTAAAACAAGTTTAGAGTTTTTGGAAACTACAAGGATCTCATGCCAGTCGCCCCAATATACACTGCTTTGTACGAGCTTGATTCCCAGGTATCTAGAACAAAGGTGGAGAGTGTGAAGTTACTAGAGCTACATTAAATACAAAAAAAGGTCTCCTCACAAGTCATAGGCTGTCCGTTTTGTGTGCTCAGGCTCTGCAAATGAAAAAAAAAAAATGGCTCGGACCAAACTACACAACCCTATTCCAGCATTTCCTATGTATGTTTATACTAAAAAAGAAGATGGGGGAGCAAGAGGGATGGTAAAACTGGTACTTGCTAACTGTCAATCTTTCTCCAGAGACCTTTCAAAGGTGAAATGCTGAAGGTTGAAATAAACCAGAATTCTCCAGTAACATAACGTCCATCCACTACGCCATTTGTTAATGTGATCCTGCCTGACCCACTTTTCCCTCGGCTACCTCCAATGCATTGGAAATTATCCCAATATTTGTTGGTAAATAAATTAATTCAGGTGTCAAATTTTTGACTCTTTCACAACGATCTCTATTAAACCACACTGCAGTGAAGTCAGAATCTTGATAGAAATAAAAAACTTTCTTGATTTTGTTGTAAAGAGTAACTCGAGCTTAGTTTCTGCAGTTCTCTTTTTACAGTCTTAAAGGTTTCCTGTACATTTTTAGACTTCTAGTAGCTTCATTAAGCTGTTCTTCTATAAGTGCGTCTCAGTTTTATCTCATGCATCCAAGCAGGTGACGTGATTCACTGTTGACAAGAAAATAAAGGCCAGTGAGCCACATAAGAGTCACTCAGTGGCTTCAGTGCCCTGAAACAACCACCAGAACCACAAAATGAGGAATACCTTAACAGAGAAGCAAAGCTAGTTTATTACAAGTAGTGGAAATGTAGCTAGCTTTACGAGAGTGTGCAGTTAACAGCAGTATACAATACACCTTTACAGACATTCAATGTTGACCTGTGACAGACACAGCTGCTGTCTGGGTACGGTGAAATATGGAATCAAAGTCAGCAACTTAAATAAATCTGGAAAAAAATGTAAACAAAAAGGGAATGAAGCTCAGAGGGAGGCTACTAAACAAGACCCGGAGCTTGTTTTGTTTGTCCTGAAAGACAATTAAGACTATTGCAGTACAAATTCTTTTAAGGGAAACTGCCTGTGTCGCCCTTTGCTACGGAGTGTATTTATCTTAACCCTTGGTCCCAGGCAAAGGAGGCAAAAAAAATAAGAAGCGGGCACGCAGGTTATAAAAAGAAAGATGCGGTCGAAGCATAACGGTATTACAATCACAATGCTTAAGAGTGACAGCTGGTCAATCCTGTTCCTCGTCTCTGCTGCGTTCTGTTACCGTCTTTGGTTAACATTGTATTATCGTGACTCAGCGGAGTGTTTTGTTTTTGCTGTTCTTGTTGCTCAGTTATTCTATTTACCACCTGACCAATTAAGACCTAATTAATGGGGACAGGGATGTGGAGCCATTTCATCAGACTATTGCTGTGTTCAAAGATTTTTTTTGAGTTTCTTTAATGGACATGGTCCCACTTTTAAATTTAAACTTCGGAAGCTGCTGTGAATGTAAGAAAATTACCACCAAATCTGTGGTATGAGCCTGTTGTAATGCTGCAAATTCACAATTATCATTAAAATGCTTGATGAACAGGCTCCAGGGAATCATTTTTAAACCTGAGAATTTTTTTTTCCAGAATGAGCTTCTTACTTCTTTGCTGCTCGATGGATCCACTTAGTGCAAACACCTCCTCTCTCAGACACCTCAGCACTCCCTTACTCTGCTGCACCCCTCCTACTATCCTACCTCTACTCCTCCCTCATTCATCACAATTCAGAGTCTGTGAGGATTGACCCATTTGTAAGTGCCTTCGTAGCGAAATCCAACTCTCTTTGAGAGGTCATCTGCTTCTGTGGGGCCACGGCTGTAAAGAAAAAGAGACACAATCAGCACTGGGAGGACATTCCTCATCCTGTTGGAGCAGAGGGAACAACTTTACTTACCTTCCATATCTGTAAGCGATAGGCTTCGGCTTCTCTTTGTCGATATGATGAAGGAGAGGGGTGAAGATCCTCCATGCTTCCCTTAGTTCATCGCTGCAGACGCCAACAATTCAAGAGGCAGAAATAATGTCAGGTAAAGTATAAAAGATTCAAGGTTCTTAAACTCTGCTTCAGTCATGCCACAGCAGAGAAAATATGCACTGTGTTGCCATCTCGTGGCCGCTGTTTTAGTTTACAGTGACAAACAGACCTGCGTACGAAGTGCATCTGACTCCCACAGAAGACGTCCAGGATGAGACGCTCGTAAGCATCTGGGAGCTTCACATCCTGGAAACACAAAGAGTTCACATCAACAAACAAGACACGTTTTGTTTTTTTTACTACTAGTTCCATTTAAGATTTTAGAACTGAAATGTTTAGTTGACAATAGAATGTGCTTTAGTCTTCTTTGCTTATCTTTTAAAATGTAATATCTCTGGTGTTGGGAGCTTAGACAAGGCTCTGGGACATTCTTAGCTTTCAGACATTTCATAGGTTAAACAAATAATTATTGTGAAGATAATGGGCAGACTTATCTTCACTGTAGTTTACTTTTCATTTAGTTCCAATATAACTTTCTCTGCAAAGCGGCTTATGACTTAACCATGATAAAATTTAATTAAATTTAGTCTTATTTATATGGTGCCAATTCACAAGTAATCAGTTAAAACATCTTTGGGCACTTCACATAAACCCTACAAAACCAAACAGGCCTTGAGCAAATACTTTGGCGACAGTGAGAGGAAAAAATAAACTCCTTTGTAACAGGAATAAATATCCAGCAGATCCAGGCTCATGGAGGGCAGCCATCTGCCCCAACAAGTTGGTGTGAGGGTAAGGTGGAGAGGGGAAAGGATTGCAGAATGAGACAGACAAGAGCATAACTAGTACTGCACTAACAAATCAACCTGCCTTGTATCTGCTCTTGTAGGTGAGGTCCAGCTCTGTTTCTTCAGGGCTGAAGTAAACACCGGGTTTCTTGCTCATCATCTTGGCGTAGACGGCCTCGTTGGGCTGCACACGAACCACCAGCTCATTCCTGTGACACTGATTTCCAAATATGTCTCCCGGTACATCCGTGAACTGCAGCCGCACCTCGGCTTTCCTCTCATTCAGAGCTTTTCCACAGCGCAGGATGAAAGGAACACCTGAGGAGGAAAGGTTTTGTGCATTTTAAATGCGTGACGTAAAAGCCCAGGAGAATTTTCAATGTGGTACTTTTTTAAAAGAGGTGAGCGTCTTTACCATCCCAGCGTTCATTGTGCACGTAGAGCACAGCGGTGGCAAAGGTGGCCTGAGTTGATCCTTTAGGCACTGTGGGGTCATCAAGATAACCCAGTTTGGCGTCTCCTTTGCCCTGTGGATCCCCCTCATACTGACCCAACACCACATCTGACATGGACACTGGAGCGATACATTTCAGCACCTTCACCTACAGGAGGGAAGACACAACAACACTTCATTTATTCACATGTAAAAACTGAACATCTCTGTATCTGTCGTGGCGGAGATGTTTCAAATTGTTTCACAAGGAGTAAAGATTTTGCACCTTTTCATCCCTGACATCATCAGAGCTGGTGGAAGCTGGTTTCTCCATGGCAACCAGGCAGAGCATCTGGAGTAAGTGGTTCTGCATGACATCACTGATAATGACGAAGGGAACAGGTGGTCACAAAGAAGACAGAGAGGAGACTGATGGCTGTGATCACATTAATTAAACTTAAAATGGATCATGTGTTTAAGTGGTAAAATGCATTAAGCTCTATGGTAATTCTCTTTGCAGTAAGCTACAAATAATTTTGTACAAATGGAAAGGTAACAATTGAACTGTTTTTATTCTCTGCTCATTTTAATGCAACTTTAAAAACATTCAACTTTAATATTAACCCTCTGAACCCCAAACAGTTCCAAGGTGTTTCTTTTTCTCCCATCACATATTTACTCACTTCCGTTTTTACAGTTCCATGCCTCTCATGAATGGTGTAATTTGGCTTTTTTTAATAGGATATCATGCCTTTCAAAACTGCTGGGGGGTCTACAGACAAACTTTAGACATTTGTGTTTTCTTCTCACCGGATGATGCCAAAATCATCAAAGTAGCCTCCTCGTCCCTGAGTGCCAAATGGTTCTTTAAAAGTGAGAACAACACAGGCCACACTGTCCCTGTTCCAGATTGGCCCGAAGATTCGGTTTCCAAACCTGCAATGAACATCACACAGTTGTTTTCTGTTTCGCACACAAATGTTGGAGGAGAACAGCTGTTCACGACAACTTCCATAAACGTTTATCTTGAGTTTAGTGCTTGGCTAAAAGCCCATTTCTATTTATATTGTATCATATTCACAGGGGCTCTTCTAAACCACCACCCCTCTGAAACGGAAGTGTTGCATATTTTAAATGAGCTTAAATCAAGAGGAGATAACAGAAGAAGCTCTCCTTCCACAGGAGTGATTCAGACATGCCTGCAATATATGTGGTTTGAGTTTCACTATGAACTTGGTTATGAATTCAGGTCAGTCAGACGTTTGTTCTTTTGTAGCTGTTGTAAACTGGAAGAAAGCTAACTGTAGTCAAATCTACAGCATTTTACTAGCGTCTTCTTGACATTTAGAATCTTTGCAAAGCATTGAATTGGAAGTAAACGCAAGCAGACCAGAACCTTAAGTGAAGGTGGTTTTCCTACCTGAGCACCATGAGGTTCTGCACCATTTCCTTGCCCAGATAGTGATCTATACGATAGATCTGTTCTTCAGTGAACAGTGAGGAGAGATGAGTGGACAACTCCTCAGAGGTTTGAAGGTCACGTCCAAACGGCTTCTCTACGATCACTCTGGTCCAGCCCCTAAACAAAGAAGGAAATGAACAGATCAGGCATTATTCATTTATCATTCATCAATCATTTTATTTATTATTTTTAATTCTAATGTATTTTTAATTCATTGCTGTACATAGTCTTCTGTTTACATCTTTGACACGTATTTGGGCACTACTGCCCTTATTACCTCTCATACGGTTACTGGCAGCAAGCGTGCCGCTGAACATAATCTACTGCTTCACCCATCCATCGTTTTAGTGTTTTTTTCTTTCTCGTTCTCTTTTTTACTGTGCCGCTCTTTGCCTACCTAATTGCTCATTGGGGATAAAGTTTTTTTCTGATTCTGATTTATTTTGCTATTTTTTGCTATTAAATTTAAAGACAAAGCTTCAGGGGTTTTCACACACTTTATATCCAAACAATACATGAGATGTCACCGGAGCGTTAGAACATGCTGCTGCCTGCCAAGATGATATCTATGTGTTTACAGTCATTGGGACACAGCAGGAAACACAGAGACAAACAAAACACTCAGTGCGACACGCAGTATTCAGAGAGAGAAGTGTGTACTGACTTTGTGCTCATGCAGTGGTGCTTGATGTTCTTGGTGACGTCGTGGTAGACGGTGGGTGGCAGGGCCAGGTAGAAGAGACGGTTTGCTTCAAGTCCTCCGGGAAGAGACTGGATGTGTGTGTTGAGATTGGAGAAGGTAGCCTCATCAGCGTATTTCCCGCTAATGTAGGTGTTCCTACTGAAGAAGGCCGACAACCGCTCTGCTTCTGTATCTGCCACCTGAGGCAAAGAGCACAAACGTGTATCGATTGTAACTAATTATGGTTAGAAATTAAGAAAAATGGGTTCATCCAGAGGCACAAGGGGGTTTCCTGTAAATTAACAAATGTGTTTATATTTAGTGTTACTCCAAAAATGCACTGTTTAAACCCTTGCGACTGAACAAATATGACAAACGAAGATCCTTCCTTGGAAAACATTTGCAAAACCCATTCAAATCCATTTAAATCTAGCACCATGTGCCGTTGTTGGTGTATCTCAGCAGGGGTTCCTAACCACCGGATCCTGGGGTCATTTAGTACAGGGCCACAAACACCCAGCAGTGAGCAAGACAAGTGGGTGTAATTGTGATATACATACTGCATTGTGATTGTTTTCATTTTCCTGTTTCCTGTTTTCAAAGGTGCACCTGCAGGGCAGGTGGTCGCTTTCCTGGAGCACCAGTTGATCAAGAAGCAATGAATACACAATGATTTTATGTCCAAATAATCTTCTCCCCAACCAGTACAAGAGGACAAACAACTAATGTTACCTAGAGTAAAAAGGTTACTGGAAGGACTTCATTCACATCTCAACCTGTCTCATCCCTCTGCATGAAAGTTAAGGGAACATTACAGAACATGGTACAATGACATTAAAGCCACTGCTACTACAACCAGCTACATACTTAGCGCCACTAAAGTACGGCTCAGCAGCAGACTGGATGTTAAAAAACACACTGCATTTGCCACTCCCACATGTAATACCCTGTTTCGACCACGTTGTCTCTGGAGAACAGGCTCTGGGTTTTTTTTAGTTTAAGTTACATTATGTTTTTACTGTGTTTCATATTTCCTGAACATGTTGGTATGTTGTCATGTCATTAGGTGCATCGAAACCGACCTCGCTACTACTGTGCCAGAAATATGACAGCTGTTGACTTACTTGTGTAGTCAAAAAGATTTGGAAAGCCCTGTTCTACAACGTATAGTATTTTCACATATTAGCGCCACCTGTTGAATGTAAATCCAAATGCCTCACTGTAGAAAATTAGAACAGATATAAGTGATAAGACGCATGAAAACTGCTCCATGGTGACAACTTAAAGTGAAAAGGTGGTTTATTTATTATATTTTTATGTTTAGCACTTATGTACTGTGCACTATATTTGCTGTCTTCCTTTTGGAACATTTGGTGGATGTGGTTTCATTGTTCGATACTTTCTGCATTACCTCCAATCATTAATAAATAAACTGTCCGTTAGATCTTTCAAAAAGTTGCATCTGAAAGGTCCACTTTTACCTTCAGGTATGGCAAGCAAGCAGACCGGATGGCATCAATGGTCAGGTCAGAGCGAGCAAAGCCCACGAAATACGTCTGCTCAGGGAGGAGGCCGTCTCTGAACAACCACCTGGGAGAGAACAGAGGAACATGTGGTTCATTCCAGTCAAATTCCGAAGCTCTGGACCAGATAAGAGGAGCGTCTTTCACCAGCATCTCTTTAGGTTCACTCACCAGAGAGTTGGGTAGATCTTCTTCTTGGCCAGGTCCCCCTAAAGATGCAAACACAAAAGAAGAAATATGACTTCAACTTTAAAATACATGTTTACAATCAATAAGTGTTCATGTTTTGTTTTGGAGCTGCTGTGCTGTTTATTTAGCATAAACCGTTGTCAGACTAGCAGTCATTTTCAACTACACAAAGGTTTTGAGATATTTCAAGTCAGGTCGTGTTGCAACAGGTAAGAAGGCTGCTTTGGCTCATGTAAGAAGCCTGTGTAATCCCACTGGAAACAAAAGCCAACCAACAAGGAACAACGGCTGCCCTGCTGCTCACTGACATTATGTTGAAGAACCTGCTGCGTTAGTGGCTTAACCGCACTGTTACACTGCGTTGTACAAGTCAATACCGCCTATTAGGTAAAAGCCAATCACTGTGAAACCAGACATCAAATAACTGATGACTGGAAATATCAATTCAGGTATAACTTATGTCATATGACAGAGCGTTATAAGTCAACATAATTAAAAACTAATTCCCATAACGGTATCCTGCAGGCCTCAATCTGACGAGCCGAGCTGCTGCTCCTTTAAAACACTCCGGTTGTCAGCTGGGAACGCCTCAACTTGTAACCCCACTGCTTTGTTTAAAGTTGTGTGTTTAAAATAGATGTGCACATGAGAAGAACTGAGCAAAATCTTTACTGAAACACTTCAGGCAAGAAGCTAAGAAATAGGGGTCGATGATCTGCCTGCCTGAGATTGGATCCGATATACAGAATTTTTACAATTATCTTGTTTTTTTTTAAACGATCCCTAATAAAATAAACACATTTAGAAAGGCGGTGCTTTGGCCCCGCTGCAGCCACTTCTTGCTATTGTAGTCACCACTCTGCAGACCTGCTCACAGTACTGTCGACTGACACTGAGGGATAACTGAACACATGCAAGACAAAATAAAAAAAACTAAGTTATTTTAATAACGGCTTGAGTGGTAGTTTGTGCTAAATTTTGACCTCAAAATTTCACTTTAACTGCAAATCTATATCTGTTCCATATACTGGTTAATGGTGACCAAGATTAACAATTACTGTATCAAACCTGGAGAAAAACAGGACTGAAACCAAGTTCAAACAACTAACTGTCAGGAGTTTTTATGCTTGGAGGAAACATTGGTGCCCCCAGGGAGTACTTTTTAGTCAGTGGTGAACATAAATCCCTTTTGGTACACCAATTGATAATGAAGAATGTTTGTTTAAACAGTTTTGATATTTTCAGTTTAATTTACTCAAGCAAATAAATAGTCAGAAATACTGCCTTTATTGCATGCAGACCAGTCATGCTTACTATCGTGCAGTCGCCCCACAAAGGCTCATTCAGAGGCAGGAAATACACCGATCAGAATCGCTCTCAGCCACATTATCATGAAGCTGAAGCACAAGAACTATTGAATTAGTGTTGTTAAGTAAATGTTAGAGGATATGGTGTAACTGTATGTGAGAAACAGTAAAGCCCTATTTGGAAAAAAGCAGTTTGCAGTCCACTCATTTAGCTGCAGTGACACACACACACATATCCACAGAACAAGAACAACCACAATGAGGCTGCACACAGCCCCACCTTTCCCTTCATCTGCCTGCATAATCACCCTGAAAGAAAAACGCTGACTGTCAGTGACACTGCAAAAATCAGCGACAGCGCCACTCTCTTCTACAAAGAGCAAACAGAGCAGGAGAAAGGAGGACGCAGCCAATGAATTACTGGGCCCTGGATGGATGTTCAAAATTAAAATAAAAGCAGTTTGTTTTATATTTGATGTCAGTGGCGTCCAAAATAATGCATTTAACAATGACGAAATAGGAGAAAACAGTTCTTCTGAGAATGATTTTGCTGAATTTGGGTATTAGTACTTGTTTTTTTCATTTGTCAAAGTATGTCTTATTTAAATGACAGAAGCAAGAAAGAAAAAGAAGACACATTTAGACAGAATAAAGCCACGACAAAGCAGGAAGCACACCAAGCGGATGAACTGACACATTGTGCAACAACTAAACAAGGAAATAAACCTGAAAAGGTTAAGAATACCTGGAATAGTTTTAGTTCCTGAACTCTACACCTGAACAGTATGAGGAAATATATCTGCAGCAAAAAGGGACACTGTTCATTGCATTCTTTCGATGGACTCAATTTAACTTGTTTTTTTTTTTTTTTGTAGAAGTCGAATAAATGAATTCAGACATGTGAGACACTTGGCCTGGTTTATTTCATTTTTTGTATCAAGTAGTTGGAATGTAGTCCTCAAGCCACATCGTCAAACATCACATTAACCTGATGACTATATTTGTGTTTACTAGCACTGCTGTAAAGTGCTTAAATATACCCTGTCCTGAAGTGACAAGCAAAGAGGAACCTTGGGGTTTTCACTGTCTCAATCTGAGCCTTTTCAAAACTTGTTTGCAGAAGCTCGGTGAAATCAGTTACAACATTTCCCAAATCACACTATGTGCAATAATTGCAGTATTTAAAACAATTTCAACACTGTCTTTGAAGTTATGGCCAAGAATTCTTATATAAGTGGCCTACACTGTAGATGTGCCAAAAATACAAACAAGGGGACAAAGAAATGAGTTATACTATCCTAATCAGAAAAGTTTTTTAAAAAATGTAATCACACAGTACATTTTAGGTGAGTCTGCTTCAGATCATTAGCCCGTTCATTTAATTTTCCAAGCTTGCTGATCACTTCCCATTTCACTTATACAGTCACTGACTGCACTCTCACCGATGCTCCCATGATGACGAAGACGTGAACGTCGGACTGGTGGAACTCCTCATCTTCATGTAGCTCCTTCCTCAGCTCCCCGAACACTTCAGAGCGAGAGAGGGGGATGTTGCTCATTTTCTCTGAGAAGCAGACAAGCAGAACACCAAGTTAGAAAACATTCAACAACGTCCTCTTACACAGTACACCAACCACCAAGACGACAAAAACAAACACGATCTAACAGGGATTTGCCGTAAGTATGCAAACAATACGACAACACCTGGCTGATGGATGTACAGCGTTGCACACAACAACAAAAAACAAGGAACAATAAAAGACACCAAGTTGCTGGAAAGTTTACAACAAATCATAGAGTAGCTTTATCAATAAACTGCAAATCGAATGCAGTTTTCTCAGTACACTTGTGCAGATTTTTTCAAGGTAATTGACAGGTAGCTTGTTCCCAGCATCTTGGAGAATTTGCCACAGTTGTTCTGTGGATTTATGCTGCCTCTATTTAACCTCAGACTGACTCCATGATGCTGAGATCAGGACTCATACCACCTGCTGCAGGGCTCCTTGTGGCTGAAGATAGATCGTTTTGACTCTGGCTGGGTCTTGGTTGTTCTGTA
Source organism: Acanthochromis polyacanthus (assembly GCF_021347895.1). Lineage (NCBI taxonomy): Eukaryota > Metazoa > Chordata > Actinopteri > Pomacentridae > Acanthochromis > Acanthochromis polyacanthus. The sequence continues at coordinate 29,707,397 of NC_067118.1, forward strand.
GAATGAATTCAGGACTGATCAGACCCTCCTAATGGTATTGCATAATGAATAAGAATCTAAACATGTGAAGTCGGGGTAGAAATTTTAAATAATGTCCTTAATGAAAAGTCATCCACATGAACATTTGTTTTATCACTTAAACCCTCATCAGTACACTTAGGTTCCAGCTGGACCCCAGTAGTATTTCATTTCTTTCATATTTCTGTACCTGTCCAAATCCTCTCAACGTATATTTTCCTAAAACGTGTGTCATCTATGGACACAAACATGAAGGAAACAATGAAATTACTATTGATGATTACTGATGTGTATTGCTTACAATATTAGTGTAAGAACTCCTGAATTGAAATGAAACACAAAGCCACTGAGGCAGTCACCACAAGAGCAACAAGACACAAACATACATAAATAAAAGATGCACAGTCCGACTGGGGTCTGCATGGACCCCAAATCATTTTTCTATATATACACACAACACAAACCTGGTTGGAATCAAATAAGTTTTGGTTTATGTGATGGTAACTATGTGGGTGACAACCACCTGAAGGGACTGAAAAATCCAACTTGTAAATAAAAAATAAGACAACTTATATACCCCTCCATTCCGCATGGACCAGACAATCACAAATACTGTCACAGCAACTAGTCCTGTCCAGGAAATCTGTTAGTATTTACTGCCACCTCTGAAATGTATTTATACTCAGAGCAGAGTGTCACAGAAACACATCATTAATTTAGTTTAAAGCATGTAGTCAGAGTCTTGCTACTCTTAAATATCAAACCTGTGTTGGTATTCAAGTGTTAGCATGAGCCTTAGATAGCTAACGGAACCACTCAGCTACAAGACACTGTTTCACAACCTGATGCTGTAGAGTTCATCAACACAACCACTAGGGTTAGCAGTTAAGAAAGGGAAGCACACTTGTTACGAGCGATTAGCCAACACACCTGTAACTCCAAATCACTGACCATTAAGAGGACCCACCCATCCAAGGACTACAGCAAATCTACAAGGCATTTCCTGACAGATAAAGTGCAAGGCCTTAATTGCCTTATCAGTTAATAGATGTTTAATTGGGTAAATTATTAACACCAATTAAACAATAAAAATGAATCATTGACATACCCAAGCATCCAAAACCTCTCCACAGAGCTGTATGCCTTAACATTTTATTCTGGCGTACTGTACAATTTTCAAATGCATTTTTTCTACCATGGATTTCAGTTCACTTGTGTGGTATGAATCGGTTAAGACCAAAGCGGACGGTTGTCAGTGATTCAATGAAAACAAAAATGTTAGAATAAAATTTGTGAGCCTCACCATTTACTATACATATAGTTTTCACAATATATTGTATATCACTAACATGTCAGCACAGCAAAACTCAACACAAAAGCCTCTCCCATTAATGGAAAGCTATTCCAGGTTAACACCTCATGAAGCTAGTTAAGGCCAGGCTCACATTACAGGACTTTTAAGCCAAATGATCCTCATTTGTCTGTCTGTAGATAAGAGAAATCTGGTCTGAGATCTTAGTCTGAATCCATGCTCAGCCCAGATTATCTGGTAATGTGTCGGGTTTCCAGATTCAGATTTTATATTTACTTAGAATAAATAATTAATCAAACAGATGCTTACGTTTAGCGTTCTGCTTTTCTTCATTTTTCCTAGAGTAAAAGAGGGTCAATGGACCACAGTCTCCATTTTGTTTCTATCTGCTTCACCATGAGATCCCATGAGGCGGGGCACTACTCCCTCACTGTTACCTCTGGTAAAATAATCTAATCTTGTAGTGGGTATCACGCCACTCCTTTCCAAATATGCAATATGTGCATGGCTGAGATTACAGAAAACAATATCTATGAAGTTTCCCTTTTTATTTTTGATATGAACTGATTTCACCATCTGTTATGACTTTAAACTCCTCTAGTGTGAGTCCAGCTAAAGATATTGCCAATATTTTGCAAAATTGCCATCAAAATGCCAACAGTGGCCACTTTTGAGGCATATAATAAGAATCCTATTTTGCTTTTTTTACACTTCAACTCGTGCCATTAATGGCTCCTGGCCTTTAAGAATGTAAAGAGACCAAATCCCTACTTCTGTTGTAAATAAAAACATCTTGAAGCACAGTAAGCACAAGTAAACATCACAGTTACATTAATTTATGTCAATGTCAAAGTGTTGTTGCAGAGGTACAAACATATTTGAGAAGTTCAAACTGACTGACAAAACCGGAAGGAAACTTAAAGATTACACAACTCAAACAAGTTTTAAGTGAAAGCGATGAGAAAAAAGTCGTCTTTTAATTTAGTGACTGATGGGTTTTGGGTATTTTTTTTTGCAAATTTCAGGATTGCAATGACTGATATATATACACACACATTTGCAAATATATTTTGGCTACTTGGACAAAGCAATGATTAGTTTCAGTATCACCTATCCAGAACAGATATTTTCTGCCATTTCAGGACTTCTAAAATAGAGTAAGTGTACCAAAAAATACCAAAATTGACCTTCCTTAAACCTTTCAGTTTCATAATTCTGACTTTTTACTGTTGTTTTTCTCCAGACAAAGCAAAACTGATGTTTAAATACACTTTTACAGTTAAAGCAATTAAGGAAAATGAAGCTTAAAAATCTGAACCCAGCAGCATTATCTGAAAAATAGTAAGCTAATTAATGTGTGTAATAGCCTAAAGAGCCAAAATTACAGGTACCTCAGTCTGTCTTCCATTATTTAGCAATTAAAGCTAATTAACAGCATATCTGAGAGAAAGAACATGCTGAGATTTCTCCCTTGACTCATTTAAGTTCAGCCCAATCAGGAAGTACCAGTTGGTTCAGTAATTTTGTCACCAACCTCTTTATTTTCTGCAAGCTGCATCAGCACAGACTGAACCGCTGCTAGACACCAGTATGTAGCTGCTTATACATACACATGTCATCCCCGACATGAAAACAAGACTACACGTGGAGGTCAGATGGTCAATGCTGCTCCCAGAAATAGCTCAACACACTCAACGCACCGCAAACTGTAATGATATTAGTCAAATCCTCCACCAAATCCCGTATTTAGAGGGCTAAACCTTACAGCACAACGCCGTGTTAAAGCTGGATGCTTTCGGCCAGCACTTCAAGATAACACGGGCTGACACTTTGCTGCTCCTTGGACAGCTAGCTGCTAATATTCAGGAAGGAAAAGCCCGGCTTATGCTGCTACTAAACTGAACTACGAAAGCTTTTCCTCTCCCTGTCAACAGCAGCTAGCTTTCCTGGCTGTTATGGCAACGCGAATCGATAAGAACCACACGTAAACTTACTGTTAGCAACCTGCACCTAGCTACCGTCGAAGCTAACAAACCGCACGGCGCCGAGAGCTCGGTAAAGTCGGACAAGTAAAGCGAACACGGCTGCTTACTCACTGGTCCGTTAAGGCGATGATAACTGGGCAGGCACACTCTCAACACACCCGACGGCAGCTCGCAGCTTTTTAAAGCAAACTCACGGCGACCGCAGCCGAGCCCCGCCGCCGTCCTGCCTACTTCCCTGTTGAGGTGACAAGGCAGAATTGAGAGATATTATTGGTTTGTTAGAAACTCACCAGCGCTCGCTCGAGATCCCATCACTGTCGGAGCTGTGACGTCACCGGCTAGTGGGCGTGGCTTGATTTTTACACTCACAAACATAAACACACAGCCCTATAACCACCACTCCAGAGGACATTAAATTGACTTACATTCATTTTCTGGAGTCCTAATCTAAATATAACTACCTACTTGTTAAATTTTAACCCTTACCATGATTTCAGCCAAAACCTGGGTATATATTTGACTTCATTTAACCCTGTTAAACACTCACACTATGTAAACTAGCAATTTACCTCTGTTTAAATGAACCTACTCAGTGTCGCATTTACAGAATGTGGGAATATCTACACATTTGCAGATTGCATTTATTAACTACATTAACTTCTATTAACTACACATCTACACATGTTTAGATACAGCTGTACCTTATATATAACTTTATATATAACTTTTTGCACTATTATAAGCCATACCATTTTGTACATGTGCATCAATGTGCAATATTCAGAAGTACAATATCAGCTTCACTTCTGTTTTTCTAGTTCTTTAAAAGAGTCAGCTATCAGACTCTCTAGTACTTATGCACATTTTGGTTTATTTTTATATTTGGACTACATTTCCTAAATGTTTGCTGCTGTGACACTGCAAATGTCCCTGCTGCGGGATTAATAAAGGCTTGTCTTATCTTATCTTACTGTTCGTAGATATATGCTTTCTCTACTGTACATTTTAATATTTTATACTTGCTATACTGTAAAATCCCATCAGATTTTGTGTATGCACTGACAGGATTGTTGTTTAATTTCATACATCCTCACCTATAATTAAGCAGTTTTTTGCCCCTACAATGTAAATGTATTTGTAGTGACTATTTGTCAAACTCAGTCTTATCAAAGAGCCACTTGTGGTCATGTGGTGCACGCAGGCAAATGAAGTCCATTGTGGCTTTGTTGGTTTACTTATCCAATGCAAGCAGTCAAACAAAAGAACAAAAAATCGTGACTCTTATTACAGGCTCTCCCTGGTGAATGCTGGTCCTACACCTGCCAACCTTCTCATACACCCATAGCACTACCATGCACTTAGAAAATACATAAAAACAACACATAAACTAATAGGAGTGAATAAAACCACTAAATGAAAAAAATCCTCATCAAATAAACAAACATCTAAAGTAACTACACAAACAAGCAAACTTGAACAAACAGGAAAAGTACTAAATAAATTATACAGTGATGACCCTCATTAAGAAATCCATTCTCTATCCTCTTACCTAAATCTTAACCATCACAACAAAGCGACTAATCCTAACCTAATTCTAACCTTAACCCTAAATTCAAGTCTGCACCCTCAAATCGCTCTTTAAAGATGTGAGAACCAGCCTAAATGACCCTAAATGTTTTCACAACAGTGGTTCTGGGTCTAAATTTGTCCTCAGACAGATAAACAAGCCAACACACCTCAGAAGATGTTATATAGACTTGCATTAATCTAGAGACCTAACATAACCATAACCACAACTACTTACTTGGCCAACTTTAACCCTTATCGTCACTTAAACTTCGTTATATCCTTAACTTAATCTACATCCTCACACAAAACTTAGAAAGCTTCTGTCCCTACATTGTAACTGCGCTGGATCATTTTTGTCCTCACAACATGAGTAACACAAGAGCAAACACACACACACAGAGCTCATTATGAAAACAGGACAGGGTGGGATACAGTTCAGGAAACAAGTGAATGTTTGTCTTTATTCTTCTTTTTCCACAAAAATCACTTTATAAATACCTTGTTTTTATTTGAAGCCTATTTAAAATGACAGAGCTGGCAGCATTTCAGTTATTATCAACAAATCCCATCAACAGTGCACTGAGCGGTGTTAAGACCAAATAAGCCCTGCATGAAAACAGCTCAGTTGGCCGCCTGCCAGCCTACTGAGGGTGTGTTGTTTCAGATACTGGTCACACGTGAAATACAAACCAAAAACTCCAGTTTGACCTTTGAGTTTTCATATTTAAGCTGTTGACTCACATTAAAACTGCTGAGTTAATTCTGAATTGGCAATAGTTTGAGTATGACGACTGATTGGACTCAGATGGACTCTATCTGTTCCAGTTTAGCTCTGCTGGTGATGTGCAGATTCTAATCTTAAGTCTCCGGATCCAGCAATTCTAAGAAAGACTTTAGAGACTTGTGACCGACTTCACTCGAGTGAAAGAGGAGCCTTTCAGTAAAGAAGCTGCTGTAGCTAACATGAAGTTCATTTACAACTTCACTGTTATGAAAAGGGACATTATGAAGCAAAAAGCGGCATGAAATCGATCCAAAGTGTTTAGTCTGAAATAAGTAAATATGAAACGGCAAAAAACACTAATAATTGTAGAAAATACTGGAGAAATACTTTAATTTCTAAGATTTTTTATTTATAATAGACCTTTTTATTTCAAAATGTCCTTTTCAAAAGTTTATTTTAATCGTATGTTGGCAATTTCCAACTAACATTTCTATTTAATGTCACTTTTATGACAGCAGTTTCATCACCACCTAGTTTCAGCTAATTACCTGTTTCTTTTGAGTTAATTTCTGCATCCTGTGGAAATATTAGGAGGAGCAGCCTGTGTTTACAGGTGTAGAATCACATTTTTAGGAGTCTTGTTTATCATAACAGCGCCACCTGCTGAGTTTGATGAGACATATTGAAGTAAGTGTCACATTTCTGGTCACGATAAACAACGATAAGAATCAAGTTTGACTTGTTCAAACATTCAAAACAATTCTGTTGCCTTTAGTAAAGTTACTGTTAGCCTGCCAAGCGTATTTATAATAGTCCTCAGGTGTTATAAATAAGACTTTGAAACTATAACTCATTAGTTAGAACGCATGATTAAAATGATCTGAATCAACTGTGTAAGCACTGAAGTTTTATTTTATTTTCAAATATCATTTTATTGTCATTTTTTAATGCCAGCTGTGGTGCATTTTTTAGTCATTCTGCTGTTTCCATGTCTGTAACTTGTGTTACCATGTGGCAGGTATCAGGAATACACCGTAAGGAAATTAAAAGATTTTTCCCACTTGGCTGCAATTATGTTTGAAATCGTGTGACAGGCGGTATTTTAATACTTAATATTAAAGAAATCAGGAGACTGTGTATGAATACTGTAATAAATTAACTGTGATAATAATAACAATAATAACTAGAAAAGCACTCGGAGAGCGCAGACCTCCGCCAGGCCATCTGTTTGTCTGTCTGTCTGTCTGTTTATCTGTTAACAGCATAACTCAAAAAGTCATGGACGGATTTTCACCAAAGATTTACAGAATGTCCGGAAGAGCAAAAGTAACAATCGATTACATTTTGGAGGTGATCCATCTCTCAATTGTAGTCCTTCAAAAAAATCCTGGCTCCAGACGGTAATAAAAATGAATATATATATATATATATGGATTATCAAACCTTTCATTCAACAGTCGCACACCCACAGGTCTTCCTCTTGCTCATACTGCCAGTAAAGTGATCACGTCCTTGTGCCAGATGAGGTAAAGGCCAAAATCCACAGTCATTGCTCCATGCAAACTGCCTTTTAAAGAATTTCCTTGATGATTAATAAAGTTTAATCTTATCTTTTAAGTTAAAGTTCAGCTGACTCTAATTTAATACAAGGTTTCAGGAGCTGGAATTCATTGAAGAAAGAAGCTAGTTTCCAAACAGTCACAGAATTCCCTTTTTATGTTCAGAAATACTGTTTGTTCTGCTTGAAAGAGCAGAACCACAAAGCAAAGAGAGAGAATTTTGCACAAAAAAGACTGTAACATTAGTAATTTTCCTGTGGGTTTGTTGAATTCCAGCTGCCACTAAAAGGCGTTTCTGTATCATAGACTTGAAAAAGCCTTTGCTCAAAGAAAAATCCACACACAAACACAAATCCACGACTAGTCACCGATGAAGACCCACTTCTGACTGAGTCTGGAGGGTGAGCATTTAGCCATGCCCACATTTCCATTGGCGACTGTCAAACACTTGCCAGATGAGGGATTCTTCAGATATTTTTTCTGCAAACAACAGCATGTTTAAGAGAGTTATATTTACATTTAAAGATGGAGTGGCAAGAATGAGGAAAAGGAAATCTTGTTCCTTGTGCAACCATAATGACAGTATTGTGACATGAGATGATGTGGAAAGACCCACTGTACCTGTGTGAAGATCCACACTTGTTCTGGTGGTGCTTTTCCTTTCTCTTGACACTGTTTTAGAGACACTTGAGGTCCTCCAGGGGTTGCATGTAAACACAATGTGATTTTGGCGCTGAGCCGGATCTCTTGCCGGGACGTGTACTCAAAATACTAGAAATTACAAATGGACTGTATTTAGTTTGGGGAATATTGTCTTATCTGAAACATTTAATACACTTTAAACTGTACTGCACTGTAAGAAAAAAACAAAATAAAAAATGTTATAAAAAATCAGCCAGAAAAGGTGCTAAAAAATATGTTAAAAAAATGATGTAATACTATAATGTTCAAAAACTGTTAAAACAGTGACACTAACCGCAAATCTGTAAAATAATGATTTTTTTAAAAGCTTGATTTAAATACAGTAAAGCTGTGTAAAGTTAAAGCCATGCAACATAAAACCATAAATTATTAACTGTAGCCATTATTGTCCAGTTTTGGCCTTTATGTGAACATTTTATTTTCTCTGATTTGTCATTATTATCTGTAATTAAACAAAATAGAAAATGTTTAAAACAATACTTAAAAAAAATGCTTACCATTTTACAGCTCTTTATATATATTATATATACACAGTAAATACAATGTAATTTTGGGAAAGAATGAATTCCCTTTTGTAAAAATACAGATTTTTGGTATGTATATTATTTGAGGTTTTGATCTGTTTTCTCACACTTAACATGCAATAAAAAGAGGTAATTTTTATTATATTTTCTGTAATTTAAGAAAAAATGATCTGATACGTAGAGATGAGCTTTTATAGGTTTAATCAATGATTGGAAAAGGACTGAAAAAAAGCAAAAGTTATGACCACCGTGTGAAGTTCGTACAATTCTACACTTTACATTGCAAACAAATAATTTGGTACCCAGTGACCCCTGTGATTTTCTGACTCCCAGGTTGTGAAACACTTATTTAACATTTAACATACCTGTCCGTCACCTATAAGGTTACATTTGGTCTTCAGAGCAGACGTCCTTCGTCTATTCTCCACATCCAAGCGGCATTTCCAATCAGTGTTTTCCAACTGCAGAATAAAAAGGACAGCTAACGTGATGTTCTCCGTTTTCCCCCGGAATCTGGCTAATATGACTTTTGCATCAATTTTTAAATTGAATAAGAGAATATTGTTTGTTCAGTAGAACCCACAAATAATAATGATTTTGTGAGTTGATGCACCTACAATTAAATACTAAAGTAAAACAATTCACTTACCTTGTAAAGTAAAAAGTTTCAAAGTGAATACAGTCATAAGTGTCATAAGTGTGTTTATGTGATGTTTATGTGTGTGTATATGATCAGATGATAATAAAGAGGTTTACCTGTCCATACATATCAGGTCTCATGTCAGGAATGTAGGCTTCTGGGTAAATATTGTTCAGGTACCAGGAGAAGCTCTTGCACTTTAATCTCTCCCTCAGTTTGCGACGCTCTGACACATCTCCGAATGAATTCTGGGAGGAAAATATCAAACGAAAAGCAACAGATTGAGACATCTCGAGCATTTCAACATCCTATATCTGATGTGATTAATGTCCAGGGTTGTAAAGATGCTTCACATTTGTACAAACCGCTTTAAAAATGGCCGCTGATTTTCTGGATGAACGATAGAAGATCCATCTGTAGTCGTCCATCCAGACCTCGGCCAGGCGGACCAGGTTGCGAGCTATTGTAGCGCTGCTGTTGGCGAAAGTGTGGAGGGGGTTTTCGCGGTAAATGTGCCCAACAACAGAACAAGGAATGATCTCCAGCTGACCTCCGCATTGCCACACCTGCAGTAGAGAAGACACAGAGTGAAACCGAAGATGGGAACACTTTGTGAAGCATTTTAAACAAACATTTTGAAAATCTCTTACCCTGAAAGACATTTCCAAATTCTCACCTCCCCAAAACTCCATCTGGTCATCATAAGCCCCGATATATGCAAAGTATGATTTAGATACAGCAAACAAGCCACCAGCAATGGTAGGAGTTCTATAAAATCAGGTACATATCAGCAATATTAAGCATTCTACCATAAAAGTGTCAAATTAGAGGAACCAAGAAACCAAGAAAAATCCTGATCTAGATCCACATCTGTGTGTATTTGCTGGTATCTACCTGATAGGAGAAGTCTCATTCTTCTGTTCCTTCCTCTCTTCTTTAGGAATGAAATCCCATCGAAACGCCAGCGTCCAGTCAAAAATTCCTCGGCTGTAATACTTAGATTCAGGGTCTGGCTTCGTGAACTTTAGGGTGTTTCTGTCAATGGTGGGGATACTTGGGCTCACCACAGCTGTAGGCTGCTCTACTATTCGAGCTAGAAGAGGCTCCAGCCATCCAGTGAAGCACTCACCTGCACAGGAATAGAAAGAGAACAGTCAGAATATACTGATCATAATGTAAGTTGCTGTTCCAGCACACAACAGAAAACAAGCAAGTATGCATTTAATTGAGTCGATAATGGGCAGATGGAGAGTGGAGTCATGGACTAGAGATCGAGAGTCAATAGGAAGCATGTCAACCATTTGCATCACTTAGTGCCGTATATCTATTAACACAGACTTAGTGAAGTTGTTGATGCTGTTTGTGAAATGTTGTCCTCCTCTTTCTTCTTCCTATTTAAACTGGATATAGACTTGCTCAGCTAGCGGAGGCCAAGAACAACAGGACGAGAACGGTGTCTCCAAACATGAATATTAAAAGTCAGTAAAGTTAAAGCTGGCTGACATTTTTGAGGACAGGATCAAGATGTCAGACACATTCATCTAGATATCAAATGTTTACATGGAGACACATAGAGAGAATGAAGGACATGGTGGGTGTGGAATATTTTTATAGAAGGGCAGAGCAATGCATTCTGGTATCATGAACACACAACATCAAACACAGCATCTGCCATGTGCTGTGTAGATTCAACTAGAATTAGTGAAAACAACCGTCCTCCATTTTGCTATTATCCATTGAACACGAGTAGTTGCTAACTGGAACTGACTGTGATGGCATTCTGCAGTTGGATCAAGGCCTTGGTGTGGACAACAATATCACAAACCAGCTTCATTCAGTGACTCCTTACACTTTGAGTCAGATATTCTGTGGTTGTGCTGTAGTTGATCCCAAACAAATTAGCAGGTTTATGAGTTTGTTGTGACAGCGCTGGGCCACATGGTCGATGGTCCTGTCCATCGTACAATGCTGTCTAAAACTATATCTTAGACAACAAATGGTGGAGTTGTGGGCATGGAAGTGACTGACCAAGGTCCTGACTGAAACGTCAGCATCCAGCCAACAGCATGGTTTTGTTTTTCTTGTTGTTGTGTCATTGGGTCATTTGAATGAAGCTGCATGTGAAAGTGGTCTTTTATAGTTACTAGTCAAAGGAGTGTCTGTCTTGGTCACATTATCTGATCTTTGTCCTTTGAAGCTACATCAGACTAGCGCGTGGGTTGTCATCAGTTAAACAGCTCTAACTGTTTTTCTACACAACTGGCTCACTTGAACTCTTTACTAACTATAACAACAATAATGAGATTTTTAACTTTATCTTCAAATTAGAAAGGAAGACCATTTTCATGCTGTGTTTATATATCGTTCACAACTTCACAGTGTAGTTTTCACAGCCAGGTTGAAGCTATAAAGTTGGTTAAATGTGGGTCATTTGTTCTCTTTCCTCCATTTATGTTTACTATATACTTAACTTTCAGAAAACCACTCCACCAGATAAGAAGTGCTTCCTTCATTATCACTTATTAACACTGTTTAAAACAATCATCTGCATGAATAAACAGCCAGCTTTGCATTCTGTGATGCCTACAGTGGGCATCCAGGAAGGTGAGGACTTCTCCTCGTGCAGCTCGAGCTCCCATCAGTCTGGCTCCCACCACACCTTTCCTCTCCGTCTGACGTAAAACTCGAACTATAGTCAGCTGCTGCACGTATTCATCCAGGCGAGACTTTAGGTGATCTAAAGACAGAGGAGACAAGTAAACTGTAGGAGGGTATGAGTCTAACCAGTGGCAAAACAGTGAGCATGATGATGTTATTGGGCTAGTAGCAGCAATAGCACTGATTGTAATTTCAGACTGTCATAGTAATAGAGAAAAGTTCATTTATGTTCCATAAATATGCAATTATTGATTTTTTGGGCCACTTGGAGGCACAAAGGAGAAATGAAGCTAGAAACACATTGTCATGTAATCATAATCATCCGGTTCATTGTAAATGAATGGAATGATTATGCTTCTCTTCATGCTCATGAGAAGATTAAGTGTGAAATAAAACACTAAAGTTGCGAAATATGAAACCCAAGCATGCAAAAAAAGACGAAAGCTGATTTACACTTTTTGTGAACGACAGCAGCAGTGGAATGTAAATGCCACTACTCAAGCACTTAAGTACAAATAAGAGGTATTTTGCTTAGTATTCCACTCTACAACAGTTACAGATAAATATCTATCATTACAACTGAAGATCTTTTATACAAAACACAAGATCGGATGTAATACAACAGGATAGAAACTACTTAACACTGTATAAAAATTACATTTGATCTCTTTTTAAACAAGCAGTTGCACTAATAAAATGCTATTTAAGCTTTTATAATGAAAATAATAAGCCAATATTCAAATATACTGTACAAAGTACAACAGCACACTAAAGAGATATCTTCTGCTTTAACTACTTTTATTTTAATATTGAAAGCCTATTTAGCTAATACTCACACTTAAGAAACATTTTTAAAACAGGAGTTTGGCTATTTTTGCTTTAGTAAAATATGTGAATAATTTCCCGATGTAAAAGGATGTGTATGTATGAGCTGTGAAACGCTAAATATGTGCAGTAAGGACAGAGTTACAGCCTCGTGCTGGACTGTGAAGACACTCACCGTCTGTGCTGGCATCGTCCACCAGTAAGATCTCTGTGAGCAGAGCAGCAGGAGCCGTATGTAGGACGCTGTAGACGGTCCTGAGCAGAGTGGACCAGGCCTCGTTATGAAACACGATGATCACGCTAGTGGTCGGGAGGCCGGGACAACGCCAGAACTTCTGCTTCAGACAGCTGTCAGAGCCAAACTGAGAGTTAACCACATAGAAATCAAACAAATCTGAAAGCAGCACCCACCTGAGCACCTCAGATTCAGCTGGTGTGTTTTGTAGAATAGATCTAAAGAAGCCGTGCAAAATTTGACCTCCATACTATTAATTTGGATTTACAAGCCCCTGAAGTACACAGGAGTGGGTCAAAATCTTCTGCTTCTGCCACATGAAAATTTCAGCTATGAAAAACACATCTGATAAAAACTGCAACCATCCACCCCAGATGTAACAATCTAAAGAAGAAGGCTTGTCTTAGTTTAGCAAATTTTTTCTTTACTCAATGCTGAGCATCAATATCATGGGACATTTTGTTATATTTATCTACATAGTTATCACTGACATAGAGACAAGCATGGGTAACTTGGAGAAATCATTATAAGGTTCATTTTGGGTAAATTTCAAAGTTTATATCACGGTGTGGAACAGATGTTTGGTTTAAACAAGTTATAGCAAATAAAGATTAAATTGTTACCTACATTTTGATCCCAGGCTCATCTTCCAGCTATGATTCCTTCCATGTCAGTATACATTTCTAATATAAGTACATTTTAATATGCACAAAATGATAGATTTAAGCTTCTACTTCCTAGAGAAAATTAATAGCATGATGATTAGTTTCTGTCATTATAGACAAGGTTACACATCATTACTGCTGTTTAATGGAAACCGGACGACAGCACAAACTGACAAACCAAGAGCTTACCACTTTTAAGGCAGAATTTGAAAGATTTAAACAAGCACTGGATGATCAAACTTGTTCATTCAATGTGATTATTACAGACTATTATGTAAAACACGTGAACACTAGTCTTGTTTCTCTATTTCACAGTCAGACGCTGCATTCACAAGGGCTAAAATATGACTATTACTAGACAAGTGTATTGACACAGAAGGAATCGTGGCCACATGTTGATAAAAAATCCCTCTCCCACACGATGATTGAACTCTTGAACATTCACCCTGAATTCAGTTTTTTAAGCTTTCTCCATAGTGACATTAATCAGGAGCAAGTTTGCCTTTCAAACTGTTACATCCCATGATACTGATGCTCAAAGTTTATAGAGAAAATCGCACTGAACAAATATGAGACTTTGGCTTCAGATTGTGACACTTGAGAGTAGTTTGGCTGCAGTTTTGAACAGAGCTCAAATATTATCATTAGACCCAACACTGTAATTCAGAGGCCTGTATCTCAGAAAATATCCAGAGTATAGAGGTAAAAGTTTGCATGGCTTCATTAAATGTGCAATTTTATATAATTTTATTCATTTTTAATCTATTGTATTTTACTTATTTTCATGATCATATTTTTAGTCTATCAGGTGGGTTGTAGTGTGTGTCACTGCTGACTGCAAGACAAATTGCCCCTAGGGGATAATAAACTTTGAGACTTGATATAGTGAAATTCTACTTTCCATAGAATGATCGACCAGCTTTATAACAAAATGTACATTTCTCTATGTCAGTTGTGACTGAGGTTCTGCTGAAATACTTAATTTTGGGTCTACTAACTCTGGATGCCGAGTGTCTATGCCCAGACCACGGTGCAAGGAGATGCGATCACTGGCAAACTGGTTGAACTGGTTTTTCTCAAACCCTCGTGCTTTCTCTTCTCGCTCCACACGAGTCATTTGTCGAGACACAAAGGGTTTTCCATCTGCCCCCGGGGCTCTGGGGTCCTGGAGAGGCCTCTGAAGTCGAGGCTTGAGCTCCTCCTTACTGTAAACTCCAGGAAGACAGTTGTTCTGTGACGGATCCTGTCCGGGCAAAGATCCTCCGAGTCTCTCCACGTTTCCCTCAGCCAGGGCTAGTGGGTGAAGCACCGTGGTCCAGATGATGAGGTAGAATATGAAGAGAACTAACACCAAGTACCAGGAAAGTGCCAGTTTTGTTGAACGGGTGAGCCGACAGCGAAATAAATCCATGATGTGCAAAGGAGAGTACTGACTGAAACAGAGATGAAACATAATCACATCATCAGCGTAGAAAACAAGAAAAACTTTTATCTAACAAATTGGTAAAAAATGAATGCAGACACTGAACATTACTGCGGCTTCCCAACATGCACTTGTTTTTCACAACTTGCTTGTAAATTACATTTCTTATTTTATTTAATTTTTTTTGCCGGTGTTTTTATTATTTTTTTAACTGTGTAATTTTGTATTTGCTGCTGCCTATTTTGGCCAGGACTCCCTTGCTAAAGAGGCTGTTAATCTGAATGGGATTTCTCCTGGTTAAATAAAGGTTAATAAATAAGTAAATAAAAATACAATGCACACACACACACACACACAAAGTAAAAAATACCTTAAAATATGTAAAATAAAGTGTGTCATATTTGCACTAGTATGTCTCTAAGTTGTATTTTTTCTCTTTCTTTTTATTTTATTTTTATTCTTCTTATATTACTTTTTCCACATTCGCATATATATTTATTCCTATTTGTTTTGTTTATGTAACTTGTCTCGAATTTCTTGTTTTTTACTCTATTTCGTACGCCATTATTACAAGCCTGCTGTGCGTGCCTTTTTAATTGCCCCCTGGGGACAAGTGAAGCTTTCTGAATCTGAATCTGAAATACTGATGATGATGACCACAGCTGCCAGTGTGCATATTTATTGTTTCTTTTTGCAAGGCGCTTTTTTACAGAGTTATTACATTACATCTACATGTGACGCTTCTTTTAAAGGCCATGTGTTAACAGTTTAGTATGTCATGCTTGAAAACAATGCTAATAATAATCTAAAAATGATGTGAGCAATAACTTTGTACACCATATACAAAAAAGTCACCATAATCATCTGCAGACCATGATGTTGCTTTTGTTTACAAAGAGTAGAAACTGTATTCAAAGCACGCCTGATTAACACCTAATAAACAAGAGAAACAACACATTGCCCCAAAAGGCCCATGTGTCTGAGCTGCACAGACAGCATTTCACACAGTGCTGAAAAGATTTTTAAATCTTTCGTGTTCGTACGTACCTGCTGCATGACATGATGAAGTTTCTCCGTCTGTGGTGTTCTTCCTTGTGCATCAAGTATTCCGCTTTTTTGGCATTTGTTTAACCAATGTAAGCAGAGGAGCAGTGATGTGACTGTCCAAACCAGTTTACCACTCAGTCTAGTGCAGTGATAAACCTGTCAGGCTACATGTCTCACCCCTCCACCTTCCTGTCCTTCTAACCGACGTCTGCTCTGTAGCTTTTTAATTTCCTTCATGTTTCTTTTCTTCAAATCTGCATTTGAAACATACGCACAAAAATCTGTCCATGCGTTTCTGTTTTTATTGTAATATATAATGCACATTAAATTAGTTTTGTATATGAAGTGTGCTATATAAACAAACTTGCCTTGCATCACATTACATGTTGTTCACAAAAAGATTTCCAAATGGCAGCTAACACATTTATATCAGAATCAGCTTTAATGGCCAAATAGGTACACAACATACAAGGAATTTTGTTTGTTGTCGCAGTAGGAATAAGAAAAGAGAATAATAAAAAGAAACTATAGAAAGAAAAAGAGGAAAAATAGTAGTGATATAAAATAAATATAGCAACATATACAGATATTTCCAAAGTTAGAAAGGAATATACAAACACAGTAATGTAAAATGATAATTGTGATGATGCCGTGCAGAAAGCAGAGGACGCTGTTCTTAGTGCAAAAAGTAACGCACATATCCACTGGTATATTGTCAGGTGTGGAGGAATTGCTCAGCTGTTTATAAGGGTGGTGGCAGTTTGGAAGAAGCTGTTCTTGTGTCTGATGGTTTTTGTGGCTCTGTAGCGCCTGCCAGAGCTTTAAGGACTCCACAGCTGACACAGGGCTGTTGCTGATGGTGAGGTGGAGAAGTGAATGTCTCCTGAAGTCCTCCATCATCTACACAGTCTTGAGCGTGTTCAGCTCCAGATTGTTCTGGCTGCACTGGATCACCGGCCGCTCAACCTCCTGATATGCACAGTCCTGCACAGTATCATGAGTGAAGTCAAAGATGGCGAAGCATTCCCTCTGTTAATGGGGGTTTAAGCATTAATGAAAGACTTTAATAATGATGCTGTGAGGCCTACAGCAGAACACTGCCCTTGTCTTTCATCTTGACGCAGCCCTCATTTAATCAGGAAACTGACTCTTCTGCCACTTTTATGGCTAAAGGGCATCTGGACCAACATTCATGGATGATTATTTTATTTGCTGACGGTTTTATTAATAATGACTTCCTGACATTTTAAGAGGTCTAATGTAATGTAATAAAAAAAAGTAATCATATAATTCTTATAAACTATTAAATTTGCCCTATCAGAATATATTTCCAATCACTTAATTCTGACTAGTATTTGCAAAACAAGACTAGGAGACAGATATTTTTAAAGACAAATTATGCTAGGTTTAGGATATAGAATGCAGAAGCAGCAACAGTGTTAATGTAAATTCCTGAACTGAAGAAGGAGGCTGTTTTTTTTTTCTTACACTGAAGTAACCGATCGAGTTATGTGCACTGCAGGCCTCTCTTTAAGAGTTCTTCTTAACCTTTTTGGAAGTCCCAAAGTTTAACCCTCGTGTCGTCCTGGGGGTCAAAATTGACCCGTTTTAAAGTTTAAAAATGTGGGGAAAATTTTTTTTACAGTGAAACTTCTGATGTCTGCTTAATATTAGAAGTTTTACTGATATATATGTAATCCCTTTAGATATTTTTAGGATTTTTTTAGAAGATTTTTACTCATTTAAAAAAATATTTACAAGAATTTTCTTGTTGTTTCTATTTTTTTTAAATAAAACTTTTAAGGGAAACTTTTAAGTAATTATTGGAATTTTCAGACCTTTCAGGAATTTTTTTGCTGAATTTTTGGATTTTTTCAGACAAGGAAATAATATTTTTTGGTGCCCGTAAATGAGGACAACAGTAGAGTTAAATACTCTGAATGAAGTCCAGTGAATAAAACCACTTAAAAGGCTGCTTACTGTGAGAAAAACAAGCAAAAATGAAATCAGTATGAATGTCACAAGTCATGATGACAGCTCAAAAAGTCCAGGCTCGCATGTTCAAAGACACTGACACTGCTCTCTAGAGGAAAAGAAAATAACTACATTTGAATTTCAGAGGATAGAGACATCAGAGGGAAGTAGATTTTATAGAGTCCTTCCTTGATGCAACAGCTCTCTCAAGGTTCTGCAGGATTGTTTTGCAAGAAAACATGTTTTACTGTGTTATTCTAGGACACGCTGCATTAGACCTCTTCAGGAATAACATGTATGAAAAGAAGAGAAGAAGAGATCACAGCATGTTCAGGCTGGATCTGAACACTAACCCACATCACTCATAAGGCTTAAAATGCCCCCAAAATGACTTCATATACTTCAAACTGATCCGTAGAAGGTTCAGGGTAGTTGAAACTCGCAGAAGGAATCCATTGTCAGTTCTGTAATAGAGTGAGCATGAATGTATGAAAGTGCACTGTCACCATCACATAAAGTATTAATGATCACATGTACACAAGGTGCTGCAACTGATCCTGAAATCCAACCCTAAAAACCTGTCTGGTTGGCCCAGTGTGACCTGAGTCACACCTGAAAGCCACAAGGAGCAGTGACACCCAGTCTGACTGCCAACACCTCCCACTGCATTCCTGTCTGTTGGAAAGAATAAAAGCTGCAGCCGCAACAGTAACCACACCTGTAAACAGGTCCAAACACCAAACCCAGCACCTGCAGGTGTCTCATTTAAATACGCTGCTGCTGAAACCTGCCTGTAGATGGCGCACAGTGTCAGGTCTGCAGCTGGAGGGTGGGTTTGGTTTGATTCCAGGTTTTGGTGGTGAGACTGTAAAAAGGTTGACATATTCTTAACATATTCTGAAAAAAATAATGAACTGAAAAGTGTGTAAATAAAAAGATATAAAAAATCCGGCAGCTTGAGTGTTAGTAAAAATATTTTAAAATTAGTGTAACGATGCAACATTCAAAAACTGTGAAAGGAGTGAAAACGAATGACTTGCAATTTATGGAAAAAAAAACAGATTATGATGCTAGCATTTACACTTTGGACTTGTTTTTTGTTTATTTTGTTTGTTCAATTTGTTTTTAATATGAATATGCAAATCATTTTTGTTTTCTGTGATTTTACTAGATATCATCTGTTTTGTTTCTTTTCTCCAAAACAAGCACATTTTAAAAATAACAGCTTGAAAATAAGATTTACCATTCAGTCCAATCAGTCCTTAATATATAGAATATTTCTTTTAAAAGTAATGCTTTTTGTTGGTTTGCTTTGCCGCTTTAAATAAAGGATTTTTTAAAACTGTAATTTTGTAGTCAAACATTGAAAAACAACCATTTCTCAAGTAAACAGTAAAAGTAAATAAAAAATATGCTATTTGCGGTTTTGGCATGTTTTGTTTTGGTTATGGTGTTATCAAGGATTGCAAAGATAAAGAGCAATCATTGAATACAGTCAGTGTTGTAATAGGGTGTAATATTACAGTCCGGCTCTTAATTATGTGTATACTGACAACTAAACTACTTTCTCGCTCTGTAAAGTCCTTTTAAATTTGGACATGTAGCAGTCAGAGCCGTAAAGACGATTTACCACAGCTGATTCAGTGAAATGATTTAAGGGTGATCTTTCTGAGACAAAATCCGAAAAGAACTGAGGGGTTTTAAAGAGGACATGTCGGGCTCTTTGTGACTTTCTGTCATCTCTGTACGGCTCTGATGTTATTTATTTGATTGGACATTCTTATTGGGATTGCAAATCTGGAGCAATTATTTTTGAATCAATCGAAATGAACACAGCGGAGATCATTCCATGTCTTAATGTTTAAAACGTTGATTCAGCTCGCCTTAAACTGAGAGGCATTACTCGTCACAGAAGTCTTTATCATGGTGGCCTTTTCTAGCTAAAAACCCATAATGCTCTCTGCCAGTACTCCAAGTGTTGCTACAGTGTTAAACAGTAAGAGGAACCAGGTGCTACAGCTAATGTACAGTCCTTTCCCTTAAATGCATTTCCTTTGTCATCTGCCGTATTGGTTAATTTAGTCCAAAAAAAACAATTAAATTATCATCAGCAATTAATTGTCAATCATTAACGTTGCTGGTTAGCAAAGTTCACAGCCTCACAGTCTTTGCTGCTAATGTTAATGTTTCCTCTGAGTTTATTAAACTCAGAGGAAAAACTTCTACAAACAACTGGAAGCAACAAATTTAGCTCCAGCTCCTGTTAACATTTTGTTAGTGTTAATTCTCATTCAGCTCATCTGTTAGCGTCTGTCTTCATCGCTGTCAAGTTTTATTTTTCAGTTTCTAATAGGTGTAAAATTCACAGCAAAGTGAATAAGATAGGTGTTTTGTAACATTGGCACAAATACTGTATTTTTTTGCACTTCCTTTGATGTCTTTGGACGAATATTAGCACTGAAATGTAGAAAAAGCCGTCTTAAAATTGAAGCATGTCATTTGTGTTTGCCTATCTGTCAGTGTGACTGCAGGTAAATCCAGTCTGTGTTGAAAGTGATTCTGAAAAGTTACAAATCCAAATCTAGAACGATGGAAAAGTCACCAGGATGCCAAATCATACATTCAGTTAGCGTCAGATAAACAGGGAGCAGCGCATGTCTGAAAGGGGCTTCTGATGACTTCATAATGACATGAAGTCACTGCAAGATTGACGTTCATCTAAATGACAGTTTATACATGTCTCATGTGCAAGTATGCATCCACAACACAGCCATTAATTTTTTTTATTTTTTTCTTCAAGGGGAAATGTTATTTTTCTCTTTGTCATAGTCCTCAACTCCTCTCGTCCTTCATCTTTGCAGATTACTCCCCTTTCAACTCCTCCAACTCAGGGAAAATACAAATAAAACGAAAACAAATACGGAAGGATTCATCAGGCCTGAGCAAAACACTGTTTCAGTAGTATGGGGACAACCTTCCTCCCCTCTCCCGTTCCCCGAAAGCATCCCAAGAGTTAACAATCAACACAAGTCTATGGACAGCCAATAGAAATAGAATACATACAATGAACGTCTTTATAAACTCATGTCCATTCTATAAACTCTTTGCTTAGATGAATCCCTCTTCATTGGTCACAGTTCATCATAGTTGGTGATCTCCGTTACATTACTGTCCTCTGGTGCTCCCACCACGCCCAAATATCATTGCACAGGAAGGACCAATAGCACAAAGGCTGCGTGAGCTGGCTTTGGTACAAACGTGATCAACTGTTGGTTGCCGTTGTTGAGTTTGAGGGAAGAGCCAAGTCAGGGCTGATTCTCCCGATAACAAAGAGCGACGCCGGAGAAACCAAGATCATTGCAACAATGAGACCGTTAACGGAAAATTATTGTCGACAAGCCCTTATCCTTTCTCTGTGTGTGAACATCAGCAGTCCAGGCAGGGCACGCAGGCACACTTTCTGTTTTTACTGTTAATCTATGATTAGTTTTTTATATTATTAACTTAAGGCAATCAAACTCAGCTATTAGTACTTCCACTGTTTGCTGAAAGACTGAGTGAGTAGGAGGGAGTAATACAAGAAACATATGCGTAGGCCTGCTGATTCTGCCTGGTCCTCTTCACGTAACACCAGGGATGTCGTTTGTGAGAAGTTTAATGTGTGGAAGGTCACCTTAAAGCCCGACTCAGATTTACAATACTGCAGTAGTGGCATAAACAAAAAAAAGCACAGTGAATCATCTGTATACGTGTGTTTGCTGCTATGCTTATGTGAGCAAACACCACTCGGGCTCGGCTGCAAAGGCAGCTAATGGTTATTACTTACATGATCACACCTATTGCCAGCTGGAATACTGTATTGTACATTAGGACTGAACAGCAGAATTCATTGGCTGCAGTTGATCAGTTGGTACCAGTGAGCTTAAGCTTTACAACTGGCGTTTTACAAGAAAGCGTGCTGGTCTTTGATCCTTTTCATCGGAATGGAATCATCATATTAAGCATAATAATTAACCAGAATCATCATAATAATAACAACATTAAGAATATACAAATGATGGATACAGAAGTGATACAAAATACCCTACGTTGAAACAAACAAAAATGAAAACAAGATACCACAATCAGACATGCTTCAAAGCAGTTATGTTTGGCAAGAAAGCAGTTTTGTTGTATCATAAAAACCTCACAGTGAAAATAGTTATGCCCCTTCAGGATTACAAAGCACAGTATTCAGTCAAAATCAATATATATTTCTTTCCTTCATCTATTTCTTCTTCATAGAAGAATCAGGCTGTGTGATGTCACTGCGTTGAAATCCAAGGTTTTTTCCCCCTGAAGGCTCTGGAACAAGTCGCTGATCTAAGTTCCTTCATTTCCATCTGTACCAAAAAAAAAAAAAACCTCTTTGAAAGGGAAGGAGCAGTCGATGACAACGCACTGTTACAGCTGAAACCAGCGGCTCTCTGGCTGCTCAAGCTCTAAGGAACCAGTCTGACATGAAATGAGGATGAAGAGGATCCTAATCCACGGTGGATCTACTTCTACTGCTCAGAGAGTGGAGACAAAAATAGAGATTTAAGGTAGAACTTTCTAATAACTTCCTCAGTCGTCTTTAGTTACTTTTCATTTAATTGAATTTCATGATTGAGGGCAATAATATAATTTAGAGTAAATAATCTGCTCTTTGCTGCCTGAATGACAGACGAAATAAATTAATTGTACATATTTTATGAAAACAATGGAGCAGCGTTTGCTGCCAGCAGTTGGGCAAAAAGGCAGAGGGTTCAGGCCTTCTGCCTAAAAAACAGAGGTGGTGATCATTGCTGTCTTTAGCGAGAACATATCAACATGTCTTGCCTTGCTTTTAGTAAATACTTTAGTCTTTGGTCAATATATTCCTCCTCAGTTTATACATATATTCATACACACACAAATATGCATGTACATACACACTTATAAACGTGTAATAAACTGGATATTTGTGCACGTATGTATTCACACTTTTTCATAAAGGACCTTTTGCACAAAACATCGAGATCGAAATAAATAATTAATGCAGAAACAAAACATGAGTACCTGTTCATAATACATGTGAAATAAAAATTACAGAGAAAAAAAATACACAAAGTAAAAGAAAAAGTAGCCTTATGTACAGCGTTAATCTTCTTTTGACACAGGCTAAAAGGCGTTGTTTTAAATAAACAGACTTTGCATCTTTCAAGAAGCCTGAGAGAGAGGCTAGACATGAGAAAAACACGTGTCCTTCAACATGTATGTGGGCCAAAATGGCTGTCAAACGAGAACATTTTCCTCTCATCAAGAACACTTTCCTTTTGAAGTCTTAAAAGTTTATTTTTTCCTCTTTGCTTGGGATTCAAGTGATGGCGTCTCTAGTTTGTAGCCGTTCGCTCACACTGTGAGTCCTCGCCCAGTGGTGCTGTGTCCTTGCAGTGGGGATCATCTCAGCATCTGCTGCTGCCATGGCTGCTAACTGTTGGGCGGTCCATCGTTCAGGAAGTAGGTTGTCATTTCCCCTTTACCTTTGACCTTTACGACCCCACGGCACTCCAGCACGTACCCTTTGTTTGCAAGCACCTGGTGGAGGTCCGTGGTCACCTGTGAGCAGATTTGCATAAAGGAACACAATGATAGTGGGTTTGAAGGTCGTGACATCTTACGAAAGTCACGCCGCAATTAATCACAGGAAGAAACTGCAGAAACAGGAAGAACCATCAGATGCTAAACTTTCCAATGGTTCTTAAATTAATCATGTGTGACCTGTAGGTAAAACAACCAAATCTATGCATAAAATGGAGATATTTAATCTAAATCACTTCATTTGTTCACTCTCATTTGAAAATGGGCCAAAAAACAAACCAGCTTTTGGAAGAAAAAAAATCTGCTTTCTTCTGCTCTCCTGCAAAACCAATATTGAGTTACAACCAAGAGTCACCTGACAAAAATTCAGCGACTTTTTGGCTGCAGGCGTTTACACAGAGCTGATAGGAGACAAATGCAGCATTTAAAAAATTCAACATGTAAGCTGTAAATGATCTGTAGTACGCAGAGTCACCACGTTTTTTCCCAGCATCAGGAACTCTTGTGGGCATTTGGAAAATGTTGTACATGATCCCAGATTTTTGAAACATTAATAATCAAAAAAATTCTACCTTTTTCAAAAACATAATCGTGATTTCTGACCTTATAACTTTATACCGCATCAAAAGACAATTCAAGCTTCTCTCTATTTGAGCTGCTTGTGTTGTTTCTATAGAGATGCAGGACTTTATATTGAGAATACCCACAAAACTGTGTGATGTTAAGAGCGTAAACTCACAGCTTCTCCTGTGTGTTGGCTTGGTAATTTAACTTTTTTCCAAGGTTTACAAAATAATGCTAACAAAAATCTCCATCTAAAGTTGCACTGATCAATATTTAAATATCAACAAGGATTCAAGGACTACAGACAGTTATCACCTGATTCTGAAGTTGCCCCCCAGCTCCACAGAGTTTTGACTTTATTCACTCACTCGTCCAAGCAGCAATTTTCAGTGAAAATGCTGCAAAATCCTCTGTACAGTCACTCCACAGCACTTAACTGCAGACAGTCACGGTTAGAAAACCCGCTGGTGAACACAGTGGAGCATTTAGCCGCTGAACAGCCAAATATTTGCCTCAGGAGTTTTCTGTAGACACAGCTAGCTAAATGCTAAATAACTGCTGGATGTGTTAAAAAGCAGCAGACTGCAAACACCATGCCGTCTTTGTAAGGTGATAATTTGTCAGTATTGTGTTTACAGGTTGTTGTGCTGCCACAGTGACACCAAAACAATCACGAATTATAGATTTATCTGTGCTGCTATAGAATATAAACAACAGTTATATTAAAATCATCATCTATTATTCTTTTCATAAACTAAAATGGCCTTTCTTGAGATGTGATGTATCCACAAAAGTATTTCCCGAAAGATCTGGAGCTTATGGTAACATTAAGAGCTTTACATATTTAACATTTTGACACAAAGTACCTCCTCGTCAGAATGAGAAGCGGAAGAGAACGACTGCTCTCAGCTAATAGTTGTCTCTCACTGGATAAACAGGTTCTGTTTTGACAAAACCCCAATAAAATAAAGATTAAATTATAAAATGATATGATAATTTAGAAAAGAAAATGAAATTCCTTAAAAAGAAAATGATTAAATATAGAAAGTGACACTATCAAACTAAATCTCTAAGTTGTTTTGATGATCAGTCCAACATAGGTCAGTTACATCAAATATATTCAAACGTACAGATATTAATCATCTGAATCCAAAGCAGTTTCTGGGTTTGTTTTTTTGCTGCTGTCACGGTCTGCAGCTAATTTGAAACGTGATTTTTTTTTGTCACAAAACATAGTCAGCATTGGCTTCTTGGCTGCACCGAGGAGAGCAGAGTTTTTTGTTATCGAATCTGGTTACTGCAAGCAGTCCACTTTTAGTTATTTTTATTTATCATCTTTATTTAGTTTGAGGCTTGCAGAGTAAAGTGATTGTAGAATAAATTTTTAGCTTAGACTTGGTGTTCACTCCTGCCGAAATTGAAGGATTAGTTAAAGGAGTGCTGGAAATGCTGTCTATTTATTGCTTTTAAAGGTTTTATTGCTTCTCTTCTCTTATTTTATTTTGTATTTTACATTTTTAAATCTGTTGTCATCTTGTTTAGCAAAAACGCGCAACACTCTTTTTAAAATTTAACTGTAAATAAATTCAGGGGTCAAGAGATTAATCACAGGAAGAAATTCTAGAAACAGGAAGAATAATCAGATGCTAAACGTTCCAATGGTTCTTGAACTAATCATGTGTGACTTGTAGGAAAAACAACCAAATCTATGCATAAAATAGAGATGTTTAATCCAAATCACTTCATTTATTCAGTCTTATTTAAAAATGAGACTGAGACTATTAATAAGACTATTTTAATTGTTGTTTTGTTGCGTTCTGGGTTGTATGTGCTGTGTAAACACTGGTTATCAAATAAGTTATTATTATGATTGTTATTATTATGATTATCATCATTATAAAACCTACCTGTATGCGGTCGGGTACACCTGTGCTGTCCATACGACTCGCCACATTGACTGTGTTTCCCCAAATATCATACTGTGGCTTTCGTGCCCCGATAACCCCAGCTACCACCGGCCCAATGTTCAAACCTGTGAATCAAAGACAACAAAACCGCATCAACAAAAGTTGCTGATCACCGTGTCTTTGTGAGAGAGAAAGCCGTAACTTTTCCGTACCTATCTTCATCTGGAAGTTGTTGAAGGAATGCTCGTTGATGTATTTCATCTGCTCTCTCAGTCTCATGGCATAGTCGGCTAGTGCAGTAATATGGGTACGGCCTTCTTTGTCGTAGGTGGAGTCGTTAAGACCGGAGGCTGCCATGTAGGTGGAACCAATGGTCTTGATCTTTTCTAGCTGCCTGTATTTCTCTTCACTGATGATCTGAGATGTGAAGAAAGAGCAGACGGTGATTATAGCTGGGCATTTTACGGTTTACAGTGCAAATTGAGCAACGAGCAAATCTACACTGATCTTTACAAATCCGTCTGGATGAAATTTACCTCATCAAAATCAGCAATGATCTCGTTGAGCAGCCGGAGACACTCCACGCCCTCGTTGTTGGCCTCCAGCTCCACGTAGAACTCAGAGAAATTGCTGATGGAGGCAAACATGACGGCCACACACTCACAGGACTGATAGTACAGCTCGTCGTTGCGCCGCTCGCGAGCCAAGAAGTGAGCAGCAACGTCCTTCGGCAGGATGTTGTGGAGGAGACGACGATTGTAGGCTTGCAGTTCCTCCATCTCCTCCTTCTCCTCTGTGGCCTGCAAGTGAAGATTATCTCTTAGACGTAATCGCCTTTCAAAAACGCATGGCCGATATTTTATCGTGAGACAATAACAGACCACGTGACTGTAAGGTGCTTCTGTCATCTTGTTTACTGATGGATAAGTCTGAGGTGTTAACATGATCAGATGACGCCCTCTAGTGGACATACCTGTAATTTCCACAGGAAGTCGAGGCGTGCAGTAGATTCAACCTGCTGGGCGTGCAGGTACAGTGCCAGGACAAAGACTGTGAGGATCACTGGAGTCATGACCCTCAGGGACACTTTGGTCACAACAAATGGGCTTCAAAGAGATGGAGGAGAATTCAGATTAAAAGGAGGAGCGCTTTTGTGGTCATTTTTTCAACAGAATTATAAAGAAACAATGCAACAAACATCAAACAAGACAGAAACCAAGCAAGCCAAAACAAAAAGATACTAGGGAAAAAGAAAACAAGAAAAAGGCTAATTTTGAAAAGAGGGAAAAGGCTGTTGATGAAATGACAGAATACAAAGTAAAATGAATGTAGCCTTACCACTGGTTTGTAGTTTCATTGAAACTGGACCTAAAAATAGGAAAGAAAAAAAAATCTTGTGGTCAGTATGAATAAAGCAAATAATCAACAGTTCTATGAATTTTAATTTGTGAGGAAGCAACAAACATTTTCAGGTAAGCTTCAGGCATTTCAATATTAAATCAAAACCCAACCACGAGACAGAAGTAGACTGGTTTTAGGTTACATTTCAGGCTTAAAAGTATATAAACATATACATTATTCTGCATTTAAATTTTAAAAAGTATATTAACTGTACAGTGAAACTTCAATCTACTGTTGACCTACTTTTGGCTGTATATGCATACATCACTATTAAATATAAATACACAGTATGTATAAATATGTTTATATTTGTGTTATTTGCATATAAATATCATGAAATAATAGCTGCAGCAAGTGTCTAATTTCTCACTTTGTTGTGTTTTGATTTCAAATTAAAATGCATGAACTAGCAAAAATATGAACTCCACTGTATATAAAATCATGCAAATGCTAATACTCACCACTGAGCACTAGTTTCATTTAAATCACTATAAAGAGAGAAAACATGATTAGAACAAAAATAAAATATGCAAAATTGACATATATCTAAATCTCTGAATAAACAGAAACAATCCCAGTAGAGCTGCATATTGTTTTAAAGAAATACAATAGCACACACATAAGAATATGAATGTTTTGAAAATAAATTATGTCAGATATATCATTACTGTCAAGGATAAATAAAGATTTTCTTCCTTGGTAAAAAGAAAAAAAGGATAAAGTTGAAATATATCTTGATGTGTATCAGGTGTTTCAGTATGACATCTAAGACGAAGTAAACAAGATTAAGAATCAACAATTCTATCCCAACTTTCAACTTCTAACACAAATAATACTAAAAGTACTGATGTTAACCACCTAAATTCACACAAACACTATAAAATGCTTCTTGCTCTCCTCATGCTGTCGCACTTACATGGCATTGGAGGTGACAAAGAGGTCGGCGTTGTCGAATAGTGCTACTTGTGGCCACTCCATCAGCAGCAGGAAGGTGAGCTGGATGAGCAGCATGAGGACCAGCTTCCCTATGCTGCTGATCTGCAGGAACACGGAGCAGGCCAGCAGCGTCAGCAGCACACTGTAGCTGAAATACTGGCACAAACAGGAGACAGCAGCGTCACAAAGACGTACTATCAACAAAGAAGATCTTAGAGAAACGAATGCAAATGTGACATTTTCCTTTTGAGGTGGTTCAACTCGTGGTGAAGGAAGCACAAACGGTGAAGTGGTGGCACACACTCACCTCAGGAAAAGGGCAGGAGGGGCCTTGGCTAGGACAGGTCTCCAGGCCCCCTTCAACGGACACATTCAAGCTGCGGATCAGACATGGCGTCACCAGGGCTGCAGAGGTGTTCAGCTTCTCAGCGACGCATTCCGCCAAGCTCTTGGTGTCGCAGGCAAACTGCAGTGAAGCCAAACACAAGAATGTATTCACTTGAACGCAAAACTGAGTTTGTGCTGTTCGGTCACCCTGACCTGGTCCGGGTCCTTCCCAGCTCCCTTGGCCCACTAGCACCTTATATACGATCACAGGTTAGGACTCTTGGTGTTATTATTGATAGGGTGTTTAAATTAGACAAGCAGATCAGCTCGGTGGTCAAGGCGAGCTTCTTTCAGCTTCTAGCCAAAGTCAAACTCTATCTAAGAAGGGCTGATCTAAAAAAAGTTATCCATGCTTTTATTGCATGGCGCTTGGACTACTGTCACTCCCTGTATGTCGGCATTGACCAGCTGGAACTCAACCGTCTGCAGCTTGTTCAGAATGCAGCAGCTCGTCTCCTAACCGGGACAAAGAAACGCGAGCACATAATGCCGCTGCTTTCCTCACTTCACTGGCTTCCAGTTGGGTACAGGACTGATTTTAAGATTCTTTTGTTTTTAATTCTATGAATGGACTGGCCCCAGAATGGTTATCTGACCTTAAGGTGCATCAGCCCTCCAGAGCCCTTAGGTCAGCTGACCAGATGTTCCTGGACGTTCCTCGATCCCTCATGAAAACTAGAGGAGATCGAGCCTTTGCAGTTGTGGCTCCCACACTGTGGAACGCATTTCCCCTCTCTGTGCTGTCAGCGAATAGCCTCTCCTTTTTTAAAACAGTCTTAAGACCCACTTGTTCTTCCTGGCCTTTGGCTGAGCAGCATCACCTTTAATGGATCTTTTATTTTACTGTCTTGTTGTTTTGCTCTTATTGTTTTCGTATTGTTGATGATTTATTTTACTGTAAAGCACTTTAGTTAGCCATAGGCCTTTTAAAAGTCCTATACAAACAAATCTGACATTGGCACTGACATGTATTGAGAACGACTTTCAACATGTGTGGTTTGTATGAATATCTCTCTGTGTTTGTGCCAGCAAAAGCTTTGATCTTACCATATTAACAAAGGCAGAGATGAAGACGAGGATAATTGAGAATACTCCAACCAGGGTGCTGTTGGTGCGAGACTGGACAATCTTCTTCGAAACAGCCTGCATCGCAGCTGGAAAGAGCTACAAAGACAAATGATGTGCATATTAAAAATAGACCAAATGCAGACAAATAAGGGCAAAGCTGTTGTTGTTGTGTCTTGCTGTGCTTCAATACCTTGATGCAAGAGTATATGGCACAGATGAAGAGGATGTTGGCGAGTATGATGAAGATACTGATGTAGATTCCCAGCATGACTGGGGTGCTGCAGGAAAAAACAGAGAAAAAACACGATTTTACAGAAAGATTTAGGCTTTCACCACTACCAATAACAGCCTGTTTGGCTGGTTTATTTCAGCTGCTGTGGAAGTTGTCAGTCAAATTCCAGTCGGATTACAAACACTGAGAAAAAACTATGCCGTGTTAATTTTATGCATTTATTTTTAAGCATGAAAGCAAAACAGACAGTGATCAAATACATTCTCAGTTTAACCCTTTGAACCTCAAAACCCACCAGGAAACTCAAAGGCGTATTATGTTTAAATTTTCCAATATCCAATATCTGATAATTTCCATTTATCAGATCCAGAAACTGAAAAAAAGAAGTAATAAAAATTGAATTCAAGAAAAATTGCCAAAGACAAACCACTTTTTCTAAGCAGATTCTGCGTAAACAAAAATTCAGGATAACTGAGATGCAATGAGTGACACAGAGACTGTTTGGTTGAACTGCAACTAGCAGACAGGAGTATGAAAACAAAATAAACATGTGATCCATAAAATAGCTAAGGTATTTAGAAGTATAGTTTTATGTGTCAACTCCATTTTTGTAAAGAATCCAAAAAGTCTAAATTTCTTCTCATTGCATTTTAACTGTGTTATACTGAACAGCACACATTTTTGAGTTCTCTGAGCAAAAAATGTGGCCAGAAACTGAGTGAGCTTCAGAGGGTTAAGTCAATAACTTTATATCCTGCAAAAATATTCCAGCAATCACAGTGACACAAATGAAAGCACACGAGTGTAGGACTTCTCTCTGATGATTAGAACATGTAGAGGAGTTAAAACAGATGTGTGTAAAGCTTGTGACCCAGTTTTTGTCCTGTTTCTATCCATCAATAAATATTCATGAGCTGAGATTCAGCCTTGACTAATAATACTCATAATCAACAGTTTCTCTGTGGCCACCAGAAGACATAAGCAGCATGACTGGCTGTCAGTCTCTGCAATTTCATTTCTCTGAGTGGGATCATGGAGCACAGATGATGCAGGATGATTTCACCAAAACAGTCACGGAGTTTATCATTAGTTCTTCTTTGTTTATCACAAAGCAGGAGGAGCTACTTCAGCAGTCCTGAATCTGTGAGATGGGTATCCAGCTGAGTCCAAAAGATCAATGACTGCTTTCTTTGCTGAAACTCAAAGGTGAGCCAACTTAACTACGACTGCTAAGACACATTTCTACAAGAATCATCCCATCAAAGAGCCTTTTTGTTCTAGTAACAGTTTATGATGTTGAGAAATGCTTCTATTAATTTACTTTTGATTTCTAGATCCTTTTTGAGTGAATTCAGCAACTTTGGCATCATGTTTTGTTTGTATATTCAGTGACGAAGAGTTTTGAATTCACTGAAGCTCTGATTTTGGCCTCTTTTCCAAAGTGATCGTGGCTGAAGCTGATGCCAAAATAACAGACAAAATACAACTTTTCAGAAATTAGGCTAATAAAACTCATTGTTACATTTCTCTGTGGGATTACTACATTATCTGTGGCAGTCCAGTGTTTCTACATGTATGTTAAGTAACTGAGAATACAAATAATTATAAATCTGTGTGAATATTAAACAAATCAGAACTAAAAGGTATTATATATCATTTTCTATTTGGTCCAGATCAAATGATTCCACAACATCACCACTGCTTCATTAAAAAAGCTTGGAAGCCACTTGTAGTCCTCAGTGTTGTAGTCATTTTTGATGTGTTTGTACTCAAATTAAACAAAGGAAAGAGGTCGTTGCTGTAAAATTTCTATCTTAAAATGGTCTACAGAATTTGAATTGTTAATCTTTGTGCTTTCAAACGACATATCGAGTGTCAATTTCAATTCATAGTGTGGCCTTTAAAGCATAACGTGGATGTGTGAAGTACTTACTGTGGAAAGACAACAATCTGTATGAAGGATATGAAGCAGAATACTAATAGAGTACAGGCAACATAGCCTCCGAAACGATCGTCCACTTTCTTGGAATACTGCAAAAGAAGAAATCAAACATGAGCAGCAGTCTCTACCATAAATTAACAGTACAGACAATAATCAGGTGTCAGAGTTCGAACCTTTTTCTCCAGACTGGAGGTCTGGAAGGTGAGTAGAAACTTCTTAACGTGGTCTTTTCTTAGCTGGTCAATGCTGCGAGCGTCAATGGCTCGACCCAGAAATTCATCCACCTCGTCCTCCGGGTTCATGGCTTCCTGAACACCACGGCTGCAAGAAGAAGAGAAGACAGAGACTGAGCAGGAGACAACGGGGCTAATGAAATGCACTAAAGCGTCAAGAGTCGATACTCACTTGTCTTTACTGGAGCTCTCATCAATCCCCTGAAGAGGAAACAGACCAGACAGAAAAAAAAACGATGATTCACAGAGAAGCTGCAGCCCGACTATCTCACCATGAAGCAGTGTGTCGATGTCGAGTCTCACCATTTGTCTGAAGACTTTGGAGTCTTTGGTCCTGGAGAAGGTTCTGTCGGGGACCCAGCGTGGCATCAGCCCCTCGTTAGAGTTGGCTCTCGTCCGCTGCATCTTCGCCATCATCGCCTTCTCCTCCTTCTGCTCAGAGGGAACAACACCAAGGCTTGACCAACTGTTCTCAAGCAACACAGCACAGTGAACGGCACTGCAAGTGACTAAGCGGTCTTTTTAATTTTGGCTTTTATTGCACTAACGACTGAAGCACACAGGCAGCTCAGGATCTTCAATAGGAATTCATTCACAAATCTGTCAGTGAACATTATTGCAAATAAGATCCCTCTGACCTGTTATTTGCTAATGTTCTCACATCATTTAGCTTTCTGAGTCCATCATCCAGACGTCTACACATGACAGTTACATGAAAGCTTGTGTTGACGATCACGATAGAAAAATCAAAAATAACTTTCACTGAGAGAAATTTTCAGAGCAGTTTCTTTTCTTAAAAACTTTCAGATTCAGATCTGTCACCGAAACTGGACTTCCTAGATTGTGTTTCACGTACTTTTTTTTTTCCAGGTCAAATTTGGAAACCTTTGATCAATATTTGGATGAAGTGAAAACTGCCAAACCTAAACCTCTTATATTTGTACTGTGTGTGTTTTCATCCACTGACCCTTTTCTGGCTGCAGCCGAGGACCAGGAAAGTCTCGATGCTGTTCTCCTTCAGATATGCGTTCCTCTCACCTCCAAAGCCTGGCTCCACCTCATAGTCCCCATTCAGATACTGCAATGTGGCTTTTGTGATGTGGATCCGCCTGGCAGGGAAAGAAGAGACAAGAAAATGGGCCTGCAGGGTTATTTTTAATCACTTTCACTCATCTTTATTGGTGTATGGAAAGCAGGGCGACGGCAGATATACATAGCTCCAGGATTATGGTCTACCATAAGGCAGGGGATTACAGGCATGAATGAATGAAGCAATAAGAAAAATTGACAAAACATGCTTTTTGATTGAAGACATTGTTTACGGGTGATTAAAGTAGCTCTCTGATCATTGATTAAACTCCTCTCACACATTTAGAAATAATAATCAAATAAATAATCCCTTCCTGCCTTAAAATGGCTTATATGTGGATCCACACTGTTGTTTATATAAAAACCACAAAAAGATCAGAACAAAATGGCTTCTGCAGGCTGATGTCCATTTTTAGTTTGACCTCTGTAACCTTTGCACTCAACACATCTTGAACTCTCTGGAGTAGACGGTCTTAAAGTTTTCTCAAGTAATCTTGTGGCATATTAGAGAAAGCTTCTTTAGATTGTCTTGTGTTTTCTCTGCCGTACAACTTCTGTAATATTCAGGTCAGTGGGGACCAGTCGATCGCTGTCTCTGTTTTATCAGATGTGTTTTTTTCTCCAAATATGATTTCACTGCATTACCGATGTGCTTGAGATCACTGTCATGCTGCTAAATAAATCTGTTTTCAATCAGACGCTTCCCAGAAAAAACAGCAGAAAGAAGGAAAACTTGCGTTGTGGAAAGGGCAACACAAAATAATTGTCACTTTAGCTTGTAAAACAGTTAT
This sequence comes from Acanthochromis polyacanthus, assembly GCF_021347895.1. Classification (NCBI taxonomy): domain Eukaryota; kingdom Metazoa; phylum Chordata; class Actinopteri; family Pomacentridae; genus Acanthochromis; species Acanthochromis polyacanthus. Next base: position 29,741,408 of record NC_067118.1, read on the forward strand.
TCCTAAATTATTTATGTTTTGAACCCTCGTGCCATCCTGCGTGTCAAATTGATCCGTTTTAAAGTTTGAAAATGTGTGTGGGGGGGGGGAAATACATTTTTATGTCCACATTTTCAACATTTTTGGGAAATTTTTGAACATTTTTTGGTGGAAAGAAAGAAATGTTAAAACAAATGTTTCTTGAACAACATTCACAACCAAAATCCAGAAAATTTTGATGGATTTTGGTTGATTTTTTTTGTGAATGTTCTTTAAGAAAATATTAGAAGTTTTACTGATATATAGGTAATCATTTTAGATAATTTTAGGATTTTTGGAAAGACATTTATTCATTTTTTGAAAATATTTAAAAGAATTTTCTCGCCAAAAATGGGGAATTTCTTTAAAATAAAACGTTTAAGGAATTATTGGAATTTTCTTCATGAAGGTTTTGCAAATTTTTGGAAATTTTGGAAATTTTTTTGCTATATTTTTGGATTTTTTTGAGACAAAGAAAGTATTTTTTGGTGTCAGTAAATGAAGACAACAGGAGGGTTAAAACTGTGCATGTATTTTCTGTATATTCTGGTTGTATCTTCTTACAAAGAGACTTCCTAATGCATATCTACGGTTATTATAACCTAGCTTAAACAAACATAATAGTGGCCTAAGATTTGCACACAGTACTGCATATTTATTCATAAATGTGTTACAATACAATAACAGAAATTCTCCATACCACCCGTAAACAGCTGGAACACTGTGGCAGTTTTTAATATGCAAACCGTAAATATGTGTGTGAATCTGTGTTTGTTTCTCTCACCCTGCTTTGCCTCCCGCCTCCATGTGGTTGGCAAGCGTGACATCGTTTGACCACACGTCAAACTGCCACTTCCTGAGTCCCAGCACGCCGCAGTGCACACGCCCACTGTGAATGCCGACGCGCATGTTAACGTTGACCCCCGTCACCTCGCGCACCAACCTGCAGAAACACGCAAAGATCGATCTGTCCTCTGCAGCAGGAGGAGCTTCAGAAACAAAACACCGCACACGTGTGTACCGTCTGTATCCAAACACTGTTGTCTACTCACGAGATGGCCTCTATCATGTCGACGCCCATCTCCACACAGCAGTGGGCGTGGTCAGCCCGGGGTTCGGGCAGCCCAGACACACAGTAGTAACAATCACCCAAAATTTTAATACGGAGACAGTGGTTCTCCTGAGAAAGAAGACACAAAAGCACAAAGACAAGAGTCGGATGAGGAGACTGATAGCATTCAGTTGGGTTTGCTTAGCATAAAGACTAGGAAGAAAAGAGAAACAGTTAGCATTGCTCAATTTAAAGATTAAAAAACAATCTGCCAACCAGCATCTCTTAACCCTCCTGTTGACCTCATTTACAGGCACCAAAAAAATTGTTTCCTTGTCTGAAAAAAATCCAAAAATTCAGCAAAAAAAATCCTCAAATTTCTGAAAATTTGCAAAACCTTTAGGAAGAAAATTACAATAATTCCTAAAAGTACTACTTTTTAAAAAAAAATCCCCCAAATTTGGCAAGAAAATTCTTGTAAATATTTTCAAAAAATGAGTAAAAATCTTCCAAAAAATCCTTAAAATATCTAAAGTGATTACACATATCAGTAAAACTTCTAATATTTTTTTAAGAACATTCACATAAAAATCAACCAAAATCCAGCGAAATTCGCTGGATTTTGGTTGATTTTTATGTGAATGTTCTCAAAGAAACGTTTTTAACATTTCTTTTTTTTCCACCAAAGAATGTTCAAAGATTTCCCAAAAATGTTTCACTGTGAAAATATTTTTTTCCCCCCACATTTTCAAACTTTAAAACGGGTCAATTTTGACCCGCACGACGACACGAGGGTTAAACGACTCCTCAAAATGAAGAAGACTGCATCTGCTTACCGATGCCAGCTTGTCAAAACGGGCGAACAGTTCATTGAGCGTCATGACCAGCTCCTGAGCTGTGCACTGAGACGCCAGGCTGGTGAAACCCTCGATGTCTGCAAACAGAATACTGAGGACGAGATCAGGAAGTGGAAAGAGAGAGAAGCAGATGACACCATTAATCCTCCATTAATAAACCCATGAAGCAGCTTCACTTTGGTTTGGTGTTAAAGTTTTAGCACTGACACACAACCACACAGCGGTATTACAACGTTACATTACTATTAGCGCAGATGACCTTGAGAGAGGCAAGACGTTTGACCTCAAAGTCGGCTGAAGGAGGTATGTGCCAGTGTAGTGTGAGTGTGTGTAGAGACTGTGTGCACTGTTTGCTCAGTGCTGTAATTGAATGTGTGCTGAAGCTCTCCATCTTTGGGGATTATCTTATCTTGGCTGCTGGTGATTAAGTATTCCCTCACTAGTGTTAATTAGCCTCCACTCTGCCAAACCACTCTACCCTCCTCTGACTCTGTGAGCGCTTGTATGTGTGCGCCTGTTGGTGTTTGTGTGTGCACCAGTGAGTGTTACTCATTCTCTGCGAGACCTTAGGAACATTTTTCCTTCAGTCTGTAGTTTTCCAGCAGCACTATTCAAAACATCATAGCATGTATTTTTTTTTGTTTTAACGTGCCACATTCTTCATAATTAGATCATATCATGCACTATTAGGGCGTCTTACACCGACACTACACATAATATACAGAAAACAAAGATGATTTAGTAGTTCAAATCTTAATTCATGAGTAAATCATGAAATGAAGCGGTGTCCCAGCTGACCTGACATTGTCGTGTTTCTGGATATAGATCTTATGAAACATCATGTCTTCCTTCTTGGCATTGATGTCAGCCTTCATCTCCATGGCAACATGCCTTGGCAACACCGAAAGCAACAGACGTTCCTGGAAAACACAGACACAAAAAAAGAGACAAAATGCAGATTGTGTTATTCACAATATTATTGTCTATGCGCAATATGTCACATATCTATGTGTGCGTTCACAATTTCAGTTTTGGAAACATTTTGAGCAACACTCATTTTTTCCACCGACTAGTTTAGTATCAAGGATTAAGTCCAGTCTGCTGCTGAAAATACTGGATATACTAGATATATAATTTGGATTCAGATTTAGAAAACTTTATTTGTCCAAAGGGGGCAATTAAAAAGGCACGTAGAGCAGTCAGTGCAACAATGACATAATAAGAAATAGGGATAAATATATGTACAAATCTAGAGCAAATAATTATAAGAATAAAAGTTAAAAAGAGGGAAATAAGACAAAAAAACGCAGCTTAATAACATACTAGTGCAAATATGAATGAAAGTAGGTGCAATATGGCAATGATATAATACTCTCCAGAGCTTCAAATGTGATTCATTTGTGACCCAAAGAACACAGTTTTTCTCCTGTTTGAACAACATCTGCTCAAAACTACAGTTGACAGTTCTTTCAGGATATTACTCTGCCTTCTTTTGTGACTGAACACATATGTTCTTTTGTAAGATTCGAAGCAAAACAGAAAGTGTGGCAGCAGATGGACAGATGAACCAGTGGGTTTTGATCTGCAGATGGGACTTATTGACACCAACAAAAATATAAAATATATGTAAAATATAGCAGGCTTATCCTTAAAGGTTAGGAAAAAAAGGACAATTAATGATAACTTTTGATGTTTCCATCATTTCAATCCCATTGCAATCCTGGTTGGTGTCACTTATTGTTCATGCAGCCTTTTAAAAGCACTTTTGGAAGCAACATTTAAAACAATTACATGATCACCATCTCCAGACCTCTGAGCCACTACCATGTCCCACCGTGTTCATGCACCTTTGTAGCCAAACACAAAAGACAAGTCTCCAGCTGAGCCTGACAAAAACTTCAGTTTCAATTATATCCATTGTATAAAACAGTAAATGCCAGGTTTTCATGTTTAGCTCTCAGAATTGAAGAGCAATCAAAGAGTCATTTTTCAGCCTCTCCATTTTAAAGCAACATTATGCAAGCACACAGAGAGAAACCCATTATGGAAAAGCAACGATCAGAGATGCACCGATTCAGACAGCTTGAGTGTCACTGCTCTGCCACATGATGTGACGCCGCCCAAATGCATGCTGTCAATGTGAATGTGTGTTTACTGTATTGTGCGCCTTTGTGGGAAATTATTCAACATCTCTCACATGTCTCCACAGTGTGTCTTTTAGTTTATCAGCTTAAAAATGCTACACATTTTTAGAGCTGTTCCTGCCCCCTTTAAATGGTAAATGGTCTGTATTTATATAGCGCTTTACTATACCTGAAAGATACCCAAAGCGCTTAACATTATACGTCACATTCACCCATTCACACACTGATGGTGAAAGCTGCCATGCAAGGCGCTAACCACGACCCATCAGGAGCAATTAGGGGTTTAGTGCAGGGGTGTCAAACTCCGTTCCTGGAGGGCCACTATCCTGCATGTTTTAGATGTTTCCCTCTTCCAACACACCTGATTCAAATGATCAGCTCGTTATCAGGCTTCTGCTGAGCCTGATAACGAGACTGATCATTTGAATCAGGTGTGTTGGAAGAGGGAAACATCTAAAACATGCAGGATAGTGGCCCTCCAGGAACGGAGTTTGACACCCCTGGTTTAGTGTCTTGCTCAGGGACACCTTGACAGGAGCTCTCTGGGCCAAAGATCGAACCGGCGACCCTCTGGTTGAAAGACGGCCACTCTACCCACTGAGCATGATTTTTTTCTGGAAATAAAGCTTAGAAATGTGTGGATTGCATGATGTACGGCCATCATACCCAACATTTTCTTGTATGAACAACATCTGTTGGATAGTGTGCTGGTCTAACGTGCATTAAAGGTATTGTGAGTTAGGCACAGTCTGTGTCCTGTTTTTTGACCATGAAGAAAACTGATGCCAGATATGGGATGAACAATTTATCCATTTCAAACTGAAATTGAAAATCGGAACAAAGCTTTCATCAGTTGTTTATGCTTGTTCCTCAATATACACTTCATTCCTCATGCATGCACGCTGCGCCTCGACTAACAGAAGCACAGTCTCATTATTTATTAGCTACATTTTGTAGGATGTCTGATACAGCGTTTAAACTGTCACATCAATGATTTTACAAATTGTGCCGTCCTCCTTGTGTGACAGTCACACGTACGATGACATCTCATCTGGTGATGCTTCATAACATCAACACAGTTAATATGGAACTGAAATTTGACTTAAAAAAATTGTAACACGCACAAAACATTTTCCGAAAAATCACAATTAGTTATTTTCCCCAAACGGTTCAGCCCTAATTTCTGAAGAGTGAAAATGAGTTGAAATCTTCTCCTGACATTTTTCCCACGGAAACCAACAGCCAAAAACTACAGAGCGCTCAAAAGGACCGTCTGATAATACAAATTTCCAGGAAGAATTAATTCTAATTATATCTAAAAGTCTGCTGGGAGATTATGTTTGTACGAGACTGATAAACGGGATGAAGGATTAGCTGAACATGAAAACATACTTAGGCAGTTTACACAAATGTGGGATTTATGTTGAAGCTTTAATGGAAGTAATTTCATGTTTCATTCTACAAGAGGAAAAGCTTCAAGAATGAGGACCCTCCCTTATCCTCTTAAAACAGGCGCTGGATAGCGACGTGTCGTACATCCACATAAATAAATGCGCATGTGTTTACGCTTACCTGTTGCTGATTCTCCCTCTGCAGATGAAGTCTGGCCTGGATGTATCCTCTGGTCTCCTGGAAGGCTTGTCTCTGGGACACTTCAGCGGGGTAGTGGGTACAGATGCCGATGATGTTGGTGCACAGGAAGATCAGGACATTAGCGCTCACCTGGACAGAGCACAGGAGGGAGAACGAGATTGTCAAGAGCTAGGCAAGAGGAAGGAAGAAGACTATTACTAAGCCACTATTTACTGGCAGTGAAGCAATTGTTGCTTGCAGTAAAAATGGTTTTACCAACCTGCATTTTAAATATTAAGGATTTTATCTTAAAAACAAGTCTAGCAAGAGTTAAAGTGACAAAAACAGACAGACATAAGCATCGAGTGCAGCTCAGATGCTCACCTTTATCAGGAATTGTAACAAAAAAATGACATAAAACATTCAACGATGACAGAGTCTGCATTGTACTCTTGTTAGGGTTAACTTATGATGTGAATTATACTCTAATGTTTTACTGCTTTGTCATTTTCATTTTATGTCTCACAAGACATACCGTACTTGAGTTTAATGTGGGGTCTGTAATTCTAGAGATGGATAACCATATTTAGATTGTTATCATGTCCCAGAATTATGTTCCTTCTTGCCCCCTTTCCCCCTGTCTTATGTCAACCTCCCATTCTCCCTTTTACCCTGAAATGACGCGCACAGAACGCTGCGGAAAAGTGCAGTTTGGTCCAATCTACCTTTGTTTTCCATTCACAGAGCCAGAGCTGTGTTTGAGACTTTTTTCACCTGACACACAGAACAGGAAGATAGCTGACTGAATCACACACTGTTGTTTTAACCAACTGAACCACCAGCAGAAAAAAATGCCCAAAATACACTATTTATAATAGCTAAAACTGTAAAAAAAAAAAAAAAAAAAAAAAAAAAAGAAGAAGAAAAAAAGAGGAAGTTTCAACTTTCTGATAACCCTTGAACTAATCACTTGTCAAGTTACATGTTTCATTTAAAAATTTGCCAAAATTAACTAGTTATTATTAAAAAAAATGCAAAAAAATTCTACACCTGTAAAATAATCTGTGGTCAGTCCAAAATCGTGGTTGTAGATCACCAATAGGCAAATTGAAGCTTATCAAAACAAATTCAAGTCAAAACTGACAGTTTGCAGCCGACTTTAATCTGCACATTAAGTCACAGAAACACTCAGATCCTGTTAGAGCCGACTCAGTTCTAAATGTTTCAGATTAGTCTGATAAAATGTTAGCAGACTAATCTGTCAGCTTGTATGCAGTCTGTTCTAATGATGTTAAAACACATTCAAAATGCTATCAGATAGTCATATTTGTAGTTTAATCTTCAGGCTATTTAAATGTATTGCAAGAAAAAGCCTGTATGCCAAAACTCTCAGCTGACTAGATGTGACTGCATGGTCTGTGACTGTCACACTACAAATAATAACAATAATAAAAAAAAATATAAACCCCAAACATGAGGAGAATAAGGAAAACAAAAACGATTCCTGATGTGCCACAGATTGTCAGGGTTTCATACATGGACATGTTATTTTAAGAACCTTCACACCTCAATCAAAGGCTTTTAGGTCACTTATTCTTTTACTTCAAAATAAAATAACTAATATTCATATTCTAGACAAACTATCACAGATTATTCATAAAAGTAAAGTAAAAGCTGTGATATAAACAAAATGTACTCAAGCATATTCACATATTCAGTAACCACATTTATAACTACATTTACTTGCAGTTATGAAGTGTTTATAGTTATTCTATAGGCGCAAATGCCTGAGACACACACACTTCCCCCGACAGGAAATGATCCTGTATTTGGAACTATTTGTCTCTTTGCTCCTCATGGTCCACTCTCAACCAAATCATTTTTACAGCTCGTCTATGAGGTACTTTCTGTTGAGAAGCATCTGTGGTTTAATGTGCTGCTGCGATGGAATAACCCCCAGTGTCCAGAAAATGTCCCCAGCCACACTGTGGGAATCACTGCTGACCCAACATAGGGCCACTTCCTTAAAAGCAGCGCTCTTGTTTACAGCCTGAACGTGACACTCCTCACTCCGGAGGCCACATTTGGAAGCTAACAAAGGTTGAGAGTGCACCAGAAGGAAGCCCAGAGATGACACATCCTGTATCAAACACCAACAGGAGCAGAGAAAAACGTTTCAGTCCTGTAAGTGACTGCAAGTCATACGTAAAACAGGGTGATTTTTGAACAAGTGAATCTCCTTTGACTGTTCCAACATCTTCTGTTTCCTAAGTATTCATGAGCAGTTCATGCACAGTAAGTGGGTATGCAGCCAGAATGTGCGACACACTGACATCTCCTGGGTAAAAACGGAAATACACAGAGGTAATGTTAGTATCATACTTCAGCTAACAATGGAAGTGTACAGTACAAACTACAAAAAGACAAAACAACATAATACAAGAATAGAAAGGCTAGCTCTTACTACTTCTCAATTTCTTTATTCCACTTGACAAAATGCATGTTTTTATTTTCTAAATGACACTATCCTTGAAGCTTTGGCAGTACTGTTAATCTGATATGCACGCCAATCAAGCATGCTGGATTGTGAAGTGGACTGTGAAATGTAGACCGTAATCTGCTGTGATGTTTTGATCCAGTAATGGTCTTTTGGTGTAATACAGACAATAATATGCTACAGTTTACCTTGTTCAATGCTTCATGAAGACACACAATGGAAATCTACATATTTTATCACAATCAAACATTTACTACTTTCATCCATGGATTTATTAAGCTGTTAGACATGAGTCAAATATTCAGATTTTAAGAACTGGGTAATCATTGATGATCATACATCACCTAGGTTTTGTTGCTGTTTTCTTTTTATGTTGATATGTTCAAAATAAACTTTCAAAATAACAAAAGTTTTCTTAAGTTTAAACACTATGACACCCATATTGCAAATGCACACAAACACATAAATGATGTTTTACCAGTGTAGGGTATCCATGTGTCTGCTGCTGGGGTCACCTATCTGGCTTTTGGCAAAAGATGGAACCAAAAAAGCAGCAGGTTAAAATTCAAGAGCTTCCAATCAGGCCATACCAAGTATCTGTGGCATCATGGGGGAGGGGGGGATTGTGTGATTTAAATATTGTCAGATCAGTACTGTTGGATTTAAAGACAGTATTATGTATCTTCATGTGTGTAATTCTAAATATTCATTATCTGTACAATACATTTCCTGCAAAAATTCAACAAAGGTGTTTTTTATGGGGCACCTTTAACAGGCTTTAATATTTTATGATATTACATCTAAATCTACGATGCATTGTTTAGGAGCATGACTGTAAAACTTTTCGACCAAAAATTGGAACTTAATGAAGGAGAAACATTACAATTCCTAGGGGTGGACCAAAGAAAAGTGACCCTAGCTTGGTAAAGTGCACTTTTGTTGGGCCAAAACGAATAGTTTCTTCTGCTTTGTCCAGAATCATGCATCTTGGGTTGGTTTGGAACAATCCAGGTCACTTTTTACTTCTAAGATCTGTTTTGTTATCCTTGGAAATTCATCACAGCTGATGGTCGAGTGTTTTGATAACCATGCTTCTTTTATTCTTTGAATTTTTACTGGAAATGCGTTTCATTGTGGTTTGTTTATCATATCTCAGATTGCCAAATGCTGTTTAGAAATGATCTCAGCAAATGACAGGTCTGTGCATGGCTTTAAACAAGCTTCTACTGCATTTTGTGTCTGGTCCTTTATTAAGTTGCTCCATTTTTTTTTCTATTTCAACTAGTCTCAATGCTAATATGTGCACCAAAGATGAGGAGAGACGATAAATTTAGAATACTTGCTAAAAAAAAGGGTACAATCTTGAGATCAGCCACAATGAGAACCTTTTTACTGTCCTAATATTGATCAAAAGAAACATGTTCAAGAAGAACTTGCATGTAAATAAAAGCCTGAATAAATGAAAATATACTCCGCAGTTGCAAAAGAACAGCAGGAGAGATTAAAGGTGACCCGAGGTGACGGAGTATTCAGAGTAACACGGACATGAGAATAGAAACAGATGGGTAATGGGAAGATGAGTCTGAAAAGAAAGTAAACAACGGGTGGGGTAAAAAAGAACAACAGCATAATGGACAACACAGATAAAATGAAAGAATGACAGATGTTGAGGATAGGAAGGAAACTGGTGGTAAGAACAGAAGCAGGATGAGGAAGGAAAAAGGCATCGTTAGGATGACAAGAGGGTACAAGTGAGCGACTGAGAGAGAGAGAGAGAGAGCAGATATGGGCCACAGTGACATTAGGCAGATGGCTCAGAGCGCTCAGCTCTGTTTACATTACTCTCACTGTTCAAGCAAAAAACAGCCATGAGACAAAAGTGAAGCCAGCAACAGGTTGCGTGTCTGCAGGTGAATGTCTGCTGTCAGTCTGTGCATGTGTATAATGAAGACTCTTGTGTGTGGATTTGGGTTTTCTGTCCATGCACAATGAGCTGCAGCCACTGTAAGCACATGTCGGTGGAGATTCACCCACTGTTCACATCACACTCCATGTGTCTGAGCTCGCAGCCTCAAACTAATTGCTTGCTTTTCTCAAGAGGGCACGGGCTAGTGGGTTTACACAGCACACAGTAAGGTCCTGTGTTTACGCAACAGCACTCCACCTCTTTAGCAGCTCTGCTTGGCAGCATTTACCTGCTACCTGTACACGCTGCCACGCTCCCACAGCACCTGCTCATGTCCTCTGCGTTCAACAACACGCTCATTTATCTAAACTCATCCCTTACCCTGTCAGCCTTTCTTTTTTGGCACAGCATCATCACAACCTTACCTCTGATGTAGGATTCATGACTAAGTTACCAATGCGATTACAGTATGCTAAAAAGGTTACGTTCAGTTTGTAAAGATAAATATAAACCAGGAACTGAACGTCATGTCACTGGAACATCGCATAGTTTTTTGCCATAAAAGCAGTTGCTGTTTTCCCGGGGTGATATGATGGAATCATCCAGCCAGCCGGGCAGTCTGTGGAGAGGACCTCGGCCTAATCCCTGGATATCAAAATGGCATTATGTAAGAGCTGCTCTGATCTAGAGAGGGCAGGCAAAACAGCAGCAATACTGGCTATTCTGCAGCATAGATTAAAATGCATTTTGTCACAAAAAGCCCCCAACAGCTTAGAGAGGATATGCCGGCTTAATCAATAAATGATCAACATGGCTCTTCGGATGCATTGCTGAATCAATAACCAGCTCTGGGTAGAATAAGTATGGCTCTGCACACATGAAAAACCTCCATGATAAAGATGTGAAAATAAAGAGAAACAAACCTTTATCAATGAAAACTTCACATCTTTACATTTACAGTCACATTTCTGACTAAAATATTTTCTAATCATTCTACATTCTGTTTTTAAAATTCCTATAGGGATCCTAAAGCTTGCATAAATGTGAAATACGTGACATGACTTTAATGGATAAAATGATACACAAAAATGACAAGTGGATAAAGTGTGCAACTGTAAAAATCACAGAGTATTAAATTTGACGATTTCCTCTTGTAACTTCAAGAAAGCTGCTCCATACAGTGCGAAATCAGATTATTTTGGAGTTAATTCAGGGGGGAATTCAAGTGGAAAAATGGAAGTTAAGGGGTTTAATTATTTTCACATAATTATTTCACAGTTATTTGAAAGTAATAACTCTTGTCCATAATATCACGGATGTCATGAGACATGAGGCAGTGAGTCATAAATGCATTCCAACAGCAAGGGATTAAAAAAATCCTTAAAGATACATCCTCTGGGGACCACAAATGTCTGGACAAATGTTACAGAAATCCATTCATCCACACAGCTAGCATAAGTTAAAACAGAACTCACAGTCAAGAACATAAAAATGTAATTGGTACATTTGTGTCTTTACTAGTGCAGTATGTAAAGACCCCTTGAAAATGAGATGCTACATCTCAAGGGGCATTCCATTAATAAACTTTAAACTTTTAAACTTTAAAGAGGCTTCCCATCATCGGTGATGCTTTTGCAGCAGAACTACACCTTTTCCCTACATCCAAATGCTCATCACCACACCACGTCTAATGAAAGCCCTCTGGATCTACCGTCTGTAAGCTGGTCAGGCAGGCGAGAATGAGAGGGGGGCTAATGGAATATTCAGAAAATGTATTTATAATTTTTCTCATCCTTTATGATGGATTCAGCAGAGCAGTCATTTACTTTAGCAGGAAGTGCGTGGTTGTGACAGCGAGTCTATAAACATTGACTTTTAAGGCCATTGGGTCCCTTTTCCGACTGGAAAAGAGTGTTCTTTACGCAGAGAGACCAGTGTGGGAGAATGTGGACAAATGACACGTTAACAGTATCCTACGAGACAAAAATAAATGTACAGTATCAGACTGTCATTATTTAAAGCAGCTATAATCAATATTTCTACATTAACAATGGACAACTTGTAGTGACAAACCCATTACAATTATCACCTAACTGCTGCTTTCCTCAGCTCTTCAGAGCTTTAAAGTGTCTTTTAGGTCATAGTTTTGGTTTTCCTGCCTGCAAATGTCACTCTCACTGAGACTGCCTGCTGCAGTTTTTAACAAAATGCTCTAAAATGAAACAGCACACAAAGTTAATGGCTGGTTCGTGACCATAGTGGAGTGTTCACCAGTTAAAGAGCTGGATATTTCCCTCAGGAGTTGGTAGAGATCAAAAACAAAGCTTGGATGTACATTCGCCAAATGGCTGAATGGTGTATGTATTAGAGCCTGACTAATACTGGATTTCAGGAGACACAGAGTTCTAAAAAAAAAAAACTGTGATGTTGGAATATCAGCTGCTCTCTAAATTACATGAAGCGTTTTCTTCTGCATGTTCTGTACAAAAAAAAAAAAAAAACGTTTTCATGTCAGTGAGATCAAACAACATAAACACTGATACTGATATATCTCTGACAGGTTGATAATATCAGCTCACCCATACACAAGCTGAGCTCCAGTAGGTATAAACATGCAACCGTTTGCTGCTTTTAGGCTTCCATTGCAACCATAACTACAATTACACCGAATGCTTCAAAGCAAAGACAGACAGTACAACATGACTGATAGCTGACACTCACAAACCAGTTTCATTTCAAACCACGCAGCCTCAAACTAAACTAGAGTTTCAAAATAGTACAGTGTCTGTCTTCTTTCATCTCAGTATGTTCACACAGCACAGCAGTGGGTGACTGGCCCCCTCCTTTAATCCCCCATCCTGCTCTCCATCCCACTTAACAATACTCAGCCAACACCCAACACTGACCACAAGAAGGTGTTTGTGTGTGAGCGTACAAACTACAAGGTCACGAAAGACCACAAAAGTGATGTCAGGTGACACAAAGCACTGAGATGAAAAGCTGAACCTGAGCACTGGAAGAAGGATATGCAATTTGCAGCTTAAATCTCTTTAATTCACCTACAAGCATTAAGATATCAATCAGATACATTTTCTTTTCACACATGCTTTGCCTGTTTAACCTCATCAGTCAGCCAGTCAGTGTTGAAACAAGATTTTGCTATACTGTGTATATGGGTATTATGTACACTCTCCTGACTTAATATTCCCGTTAAAGGAGCTCATTTTGACACCAGCAGTCACTACAGGCTTCTTGTGCGTGGAAGACAGTGATGTGATGATGACGATTTTATAAATATCTTGATGTTGTTGAAGCGTCTCTCCCTCTCCTTTTTTTCTCTGCGTGAGCTTCTTTCTCAATCTTGTGAAAGGTTCTGCTTAGTGTTGGCCCGAAACTCACACCCACGGAGACTGTGAATTATCAGAGATGGCAGCACAGCTTTCACTTAGCAACTATCACCCACATTCCTCAGCCTCCCTCCAAAGACCCGCAGTCCCCCACCCAGGTTCAGGGAGGGGGAGATGGCGGGTGTCTTGGTGGGCTGATGACTGTGTTTTACAGGCTCAATGCACGAACATAGCAGAGAGAGGACACGCTGTATTCTTAGGATGCTGTCACTATTTCTACCAACAATTCTTTATCAATAGGTCTGATTGTTTTGCTTCATCATTGTGCTGGTAAATTTCTAAAACACAGTAGAAGGAGACCGATGTATTGTGTGCCTTGCAACATATTGGTACTGGCATATTTTTACCCGTTATGAGCTAATAGAAAAACTTCCTTTTACAGAGCACAACACAGAAAAAGATGCTTGGAGCAATTTAGAAATCATGCCATCACATAGTTTGTCCAGCAAAGCAGCTCTGACTCCATTGTTTACAGTGACGCTGTCTGCAGCACATGTAGAAGAGTGCGTACGTAGTGAGCAGATGGTGACGAGGACATAAGCTTTGGCTTCACAGTAAGTTACTTGCTAGTTAAGTTAATAAATAACGACTATATGATTTCCCTTCATCAATGTAGCATACTTATATCTGCCAATATTTCAATATCACAGTGTCTTATTCCCTAAAATCAATATTGTCTTCAAAATCCAAACGGGCTCTAATATGCATTAAAAATGTCCAAGTAACAGCGTCATTAAATCACTAGATGCTACACTTAGAGCACACTTGTCCAACCTTGTGGGTCTTACATGGCACAAACTGTACAGAACTGACATATTCAGTGGCATATTTAACATCACAATTCATAGGTTTTTTTTTTTTAAAATATTGGTTCCTTGACATCACACAAAAACATTTACAGACAAAGCAGACTTATCATTTCTTAGCAGGTATCAGTTGATCTGGACAGATGATATTGCAGTTTCATTGGCTAAAGCTAGCTATGAGTTAGTGTGAAATGGTGTTTCTCACTGACTTTTGTGTTTCCATAAAAAGTCGTTTCAAAACAAGAACCCAGCTAAATGGCCTGAAATAAGCACTTGATGACTTCATCGCTTAGACTGTATATAAAGAATGGATAAAGCTACTGTGGTGCCATCCACTGGTTTGTGGGCTCTCGTTCAGATGGTTTTGAAGTTTGGAATTGGTCATCAAGTTGTTCTTCTGAAGCTGGACATCACAAGCACAAAGTGGATCTGACTGACAATTCAGGGACACGACGCACACCAATATTTTAGCCATTTGTCAATTTCAATATAAGCCGGCTTTATAATATACCCAACTTTAATTTCTATTTTTGTTTAAAATGGGACCACAATTTACAAAAGGTACAGCATGCTGTATTGAACGAGGGGCGAAACTAGGGATTGAAACCATAAAGTCATGAGAAAAACATTTAGTGAGAAAACAAATCAAGAAGTAGGATTGTTTTCTCATGGACTTCTTTTTTCAACTAGAGGAGTCAACCTGTGCGGGCCTTTAGAAAGAATGCAGGTTTAATACACTTCAGCTTTGACTTCATTTTTCACACTTTGAGGTTAAATCCTAGCCTAGCTAGACAACCCACGGCAACGAATTTAATTCTCTGCCAGGGAGGGTCTAGTTACCCTCCATAAGGCTCGAGGCTGGATGCTCCTAAAACTGGCCGGACCAATCACCATGAAGTGTAGAGTCAGAAGGCGGGCGTAACTAAGTGACGACAGAGGCGTGACGATTCTGACAGAAACAACCGGCGCACAATAAACAGTTATCTTTTGACTCGGCTTTGGCCACAGCCCTTAAAGATTTGAAGCTAAAATTCAACTTGAAAGATAAACAAAGGACGGCACTGAAGTGTTTCATTGAGAAGAAAGACGTATTTGGACTTATGCCGACGGGATATGGTAAATCCTTAATATACCAGTTGGCTCCGCGGCTCCGCTGGTTGGGAAGCTAATGGGACTTAGCCACAATCCGCCGGTGCCCTCGGAACTACGTCAGCCTATTCGTTGCGTTGATTGGTTGTATACCTACCCAATTGCTGCACAGGGATTTGATAGACAACCTTTTAGCCCGCCTCCCTCCCTGTCGAGCTTCCCTAGACCCTTGTGCCGTCAGAAACATGGGTGTAGCATGGCTAGGCTAGTTAAATCCATCTTTACATACAATTTATGCTTCATATATGAAACTGTGATGATATTTAGGCTACTGTTAGCCTGAACTCCATCTAAAGTCACACTCCACACGCAGTAATGTAGTCAATAATCTGCTACCTCTGGCCTTTTGAAATCACACTGGATCACCACTTTAGATACTGAGCTAGTTCATAAGACACACTAACAACTGCAGACACTTTAGTTTACAAACACACTAAATTAATTCCTCACACTTGCTCATGCTTATGATTTTGAAAAGGCAAAAATAGGCATATCACCCTCCAAAAAAAAAAAAAAAAAGCCATATATCCCCACAATGTACTCCACATCACCATGAGAAAAAAATTGTTGACTATTTATTGCAGTCTAAAATTGGAGGTTTGTGGTCAGTTAATCAACTAATCCTTTCAACACTGCTTAACTTCAAATAGCTTGGAGCGGTCATGCATTTTAGAGGCTACTTAAAGATACAGAGAATATCTGAAGCCGACGTGGAAAAATAATTTAGCCAGACTGTACTGTCCAGAAAACTATGTTGAGGACAAGTTGCTGAATTTAAGAGACCTTTTCCCAGAGGGAGCAAGGACTGATGGGATATTGTTGTTGAAATGGGGCCAGCGAGAGTACAAGTCAGAGCTCATCGGCCTTTGAGGAGCATCTGGAACTCCTTGGAACATCTGTGTTAGATCAGGCTCTGTAAAACACACTCTAGCATCCCAAACACAATGACAGCTCTTTGCTCGTGACAAAACATAGGAGTCCCTCCAGTAGGTTGGCTCTTATCTTTCCTTTAGAGCGTTGGTTATTTATTTCCATATTCTTTCATTACATTTATTATTCCTGCCTCTCCCCCAGCTCTGACTCGCGCTCACTGTCACTTTCAGCCTTTGTGAAAGAGTCTGGTTATGTGTGTGGTGCCAGGCAGCTGCTGGGTTTGTGTACTCAGCCTGAGCCCCGTGTCTACACACAGCTCACACTGCCCTTATCTGAAATGACCAGAACCACATCAACAGATAAATAGTGAAGCCCCGCCTGCTCGCTCGCTCCCCTCACTCAGCCGGGTGGTCTATACGCTGTCTGTCAGAGCAGAGCGTCAACCGACTGAGGCGCACCACAAGCACACATTATTTCAAAATAAAACATCTTCTAAATGGCAGAAAACAACAACAACAAAAAAAAAAACACATTTTGGAGCACAGCTACTTTTATGGTGCTGTCATTTCTGTCACTTTTCAGATTCAGTGTATTTGTGATGAACAGCAGAGCAGAGGTTCTCAGGAAATCATTTTCTAGGACATTTCCAGGACAGCATCAATCAAACTGTTTAAGGATATTCGTACTTTCCAAATTCTGTCATCACCGCAACTGACATGAAGCAGCATGGCTATAAAAGTGCACTTATTCATCATTACCTTGTACTTCACTTTATAGTCCAAATGACACATTTCTTATTACGGTTGTAAATTAAATTGCCCTTCGCAGCTCTAAACAGTGTTATTTTTAACATGTGAAAGCAGACAGTTGGTGGATTCTTTACCTGCACAATTACCAGCTGTGAAACTGTAAAGAACCAGGGGTTAGCTTGAGATTTCCGATTTCATAATCGTTATTGGTGCATATGCGACAGTGACAGGCAAATTTTTTTCCATATTCAGGCCTACATGTCACAATATAAAAGCAATTTAAAGATGTTAAACAGTAGGCCTATGAATGATACGACTGACAGACTGTAGATAATCTAGAAAAAGGTTTGACGACATCTTCTGAGTGTGGCAGCAACAAAACAACCAGATGACAATAAAACCTTTCACATGCACTCTCCTGTGTGTTAATATCAAATATAGGAATGGTGGTCTTATGCTGCCACGACAGGAGGAGAGAATATTAATAAAGACTGAATCATTATGTATGGGGCATTTGTAATACAGCATAAAAATATAGAAAGACATTAATGATGGTGTAAATAGGAAACGATCACCTAGTCATGGCGTAATTGGAGTTGCTGTGATATTCTGTTCAGACCAACTGGCTCAACAGTTTACCTTCACCTTGCCAGCTATCTAAATGTGACAGTTAGCCGGCTTATCTCAAGTAGGCCTACGCCTTGTTAAACAGGACAGTAAAAATCGACCCATATCCTGTTAAAGTAGAATATCACAGCAACTTACATTCAGTGTTGACACAAATTAGGCCTCTGCGCCAGTCTCTGACCTTTTCCTCACCCTATCTTGCCACCCATCCATCCACGTCTTCTCGGCTGTCTGACTGACAAAAGAAGGGGCTGATCTGTAAGGTAACTTTTGAGAAACGTATTGAAAGTGTGAAGGGAAACCCAGCGAAGCATCAGAAATTGTCAAATTGCTACATTTCACACACTCTCACAGCTACAAATAATACACCTATAAGTGACAATGTATTTTAGCAACTGTTTAAATATGTTCACTCTTGAAGACGGATGTACTCCATCCTTAGATGACACTGAAGATTCAGTCATCTTGTGCTGTGTCCGGAATGGCCTCATTTAGACATTAACCATCCCCTGTAATAAAACTTTTTTATGAGCGGCAAAATCTGGAAACGTTGTTTTGAGTTGTGGGGATGCTCACAAAAAGTTGTGTTCTTTCCAACATGGGAACTTTTAAAGGCATAAATTTCAGACACAGATTGCGCACTTTACAGTAAATAAAGAGTGATTTCAGACACAGCTTGAGTCTAGCATTTCATTTAATGCAGCCACAGATATAATTCACGTAGACATTTCTTCCAGCAGCAGACGATAAAACATTCGGTCATTTAATAGATGCGGTTTACTGTAGACTCCATTAGAAGCTGAGGTCTGAGGATTTGTGGAGGAAGCGTTTTAGTATTTGTGTATTTAAGTTCAAAATATGAGTCTAAATAAATGTGATGCATAAAATAAATCACAAAGGAGCATAAGTGGATGTCTGATTCTGATTCTGTGTTCTTTTAAAATGGGAAATGTGGCAATTGTTTCTGCTCCCCAAAGCGGAATTTATTTGGAAAGGCAGTCACAATTTATTTTACTGCATTTAAAAACAAAAGCTAAAACACACTACCATGCCAGTTCTATTCCCCTGACACCACCAGGAGTGATGGAACAAATTTTTAACAACATTGAAGTATCACTGATGACACACCGATTTCTATTAATAATTCTGTCTGTTTGGTTTTGTGCATTTTCATTTTAAACGCCCTGAAACCACGTTACATAAATGATGTACAGTCACAAACTATTGTAAAACCAGTTGTCCTGATCATACCGATGGAGCTGAAACTCCTTATTCCTCAGCCATGTTTCTGTAAACATGAACAGGGACAAGCTGGGGGTCTACACACTGAAAAACTACACACCACGCACATTGCTGTTGGCAACCAGGCAGGTGAGACTTCTGTGGCGAGAGTGTGACTACTAAAGCGATCCGGCACCGGAGTTGCAAAAGTGTTTTTATTTAAATGGCAACAAAACCTGCATGAAACAGGAAGCTTGAGGAAATCAAAACCCTTTTTCCACAATATGAGGAGGCTTTTCTGGAATGCACAGGACCCCTGCAGGGATGCTGGGGTTTGCGTGCCGCGGACAGGTTGAGGGATACCTGCTGTGATTAAACAAGGAGTCTCTTTGAGGAGTTATGTCAGCAATGTGAAAGAGTTTTAATTACCAAAAAAAGCTAATTATCTACTCCAAGAAATGAAATAACAGAACCACACAAGGTTAATTATTCAAGCCAGTGAGCTCTCTTGAAAAGCTGTGCATCTTTGAGGCCTTAAACACACCCTGCACTGTTTCTACAAAGATGCACAGTCATAGCGAGCTGACCAGAGATAAGCTTCTCTGAACCAGACAACTGGCAAACAACATCCTGTGCATCCTTCCCTCTCGACTCCCCTCCACCACCACTCATATGACCTCTTCCCTGTCATTGCCACGTTTAATTGTGGACCGGCTCATTTTGACAGCAGGGGGGAGGAAAACAAAGCACAAATCTATCCGAGCAGCCAAACAGCGTGTCTAGAAAGCTCGGATCCCTCCAACACCCACCCCTCAAGCTTTCTGATTCTCAGAAGGAGACGTGAACGGCAGAAATCAATTTTGACCTGATTTCAAAATTTTTTTATTTTTTTCCCCATCTTTACTTGAGGCAACGGTTACCAAACTGGGTCTTGGCTGCTTGAGTCGTAGTTGTTTCCATGGCAACCGCTGGACCAACTAAACACAAGCACTGAGGGAGACACTTAGCAATGCTGTTTATTCCCCATCAGTCTCAGAAGTGATGTTAAACTGATCGCTCCTTTCCCAGCGCCCTTATTGGTCCACAGATTGGCTGATTGGTGGTGTATGTGTGTGTGTGTGTGTGTGTGGGTGTCAGTGTTAGTCTGTGTGTAACCACGTAAATCTCATACGAACACAGGCAATTGCAAAACAAGTGGAGCGCATTAACACAGAGAAAGATCATGCCACATTTTAGTGGATCAGCGCTTAGATTGTGACACGCTGCAACCTGTGAGGATCTTTTGAGAAAAGCTGCGGCGTGTTTTTATGAGTGTGTGTGTTTGTGTGTGTGTGATCCCATCAGTCAGCACCCATCCGAGTCGTGAGCGCAGCGTACGTGTGACAGGTATCCTCGTTAAAATGCTGCTGCCGAGTTAAACACACAAATTATTTATCAAGGAGGCTGTGGAAGGACTGCGTGGGGAGAATATCAGATTCTCCTCCCATCGCACCACCTCACCGCTTCTTCCTTCCCTTATACACGGTGCCGTATTCTATAGCTGCGGCTTTGCACCGGTGATCATCACAGGCTGACACTTCCTCCGCTGAGATCCAAGGCTCCCATCTTGATGCGTGATGCACACAGGGTTGCTCCTGTACCGCTGCGAAACTGCGAACAGCTGATGGAATCGATTCGGTGTGAGATCTGCTCTGATTGAAATGCACCTATTCTCTATATAATATCCTGGAAATTTACAAATTGAGTAAACAGTCATTTGGAAAGTCTGACGTGGGCTTGCGTGTATACTAAAGGCCTGACTACATAAGCAGCACATTTTTTATTTAAACTGTATGCACTAATCTTATCTAATGAATACAAAACACACTTTAAAACAGGAGCCTGACAAGGAGAGCAGGGAAACATACAGACTGTCCTCTGACTCAGGGGCCACATTGTCCACATAGAGGCCTGATTTGCCCTCTGTGCTGTTTATTTGGCTTTTCACGTCTTAACCCACCACCTTTGCTGTGGTCAAAGCTCAGAGATAAATTAGGTTACGCTTCGTTAGCACACAACAGTAAAAGATAAAGACCGGCTTGAGCTATCTGTGAATATTCAGCGCTAGCAGCCTCTAGCCTTGTGTGCATTCGTGTGTTTCAGGGCATGTGAAAGTGCAGGCCCATGTATGTCCAGAGAAAAGGGGGATAGAGTGACCTGCATGTTGCTCTGACGCAGCCTCTGATAAGACTGTTCCACGTGATGCAACAGTTAGAAGCGCCAAGGGCCAGGTATTTTTAGGAAACCGTTTTTGACCTGACACAGCACTTGTGTCAACAACATCCACAAAACAATGCTAGCCATTGTCAGGGGCCATAAAGCAAACAACTCTAGGGTGAAGAATGTGCATCTGAGAGACATTTTTGTAAAAAAAAAAATCAAAATATTCATTAGCAAACAAATTACCAATGTTCAGCGTGCAAAATAAAGTTTATGTAACGTGCTTTGGGAGCATTTTTCTAATTTAATCCCATACAGAAGAACGTACAGTACATGTCAGTATGCACACTGAAATGGACACCCACACATGCAGGCAGGGCCATTGTTTTGTGATGTTATTTCCCAAAGAAAAACAAACAGCAGCAAAACTGACAAACATTCAATAGAGATGAGAAGGGAAGGCGTCAACCATAACAAAGCATAAGATGGTGTGTGTGTGTCTGTGTGTTTGGACTGGTGGGACGGGTGCATGCACATGTGCACGCACTGTACAGTCACGGCTAATTGATTTCAGCTGAGGAGTCTGAGGATTATAGACACGGTGACAAGAAAATGTGAGGAGCAACAGCAGAGTGAAGCTCACATGTAACAGGATGTTTCCGTTACAAAGCCGTGTTTGTCATTGGTAGTTTTAAAAAGGTGAATATCTTCATTTACAATGTAAACGTGTACAATAAGATACTGAAAGTGAATCTGAGAACAGACCCTTGATTCTACTGTAAGCAGCTGTAACAACACATACACACACCACCCAACGCCAAGAGCAACACAGTTCAGGAAACAACCAGATGGCCTGCATGTGCTTTGAAAGATTTGATGGGATTAAGAGCTATAAATTTCAATATTCAAACATGAAATAGTCCACATATAGCGACCAGATACCGTCAAGATGTCTGCAAGAGCCTCAGCTCGTCTTACAAGACAGATTTTGTTAGCAACAAGAAACACGGGCGATCCTGAAAACACAGGCAAACATGAGAGGTGATCTCATTCAAATTTTTATAACACTATATCTGTGGTTGTATTATATCATATTCTGTTTAGCAAATCATGATAATGCTAGGTGAATCGGGCTACTGTCTGCTTTTCAACGTCTGTTTCTGTGGATGTCAGGAAATAAGTTGGTCTATACACTGTAAATCATCAACAACATAAGTTTGTATTTTATCTTTAGCAGGGCGGTTTGCATGTCAAAATGTTACTTTATATAAATAACACGCCTACCCTGGAATAACTACTCCTCAAAAAAATTGTCATATTTTCGTCAGAATATAAACAGTTTTTACTGGAACGTATCTGTAGATTATATAAACTAACTGCTATGTTATAGAAGAATTAGAAAGTTAATGGTGGTATAAAACACTTAAACATTTAAATTAATACTATAAAGGCCTTCCGTCTCTAAAGCCTCCCCCCCAAAAAAATGGATTATAGATCATTTTATATTGCCCTCAAGACAAAATTCTGTATTAAATTTAAAGTCTTTAAACAAACATCTACCAACAATTTTGTCCACGTGTGTATGGCTTCTCCACAGCTTATACTACTAATTTCTATAATGTCGCAGCCAATACAGCACATAATCTACAGGCAGTTCATGAAACTTCAGTCTACAACAAAACAGACTGTACATGGTTGGAGATAAATCTGAATCTCACACTTTTCCTGAAACTGACACACTTTCTCTCATGAATGAAGAGAGGCATAAAGCGAAATTAGGTCTAGATTCTGGCAAATTGTTGACCCAACTCAGTCGATGATGAAGACAGAAAATGGCATTGAAAAGAGGATTCCTCATACACAACTTTATCATCATCTAAGCCCATCAACACCAACAGAAACTCGGTGAGGTTAATGAGTTATTGGGGAAAGAGGAAACACTTGCACACAAGCGTGAAGCAGTGATTGATGACGCTGTATTGTTGTGTCACATAGCACACAGATGACCTTAGGAAAAAACAGCATTGCTGGGCTTCAGCTATCTCATGACATTCATCCACTTAACGATGGCAAACAAAGTTGGAGCCTGTGATGGATGATCCTATGGTATATCATGCATGATGTTTCAGAGCTCACAGTAATTATTGAGTTCCCACGAATCCCTAAACCCTAAGAACCTAGTTCTGTACCTCAGTAATAGTTATTTAATAAACAATATAGTAACAAAGTCATGTTCGTTATATAATCCAGCAAACACGTGAAAGGATATTTTATTGAATCAATCATTAAATATAATATCCCCCTATTGTTTCTAAAGTTGCGACTTTCCTATTATGTTTCACATAACTTTTCCCCAAGGAGACAACAGTTGTAAAACAGCTAAGACAGCGCAG
The DNA here is from genome assembly GCF_021347895.1 of Acanthochromis polyacanthus. Classification (NCBI taxonomy): domain Eukaryota; kingdom Metazoa; phylum Chordata; class Actinopteri; family Pomacentridae; genus Acanthochromis; species Acanthochromis polyacanthus. Next base: position 29,764,877 of record NC_067118.1, read on the forward strand.
AAGGCAAACAGCTACCAAACTGCACCCCCCCCTCGCTCCATTTTGGCCTCACCCCCATCTCCCCACCCTTGGAAAAAAGTACAAAGCGTCCCTTGTATGAGAGCACAGAGACCTGAGTGATACTGCTTTATATCATGGTATTCTCCCACTGTCACACAGTAACACACACACACACAGTAACACACAGTAACACACAGTAACACACAGTAACACACACACACACACACACACACACACACACACACACACACACACACACACACACACACACACACACACACACACACACACACACACACACACACACACACACACACACACACACACACACACGTCCAGCCGGGGTGGTTCATTCAGCCCGCTGACCTTCAGCGAGCCCCTGGGTCCTTGGCATGACGCACAAACAACACACTGTAGAGCAAGACCCATAAGCCCCAAAGTACATGTAAATACGCACATTCAACATGGTGACCAAACACAGCAGAGCAATTTGCATGGCATCGTCTGTATGTCCAGTTCACACGCCAACATCCCATCATAAATATCATGCCAGTGTTTTGAATGCAGCCATGTAAGGATGTAATGATCTGCCAAGTACAGTGAAACGACAGTGGTAGCTTATCACTGTATATCGCAATATGTAAATATTTATCAGCTACCTTAGAATTTTAATGTTTCCAACTGTCTTGTTTGAATTTTCAATAAAATGTTGTTCTAGGATTGCAAGTATTATTTCCTACAGTTAGCAATTAATCTGCCAACAATTGTCATGGTTACACAGGCAAGCTTAAACAAAGCAATGGTTGGTCTTTAATATGACAAATACAAGTGATCGTTAAAAAGTCCTCAATTGAATTTCTGTCTGTAGACTAATAAATCAACTGGCTAATCCTTCCAGTTGTATATTTTTCAAAGCCCACCACAACAATCATGAAATATTTTGTATTAGTCTGAGACCACATCAGACTTACTAGAAAATAATTATACAAAATTCAAGTTAAGGATGTAATTTTGTTACGGTTGATCAGTTACACATGTGTTCTGTGTTTAATGTTTTTCAGGACATTATTGTGATTTTAGTCTGCAGGACCTGAAAGCTGCACTACTTTCAGCTCACTGTTTTGGATTGGCAGCCCACAACTTTACCATCCTGCTTATTTCACAGCTGTTTCCAACCACAGCAGGCAGCTGTTTTTAGCCAAAAAAGTTACAATAAACCCACTGTACACTGAACAGTTCTACCCAGGACAAAACAGCAGACAGACAAAGACTTCACAGCTAAAGAGCCAAATATTTCCCTGACAAGTTGCTGGGCCAAACCAGAACCAAAAGGAGAATTAAAATTGAATTTATACTGACTGGGTAGAGACAAAGACCTATTTCTCCATTAAATACACGGCTGCAAGATAAACAATCTGATTTAATAACTTAGATACACCTTTTAAGTTGCAAACAAATATACTTTTGTGTTGCACTGATATAATAATGTTGGTAATTTCATCTGGCTAATATTGTGTAATTTAAACTCAAATATTTGCGTTAGTTGATTTAAAAGTTGAGATAACTTAATAAAATTGTCTTGATGTATTTTTCTTCCCTTTAAAAGGTCAGGATTTCAAGACCCCTCCCCTACCAAACACTAGAACAACTTAATTTTTCTGATTTGCCATCTTATAAACCGGTCTTATTAATTACAGTAACTAAATGCATAACACTTAAAAGTTCCTTTTAAATAATGTGGAAGAATTTGTTGAAACAACTAATTCTTAAAAGTAATCAATGTAAAAAGTTGTGCCTATGCTTTTGATCATTAAGTAAGTGGCAATGCCAATATGTTTGATTGTAGTGGCTAAACTAATTCCTCTAACTCCATGTGGTCTGTTGGGTAAACATCATTTCAGTAGACAGCTGCCATAACTGAAAAAGATCGATGCCAAAGTGTTGCATTAATTGCTTCTTAAATCAAAACACTGATTTTTAGTGTATACCAGCTCTTTAACAGTCATGTATTTTATACTAAAAGGGAATAAAAGCCTGGTAGAAATTTGTTCATTGCACTCATATGATGAAAATAGTGAGCAGCAGACGTTTTTCTGGGTAGAGAAGCACATTTACTGATGCACCTGTTTCTAGGGAACTGGTACCTTAAAATTGGTAACATCATGTGAATCACAATGCTTTATGCTTTAAAACAAACTACTGCAGTTATGTTCTTGTGAATACAGTTTCAATCTTGCTGGTGAATGTTAAAGGTACAAATGCTCAAAGGATAACAGTTTTCTGTGTCTCATCAATCCAGAGCATGAAAATCCAGTCATACAGACTTAAACAGAGCATAGCTGCACAACGTTCATTTGTATTGATTGGCCCACCAAAGGGTCTGTGAGTTAAAGGACATGAAATATACAAAATAATCACAAATCCAAAAACGTCATTCATAAATTTCACTAATTACGAAAACTGCAGGATGGATGCCTTCTGAGAAACCATAGAAAAAAGAATGACTGTCAAAATAGCTTGCACCCTGTTCACTATCAGTGTCAGTTCATTTCAACCATTAGAAACAAAGAAAAGACAGATCAGTCAGACATCCAGCTTCTCCTACCTGTTTCCAGAGGAACTTGTCTTCCTGGTTGATCTGCCAGGTGGTGACCACATGTATGATGGACAGCACTGCTCCACTCAGCACCGCCGCTCTCATCCTCACAGGCAGCAGAGTGTAGATGATGTAGATGAAGAACACGGACCACCAGATGCCCTCTGAAGCACTCCTGGGCGCCACCATGAGCACCCCAAACACCTGTACCGACACCAAGACTCCGATCACCAGGTAACTGACCATCCACATGTAGTCCTGGTGGAAGCCGTTGCGGTTACACACTACCATAAGAGCCATGAAGAGCGCCATCGCCACCGACAGGGCTGAAGAATAGGCCACGTGAGGGGCGGCGTGGACACAGTGGAAGGTTAACATGATGCCGCACACGATCACAAGCACCCCCATGAGCATGGTCAAGGAGCTCTGGTTCAGCCTAAAGAAGTAACGCTGGTATAGGCGCTCCAGTTTGCGGGACTGGAATTTTTTTGACTGGAATACTCGCACCACCCTGAGCCAGCAGTCCGCAGCCGTCACCACCCCTCCTGCTCCGTTGGGGCCATCGTCGCCCATGTCGCCGCTTCCTCCATTACATCCCCCTTTCCTCCCTTTCAACTCCCCGTCCTCAAAGCCCAAGTCAACCGATTTTAGCCCCACCCCTTCCCCAGGAGCCCCTCCCCTTTTGCCATAGTGGTCCTCCTGCCATCCGCAACGGACGCCGAAGTTGCCCCCCACAGCCCCGGCCACCCCTCCGCGGTGGTGCTGATGGAGGGGGGCTCCAGAAGGGGGTTCCATAGCATCTGGGTCCCGCAGACAGCTCATGTAACGCGGGTTGCAGAGAGATGAGCCTCCCTTCCGTTTGGATTTCTTGCCATTGCGCTCCCCCCACGCAGTCTTGCGGTCGTCCACTCTGGCAACTAGGAAACCACTGAACCAGGACATTCTGTGTGAGCAGAGAGAGGAACAGTCAGTACAGAAAACAGCCACAGTACTGATCAAAAGTTGGACGAACCAAACACCATTTCCTCCACTATCCACTTGTACGACTTGTTGACTCACCTGTTGGGGTTCTGGTACATGTCCCAGCCCTTTCCCTTGCAGCCGGTTCACTCATTTATCCCGTGGACGAAATTTTGAAGAAGTAAGGAGGGGTTTGTAGAAGCCACACTGCAGGGCCGCAGGGTGGGAGTGACTGAATGGGGGTCAGACGGCGCACAAAGCTCTAGATGTTTGTGCCAGAGCCGATGATCAGCGACCAAGGTTAATAAGAAGACCAGTCTCGACTGCCAGGCCTATCTCCACGGCTTCTGCTGGGTCTAGGGGAAAAATCAAACAAACACAATGGATTGTAGGGTGACAAACAGGAAAAGGTGATGCACAAATAGATTTGTCATCAAGTTGTGGCAGTAAATGCCACAAATGTACATCAGGTGAGACACATCACAATGTAATAATAACGCAAATGTCTTATATAATTAGATGCCCATTAGATGCCAATATGTGTATTAATGAACTGTCCTGACTCACATTTAGCTCTTTAGCTCTAGCTTGCTAGAAAAAAGCTTTTTCATCCCAAAATTGACAGGAAATGAAAAGCATCACATTGTCAGCTAAATGCACATAACTCTAATTTCCTGGATAACCAGACACACTTGAGATCATCTGGAAACTGAGGCAGATTCGTAGGATAAGAGCTACTTCCAAAACTACGGTGGGGGTTAAGAGAGATGCAGGGGAGGGTTGGATTTAAAATAGCATGTAGGTCCTGGTTTTTTAAGGTGAACCAGAACTTGCTCAATTTGACCCCGGTGCAAAAACACATCCTCTGGTTCAAACACAACAGTGTTTTGGAGTCAGCCGGTCTGTAAAACACAGAGAGACTCCTTTAAGCTCTGTTTATAATCACAATCAATGATAGCCAGACGACTAAAAAATCCAGATAATGTCACTGGACAACAGGACACTGTCAAGACATAATGGTATATACAGCATGACAGAATCTGGAGCCCTGCGCGATTAAATCAAAATTTGCTTGAAAATTACTTGAAAGTCAAGCCACCAATATTTTCCTTTTAGCTTCACATCACTTACATACAACATATAGACATTTATGTAATTATAGCAGTCTGGCTGCTCTTTTAGCAACACGGCCAGTTAAATTATCATCATAAGCCTCCGTCTATAAGACATCATAGTCTGTCTTCAATGTGACAGACAATATAGATTGTTTACATAAAAGTCACCGATATATATATGAGCATTGTTGTGTTTAATAGTTTATATTAAAGTTTATATTTGCTATGCTTCGGTATGAAGCATGTGACTATTGCTTGTTGTCCTCCCTCTTGCTGCTGCATGTAAGGTAAGCAGTGTCTTCCGCCTAGTAGCAGATCCATGTTTAATTAAATTACAGTTTGTCATATTTCTAGTATCAGTTACATTTATTCAGTCAGGCTGGGCTGCGGACTTCATTACTAGTGTCCCAGTAATGCCTGCCTTCATGTTCCCTTACAAGAGAATGACCCCGATAAGCTCCACACAGGCAGGCGTACAGATTTTATAAGACAAAAAGAGCATCAGTATGAAATCAGGAATCTGCAAATAACTTGTTATTGAGAGAGAAATATTCAGATGTCCCCATATGTCAGACAACACTGTAGCAGAAAATATCTGAAATATTCCATTAATGGTCTTCGTGGATTTAATGTGGCCATTTCTGTGCTGTTCTATTGTGGGTTTGTGCTGACCTGGTCGCATTTTAATGTGTTTGTATCTGTTGTGATATCACCACAATAGTCCTACAGCACCTTTATTATAGTAAATACAATAACAACAGTGAGGCAGTGCAATCACTCGTGGTTAAGCACTGTTCGTTTTCGTCCTGATTGAATTATAAAACGCTCACATATGCCTCAGCAACCAGCTGATCTTACCAGGCCTCCAGGCGCCCTGAGCTCCACGGTGCGGGGAGGAAACACAAACGCAGCGCAGCCGCTTCTGCCGCCGCCACCGCCTCCTCGACCGGCATTTTCACCGGAGAGGCGTGCTGTGTTGCTGAAGCAAAAATAGCATTTCCTCGCTATATCTTGCCTGCATGCGCCTTCTCTGGCACGTATCCGTAAAGAGCCTTCTCTCTCTGGCAGCGGATCGACAAGATTCAAGGAGAACCAGCCGCCCCCCTCCCTCACATACACTCACACACCTCCCCTCCCCTCCCATCCCCTCTCCTCCCACCTCCACCTCCCCGGCTGCGTCCCTCGCTCCCCTGCACAAGGTCGACCAGCTCATACCCATTTGCAAACGTCGCGGCGCTGCCTGCCAGCCGCTCGGCGTGTGTGTTTGCACGGTGCCTTGGCTGTACTCTCCGGTTTCCCCTCCACCACCACTACCGCCGCCTCCACCTCCACTAGCGCTAAGAGAGGGGCGGGGAAGCGGGGAAGGGTTAAGGAGAAGAAGGCGGGGGGCTGACCGATTATTCCTGAGGGGCATTTTTTTTCTTAACCGGACACTGGGCACAAACAGCGCGCATCCAGTCATTCATTATGGGCTGGACGTGTCCGGGGCTGTGCATGCATCGCCCTCCCTCCTTCTGGATCACTTGTCGTCCAGATGATACAGATGCAAAAAATAGACCGAGCATATAAAGGAGGATTAAAAAAATCTACGCCGCGCCTTGATTGGGCATCTTTTTGCGTTATCTGCGGCCCTGTTTTGATCATGTGAGGATGATATGTTTGCGATCCGGTGTATATTTGCCATGCACAGGCAGGCCGTGTGTGAGGGCCCGCATTCAAACGGCGTAGGCTCCTTGTTACATAACACCGTGGCCTATGTGACAACCATAGCGGGGACTATAAAACCATTCCGTTGCGTCCCGTAGTTCAAGTTAGGACACAAACACGCCTCTGTCAGCGGTTTATTTTATCTTCTGAATTTTTTAACAGATGTCCTTCAGTCTGCAGCAAAAAGCAAAAATAAGACAGAATCGGTGTATTGACAAACGTAAATAAACAGAAATAAACACGTTTACTGCTGCTGCACATTCCTCAGCATCAGTTAGGAGGATGAACACCAGCAATGGACAATGCATTAAAAAAAATCACCTCACATCTGAGACGAATATGTATGGTGGTATAAATAGAGAGTTTGAAGTTGTGTCATTAAAAATATCTGCGGCTGGAGGGAATGAAAAGCTGTGAGCGGCTCCAAGCCTGTGAATGTAGCCTGTTAACACCCCTCTGTCAGCTGTACCAAGAAACATAAACGCACCGTGATGCAGCTCATCCTTCTCTCCCCCTCCTCTAACGCACACAGCAGATATGTTGTTATTGGCCGCCAGTGGAAAACATGTACTGACCGTGTATCCTTTGCCACCACCACTAATGTGAAGCGGAGGCCTCACAGCAACTGTCGCGAGCTATGTCATTCACTCCGGCACAAATGGGGCACTGACAGAGAGGTGGCACGGTCGTCTGCGGTTCAGTGCAACAGCGTTTGAGACGTTTGTGTGACAGGAGAACATATATTATATATGTCGGCCTGCAGTGTGCAGCAGTCAAGAAAAGACGGACTCACCGAGATCATCTTCTGCTTCTATTCCCCGACAGGACCGCGGCAGACAATCCGATTCGGCGTGCGCATCGGTCGGAACGGCCAGGGTGGAGGACCATTTGTAGCCTGGCTGTCCAAGGATGGTCCGGTTAAATTGGTCACCCTGTGGTTGATCTCCTCCTGTCGTCTTCTCTCTCCACTCCCTTGCCTCTCCTCCCCCTGACCCTCTCTGCTCCAAGCTATCAAGATATAGGAAGTGCAAACGTTTCACATCCAGTTACCGATTTCAGAATAAAACCCTGACGACCAGCAAGGCAACGATCCATAAAATGCTCCATTTAATCCTCCTGTTGTCCTCATTTACGGGCAGCAAAAGGAATTGTTTCCTTGTCTGAAAAAAAAATTCCTGAAAATTTGCAAAAACCTTCAGGAAGAAAATTCCAGTAATTCCTTAAAAGTTTCCCTTAAAAGTTTTATTTTTTAAAAAAATTGGCATGAAAATTCTTGTAAATATTTTTTAAAAATGAGTAAAAACCTTACAAAAAGATCAGAAATATCTAAAGTGATTACATATATCAGTAAAATTTGTAATATTTTCTTGAAGAACATTCACAAAAAATCCACCAAAATCCAGTGAACTTTGCTGGATTTTGGTTGATTTTTTTGTGAATGTTCTTAAGAAACATCTTTAAAATTACTTTTTTCCACCAAAAAATGTTCAAAGATTTCTCAAAAATGTTGAAAATGTGGAGATCAGAAGTTTCACTATGAAAATAGAATTTTTATTCCACATTTTCAAACTTTAAACCAGGTCCATTTTGACTCGCAGGACAATACGAGGGTTAAGACAGGGATGTCAAACTCATTTTAGTTCAGGGACCACATTCACGACAATTCGATCTCAAGTGGGTCGGACCAGTTAAATCAGAATGTAATCTACAAATATCCACAACTCCAGTTTTTTTCCTTTGTTTTAGTGCAAAAAAGTACATTCTGAAAATATTCATATTTAACTTAAATGACAGTTTTACTGCATGAATTTATACTTGACATAAGGCACTTTTATATTGTTGTATTGCTATGTTTTTCTGTTATTGCTGGTAACTTAAGCCAAGCTACGGTTAGCTGCTAACTAACAGCACCTAGGCTACTGCTAGCTGCTAACAAACAGCATACTGACACATATGTGGAATTTGTCTTTTCATTAAATTTTCTCTATGACTTAGTGACATGTTTAAATTCAATTCAATATTATACGACCTCAGATCAGACGAGACGACCCGCTGAATTTAAGCATATTACTCAGCGGAGGAAAAGAAACTAACTAACTAATTGAATTGAATTTAAATTCAATTCAATATTAAATTCAAGAGTTTTCCTTGACATGAGGTGTTTTCACCCCACTGTATTCTGTGTTTCTTGTTTTATTTCTTTGACACCTTTTCCACTTTTGTTGGTAACTTAACCTAAGCTACTGCTAGCTACTAGCAGACAACGGACTGACATGTCTGTGGAACTTCATGTTTCTTTTGACTTTTTGACTATTTTCATATTCATTTGACTGAAGGGACTTCTTAAATGCAAGACTTTCACTTGAAATGTAGTGTTTTTATACTGTTGTATTGCTAGTTTTTCCATTATTGCAGGTAACTTAAGCTAAGCTACTGCTAACTTATAATTGAAGCAGATTTACATGTGTATGAAACTCATCTTTTAACATTTAACTTAAATGACTTCTGAAATGCAAGACTCTTAACATGTTGCGGTTTATATTGTTGTGTTGCTACTTTTACTGCTTTTCTCCTCTTTACATTCTTACTGGTAATTTAAGCTAAACTACTGCTAGCTGCTAACAAACAGCAGATTTTGTAGATACTCTGTGATCTGTAAGTTGTAATGTGTAAATGATAGACTGAGGCAAAATATTCTTGAAACTGAACTTAATTTTCTTCAGAAATTTCAGGTTGTTCACAATTTTTTGTTAAAAATACAATTCCTTAAAGTAGAAGTAACATAAAAGGGGAGTTAAGCTCCATAGACATGTCAGTTTGTTGCAGTAGCTTAGCTTAATGTACCAGTACCAGCAGGAAAAATAGCAAAGTATTAAAAGTAGCAATACAACAATCTAAAAATGTGCCCTATCAAATAAAAAGCCTTGCATTTGTTGCATCATGTTTCTTAAGTCAAACAAACATGAAAAAAAGAGTTAAACTGTGAACACATCAAAAAATATATGAGATAAGTAAAACTGAAACATATTTTGAGCAGCGATAAAGATGTCAAATAACCTTGGTTAAAAATAATAATTTAATCTATAAAAAAGCTGAAATGAGATTGCTAAAAATTGCCTTTAACACTAATAGACGCATGAAAATGACAGTCAATTATGCAGGTATCTCACCCTATTTTTGCTTTATCTCAAACGATTGCATGCTGTTGTACTGCTTGTGCCCTCTCATGCCATCTCCTTCACTTTTCTGCTCTTATTTGACACCACTGTCCTCTCAGCTCCGGTTTGCTGTGCTGTAACTTCTGCTGTTTTGACGGAGCTCCTCTCCACCAGGCGCGCCACTGCTCTCAGCACTCTCTCATTCCCACTTTCAGTAACTCGGCACTCCCTCTAGAGGTGAAGCCGAGTCTGCAGCCAGCCCTGCCGGTCAAAGTCCTCCAGCTGTGCTCTCCAGCATGTCCCACAGGGAAGAAATTGTGTTGAGGAGAAGGGTAAAGACAGCCTAAATATTCTAGTTTATTACTTAATAGTGTTTATCTACTGCCTAAAGCGGACACGCTGCAGTTAATCAGTGATAAGCTTCTGGGGGAATGTTTTTGATATGAAGCCCATGTGGAATCAGCGGATCAGTTTGGCCCATTTCTGTATATAAGTATGTAGGTTTAGTTTCAGAAGAGGGGAGAATTTATTAATTTTAATTGATTTAGTTTACATATTTACATAAATGCTGTATATAATGTAGGTCTATACAGATTGCAAATTATTCATGCAAAATTGCTGATTTCTCACCACACTTTTTATGCTTAAAACCTAATAAACTCTTGATCCATAGTAACTTACGTTATGATAAAGAGATATTGTCTTTGCATCTTCAAAAAACAAACAGCAAAGGAGGGTTTACCAGAGATTCTTAACATACGATTTGTGTATTACACTTTCTGAAGTAGTTGTAATGCAGCAAACTTCTTACTCAAGAGTATGTTTTATGAGAAAATGTGACTTATTTTACTTTATTGTATTTGCAAATTTGTTGAACAACATTCATTTCTGTATTCGTATGGTTAAAATTAATATGCACATTGTGTCCTAGAACATACGGTATGTAAATAGTGCTGTAAAGTAAAGAGTGCACATTTACTTCTTTTGTTTTTACTGTACAAGTCGCAATACTTTAATAAGATTGCACTTTTCAGTGACTACTGAATTGCATTTAGCTGATATTCAGTAGCATTGTCTTTGGAGAATACATTTGGCAAAATATATTTCAGTTTATGATTTAATTAATCAACCAGGAAGATGTGCAAATGATTTTGCTGTAGATTTCCAGTAAAGAGACTGCTGTATTTCATTTCCCTAAAAGTAGGAACAAAGTAATTCACATGCTGCTGCACAACCTGCCTTTAATTAATAAATCAAATTGAATTCCATAAAGGGGTTTTGTCTGTATAAATTACAGTGGAGTAGTGGTTAGCACTTTCGCCTTGCAGCAAGAAGATCCCCGGTTCAAATCCTGGCCTGGCCTGGGATCTTTCTGCATGGAGTTTGCATGTTCTCCCTGTGCATGTGTGGGTTTTCTCCGGGTACTCTGGTGTTTGAATTGATAACTCTAAATTGCCGGTAGGTGTGATTGTTTGTCTGTATATGTAGCCCTGCGGCAGACTGGCGACCTGTCCAGGGTGTCCCCTGCCTTCGCCCGAGTCAGCTGGGATAGGCTCCAGCACCCCCTGTGACCCTAGTGAGGACAAAGGGGTGTATAGAGAATGGATGGATGGACCTTTGTTTAGGTTGTATGTTATATCAAAAATAAATCTGGACTTCAATATCTTTGCATAAATTCTAAATAAGGTTAAACCATATAATCACATTGAATTACTAAACAAGCAGAAATGAACAGGTTACAGTGGACAAACCTAACTTACCAAAAGGTCAATCAGTTGCAAGATCGATTAGTTAATCAAGTTTCTGCTGCAGAGGGGATTACGACCTGACTATCTGTTCTGGACACTCAGGTGGAGAGACAAGCTGAGCTGTCAACCCATCACCATCAGGTGGTGACTGGCAGAGGTCCCTGTTTGGAAGGAGTTTATCTGCCATCTCCGTGAGAAGTTTTTGCAGGTTCCAGAGGAAGGACATTGAGTCCTAATGGACCCATTTCAAACCTGCAGTGTGCAAGTAGCCAGACACAGCTGTGGCCAAAACATGATGGTGTCAGTCAACCCAAGAACCTGCTGTGGAGACTGGTATTGAGGGAGGCTGTCAAGCTGAAGAAGGAGGCATTTAGGGTCTGGTTGACTGAGGGGAGTCCTGATAAGTGCCGCCGGCAAAATCCAGAACATTTCAGTAGTTTGGAGAGGATCCTGAAAATGACTTTCAGTTGGCCTGAAACAGTTGCTGGAGGACTGTCTGCCACCTTACCAGGAGTCAGAGAAGCTTCACCCACAGTGCTGACAAAGGTGGAAAAACCTCAAAGAGAACATCATTGGAAGGTGTAGGGAATGCTGTGAGGAACCCTTAAACCTGAGAGAAACACCTCTCTCACAGGAGACAGATTCTTCTGGGTGTCAGGTCTAGTTCTATAGTGAAACGTACTTAAGTAGTTGTTAACCTCTGTACTGTCTTCTTTAGGTTCTGGATGTTGTGGGACTCGTGTGCCCCTGCAATGTTGGTGGTAGTCCTTTAAGTAAGGGGGCTGGAAGGCAAAATGTTGGAGGGTCTAATGTCACAGTAAAAATAGAAAATAAGACAGAAAATAGAATCAAAGTGGAACAGTTTAATAAGTATATCAGAATCACTAGTTAACCACAGCATGTTTTTGGACTGTGGGAGGAAGTCAGAGAACCCAGTGAAAATACAAGCATGTACAGTCAGAACATGCAAACTCCATGCAGACCAATCTAAGGCCCTTGAAGGGATGCGAACCAGGGATCTTCTAGCAGTAAGGTGATGGTGCTAACCTTCAAGCTACTGTGCTGCCCGGACACAGTTCTTTGGTTAGAAAAACAAGTCTGATTCTATAAAAAATTGGGAGAAAATAAAGGGAGAACCCTTTAAGTGTTACCTAAGTAAACATTTTCCTAATGCATTTGTGGTATCAGTTGTTAGTTTCACACCCCCTTTAACACAGCATGATGTTTTTGTAAATTATGGTCTTATTTAGAGGAATATAGATAATAAAGCAGGGAATGTTTTAAGGTATGTCTACCTTACGATTGACAGGTCACTACCATATTGTCGTGTATAGTAGTGTTACAATAAACTAGCCCGAGACTGAGTGTGTAGTGACTTATAGATCAGCTGTATAAGTACCACAGACTATGTCCAGTGCTAGTACACACAAACAAAATCAAAAAAGTTAGCACCATAAATAAAGAACACAAAGACAAATGGCACCATAGTAACCTGCTCCCATCTAATTATAACAGCTCTGAATGATGTCTGAACTTCCTTTCAATAATGTGGCAGCAACAGGCTGAGGATTCTGGTTGGTCATCATAGTCACAGGACTGCACAGCCTCATTTGCCTGAAAACACATGGGGTAGCGTTGGCCAGGGGCATTACACCTCTCCCACTTAAGAGAATAACCAACAGGTTGTTGTATAAAGACAAAGCACCATCCTCCTACCTACAGTCTGGTGCAATCAGAGTCCATCAAATGAGCCTCATATTGTGATTATGCATGTAGGACAAAAAAAATGCTGTCCAGTACAGTCAGGAAACAGGGTGCAATTGTGAGGTGGTATTGATCAAGAGCAAAACAAACATAAGAAGTAGACCTCTCAAAAAGAGCCATGTTTGACCCGAAAGACTGTATACAGTCTATGGTTCTACCACATCGAGTGCAAGACCAAGTGTCAACATTAAGGGTATCTCTCATATACTGTAAGCTATCCCTGAATAATCCCTGCTAAATATAGATCTCTTTTAGCTCACGAAGCTTGATTCTTCACGCAAATACAGTTTGTGTGATATATTTATACATCACACAAACTGTATTGACTTAAGATGCACAATTGATTCTGCATATTGTGATAAAATAAATTGCAAAAGTCAATTACCATGTTGAGCTGTAAGGCTTTTGACTGTTATAGCACCTAATAATCACCCCTCTGTCTTTCTAATATATACACTCAACAAAAACATAAACGCAACACTTTTGTTTTTGCTCCCATTTTTTATGAGATGAACTCAAAGATCTAAAACTTTCTCCACATACACAATATCACCATTTCTCTCAAATATTGTTCACAAATCTGTCTAAATCTGTGATAGTGAGCACTTCTCCTTTGCTGAGATAATCCATCCCACCTCACAGGTGTGCCATATCAAGACGCTGATTAGACACCATGATTAGTGCACAGGTGTGCCTTAGACTGCCCACAATAAAAGGCCCCTCTGAAATGTGCAGTTTTGTTTTATTGGGGGGGGGTCCACTCCTCTTCAATGGCTGTGCAAAGTTGCTGGATATTGGCGGGAACTGGTACACGCTGTCATATACGCCGATCCAGAGCATCCCAAACATGCTCAATGGGTGGCATGCCCGGTGAGTATGCTGGCCATGCAAGAACTGGGACGTGTTCAGCTTCCAAGAATTCTGCACAGATCCTTGCAACATGGGGCTGTGCATTATCCTGCTGCAACATGAGGTGATGTTTTTGGATGTATGGCACAACAATCGGCCTCAGGATCTCGTCACGGTATCTCTGTGCATTCAAAATGCCATCAATAAAATGCACCTGTGTTCTTCATCCATAACAGACGCCTGCCCATACCATAACCCCACCGCCACCATGGGCCACTCCATCCACAACACTGACATCAGAAAACCGCTCACCCACATGACGCCACACAAGCTGTCTGTCATCTGCCCTGAACAGTGAAACCGGGATTCATCCGTGAAGAGACCACCTCTCCAACGTGCCAGACGCCATCGAATGTGAGCATTTGCCCACTCAAGTCGGTTATGATGATGAACTGGAGTCAGATCGAGACCCCGATGAGGACGATGAGCATGCAGATGAGCTTCCCTGAGACGGTTTCTGACAGTTTGTGCAGAAATTCTTTGGTTATGCAAACTGATTGTTTCAGCAGCTGTCCGAGTGGCTCAGACCATCTTGGAGGTGAACATGCTGGATGTGGAGGTCCTGGGCTGGCGTGGTTACGTGTGGTCTGCGGTTGTGAGGCTGGTTGGATGTACTGTCAAATTCTCTGAAACGCCTTTGGAGATGGCTTATGGTAGAGAAATGAACATTCAATACACGAGCAACAGCTCTGGTTGACATTCCTGCTGTCAGCATGGCAATTGCACGCTCCCTCAAATCTTGCCACATCTGTGGCATTGTGCTGTGATAAAACTGCACCTTTCAGAGAGGCCTTTTATTGTGGGCAGTCTAAGGCACACCTGTGCACTAATCATGGTGTCTAATCAGCATCTTGATATGGCACACCTGTGAGGTGGGATGGATTATCTCAGCAAAGAAGTGCTCACTATCACAGATTTAGACAGATTTGTGAACAATAACTGAACTGAACTGCACTGAAGTGACTGAAATAATCTGACATTATCATTTTTAGAACCAATGTTTCTTTCTGAATCAAGAAAATTGAATTTGCCATATCAGGTTGCATTTGAAATATTTTTTTCCTGTTTTTGATTTTGGTGGCTCAGTTATTAGCACTGTCGACTCACAGTGAGAAGATCCCTGATTTGCGTCCCGGGATCCTTCTGTGTGTAGTCTCCATGTTTTCCCTGTGCAGCGTGGGTTTTCAGCGGGTTCTCTGGCTCCTGCCCACAATCCAAAAATATGCCGAGGTTAATTGGTGATTCTAAGTTGTCTGTGGGCGTGTATGTAATTGTGCTTGGTTGTATGAGGCCTTGGGATAGGCTGGGATAAACTCCATCTAGGTTGTATTTAACCTGATGTAAATAATGCCATTGAATTGATGTATGTGTTTCTCTTCTGTCTTGTGTGATATTATAGTGAGGGAGTTCAGCTATCTGAACATTCCGTCTAATTTGTTTAGGAAAATATATTTTAAAGTGACGGGTGGAGAAGAGCCTTTATTCGCTTGTCTGGTGCCCAACTCCTTTTAAATATTAGAGAAACCCCTACAGGGTTTTCTGGTGAGTGCGGCAATAAATGAACTTGTTAAGATGAACCAAATGTTACACAAATGGCACCTAAAAGAAAATTTAGGACAAGAAGAAGATAAAACTATGCACAGGAAGAACACAGGATAAAAGTATGTGATTAATTGTTGAATCTGACTGAATTTTTCTTGCAAAATTCATGCTTTTGAACCAAAATAAACAGAACATTGATACCATTATTTTAAATATGGCAAGCTGAATAAACAGTAATAAACATAATAAAACATCTACTGTAGGTACTTCATCAGAACATGAATGTTTTTTTTCACTGTTTGAGTGGGATTGAGCATCATAACCTCACCCGTTTTCTTATACAACTTCAAAGTTCTGTTTTCATTTTTGAACAACTGAAACAAAATTTTAGCCAAATAATTAACCTGGCAATCGCGCTATAAAGCAATTAGAGTTTATTAATTTTAGGTGCTAGGTTTTTCAGTAGAACAAGTTTGATTTCTTGCTATTTGCTTAAGAAGCACTGCAAACTTCCTTGACGAAGGCTGGCTTCGCTTGTTAAATATCTGTAATTACTGTGCCAAGGAATGAGGCGGAGTTATGTGATGATCATTGTATGTTTGTCTGTCTGTGCACAACATTACTCAAAATTAATGAAATTTTCAGCAAAGATCAGAAGTGACATATGGACCACCTGATTAGATTTTGGTACTGATGCAATTTATAGCGTGTATCCTTGTATTTGTTAAGGATTTCCGTTTCAGTACGGCGTCACTAACTATGACAAGTGAATGCTGCAAATCCACGGCTGTCAACTTATCAGCACTTATCCGTCAGAAATTATACAACGACTGAGCAGCCTTGGTGAGTGCTTTTCTTGTTAAATATGTAACTCTATACATCAAAGTTTATGTCCATACAATCAATTTGCTTTTTTTCCTTGTAAGTTTCAGGTGAATCTTATTAGTTTTATATTTAGGTATATTGTTTTTTGATTAAACTAACTTTTTTTCTCCATTCCATCCAGGATAATGCTAAAACGTTTCTAAGAAGAGCACAAAGATGCACTGTTTTTGAGGTTTAATCTTTCAGGCCTGTTGCGCCCCCACTGGCCTTACAGTGGCAGTGCAGGAGCTTTTAGGTGGAAACTGTCCACACATAAGAAGACGTGAATAACAGCATAACTGTGGAGTCTTGGATTGTCACCTGCTGCTGGAGCTCATCTTGCTCTCAAGGCTGCATACATTTTTGCATTTTGCCGCTAAGGTATTTATTTATAGTACTTACTCATTGAAATGATGTGCTTATTTTTGGATGTGTTTTTATTTTTAAATTTCATTATAGGGGGTTCTGCAGAATTGTTTGTGAATAACTGATTGATACTGTAATTTTTTGTTATATAAATAAATTAAACAAAACTGGTTTTGAATCGATAGCATTGTGCACTCCGTCATAAAAATAGGATTTTAACAATCTTGAGTATGTGTTAGCGCTTTATTGAATGTGTTTAATCATAATAATTTTGGCCAAATCAGTGAAATATAACTATTCCACTGCAGATATTTTAGGTTCATGAGCTTATTGAAATTGTCAGTGTAATAATTCAGGAAAATCTACAAAATGAGAGTGTTTCTCCAGAAAACATATAATGGAAATGTATAAATGTATTGTTTTTGTACTTCATTTGAATTTGAATATTTCATCAAAATTTTACATGTTTAGTCATTTGACAAT
The DNA here is from genome assembly GCF_021347895.1 of Acanthochromis polyacanthus. Lineage (NCBI taxonomy): Eukaryota > Metazoa > Chordata > Actinopteri > Pomacentridae > Acanthochromis > Acanthochromis polyacanthus. Next base: position 29,782,089 of record NC_067118.1, read on the forward strand.
TTTTTCTTCACTTTTTAAAAAAAAAATAATGATGCTCTGAACAGATGTGTCTGATAGTGTGATCATGTCCCCCAAAATGTCCCCTAACGTCACCAAGACGTTTGGGAAGAATGGTCAAACAACTAGAACTCACCTGTGGCCATGAACTCTGGGTAAATACGGCTGAGATGAGTTTCCTCCGTATAATGGATGGACGAAGCTTTGGAGATGAGATGAGGAGATTGGAATAGAATTGCTGCTCTTTTACATCAGAAAGAGTCAACTGAGGTGGTTCATCTGATTATGAGGCATCCTGGGCATCTTTCTTTGGAGGTTTTCTGGACAAATCCAAATGTGAGAAGACCCTGGGGTCGACCCAGAACTTGCTGAAAGGATTATATTTCATCTGGCCTGGGAATGCTAAAAGACCTGCTCCACCTGCTGCCTCTGTGACCCAATCCTAGATTAGCAAAAGAAAACGGATGGATGGGTATTCAAATATAAGTGCATTTTCTTATGTTTGTCAACCACATTTTTTTTAAAAAGTAAGAAATTTGTTGTTAATTCACTTGTCTATCTCTGTTGTCTGCATGTGCGATTTGATGGTTTCACTGGGAGCGTTTTGGGGCCACCAAAGTCCTAGGGCCGGCCCTGGCAGTGTAGAAATAATAGAGCCTCAAGGAACCTTTTGGGGTTTCTCATCATTGCCACTGTGGAGGAACCTTTTGCATTCAAAATGTTTCTTTGAGGAGCTGCTCAGAAAGCCTCTGCAAGGATGGCCCACCCTGTATACATGTTGACATGTTGCAATGTAGTGTATTATAACAAAGCTAAGTTTTAAGTGTTGAAATAAAACAAACAAAGCGTATAGGCAGGTGTAATTTGTCATTTAGGCCCACACCTAACTCCACAAAGGAATCATCCAGGAACCCTTTTGAGTTATTGGAGGTTCTTCTCCCAGTAACAAGAAGCATGAGGGTCTCAAGATACCTGTTCCACTAGTGGTGTGTCTCAGTTCCAGGTGTGTTGTACTGCCTGAAAAGACTGAAAAATGCAGGAAATTATTCACCAAATCCACATTTTTGATCAATTATGACTTCAGAGGTGCCCTTGTTGAAAGGACCACGTTTATTTGGCTGTGGTTTCAGGTATTTGAATACGTCTTTAACAAACGAATATGACGCACAAGCAAGAGGGGTGACAGCGTTTGGACAAAGCAGCACACTTACTAATGAAGAACTGTGTGTGTGTTGCGTCTGTGTGTCGGTGTGAACAGATTTGGGTGTGAGTGAAGTGAACCCTGACACCCCCGGCGGAGCCTCACACTTAGTACGGACCTGTTCGGTTCACGAGCGACGACGCTTTAACGGTTTATTTGAGCTCTGGTGATTTTTCCGGCTCGCTTCATGTTTTCTCCTCGTCACATTTCAGTTATTTTCCCCTCTGTTTTAACCGGGGACTGTGAGCTATCTTTCTTCTCAGCAGAGATCGGACATTAATGTGGGTGTTTCTTCGCTCCGTTTCCTCGCCGTGTTCCCCGCATATAGATGTATGTGGAGCCTCTTGTTTCCATGTCTGTGTGCATCCCGCCTCCCTGCGCTCTCAATAGATGGTGCAAGTCAAAATGTCCAAATCGCCCGTAGACCCTCTGTCTGCTGTGGAAACCGGCTCCCAGTCGCACTATTTCCAGGTAAATCCACCCACTTCACTCTCACACCTAACTCTGCCCCTCGCCGAGCGAAGTGTCGGTGTTTGAAGACGGCTAGCTTGAAGCCGTCAGATGCTACTTGTTGTTCAATCTGAGGCGTCGCGTTTTGGCAGCGAGCTACTTTATTTTTTCCACCTCCGCCTTCGCTGAAGCCGCAGATTGATGCTGGAGCCAGAGGATCACAAAGTAGGCTCACACAATAAGCCGTTCTCTTCATATCTGCTTTATTTTCAGGCCTTTTGTATTCCTCTTTTCTCCCCCATTATTTATTTCAGTGCTAGATGCTCCATTCACACCAGTGCAGGAGGAACCAGTAACACCATGGGACTTGCATGCAGGTTTTTAGTGGTGGAAATGTGCAGGCCATGACTCAGAGTCACCTGTAGCCTGAATCTGAACGCCTTCCCCTTAATGCACTCAGTTACAGAGGAAGGGGGCCTTTTGTATTAGGCAAAGCAGTGTGTGCAGCTAGATGAATGCAGCCCTGAGATGAGGGGGGTTTTGGCAAAGTTACAGCTGATTTTATTTGCTGCTCTGGTGCACAGCAGCTCTTGTGCACTCAGTCTTGCCAAATGTAGCCTTGTAGTGTGTTGAAATGACAAACAAAAGCATTGCACTACCCATCTCTTTGTCTGTTCTCTTCACAGTTGCCCAGAAAGTTGCCTAAACGCAAGAGCCGCTTCAAACGCTCGGATGGCAGCACGTCTTCTGACACAACATCCAGCTTCATCAAACGGCAGGTAAGAGAGCTATTTATGCATCACCATCCCATTATCACACGCTGATTGTCAGTGGGAGGGAATATCTGTAGCATCTATAGAAAAATGTAGGTCATGTTGTGCATTGAAGTCTGAATCCAGCTGTAAGGGCCTGAAGTTCTTCTTCAGAGCATTGTGTCTCTGCAGTGTTTGGTCGTGCAGCATCTACAGTGTGTATTCATCAGTTAGAAGATGTTTGAGAGGGTAGTCGAAATACATTTCTAGTTCTGTACGTATAATCCCTGTGTCAAATCCATGTGAGCTTCTGCTCTGCATCTTCATCTTCATCCACAGCGCCACCTCCTCCACTTACAGATGTTGTTTTGCCCAGGAGAGGGCAGCAAAATGCTTGAAAGTGCACAGTGTGTTACACCAAAATCCCAACACAGCCCAGTTTTTTTAATTAATGTTTTCAGGTCAGGCATGTGCAGAAGACTCAGATGGAGATTTGGGTGTTATTTAAGACCATCTCTGTGACCGACTAAAAAGCCAAAGGGATGATTTGCTGCATGCTGTTACCGTGCCGCCATTGTGAATCATACTCCTCTCATCTGATCTGATGGAGAACATTCAAGACATTTGTAATTTACCTCCATGTGTTGTTTGTGAAGAGGTGTCGGGTTTGACGTGGGCGTCCGTGTGGTGGTAGTTTCAGTCCAGCAGAAGGGAGAACCTGATCCCTGCAGAAATCAGGTTGTGAGGAGTCAAGAGGTTTCGCCCAGCCACAGATGGACTGTGCATGCTCATCCCAAACCGCCAGATCCCCGAGGTTCGTGAGCCTCGATGCATCAAAGAGGGCAAGTCAGGAGTTGGGAAGGATTCAAATATGCGCTTTAAAAAGGAGACCGGTGTACTAATGACAGACAGTGCTACAGGGTTCTCTTTATTCCTGCAGGCTTCTGTATTTCTCCAGTGTCGTTTTCGACGTGATTAATTAATCTGGAGCTGAAATGATTACAATAGGGCACAGTGAGGATACAAATGGATACTAGGGTGGGAAGTTGTCTTTGGCTTTAAAAACACACACAAGTCACATACACTGTAGTATGAAATAGTCTCTTAGAAAAATAATCTGCCACTATTTTGACAGTGGATTAATGTTCTATACGCTAACATAATATACATATTGATTATGTTTGATTTTCTTAATCTGAATCCACAATTTAGCATACAGTATGAGTATTAAGCCGCAGAAACTTGAAATATTACATATTTAAACATACAATTATCTCAAAGCTGTGGTTAAGCTCAGCTGTAGCAGTAGCTTATCTTTTGTTGATCAGTTTCTTGTCTAATTGGTTTAGCTCTAAATCCATCCACTCAAACAAAACATTCAGTTGAAGTCTCAACCTGGGAAAGCCGGCGAGTTGTGAGTGATAATGCAGTGCATTTTACTTTTGTTTCCTTTTCAAGTTGTTAAATCAGATATGTTTCATAACAAACAGTAATCCAATTCAAATGTCAAGGCACAGATGAAACTAATAGTCGATTAGTCATTTGACAGAAAGATAATCAACAACTGTTTCAGCAATTAATTCATCATCTGAGTCATTTGTCAAGCAAAAATGCCAAACATTTCCCTTATCTTGCTTTTCAAACATAAAAAGTTACAGATATGTTTTGTATTGTACGATAATAAACCAAATCTTTTTAGGTTTTGCGGGGACTTGACCATGTCAGCTGAGGCTCTAGGTATATGCTATCAGACATTTTTCACATTGCTTGTATTTGTATTTGATATATTTAATATTTGGTGCAGTTTATGTTTTTTTTAAAAAAATTCTTTCTCAAATAAACACTAACCAGCATATTTAATTCTGATGCATATTTTAAACTGACTGTCTCAGTGAAATAACATTTAAACAGTGCAGTAATTCACAGCAACTAATGATTATTTCCTTTTTTTTTTTACTGATTGCTTCTTAATTAATAAATTAAATATGAAGTCTATAAGATGTCAAATGAAGGTGGAAAAACACCCATCTTGCATACCCAAAGCACAGAGTGACATCCTTAAATGACTAATTACATCTAATTAACACCCTAAAACCCTAGAAAAATATTGCATTTACTTTCGCGTAATATGATAAAAGCAAGCAGCATCTTCTCATGTCTGAGAAACTAGAACCAGCAAATATTTGGCAAAGTAGTTGAAAAACCTCATTAACCAGTTCATTAAAGTTCCACATTTAAATTCACTTATATGATTTTAAGGACTAGAGGCATGATGTTCCTTTCTTACCACAATGAGCAATCTGCAAACATGAGGTTCAGACATCATAAAAAAAATACCTCGATTTCATGCACAGCACCATTAGCATGAGGGCATGTGGAGCAGAGTAACTGCGAGGCGTTAGTGAGAAGACGAGAAAAAAAAGGGCTGAGCAGACATCTTCTTCAGGAGGGGACATTAGTTATCCTGATCGGGGGGCTTAATGACAATCTCCAGATTCCCAGAGAATATTGCACGGTTTAAAATATTCATGATGCTCATTTTGAAGGCCTCGGGCGATGTGTGGGTTCGGCATTCACACGAGCACCTTTAGCTTCTTTTCAATCATTACCTCCTCTCTGAACGCACAACAGGCACCCCGCCTCCTCCCGCTCCCATTGGTGATATGACAAAGTGTTTTATGCAGAAGGAGTAAATTTCACAAACAGAGCAGATAGTTTCTTGCCTGTGATAGGGGTGGGGTGTCTATGGAGGAGCAGTGGAGTATGACTCATTTCTGCAGCAGGATACAATAAGCAGTATGGATGTATGTGTTATATGTAGGACATGAGGCTCTGAAACGGGAGAAATCTTGAGGGAGTGCATGATAATAACAGCAGTCTCTTCTCTGCCGGCGCATGCTGAATTGGACTTTTATGGAAATAAGTGAGAATGTGATGTAAATTTAAAGAGGTGGTTTGATCAAGTGACGCAAAAGCTGCGTTGGTTGTTGTGTTGTGATGTGATGAGGTGGGGTAAGAATAGAAAGGAAGGTGTTGCCGGTGTCTGCTCCAGTGCAGGTTGTCCCTGGTTAGGGGATGGGACACAGTGCAGTCTGTCTGCATACAGCATGTAGTGTATAGAGAGGGAGGGACTGGCAGCACCATCACCACACTGAGTAAGTACAAAAGACTCCCGACACAGTCACCTTCTTCTCTCTGTCTGTTCCTCCTGTCTTCCACACGTCTCTGTGGCATTTCCACCGTATCGTAGCTGCTTCACCTCTCTCTGTTTTCCTTTGTCTTCCTCCTTCACCTCACCTCACCCTCCAGCAGCGCTTTTGTTGCACTCATTCCTTCACTGTTTTTTACTTTTTGATTGCCATCAACCCGTCTGCACTCTTCACAGTTCTTCACAGTCTTGTGATTGATCAATTTGACATGCAGTATGCCTGATCTTGACTTTGATATTGATGTAGCCATGGTATGATTTATTGCATTGTGTTTCAGAGAGCACCGTGCATGCGTAACTTGCTGACATTGAATTACGACCGCACAGTTAATCGAACACTTTTTGAAATTGGATGTTTGGCTGCTGGATTTCCAAATTGCTGGAGCTTGCAGTTTTGTTTTTTTTTTTGTCTTTTTGCTCAGAGAGGGAAGGCTAGTGAATAATATATTCTGCTGTTGTGCAGAATCTTCTTCCTGAAAATAAAGGAAGATAAATTAGATTTTTGCATTAGCATGCACTCCCTGCGTTTTATTTGACAGGATTTCAGGGAACATGCTTTGCACTTTGAACCAGTTTTTTTTACAAATCATGTCAACTCTACATTACTTACAAGAAGATTTAAGGCACGCAGCAGATTTCTGAGTCGTGGTTTTCGTGCTCTCCGGGTGTCCGTTGTTTTTGGCTGTGCTAGCATTGTGGCGTCAGGACTGAATGCAAGTTTGTTAATTTTCTGCAATTTCTCAGCACCTATTGCTATCAGATTTTGTCCAGACTTTTATGATCCCCAGAGGACGAACCCTGTATTCTCTGTTGATCCTGTATTCATTATTTATTTCTACACCATCATCAGGTTAAACTTCCAGCTTGTTTAAGATTCCCATCAGCTGCACTTTGTGTTTCAGTCACAAATGTATGCTAACATGCTAATCCAAGATGATGACTGCAGTAAACATACCTGCTATACATTATCACGGTGCTGTTGTCATTAAGAGCACATTAACATCCGTCAGTGCTGTGCCTACAAGGGTCAGTGTGCTTTAACATGCCTTCAGAAGACACTGTGCAAATAATTTTCACATGTAATTTATTATTGCGTCTCCAATCTTTACAATTGCCAGCTTCCCTCCCTCATCTTTAAATGCAGCCTTTCAGATCAGTATAAACACGTATTCTCAAGTATTTCACAGAACCACTCGGGTGGCTGGAGAGTATTTCATTAGATGATAAAAAAAAAAAAAAAAAGAACTTGCAGATACTTGAAACTTGTTCAAAAGTGAACACCTGCTGTACTGCTTGCAGGAGGTAACAACTTTACCACGCTCAGTTTTCCCGCTGCTCATTATGATCTGACCTGTCTAAAGATAAACAAGCTGGTATTTACTAAGTGGATGTGTGGCTTTTTTTATGTGAGCATGAAGCATTTCCACATGACTGGATGACTGGTCTTTGTAATGAAGTACATGTCAGCAGCGTGTCAGTGTATGTCTGTTGTTTTGAGGACAGACAGCTTGTTGGTTTACTAGCATCATCATTATATTCTTGTTAATATCAATATATACACTACTGTTCAAAAGTTTGGGGTCACTTAGAAATGTTGAAGAAAAGTATTTTTTCCAATGAAGATACTATACAATTAATCAGAAATACAGTTAATGTGGTAAATGACTATTCTAGCTGGAAACGGCTGATTTTTAATGGAATATCTCCATAGGGGTACAGAGGAACGTTTCCAGCAACCATCACGCCTGTGTTCTAATGCTGCATTGTGTTAGCTAATGGTGTTGAAAGGCTAATTGATGATTAGAAAACCCTTGTGCAGTTATGCTAGCACATGAATAAAAGTGTGAGTTTTCATAGAAATTGCCTGGGTTACCCCAAACTTCCAAACGGGGGTGTAAATGTTAAATGTGGTATTTCTAACTAAGTATCTTAGTTAGAAAACATCATTTCACTTTGAACCTCAGGAGGTGATGGTGAGTAGCTGTAGTGTCCAGTCTGCCTTTGGTGCAGCATTTGGTTTCTCCTCAGCAATGCTCATTTCACTGAAAAACACACACACACATATATTTGTCTTCATTATACAAAAAATACCCAAAGCTAGATTTTGTAAAATCTGTGAAGCTGTTGGGTCAATCTGTGAGCGTAGTACAACACTCTAAATTCTACCTGTACACAAGCCTGGCCACCTCCAGTGTCTCTCTGGTGCCTCTTCTCCCCTTTTGTGGAGCAGTTATTCGCAGATCTTTTTCACCTTTAGACTCACTTATCAACATCATATCTTATACTGATATTCATGAGGTGGCGTGGGGTGTTTTTATTAAAAGTATGCAATTAAATAAGAATAATAATTGGCAATAGTATGACCCGAAATCAAACATTTTATCATCTCGATCTCTTATCTGTATCGACTAGCCCTAGTGCTTTTTTGTTGAAAAACACTTTAGCAACAATAAAAATCATGACCTTACAATTTTTTTTTTTTTTTTTTTTGTATTTTTTATTTCCGTAAATTTACAGTTATTAACTGTGTGTGATGTTGGAATACTTACAAATGGCACAACTTGAAATGAAGTGGCCACAATGAATGTTAGCTGTGGATCAGGTTACTATGTATAATGTAAAAGTTAACACTTTCCAGCTTTACTGAGTGTTTCGGGACTCTTTCAGTTCATTGTTTGGGTTTTCTCTTTGCTTTCCTGACGATATCTACGGTAATTAGCACGCTGTATGCCACCTTCTCAGGCACCAAATGATAGCCAGACGAGGTTAGTGGCTAGCTGTTGAACATAAGGAAGATTTACCGACTCAAGCGTCTCATATTTCCCCCAGGTGTTGGTGGACAGAAATCTGATCTAACAGGAGAGATAATATTGTTTTTTTTGTCTGTTTTTTTTTTTTTTACTTTGGATTCAAAAGCAGCTCTGTGTGAACGACTGATGTCTGAAGAAGCAGTTCTTTGCTAGTGTGTTCATCAAATTAACTTTATAAGGTAATAGCATGACAGTGAATGATACAATTTATTAACAGCACAAACTTCTGTTAACTAGGGTTTGCTTACATTTTGATAAATAGTTGTTTCTTTAAATGTGTTGTTTGACGTATTACCCACGCCACGATGGGTAAGCTGTTTATTTATCTACAGTTTAACATAGCCAAAGGAGAAGAAATCTACATGTAATGACTTATCAAAAGGAACAGAAGAGTAGATCAGTAAAATCCTAATCAAATTAGTGCTGAAATCCTCTGTTGTTCAGTCCCTCAACTGTAGGATAACTTGGCCCTCTGAGGACTCGACTAGCTGGATGACACACTTCCCCGTTGGCCCCTCCCTGTGGAGTTGAGGCCATCAGTGTTGCAGTGTGTGAAGAATAATCACAGAAGCAGAGTAGGAAGGAACAGAGTTAAATTTAGCCTGCAGACAGGGACATTAGCAGTGGAAAAAAAACACAACAAAAAAAAACAAGACCTCCTCTGAAAAGACAATAAAGATGTACTCACACATTGCTACACTCTGCAATGCAGCTCAGTTTCACCTAGAAGATACCATGTTTTCTATTCAGTCACATTGGTGGTAAAGCTGGATTTTGGAGCATTTAACAGGTGGCCAGGTCAGAGAGTGTGCACTGTGGAGGGGTCCACGGTGTAATGTCCACACATTAAGAATGAACAGCAGTCACTCGGTGTTCCAACATCATTAAACAGCACTCTGACATAACGCCTTTCCTCTGCGCCCACCATCGTATTTATTCCGCTTTTATGTCTGTGTGTGTTTCTGAGCATTCCCAGTGAAGACAGGGACGCTGGTAGAGTGAGAAAATTCAGATTCATGTCTTTATCAGGCTCTAGCGCCGTCCTCCTAATCAGCCAGGTATGCAACTCTCTCTGCTATCTGTGTGTCTCTGTCTCATGTGGTCATGGTCTTTTTCCTCCTCCTCCTCCTCCTCCTCCCCCCCTGCTGTGTTTTCCCATCTTTTCTTCTATCTGCGGTAAGCATAGATATCTAGGTCTCACTCCAGTCCTTCATAGCATTTTATTCTGCTCTAATCTCATCTTCCCCTTGAGACAGCCTTGCTTTACCGTCGTATAAAAACTCTCTCATCTCACCATCCGTCAGTCACTCATAAACACCCTTCTCCTTTCGGTATATCTTGTCAACAGTATTAACCCCCCACCCCCTTTTTCCTCTCTCCCTCTCTATCTGTTTCTACCCGTTCTTCCTCACCCTCCTTTTCTCTGCCGGTGCTGCTCTGGCACTGGTGCAGTGTTGCCTTGCAGAGCTTGTGAGTGCTAGAAATCAGATCTAGTTATCTAACACAGACACCACACCAAAAAAAGAAACGAGGAGAGGTGTTCGCTGGCAGTGGTGCTGTAGATAATAATTTATTTTGGATTGTATGCATGCATTCTGAAGTGCAGAGAAAGCAAAGGTGGTGGCTGTTCTTCAAGTCTGGGCACTTTTTTTTGTGTATTTTGCGCCTGTACTTCCTTTTGTTGTGCTGTTGCTAATTGGTCCTCCAGAGGATCCGTTTGTATATGTTGGCAAGATGGATGACCAGGACTAAATCGCTGCACTCTGGAGGAGAGGAAAACCAAAGTGAAAACTGTATTATTTACTGTTTTTTTGGTTTCTTAACATTTGGCTTTATTTCCAAGAATATGGTTGATTGTTTCAGTGTAGCTGTTGTTGTTATCTTTGAGAGTTTTATATGAGCATGTTCCTGTCTGACTTCTCCATCACAGCTGATTTTCTCATGCTATGTCATCCTTTGATTTTCTCATGTGTTTTGTCTGGCTTGTTTTTGCTGCAGCAGTTCTCTTCACTGACATATTCAGGACTGAGTTCCTCCTGAGAAGCCAAGTGGGCACCAAATATAGGAGGACACACACACACACACACACACACACACACACACACACACACACACACAGGGACACCACACACAGCACCCAAACTGCATCAGGAACACCTTCATGTTCTTCTCCATTTTGTGTTTTTATCTTTGGAAATCCGCAACGTGGCTTCTTTTTGTTTGAATGTCGCATAGCAATGAAATTATTTCAACAAGCAGTACTTCGTGTTGTAGTGTTGATTCATCTATGATGTTGTTTTGAAATGTTTCTTTTTCCACTACTAGTTCAAAACTAAGAGATATTTTTTTTATTGTCCCGTGAAACAAAGACAAGTAGATAAACGTAATATTTTGAGATGCTGGAACCCGTGAAAAAAGAATTTAAATGGTTACAAAAACAGTTCCATTTTCTGCTCAGCAGCAAATTGATTAATTGACTCTTCGTTTTAGCTCTACATTATACAATACAGAAATTAAAGAAGATAATTACAGGTTACAGTTTCTGAATAAAAAAACACCTATGTAGTGATTTTCACCATTCTACTTTGTGTAAAATGTTTCCTTGTTTGCTTTATTTGTCGCTTTCAGCATAATGTGCTAGCCATCCCTGGGAGGTATCCTTAAAGCGCTTGCAATGAAAAATGATAACCAGCATATATTTTGCTAATGAGGAGATGTCCTTGGAGAATAAACAGAGGAATAAAGGATGTATATGTGCTGCACTGTGGGGGATGATGGAATGGATTGGGGCCAAGCAGGAGAGAAGAGCAAGCAGTTGCCTCCTTTGTGCTATATTTGGTCTATCAGAAGATGGCTGGTGTGGGAGAGCAACGCATTGTGTTGTAGATACACACAGGCTCACCACATGAATGTGTTCATGAATACAGACACATATTTTCGTACACACCTGCACACAAACAGACTGCAGAACAGAAAAATAGATGAAAGCCGACATATAAACAGAAAGAGCAGAGCTATGTTTCTATAACCTCACAGTAGCATGTTTAAGAAGTCTTAGCACGACTAGATGATCTTCATGTGAGTAATGAAATTATTAATTACTGTATCGCAAATAATAGTCCCACTCTTTCCTGACAGGGGTCGGCTGATTCGTACACCAGTAGACCGTCGGATTCAGACCTGTCAGCAGAGGAGGACCGCGAGGCGTATCGGCGTGAAGCCGAGCGCCAGGCACAACAGCAGCTCGACAGAGCTAAGGTGCGCAAACTACGATTTATGCAGCTATGTGGTACAGTGCTTTGAATGTTTCATCAGCTAAAATATGTTCCACTTCAGGGTTTTTTTTGGGCCTTTAGATGGTGACTATGCAGTATGCACAATGGTAAACTTGATCAGTTTGCGTACAATAAAGATAATAAGTTTGGTAGTTGCTAGAGGTACAGACCCGTACTTTCCATTTGCCAATCAGATACGCGAGATCTGGTCACATGACTCCCGGTAGACGCTGGAGGTACGGACCCGTAGCATCGGTTCTACAGGTACGGATCCTAAACCTGACCCTAACACTAACCCTAACCTTAACCTTTGCTTACCTTTCAACAGTTTGCAGTGGTTAGCAGCTTCTTGACTCGCGAGACTCGCGTACGGGTTCGTATCTGTCTGGCAAATGGAAAGTGCCGTATCCGTAGATACTACCAATAAGTTTGTGTTACCTTGTTTTGACAGAAATTTGTGCACTTTCTTTGTATTTATAACCATTTTTATTAACAAAAATGCTATCATTTTTGAGTATATGAACTCCAGTTAACAAAACTGGTTAAAAATTGGGGATTAACCGATATGACTTTTTTCCAGGGCCAACGCCAATAAGTGGTAATCAAGAAATGTCGATGACCAATATAGCATGAGCCACATGCTAAGATTCATTGCAAACCTCCTAGTGATAGCCTTAGCCTAGCACTGTTTGCAAAATAAGGTATTTTCAGTGTAACAGGAAGCTGGGAATGCTTATATAAGATTGCAGTATTTATTACTACTTAAGCAACATCTGCTACCCAACCTTCAAACCACAGCTACTGCTAACTCACTGAAACTACTCCACTCTACTCATGCACTTTTCTGTCCCTGTGAGTAAACAGTAGCTTTCAGTGTTGATTGGCTGTTACTCGTGACGTGCAACCAATCCAGAAGTACTGTGGATGGGACATTGCCTGAAACCACAGAGTGACTATAGACGGAGCCAGCTGTAACAGAGTAGCACAATGAATTTGTTTTTAAAATTACAATACCAATAATTAGAGAAATGTTGAATATCGGCCCTGATAATCGGTCAGTAATCAGTCGATCATTATTAAAATTATACACGCTACCAGTCAAAAGTTTGGACACACCTTTTCATTTTATGGTTTTTCTCTGTTTTCATGACTACTTGCATTGTAGATTCTCACTGAAGGCATCAAAACTGTGAATGAACACATTCAAAGTGTGAAATAAATGTTTTATATTTTAAATTCTTCAAAATAGCCACCCTTTGCTTTGATTACTGCTTTGCACGGTCTTGGCATTCTCTCAATGAACTTCATAAGGAAGTCACTTAAAATGGTTTTTCAACAGTCTTGAAGGAGTTCCCAGAGATGTTGAGCACTTGTTGGCCCTTGTGTATTCACTCGGCGATCCATCTCATCCCAAACCATCTAGATTGGGTTTAGGTCAGGTGACTGTGGAGGTCAGGTCTCTCCTTGGTCAAATAGCCCTTATACTGCCTGGAGGTGTGTTTGGGGTCATTGTCCTGTTGAAAAATAAGTGATAGTCCAACTAAACGCAAATCGGATGGGATGACGTGTTGCTGCAGGATGCTATGGTAGCCATCCTGGCTCAGTGTGCCTTCAGTTTTTAATAAATCCCCAACAGTGTCACCAGTAAAGCACCCCCATCCCCAGTGGGAACCATCCATGTAGAGACCATCCGTTCACCTTGTCTGCGTCACACGAAGACACGGCGGGTGGAACCAAAGATCTCAAATTTGGACTCATCAGACCATAGCACAAATTTACACTGATCTAATCTCCATTCCTTGTGTTTCTTGGCCCAAACAAATCTCTTCTGCTTGTTGCTTTTCCTTAGCAGTGGTTTCTCAGCAGGTATTTGACCAAAAAGGCCTGATTGGCGCAGTCTCCTCTGAACAGTTGGTAGAAATGTGTCTGCTACTAGAACTCTGTGTGGCATTTATGTGGGGTCTAATCTAAGGTGTTGTTAACTTATGATTTCTGAGGCTGGTGACTTGGATTATCTTATCCTCAGCAGCACAGCTGACTCTTGGTCTTCATTTTCTGGAACGGTCCTCATGTGAGTCAGTTTCGTCGTAGCACGTGATGACTTTTGCGGCTGCCCTTGAGTATACATTCAAAGTTTTTGCAATTTTCCGGATTGACCGACCTTCAGTTCTTAAAGTAATGATGGACTGTCATTTCTCTTTATTTAGCTGATTGGTTCTTGCCATAGTATGGATTCTGATAGTTGTCAAATAGGGCTGTCAGCTGTGGACCAACCTGATTTCTGCACAACACAACTGATGGTCCCATATCCATATAGAAGGAAAGAAACTCCACAAATTAACCTTGACAAGGTAGTTGTTGTTGACTGTGAAGTGAAAACCATTCCAGGTGACTACCTCATGAAGCTCATCGAAAGAATGCCAAGACTGTGCAAAGCAGTAATCAAAACAAAAGGTGACTATTTTGAAGAATCTAAAATATAAAACATATTTTGACTTATTTCATGTTTTTGTTTACTACATAACTCCACATGTGTTCATTCATAGTATTGATGCCTTCAGTGAGAATCTACAATGTAAACAGTCATGAAAATATAGAAAGACCACTAAATGAGAAGGTTTGTCTAAACCTTTGACTGGTAGTGTATATGTGTGTTTTTAGTGTCATCTCCAATAAATCTTTATGTTTCAGTGTTACTCTGAGCTTCCTGTCTTACAGGGATTGCTAAAGACTGACTGATCTGGCTGCAGAAGCCGAATCGCTCATTCATGCACCTCTTGCAGATTATGTACTATGTTTACTGGCTAAAATTCCCCTTTTATAAAGTCAGATGGTTTAATTTCTTCTGATTATGCTGTAATAAAGTGATTATTCAAATAACAGACTAGCAGTAACTCCTGCAGGGTTCAATACGGCAATTTAACATTATTTCACACAACACTTGGTCCAGACTGTGGAGGTTGGGCAGAAGTCCTATGTTCATGTCGTTTTTTTTTATCCCCAAGCCAATGTCAGGACCCATGTCAAACTAGTGCTTTTCAGCTGAATAAGTCAAATTTACACAGGTAACCTTCTGTCTGTTAGAGGGGGCACAGCAGAATGCAATTAACCCAAACATCTCTGCTTCCAGTGACACAGTAAATGTTCCACAGTTCCTTTCTGCCACTCAGTGCCGGAGGACTTAAAGAAATGTAAATTATTTTTAAAAAAAAATGCCCACTAGATATTTGGTACCAGCCCTTACACTGGAAAAGTCTGGAAAAGCAAAAAAAAAAAGCGCACCTTATCTCCTCAATATTCACTGTTAACCCTCCCACCAGCAGGTTTGAAATGCTCGGTATCTTTTAAAAATCACTAAAATTACACCATTTATCAGAACAAGAAACTGTAAAAACAAAAGGAGTTTTCTTTTTTTTTTTTAGATTTTGTTTGCTTTCAAATGTTTCTTGTGTTACTCATATGTGACACAACGTTTGGTCAGAAAACCGAAACAAATCTAAGGTCAAAATCACAAGATTTCATCAAAACAACTTCATTCTATGTGTCTCAGTCAATAATCAAAATGCACCACTTGGTTTGACCAGATTCTTCAAATATAAACCAAGAAGCCGTGACTGACTCAGCTGTGACTAACCGTTATATGACAAAAAATGAAGGACTTTTCGGCTGAACTGCAGGCTGTGTTTATACAGAAGAGACTATGGACAAATATAGAAAGAAAATTTAAAAATCTAAGTAATTAAATATTTATAGTATGAAAAGTCTTTGTTAAATAACTAACCAAAACATATACCTTTTTGTTTTTCTTTTAATATTATTCATGACATTCCAACTTTGTCATACTGCGGAGAACAATTTTTTTGAGGTTTTCTACTTCTAGCCACGGTTGCACAATTTCCAGAGGTGCAGGACTTTACATCGCAGTGAAAGAGCCAATGTACTAGGTGCACCTTTCGCAGGGCTCCTTGTGGTCACAGTGCATTCACAGATAACATGAACATTTAGGCTACCAAATTATGGATGCAAAAATCCAAAGTCACACTGGCAGTATCAAGGGCTCATTGTTTACCAGGTTACAAAGTTAACACTTGCTATTAGCTGTCATGAGAACACTAACCCCAAACTCTTAGTAGCTGGCTCTGTATCTGTGATTTTTAAACTATATGTTTAGTGTATAAATGTCCAGTCATAGAGTTGTTGCTTTCTTTTGTATGATTAAATTATAATTTTTGGACTTGGCCCAAAGGTCAACGGGTAGAAGTCCAAGTGAAGGGAGTCCAAACCTCGGGTGCGCTGTATTATATGCTTATACTGCAGTCTTCATCGCTGACACACGTTCTTGTTGTTTTTATTTATCACTGCTCCAGTCCAAACCTGTAGCGTTTGCAGTAAAGACGAATGTGAGTTACTGTGGAGCTCTAGATGAGGACTGTCCTGTCCAAGGAGCTGCAGTCAATTTCGATGCCAAAGACTTCCTGCACATCAAAGAAGTGAGCCATCGTCTGTCGTTAATGATGACCAAATACCGCCATTACATTAAAACGAGACAGATACCCATAAGACAGTGATGTTGTTGTTGTTGTGAATTTAACAGAAGTACAATAATGACTGGTGGATCGGGCGGCTAGTAAAAGAGGGTGCAGACATCACCTTCATTCCCAGCCCCCTGCGACTGGAGGCGATGAGACTCAAGCAGGAGCAGAAACAGAGGTCAGTTCAGAGCTTCAAACACACACGTATCGAGCTTCTGAAAGGATTTATCTCCACAGTATAAGTTTGATAATTCAGCTTGATGTGGTTGTTGCAGGAAAACAGGGGGTAACTCCTCGAGTTTAGGTGACATGGTGAGTGGGAGCTGGAGGACCACACCGCCATCTGCAGGTGAATGTAAGTACTACAAACCTGCCTGTGGCGCTGCAACAGAAACCAGCTTCTGCTGCCTTTTGTCTTGTTCCTTCTTTAACTGTTATTTCCTTGTGTTCACAAGCTAAACAGAAGCAAAAACAGGTGGGTTTTGTCAGTTATTGATTGTACAGAATTTGCTTCTAATACATCCTGTTTGATTTTTAGCTTTAATTGATATTCTCAGCATGTTTTAAGAACTTGAAATATCATTTAAATCTTTCATCAATCAGAAATGGGATCGTGTGACGGTAAATTGTGTATGGAGAAGGTTGTGCTGTAGCTTTGTGCTGTAAAGTTATTTTGTATAATTTATTGTTATTAATGGTAGCACTGAGGGAGCTTATTCACTTTTAAGGGCTAGTGTCAATTTTAACTAAATATTGAATTCATTATTTTTCACCTATCCAGGTTTAGCCCAAGATAACGGATGAGCTTTAGTAATTGTTACGTAATGTTGGAAAGTAATGAAAAAATGTGCCTTTCTGTGATACTTTGACTGTAATAACTATTAAGAAAAATTACTATTTAATTGTATTTTCTATTTTCTACAACAAACAAGCCCAACCCTCATCACATCTTACCCCCGTTTTCTCTGTTTTTCATCCCTTTCCTATTGTCCTCCCCTATTTCTGGCAGGAACATGTCCCTCCCTACGACGTGGTGCCCTCTATGAGGCCGGTGGTCCTCGTGGGACCATCGCTGAAGGGCTATGAGGTCAGCTTCTCCCCATTTCACCTCCAGCAGACAGAACAACTGCCTTACTCTGCACTATATGTTACCACTGCTCCTGCTCTGCTGCATTCATTGTTCAACCAACTGAATACATCTTTTGAGCTGGATTTGGCTTTATTATTCAATATTCTCAGAGGTAGAAGA
Source organism: Acanthochromis polyacanthus (assembly GCF_021347895.1). Taxonomy (NCBI): domain Eukaryota; kingdom Metazoa; phylum Chordata; class Actinopteri; family Pomacentridae; genus Acanthochromis; species Acanthochromis polyacanthus. The sequence goes on from NC_067118.1 coordinate 29,799,563, forward strand.
GAGTTGATTTAGAATCAAGATTTTCCATGTTGGCACGTAGGAATACATGTGGTACGCTGGACAGAGCATTCAAACATCAAATAATGACTACAAATCACAGATTTTTAGAAATTTTCTTGCAAGTGTTTATTTGTTTCAGTATGTTCAAAATAAAATCATTAGCAAACACATAAAGAACAAGCCCTTGTACTGAAGGCACACATCTTAAAGGTAACAGAGGAACGTCACAGCCACAAACTGTAATTGTACAGTTTAAACTCATTATTCCTCAGCAGCGAGAATTGAAAACTCCACAGAGCAGTTTCATGGAGTTCAACTTGACAAAAAGCACAAAAATACATGGTTATATATGCATTGTAAAAGTATTTTTAGCGACTTTTAGATATGTATTTAAAATCTAAAACTGAATTCTGTTTGCAGGATGCAAAAGCATGCAGACCCTAAATTTAGCACTTTGCAGAAGCCCCTTTGACAGCGGTTACATTTTCAAATCTTTTTCGCTGTCACTCCAAGCTTTCCACCTCTGTATTTGGGCAGTTTCTTCTTGGTAGATCTTCAGTTTTTTTAGAACTCATGAGAAGCATGTGAGCTGCCATCTCCAGGTCTCTGTCTGGGCTTTGGACACTCAAGGACAGACATAACTGCAGATGATGGTTCTTTTTCCAGCAGGTTCTCCCTGAAGCTCTACTGGAGTGAATGTTGGGTTCTTGCTCAGTTCCTCAGTTTGCCGGAGCACTGAGTCCTGGCGGTGCTCCTTGTATCTCATAATTACTGAGGCTACTGTGATCCTACAAACACGCAAAGCTTTTTAGATATTTTCATACTCTTGCTCTGATCTATGTCTCACTACATTTTTATCGCAGAGGTCTACAGAGAGTTCTTGCCTTTATTTTTGTCCTGTCATGCTGTGGAAATTGTGCAGTCATAGTCCCTTAACTATGCCCAGTCAATTCAGTGGACTCCAAGCAAGTTGTAGACACATCTCAAGGATACTTAGATCAAACAGGACAAACCTGACCACAGTTTTCCACAGCGATGGGTCTCAGTGTAGACTAACTGATTTTTAGATGAAATCTGCCCACACAAAATGTCTGAATATGTTCTGAACAAACTGTAACTGTGTTCTCTCATCACTTCACTATTAATTACTTCAACAAGAGCCACTGTGTCACTCAGTTGGTTTTGTGTCCAGTTCTAGTTGAAAGAGCAAACAGATCTCCTTTTTCTTTACCTCTTAGAGTAATCTCTGTGTTTCACCTCTAATACTCCTGCACTATCCAGTACTTGACAGGAGCGGAAGTCACCTCCAGACAGCACTAATTAGACTAATGACTTTCAGCCACACATCAGAATAGATGATGCCCAGGTGCAGCAATGTTCCCTGGTTTTTCTCTCCTTCCAAACACATTTGAGAGATGAAGACAAGGAATTTGTCCTGAAACGTGGATTTTGTATGTAATTAAAAAAAGGTATTATTTTCAGTATATGCTTTTGTAGTGTTGCTCAAATAACTGTTTCTATGACTGCTTTTTATTCTGCTCAAGTTCCTGTTTTTAGAAAGTAATAATGCTTTTACATGAGTAGACTTTCTGGCTACTTTGCCCACCTCTGTATACATAGACTTGCGCTGTCATGAAGATATGCTTTTCACAGTTCATGAAGGCGGAAGGAAGCTGTTCTCATGTCTGCTTTGTATTCTGACATTACAACAAAGCTTAACATTACTTCTTTAATTTCACAGTTTGTATCTAAATTGTTTTTTTTTTTCCCGTATTCTCCCACTTAGGTGACAGATATGATGCAGAAGGCTCTTTTTGACTTTCTAAAACACAGATTTGAGGGAAGGTCAGTAAAATGGACAAATCACAGAATAAACCCAGTAGTTGTTGAAAGTCGCATCTTAATAATTCTGGCCAGAAAAGTCAGTGCACATTTTTTCCTCTCTGTGTTTTCTGACTCGCAGAATCTCAATCACCCGTGTAACTGCCGACCTGTCCTTAGCCAAGAGATCTGTCCTCAACAAAAGACCCATAATGGAAAGATCAAACACTCGCTCCAGCTTAGGTAACTGTCAGCGTGAAAATGCTACAAGTCTCTGTTCTGGCAAAGCATTAACTGCCAACTTATACGATGAGTCTTCTCTGTGCAGCGGAGGTTCAGAGTGAGATCGAGAGGATATTTGAGCTCGCCAAAACCCTGCAGCTGGTGGTTCTGGACGCAGACACCATCAACCATCCCGCACAGCTCGCCAAAACCTCCCTTGCGCCCATCATTGTCTACGTTAAAGTTTCCTCACCAAAGGTACACCTCACTTAGTATGAAAGCTGGATTAGGCTGCCTCATCTTCACTGATGTTTGAAACCATCTCGTCTTTTCTTCTAAGGTGCTCCAGAGGCTGATTAAATCCAGGGGGAAGTCTCAGAGCAAGCACCTGAATGTGCAGATGATGGCTGCAGACAAACTCTCTCAGTGCCCCCCTGTGAGTGTGATTGTGTGTGGTTGTTTCCACTCAGTCTGTTCAGTCTGACATTTTATATGACCTTTTTATATGATATTACTGGTGGTGAACTCATTCAGTCCACCACAAAGGATATTCTGATCGTTTAGGACAAGGCCAGACATATGTTATTTCATTCCCATCAACGCTGAAACTTATATTTGATTGATCCGTATAAACTGTTACTGCTGTAACTACTCATTTACACCAACTGTGCATTAACTGCTACAAACAACAGTTTGACAAAGGTACTTGTTCATTTTCAAAATGAAACTTTTTGTATGTGACTCTTTTTAAGACAAAAAAAAGGAAAGATTTGCATCCTCAGTACACTGGAATAGGTTTGGGACTGAATGCCACTGTCAGGGTAGGGACGTCAGAAAGACATTGTCAGAGGGGGTGTTTTTTTCTGAGATTCACTACCAATAAAAAAAATAAACACCAGCCTTATCCTTTAACACGCCTTACTGTTGGTCACCATTACTGTGATTCTTGATGATTCAAACTCTTGTAGGCTGGTCAAGAATCCAACTTGAATTTTCTCGGACCGCAGTAAAGGCACCATAGTTTGAGAGAAAATTGGGTCATTTGAACAAAAGCCATGATTTTGATTAATGCAGGAGCCATGGCTGTAAAGATAATACCTGTCAGACTGTCTGTTGTCTATCACTCTGATCCACATTCAAATGTCTCAACTGTAGGGTAGGTTGTGATCAAATTTACTGCTTTAAAGTCCCTCTCTGTTCATTGATAGAACCCCTAAAAATTAGTCTCTGTGTATCAGTTAGATATTTTGATTTTTTTCCATGAAAATAATTCTTTATTACCTTGAAAATGGCACAGATGTAACTGCCTCTCTCTCAATTCACAGTAGCTTTAGCACACCAGCTTACCTAAAACTCTGCTTAAGCACTGTAAAACTAGTTTGTTAAATATTTTCAACTTGTAATATTGGAGTTATTTGGCCGTACATGTTTGAAAGTGATTCTGTAGAATAATAATGACATGAAAAGCCTTTTGTTCCTTCGGTTTGATATGTATGAAACCCCAGGTGTTTGAATATGTGTTTTTATTTTTGACATCATCAGTGCACCACAGCTTTAAGGTGCTCCACCACTATGGCATGGACTGCTTTTTTTGCTCATGATGGGCCTTCTAGCATCTAATTTCGACAAGTTAACAAAAAACTGTTGATTTTAACCAAACGGGGGCTTTTAAAGAGGCAGAAGCTATTGGTCTAACAATATATGATCAGCAAATGTTAGAATGCTAACATGCTAGGCTCTGATAGTTACCACGGCAAATACAACATCAGGACAGCTGCAACTAACAATTAGATTCATTACCGATGGATCTGCTGATTAAATTGTTCCACAAAATGTCGGAAAATGGTGAAATGTAGCTGTTGTAATCTTCATTTTTAGGAAAACAGTCCAAAACTCAGCCATCTTTGGTATGCTGTCAAACAGAATAAAGAAGACAACTGTCTCATTGCAGTTCATGGAACCAGAGAATGATTTTAAATGACTCAAATTTGAAGGAAATGTTTACAGATATACCCTAATTGATTTAAATACATCAGTGCTACATTATTGCAGCTAAACACTGGCATGTATGGAAGCATGTCTGCAGACTTGTTAATTTTTTCTTGCTGTTCTCTTGCAGGATATGTTTGATGTCATTTTGGATGAGAACCAGCTGGAAGATGCTTGTGAGCATTTGGCCGAATACCTGGAGGTCTACTGGCGTGCCACTCATCTCCCAGGAAACACCCCTCTTAATCCCTTACTGGAGCAAAGTCTGATGACGCCGCCTTCTGCCATCTCTAGCCTACAGGTAAGTTGGTCTTCATGTGTTAGAAAAGCAGGAGGGCATGAAAGTAGGCTTTTAATACTGTTTTAAGACTCTACAGTGTTTGAACTCGCTGTATGTTGTCACTGTCTTTACCAGCTCTTCCCATCTCAGACTCTCACTCCTGTGTTCTGATTTGTCTCCAGTTGTCTTGTCTGTCTTCTCACTCATCCATGCTTAACATTTTTGCAGTTTTCTGAAACACAGGAATTAATTGAATGATCGCTTACAAAATGGGGTGAGTAGTAGGGTTTATATAATATGTATATATATTTGCACTCTACCCTCTCACACCTCCCGACTCCCGAACACGACGCAGCGGCTGAGACAGTGAATGAACAGCATTTTATTCATTCAGATCTCACCACAGCAAAGATAAGACAATGTGTTTTCTTTTCTTTACTGCATCCTGCCTCTTTTCCTTTACTTGATGGTCTCAGGTGAATCACTACTCCAGAAGCTTTCGGGCAGAAAATTCACAAAGCAGTTATGCTCCATCTTCAATTTACCGCCATAATTGAGATGCAGTGTTTATGTGAATTATACAACCCGGTCTCACGGGGATTCGTGAAACTGTCACGTAAGTTTTAGTTTCGGTTTCGTGCGCACCAACACGATTTCGTCATGTTTTTCGTGCCGCTCACCACGAAATGTTTTTCGCTGTGGTAATCACATCTGAAAGTGGTTTATACCGGCGGATTCATGACGATCTAAGCTGTCCATCGGTGTATACTGCTTGTGTGATCGCGTTTGCGGCCGCTGGCCGCCAGACATTCTTGAAATTCCTATGCAAATTGGTAAGTGTACCACCGGCTTATGGTTAGGTTATGGTTATGGTTAGGGTTATGTTTAGGAACGATGTCATGCAAAATATAGCGTTGGATTCGCCACGGTTTTACATTAAAAATATAATATACACATTCTTTTGAAATACGTTCTGAGTGGCACGAAAAGTCCGCCGTTTAAAATACATTGGTGCGCATTTCGTGGTGAGCGGCACGAAAAACATGACGAAATCGTGTTGGTGCGCACGAAACCGAAACTAAAACTTACGTGACAGTTTCACGAATCCTCGTGAGATCGGGCTGAATTATAAGAAAAGTTCCCTATTATTTTGTATTTGTTCTGTTGATGCTGACCCTTTTCTAAGAATGCTTTGTGAATGCTGTCGCTGCTCACCATGGCACATAATGCTAACTTGAATGATGCTAATGACAATCAAATGATCAGTGCTTTAACAATGTATTCACCTGAATTATGTAAATGCAAATTTACACTGTAAACAGAGACCATTACATCAGTATGATATCATTTTATGTGAAAGTGTAACCCCTGACCATCCATAAACTTGCATTTCTTTGGTTCAGTGTCTCTAGTGTCAATCTGTAAACACACAGATAAAACAAAGGACTTTGAGGAGACTTCTTTAACAAACACTACTGCACTAATGCATGAATAATATTAACATGTTAGCCCTTTAATGCTGCACAAGTCAGTTTTATATCTGTTACTTGCAGACTATGACCACAGCGCCTGAAAATGATGCAGGATGAGTTCAGAATAAACCTACAACAAATGTTTTAAAGGTTCCATATTGTGCCCCTTTACAACAAAATAATGCTTCCCAGAATGTGTCTTTCATTTTTTAGGCTCAAAATACTCCAAATACTCGCAAAACAGGTGGCCACCCAACAGCGACCACACAGATGCAAATTTATGTGAGCACAGAGAGCAGGAGAGAAGCAAGCAGTTTCCACAAAGGTCTGACCTGTGGACATATCATCAAAGCTAACAGTAATGTTAGCTACATTAGCCTGTCAATCCTTGGTGTTAGCACTAAGGATTTTTTTTCTATTGTAATGATGCTTCTATCAAAAATGAAAGGAATCCACTTGATCTTCAGTTCCTCAGATGGGAGTGGATGAAGACTGTTTTGTTCACTCTTGCATCCAGCAGCAGAACAACTGCTGTACTTTGCTTGAAGCTGTGACATTTTAGAGTTAGTAGAAGCAGATGTAGAAAGTAAACAAACCTGGTGGACTGTGATGACTTGCTTCTTCTCAATGACTCACCTGGAAGCAGCAGGCAGTGAGTGGGCCGGATTCTGCATAGTTTGATATACAGGGCTACTGATTCATTAACTTTTACATACATTTTACTGACTTGTAAAGGTTGGACGCTGTCTCGTTGTGGGGAGAATTTCACCATATGGGACCTTTAATGCTTTAGATACTGTCACCATTTCATTGCTCAGTGTTTCCTTGACTAAACACTGTAAATACATATATTTTGTCATTCCAAGTGATTGAATGAGGCAGCACTCAAATCAAGGATTATGGATATTTCTTGTCATTGCATTTCTACAACAAAACTTTAAGGAACTAATCATTATTATATTAATGACCCCTGCAGATATTTTGTTAGTCGACATTTGCATTCAGTAAAGATGTAATATCTTGACAACTGCTGGATAGACTGCACACATTTATAAGAATTAACACTGTTGACTTGTGTGATCTCCAGACTGTAGCTTCAGTTCAACAAGGAGTTTGACATTTTGTTTTAGTGAAATGTCTCGACCACTCTTGGTGTACATCAGCATGTTGTCAATGTGAGCATGTTAGCATGGTGACATTAGCTTTTTAGCCAATGTAGATGATAATATATGAATTACTGTCTCAGTAGCCAAGCATCACCAAGATGTTTTACCTACTTTTCCTCATCTGCTGTAAAGATTCAAGGAAACGGGCAATTACACAAAATGAGAAAACTAGCTTTAGCTTCTGCAGCTTTCCAAAAAATGTGATTTTTGTTTCAATATTTTTTGTTGTTGTTTAAAAATAAACGCAGAAATCAGACTCCTAGAACGGACGTTTTGCTCAGTGCATTAGGGAAAGTGTACATGCTGTTTTGTGTGACTCCTCGTTTCTTGAAATCTCTACAATGGAGGTGGAAAGTGCAAAGTTAGCATGACTCATTAAACCACAACATGAAATGACAAATAGGTTGAAATAAATCAAACTTCTCCTTTAAAACAGACTTGAACGTTTCCTTCAGAGTCCTTCTTGATGTAGTGTTTGCATTATTCTGTCTCCCCTCTGTGTGTCTTCTGTCTTGGAAAGATTACCAGAAAGTGTGAAGCTACTTTGAGATGTACTCTTGGCTTTAGAGCTCTCATTTGACTCCCTGTTTTTTCTGTTTTTTCCTCCATGATCACTTGCACGATCCAGAACAAGAACCAGCCGCAGCCTCGTGAGGCGGTGGGCTTGGAGGGTGACGAGGAGGAGGAGGCCGGCGAGGAGGCCCACTCCCCCCTGGAGCAGGACAGTCTTATGCCATCTGACGAGGCCAGCGACTCCCTGTCTCGCGGCCGGAGGGGAAGCCCCTGCCACAGGGGCGGCGAGGAGGATGAAGAGGAGGAGGAGGAGGAAGAAGAGGAGGAGGAAGAGGAGGATGATGAGTACACCTCCCCCTGCCATGCTCGCACATACAGGGACATGTACCCGCCTCACCGTGGGCACCCAGGCAGCGCCCACAGTGCCAACGGGCACGAGTCACAGGACAGGCTGCTCCAGCGCGAAGCTCAGCAAGGTCACAACCAGAGGAACAACCGCCAGCGCAGCCGCCCCTGGCCCCGAGACACCTACTGAAACCAGTGCCCCTCCCCGCCTCCAGATTGGCACTGAGGCCCCCCCCCACCCCCACCCCCGAGCCCTACCATAGTCTCACGGTTCCAAACAAACAAATTGAAAAAGATTAAAAAAGTTCCCAAAATCAGCTTGAAAACTTCAATGATAACAGATGCCCAGTTTAAATAATCCAATCTTCCAGTTTGTCCACAGAGAGGATTACTAACCTCCTCTGAGTCCAGTCATTCAGATTAAAGTCAACAGGGCTACTCACCTCTGCAATGGAAAGGTTTCAGGCTACCAGCTGTACGCAAACTCAAACTTTAGCTGCTTTGCCTAAGGTTTCTCTATTGTAGGATGTCTCATATACTGGCCTTAAAATTCCTAAGACTTTTAACTATCTTTACTATTGCATGTATAATTATTTTAAGACTATTTGCACATTAACGTCAGAACAGGAATTGAATGATCTTTACAGATAAACTAATGTAGGAATGTCTTCTGTTGAATCCATTTATGTGGGAAATAGTAATGCATTTGATTACAATGTATATACTGAATGGGCACCTGGTTTTGTTTCATTGCTACTTAATTTAATTGTTTGATTTTGTTAAATGGACTTGTTTGTCGCCATCCATGTGTTCAGTGAATGGCATTCGGGAGACTCGCGCTCAGTCTATTTGGTATGAAGCTGCAGTACGGCGTCAGCGTCACCTACAGTGCAGTATGTTCTGGGCATCACTCGTCTTTGCTGTGGCACAATCACTCTCTACAAAAAAAATCTAAAAAACGGGCACAGAGAATGTAAACACAAAGAAAGGGAATGTTTTCAATCTTTTAAAAGGACGAATTCTTTGCCAAAACACTTGTTTACATCGAGTCATTCACATCTGTCAAGCACATGCTGCTCAGCTGCAGCTCCTCCTCGAATCCAGGCTTCAGAGAATGTAAGCTTGCATGCCTTTTTGCACCTCCAGCACCACCCGGTGTGTCCGACCCGACTGATCGGCCCCTAATTCGATTGTAGCACGTTATTGATTGTAGCATCCACGACGCTGATCTCACCCCCTTCTGTGTGTCGAAACATTGCGTCACGTCCGCGTACTGCAGTTCTACAGCTGGTTCTTTGACCACGGCGGATCCTCAGGTGTAAAGTCCTACACACTCATCGCGCTCAACTCCATGTAAAGAATGTGTCGTGCTCCTGAAGGACTCGTAGCACTCGATGTCATTCTGTTCCTGCACCGTTTCTAGTCCGTGAGCCGACGACGAGTTGGACGTGATGCTGACAAGCGGCGACCCGACTCTGTTTCCCGCAACAGGGTCGGCGTGGTCGCAGCCAGCTTTCTTGGAAACACCGGTTTACTGCTTCCATGTCTCACAGGTATCCCTATCTAGTGTTCTGTATATTTTGAAGAGAAAAAAAAATCAGCATGATTGAAAAAAAGAAGAAAAAAAATCTATGCAAGTGTTGCATGAAATCTGATTGTTTCTTTTTATGGTTAAGTATTTTAGTAATGCATTGATTCTGACTCTCCTCGTTGTCTTGTAGTGATAGTCTTGTCTTTGGGGCTACTCACTCCTTGCACCACTAACAACACAACTACTAAAAATCGATTTATTTCTCCACACTCCTTAGCACCAGGGACATTCTTCCACTATATTACTGGTTGATGCACTTTTAAAGTCACTCACTAAAAAGTTGTCCCAGATCAGGCTTTTGATTTTTTTTTTTTAAATTTGTGATAAAGGAATGAGTGAATATTCAAAGCCCTGTATGTCTTAGTTCACCAATTAGCTACTTTCATTATATTTTGGCAGTTTGTTTTTCAAAGCGGACCAATTCAGCAACTGATAAAGCAGTTGAGGTTTTTCAATTTATGAAGCACAATTTTTACAAGGGTTTTAATTTAGTTTCCTGTCTTATTCTGTATGCAATACGAAGCCTAACATTGAAAAACTTTAAACGCCTTAGACCATCTGGACTTCCTCTTTTGTGTGAGTAGAAAAAAATATATATATTGCACTACTTTTCTTTGGGATGGTTGCTTTGTAATGCAATAACTGCACTAAATATAACCATATATCCACCAGACTACCACAGCGTGCTAGCGTGACCTGACACGCCTCTTCCCTCTATTTATCAAAAAGAGACAGCAAATGTGTAAAAAGTGAGACATTTCCTGCCTGATGCTGTATAGAATGCTTTCTATTTGAAAATAGATTTACAATGCTAAGTAAAATATGACTTAAACTAAATAAACATGACATTTTATGTACTTTTAATTGTTTGGGTCGTTTCTGTGATTCAGCATGACATGCTTAGTGATACTTTCCTGTGTTCCCCACTTCGGTTCAGACTGAAGTATCTCAAGCAGCCAAATGACTGACTTTATCTCATCTTTCCCTCTAGAGTAGGCATGGGCAAACTACTGCCCCCGGGCCACAATCCGCTTTTCAATCCGGCCCGCGAAATATTTTTGTCAATATTAGAATTGACGAAATTACAGTGAAGACCACATTCATTTGGCTTTCCTCTGCAATACCCGACGTTTCTGTTGACCCCACTAGATGGCACTCTAGACACAAGTGACCTTTGTTGGTTCATTTTCTCTTCTTCTACTTTGCAACTGCATTGAGCCCTGTGTCGACCGAAGAAAAGTCGACAGTGAGTGTCGAGTGTTTCAGAAGGAGTGGCCTACTGAATATTTTTTCGCTGAAGTCCATTCAAAGGCTGTATGTCTTATTTGCAATGAAACCGTTGCGGTTTTTAAAGAATACAATATCAGCCGGCACTTTTCCACGAAGCATGCTAACTACGCTAGCAACCAGTCAGTGCAAGAACGGACAGCTACGGTCAGAGGCTGGCAGCCAGTTTACAGACTCATCAAAATACGGAAACTACGATTCAAGAGTCAAGCACAAAATCAAGTTATTTGCTAGCATTCAAAATAGCAACAGCTAGCAAGCCTTTCTCCAAAGGGGAGTTTTTGAAAGAATGTTTCTGTGTCCAGAGAGCAAAAACAAATTTGAAGAAATTAGTTTATCACGTAAGACAGTTACTCGCCATGTTGAACTAAGCGACGAAGACTTAGCCAGCTCACTGAACGAAAAAGCGGAGTCCTTCAAGCTATATTCATTAGCACCGGACGAAAGTAACGACATAAAAAACACTACTCAGCTTTTATTTTTTATTAGAGGGATTAATGAACATTTTGAGACAACGAAGGAATTTTTAACCATGGAGTCCATGAAGGGAAAACACATGGAGAGGACTTGTAGGACAAGATGTCTGGGGTCATCCAGAGGATGAGAGACACAGCAGGTCCGATTTGTGGCACTGGCAGCGAGCAGTGACACTTTTTGTGGCACCGCCGCGGTGCCACGGTTAATGCCACTTGTTTGGGCGAGATGCCACTGCTGCAGTGGCATTTCCAGTGGCCTCTGGAGATGCCAGCAGAGATGCCACGGTTAATGCCACTGTTTAGGGAACATGCCATGGTTAATGCCAGTACTTTTACCGCTGTTTGGGCGAGATGCCATGGTTTATTCCGCTGTCTGAGGGAGATGCCACCAGGGGTGAAAGTAAGCCGGAACGGTCCGGAACTGCGTACCGGCAAAAGATCTGGTAGCGGAAAGCAGTTCCGGGAAAAGATCTGCTGGCGGTACGCCGCTCTTCCACCGGTATCTATGGGTACGCCGCCCGGCCTGCCTGCTATCCATACATATCGACCGGAGTTCACTCAGCAGTACGTGAGTGCGCATGCGTGTCTACTTCCGTAACACAGCGATTGTTATGCCAGTAGCAGCCAATAGCAAAAAGGTGCGCTTGATTTATGGCACTGGGACGAGCAATAAATTACACGTGAAATTCTACACGTTCTTGTGATTGGCTGAAAACTTTCAACAGGATTTACAATGGTTAGCATCGACGGAATGGGGTGAAAGTAAGCCGGAACGGTCCGGAACTATTACTAATAGTTCCGGCAAGAATTTAAAACTACTTTCACCCCTGCTGAGCAACAGTGTGTGCAAAACGTGTGTGTGTGTCGGGAGTCATTTTTAATACATCTGTGATCAGAATTGAGACGTGTGTCCCAAGCAGCAGCGATCAGCTGCTCGCGGTATCGGAGCGCACCCCCTCGCAGGTTGGCCCGCTGTTCGATTGTTTACAAACATTTTGTCCCGAAGCCACATCTACTTGCCGACCCCTGCCCTAAACAGTGACATTAACCGTGACACCTCTGCTGGCATCTCCAGAGGCCACTGGAAATGCCGCTGCGGCAGTGGCATCTCGCCCAAACAGTGGCATTAACCGTGGCACGGCGGCGGTGCCACAAAAAGTGTCACTGCCAGCTGCCAGTGCCACAAATCGGTCTTGCCCCTAGTGGAGGATGAAGCTGCTGTGGTGTAAACGCGCCAATGTCACCACGGGTGGATCCCCAAACTCGACAGGAAAAAAACGTTGGGCTGCTGAAAAGAATCCAGGATAAGGTGTAGGAGGAAAACACTGAGCTGGATGTGATTTTCCTACACTGCATAATCCATCAGGAAGCGCTCTGTAAGTCTGTTTTGCATCTTGATCGTGTGGTGAAGCCAGTTGTAAAACTCGTTAACCTTATACAAGCAGAGGGCTTCAGCATCTTTAGTTTATGAAGTTTCTTGAAGAAACTGATGCTGATCACCAGGACTTGCTTTACTACTCTCATGTCCGCTGGTTAAGTTTGGGAAAAGTATGTCAGCGAGTGTGGGAGCTCAAAGATGAGATTAGTTCATTTTTGGAGTTAATCAGGAAAACCGATGATTTTCCTGAGCTGCGCCACAGAGATTGGCTGCGATTTTGCTTTTGCTGTGGAGATACTGACACACATGAATGAGCTGAACATGAAGGTGCAAGGGAAAGATCAATTTGTGCATGAAATGTAAACAAATGTTACAGCCTTCAAAGCTAAACCGATTTTATTCTCAAGACAAATGTCCAAAAAATCCTTTGCTCATTTCCCTACACTGGCGATGCTGACAGAGGCCAGTCCACATGTGATGAAATATAAGGAATCACTAGAAGACCTACATGGAGAATTCTGCCGTCGGTTCTCTGATTTTGAAAAAACTGACAAGACACTTCAGCTGGTATCATATCTTTTGTCACAAGACCCAGAAACAGCACATCAGGAGTTGCAGTTGGAACTGATCGATTTTCAAAGTGACTTGGTCATAAAGGAGAAGTTCAGCTCCCTTAAACTGAATGACTTTTACGCTTCACTAAGTGAAGCCAAGTTTCCAAACATTCAGAAGATGGCACAGAGGATGCTGGTGTTGTTGGGATCCACCTACATGTGTGAGCAGACGTTTAGCGTGATGAACATCAACAAAGTACACCAAAGATCCCAGTTAACTGATGAACACCTCAGATCCATCCTGAGGATTGCCACAACCGATTGACACCAGACTCTGATGCACAGACAGAAAAGGGTGACCAACAACACTGTTCCTACTGAAACGGAATGTGAGTATTCTTTACTTTATCAGTATTGTCTTAACATGTAATTCATATTACGGTAGTTTGCACAATCTCCAACCATCTGATGCTGATCTGGCCCGTCTGTCGAATTTCAAAAGTTGATGTGGCCCCTGAGCCAAAAAGTTTGCCCACCCCTGCTCTAGAGCCACCACAATGTTCACATCTGGGTAAATATATAACTGTGGGTCTTTTTGTAACATAGTTGACGTTTTTGCTGTTTTCAGTTCTAAAATCAACATGGCCGCCTATAACCAAACACTATATGACATAATGTTGAGAACAAAATTGGACAAATTTATAGGATTTGTTGTTTTCCTGTCACACTTTGTAGTCTGAGTTTTGGCTCAGCATTTACTGACCCTGAATTATCCTGCTAGGACACACACTTGAATAAACACATTAAAAAGTCAAAGTCTGAAGAAGACCTAAAAAATGTTTAGTTTTTTAATTGTTTTATGAACAAAACTCCACATTAATCCTGTAAATTAATGCAAAGGTGCCTGAAATATCCTCCTTTGTAGCACGAGACTGTCACTCTGAACAAAAGTTGAAGAATACAGTGTATTCACTTTATACAAATCTTTATATTTAAAACAGTTGACTGCAGGTTTGTCAAAGGATGCAAAGAAAGAAGCGTCAATTCTGCTGTTGGTCAGAAAACGACTAAAAACCTTACACTTACTACGCTGCTATTTATCACACATGATATTTATACAGTGCAGATCATCGGGGTCCCGCTCACTGATCCTTGCTCTTGTTTACAGATTCACAACAAATGTATCCTAAAATTCAAGCGCACCAGTAGATGCTAATGATTTCTGCATCAGTTCATGTGTTCCCCCTCTTTCCACAGATGGGATACAAAACAAGAAACACAAAGGCATCAATCGCCTACAGATGAAAAACTTAAAAGTTACAAAGGACTGAACATCAGGTAAAGATGACAAAACAGTCTGGAACCTGCAGTAGAAATGGATAAAGTCCACATCAGGCAAAGATGGTCTCCTCGCGTCTCTTCTTGGTCAGGATGGTTCCAGGTTTGTGTTGAGCATCGGGGTGGTTGGCCAGCTCCGGAGGGCAGGTGGAGACTGGACTCTCAAGGATGGCCTGCTTCAGGTCGTAAAACACTGCAGAGTCCTCTTTGGTGAGGAAAGTCATGGCCACACCGCTCTTACCGGCACGACCCGTACGACCGATACGATGGATGTAGTCTGCAGGAGGAGAAGCAGTGAAGCAATGGCAGGGATGAATCAATGAACACTTTATGTACACACAAGCAGAGAGAAGTTACACCAAATAGAAATTCCAATGGACAACAAAACAAATGAAAACGCTGAGGGATTCTTACCTTCGATGTTCTTTGCCATGTCGTAGTTAATGACCATGGAGACGTCCTGGATGTCAATACCTCGACCAGCAACGTCTGTGGCCACCAGGATGTCTTTGGCTCCCGCCTTGAGGTTGGAGAGAGCAAACTCTCTCTGCTCCTGGCCTTTGCCACCGTGCAGCGTACAAGCATTGTACTGAGAAGAAGCGATAATGGAGGTTAAACTTTGCTCTATATTTTCAGTAGTTTAGGAATTAATTTAACCATCTGAACTCCAAGTAGGCTTTGGGTGTTTTTTGTAGGGCTCGTCTGAATAGCAATTAAAAAATACCTATGAAGCAGTATCAGTGTAACACTACATGTATTAGTCATGTAACTACTGGTACAAGACATGAGTTATGCACTGTGATCCAATTTTTTCCTGCCAGAAGTCTATTTGTGTTGACATATTTGCTCTCTGGAACAGAAATTGTAGAGTGCAAGTTCCACCCAGGGCGTTTTGGCAGCTGCTGTCTATCAGCTTTAGCATGCTAGCAGTGTTAGCATTAACAGCTGGGCAGCTTTTAGCTTTTTTAGCTTACACTACATGTTTTAATCAAGCTTTTCATACAGCTCAAACACTGAACTGAGCATCAACATCATGTTCATTTCTGTCCAGTGACTGTTAAAATAAAGTTCATTCAAACAAGATGGCAGAGTTGTCAGTGGTGACAGTAAGAGAAAGGCAGCACTGCTTAGTGCAATTCTACAGCTCCAACTGCACTGCTGTCTCTAGAGCTTCATTTAAATAAATTACTATTCTTTTACATTTTATTCATGTCCATTTTGTATTTTAATTGACAGTAAAACACTACTAAATGTTTTTCGAAACAAAATTATTTCATGCATTTCTTTTGTTTCTCAACAGCATAAAATCCAAATTGTGACCTAAAACAGGAAAGCTGAGGTCCGGTCTACAGGAACTTACCCCCATCTTCTCCAGAGACTTGGCCAGCACGTCACAACCCTTCTTCTGGTTGACAAAGATGATGATGGGAGGCTCGAAGCCGTGAGCCAAAACCTCCAACAGCTTCTTCCTGCAAAACAAGCAACACAGAAACACTGAGCGCTTTGAACGTAACAGGACATTTGGTGTTTGAGGTGGGTGTCTACGTGTGTCTTACCTCTTCTCTCCCTCTGACATGAGAAGCACCTTCTGTTCCACTCTCTCGTGAGGTTTGCCTGCAGAGCCGATGTAGACGACAGCAGGACGTCTCAGGTAGCTCCTGGCCAGCCTCTCCACAGCTGGAGGCATCGTAGCCGTGAACATGACCGTCTGCAAGGTGCGATCAAACAAGCAGTCAGAGAAACACGTCAAACAGAGCACCTAACAGCAACAGTAGTCTGGTTTATAAAGACGCATACTTGTCTGTATTTATGTTTTCCAGACTCAAAGTTCATGGTCATTTTCTCTGGGTCCTCTGCTTCGTCTGTGTCTGGTTTCTGATTGGTCACTGGGATGTACTCAAGGATCTTCTGAACATCAGGCTCGAAGCCCATGTCGATCATACGATCAGCCTCGTCGAGGACCACGTATGTGCACCGGCCCAGAACCAGGTAACGGTTCTCCAGCACGTCTATCAAACGTCCAGGGGTGGCGATGACGATCTGTTAGACAAGAGAAACTCAGCTGTTGAATCTGGTTTGAATTTATAGCATCTTTACCTTGTGAATGAAAAGACAGATTGGGCTTCCTGCCAAGAGACACTGCATATAAAAGTCTGCATGTATTCAAACTGCTAATGTAACAGCTGCTAATAATCAGTTTTCACCACTATTAAACTCTTTGAACTTTTTAAGTACGTGTATACATATATAGTTTTCATGAATATATTATCCTTATAAAGAAACTTTTTATCAGGATAAGATATCAATATACAAATCACAATTTGATGCCAAATCTAGTATTGTTTTATAATTTCTAATTGGGAATATTTCTAAATGGCATCGATTAGCACTTTTGTATTTATTTTTATACTATGTATTTTCTGTGAAAGTTTTCATGAATGAGAATAGTTTAGTACAATTTAAAAACAGTTTTGAGTTTTTTGTTGCCCGTATGTCCACAGGATGTCAAAACAGGGCAAACTGTACTCTTAGCTGGCAGGTTATTAGTAGCTTCACCTTGCCAACACGCACAACAGTCGTACATTCTTAGCTTCATGATAGTTACAATGTTCAGTTTTTGTTGAAATTGTCTCAGATAAAGAACCTGCAGCAGCACTATACAAAGCTAAGGTCACTCAACATAATAGATGTTGCTGTGATTGCCACTTGATATATTTTTGACATGCTAAAAATATATCAAGTGGCAACTTGTGTTGACTGGAGTCTAACTTTAAACTCGTTTAAAGATAATCTCGGTACTGTTTCTGGAATTTTTCTACTCCTTGAAGACACGAGAACAAAAGCTCCATGTTTCACCTCGCAGCCCATCCTGAGTCGGAAGCCCTGGTCCTCTCTGGAGATTCCTCCGATCACTGCCACAGTTCGGATGCCAAGCGGTTTACCAAACTTTATGGTTTCTTCTTCGATCTGCTGAGCCAACTCACGAGTTGGTGCTAAGATTACAGCATAAGGACCCTGATCTGAGTCTTCAATCCTGTAGGAAGAGCAAGGCAGAGAGCAGAGGAATTTAACAGACAGAAGAAAGAAGAAGTTCAGTAAGACAGAAGACAAAAAAAAGGAAAAAAAAGGTAAAATAAACTGTGTTACCTGTCAATTTTAGGCAGGGTGGTGATCCAGACCAGCAGTGGAATCAGGAAAGCAGCCGTTTTACCGCTACCGGTTTCAGCAACACCAATGATGTCACGGTTCTGTAAACCAATAGGAATGGCCTGCCGCTGAATCGGAGTTGGATCCTGGAGAGAAAAAAAATTCACACAGTGAAAAACAAAAAGGAGATGTCAGTTTGTAGATCATTTAGAGGATAAAAAGATAATTCAAGTAAGTCACAAAAGCTCAATGATAAATTTGACCTTTCCAGTATTAAAGCTTGAACATGAACTGACCTTGTAGCCACATTTGTCGATGACCTCCAGGATGTGTGCCGGCAGCATGTACTCCTTCCAGTTCCTGATGGGATTCGGGATCTTTCCTCCTTTGGTAGTGATGCTGTAATCCTCTCTGAAGATTCGCCAGTCTCTGTCCGTCATCTCATCCAGCTTCTTCTGAGACCAGTGTCTGTCGTCCCAGCGCTGCTTGGCTTCCTTCTTACGCATCTTCTTCAGTCGTGTCCTGAGGAGAGAATAAGGACGGGATAGCGAGAATGTCATTTGCTTAACAACCATTTTCTACTAAACATGTAGATTTCAGACAGAAAATATATTTATGGGATGATGTTTAACACTGGTGTCGTCCTGCGGTTCAAAAATTGAAAATGTGGAAAACAATATATTTTCACAATGAAAATTCTGATGTCCACATTTTCGGGAAATCTTTGAACGTTTTTTGGTGGGGGAAAAAAAAGAAATGTTAAAAATGTTTAAGAATATTCACAAAAAAAAAATCAACCAAAATCGAGAGAATTTCCCCGGATTTTGGTTGATTTTTCTGTGAATGCGCTTAGAGAAAATATTAGATATTTTTAGTGCCCGTAAATGAGGACAACAGGAGGGTTAAGTATATGTTAGTAAGTGTATTCGTATGTTTCTTGAGCAATAAGCAGCACTGATCGTTTCACAATTTGACTCACTCCTCCTGCTCCTTCTCCTCCAGCGTACGCCTTTTCTCCATCAGGTCGCCGTAGAAACGCGACTGCTCTCTTTTCTGCTGCTTTAAGTCGATGCCAGCGATGAAGCCTCGTCCATACAGCTGCACCTGATGCTTCTCTTTGTATCTGCAAGAAAGATCACATTGTTTAGACTGGAAAAATGAAAACCTATGAGTGCGATACAGTGTGCCTGCAGCCGACTTACATTGGGTTATAGTCGACTGAAGTGTCTTCAGAAGCGTCCCACTCAAACACAAACTTCCTGTCATTCAGGTGACGAGTTCTCCGGCGTTTTTTGAGTCCACCCAGATAACGCTCCTGCAATGTAGTAAATCACATCACTCATAAGTGCCCACATCTGTCTTTTTTTAACTCTTTTATTGTACTTAAGTTGTCTATTGGGGTAAATATTCTTATGTAAGAAATGATCTTATTATTTAGTCAATGTTATACCTGTATATATTATTTGATCATCCTACAGTAACCACAGAGAGTTAATACCTTTCAGTTCAAGTTTACAACACCAGAATAGTAAAAGATCACCCACTAATATTTGTGCTTTCATTCATCCTCAGATTATCATATTTTGGATGATTATATGATTTATAAATTTCACTCTTATGGCATAAGAGTGAAATTTAGAGGTTAGAGGATATTTTCAGTTTATTCCAGTCGCATAAAACAATAACAGTAAGTGTGACCCATGTGGAACGGGCATTTTGTTAACTGCATTTAAGATCTT
This sequence comes from Acanthochromis polyacanthus, assembly GCF_021347895.1. Lineage (NCBI taxonomy): Eukaryota > Metazoa > Chordata > Actinopteri > Pomacentridae > Acanthochromis > Acanthochromis polyacanthus. Next base: position 29,818,881 of record NC_067118.1, read on the forward strand.
TATCCGCTCTTCAGACCAACCTTGATGGCCTGCAGCTCTTTGCTTTTGTCTTTCTCCTCTCGGAGCTTCTGTCGTCCATCGTCTTCTTCATTCCCGTTGTTCTCTCGCTCCATTCGCTCTCTTCGCTCTCGTCTTTCCCTTTCTTGGGGGTCCTCTGTAACAAACAGTTCAAGTTGTTACCAACATATTTCTACAGTATGACAAATATCAGACCGTTTACGAGTTAGAAGCTGAAACGCACCCAGCATTTTTCTCCCGATGTCTTGAAACATTCTTCTTTTCTTTCTCTCCTCGTCAATTAACCTCCTCCTCTCCTCTGTCTGCTGCTCTCTGCGCTTCAGAGCCTCAGCTTCTCGCTCCGCTTTGGACAGAAACTTCGGCTAAAAAAATGCAATAAAAAGGAAAGATTGAAAACACATCTTGGATTGGCAGACAATAAGTAAATATGTAACAAGGTGAACTCCTCACCTTTGCCTCGGCTTCCTCCTCAGCCTTCTTCTTGGCCAAAAGCTCCTCCAAAGACAGAGGCTGGACCTGAACAACAACACAACACAGGTCAAACACACAAAATAGAAGCTCAGAGGCAACTCTAAGTTCTAAAAATTCTGCAAAACCAGATTCTTACCTTCTCTTTCTTCTTTTTCTCATCATCCTCCTCTTCTGTTTTTATATCCTTCTCTCTCTTTACTTTGCTATCCTTTGACTTTGGTGAAGCACTTCTATGACAGAGTGACAGACAGAATTTCAGTAACAGAAATGCTTGTTGTAACCCAGATACAATCCAGTGACCCAAAAGGTGATGAGGAAATGCTTTTATCACCCTTACTCTGTTAAAGCACACGCAAAAAAATTGTTAAATTAAAATTTAATCAACATACTGAAAAGGTGCAGCATCACAACTAGAAGTCTGAGAAGTCTCAACTTTTGATGTTTTTCTGAGTTGCACTATTCATTTTTGTAGTAAATGTGCTCCAAATGCGCCAACAGCTATTCTGTAACTGTTGCTCAAGACAATTTTAAATGTAAATTTTCTTTTTTCTTCTAAAAACTCACTGCTGCAATACATCAGGAAACTGTTTTATGAAGTATGGCAGGATATGTGGATATGCGATTATGCGAATAGCTGACAATGTCTGGGTTTATTGATATGAAGAATCTAAGACTGCCAGGTTTTCAGGTACTTCTGTATTAAGCACAAAAAAGTCAGTTTCCAGCTCTTTTAAACAATTCAAAACAGTTGTTACAATTTGTAAACCACAATAACTCCAACATGGCCTCATTTACATGTCAAAGATACAGTTGTTTGAGTTCTGTGGGCTAAATATTGCAAATTCTTCTTTTCAAGTTTTGCTCAAAGAACCTAGATCAATGTCTACATTTTCAATTTACATACCTGGACCTCTTGCTGCGATCTTTATCACGCCGATGGCTGTCTCTGTCCTTACGGCCCCTATCTCTGTCCTTATCTCTGTCCCGGTCCTTGTCTCTTTCCTTGTCTTTCATGCGTCGGTCTCTGTTATTATAACACAGAAACAGACAAACTGAAACTTGGGGATGTACAAAAACAGAATAATGAGAGTACAAAGAAAGATTATTTAGAACTTAGTCTGGTGTTCTGGATGCGTTCACTCGTGTTTCTGTTACCTTTCTGGAGATTTGGAGCGGTTTCGTTCACGGGATCGATGCCGCTTGCGTGACGGTGAAACTTTACGGTCTCTGTCTCGTGAACGGCTGCGTTTCCTCTCTCTGTCTTTGGTCCCTGAGGATTCTGCATCCTTCTTGTCTGTGGAGTCAGCTGCCATCTGCAAAAACAACAAAATAGGAAGTTAATTTCACTGCGATTCTGAAACTGACAGCACACAAATCAAAGTGCTGCACACATTTATGCAGCTATGGCATTAGAATTGGAAAATACATTACATTTTCTTTCATTCAACAATCACCACCCCCAGTTTTGATCATTGCTGCCTAATAATAGCTTCTGCATAGGTTTTTCATCATCATTAGTTTAACTTAACTGTTTCCTCCTGTTGTTAGAGAAATACTCAGAAAAAACAGATACCAGACAAATCTTAACAATTGTGACAAAAAAAATTAATATAATTGAAAGATTTTTGACTTTTTTTTTTATTGAAGAAACCGATGCCTACGACTACCTGAAAGAACCCTGCGCTGTTAAACTTACGGTGGAAAAACAAACAAACAAAAACATATTAAAATTACAAATCAACCGTAAAAACTTAGTATACCAGCATCCTGAAAGAGACTAAATAAAGTAATTCAGCGTCTACTGAATGAATTGTAGTTAATAGAGTGAGCAAGCTAGTCCTAAACGTTAGCTAGCTAACAACTTAGCAAAAAGCTAATTATCTCCAAGAAACTGCTCGAACATGCAGCAGTGGAACTAAATTAAAACCAGTTGTGCACAGTGAGTAAAACACAGCCGGAAGATTTGTAGCTGCAAACATTTAAAGTTTACCTTTATCACTTGTCAACACAACAGTTGCGATTCCTCTACGCTTCAAGAAGACGCCATAACAGCCGACACGAGCTGAAGCGCGCAAAGATTTGTGGGAACTGTAGTACAGAGCGCTGAATGAAGCGTGTAGGAGGACGCGCGGAAAACTACATTTCCCAGAGAGGGAAGAATTTCGTCAGGGCCCCAATTGTTTAGCACATGAAATTCTAAATGCCTGCTCAGAATTAAAAACTGAAAATGAACTTTCAGTCTGAGTGTTTCTGTCTGGTTTTGAACAGTAGGTGGCGACCGTGTTACAAGTTAGTGCAATACTCATTTTTATTTAGATTCTGGCCTAATTTGACTGCAGATGATAGCAGTACAAAACTGTCTATCTATCTATCTATCTATCTATCTATCTATCTATCTATCTATCTATCTATCTATCTATCTATCTATCTATCTATCTATCTATCTATCTATCCAGGGTTAGGGCTATTTAACTATTTAATGACTAAAAATTTTATTAGAATGACATTTAAAGAATTCATGCATATGAAAAATTACAAACAATATGCTATACAACAATAAATGGAGGAAAATCTTTAAATATATATACATATATCTATGTATATAGCTTTTAAGAAGTGACAGCATACAGAAACAGAAAGTGTACGTGCCTCAGGCGGAGTATTTAATACTGACAGAACTGAAAGATGCTGTAAATATTAAATATTTAGGCCTGATTCAGTGGGATTTAATAGTCTGCTTTTGCCTGATAAAAGACGAAATGGTATGCAGACCTGCTGCCATGATGAAATAGGTCTGTCTGCTCAGTAGCACTTAAAAACGCTATCCTTGCAGCAGATTAAAATTCAAGAAGTGCTGTGCTGTTAGCAGCAGGACCAGACTGTTTCTCCTGTAATCGAAGCCATCCTCTGGCATGTGTGTGTACGTGCACATGCCTCTGCACATAGATAAAAGACATTTTAGATGCTGCTACACACTGGATTGGTTGGATGTTGATTCATATTCTGGACCTGCTGTATCTTCCACAGGGAGATCAAAAGAGATTTATGGAGCCCTTCTGAAGGTGAACAGTTCCAGCGTGAACAGATCAAAGTTGATGGTATAAAAATAATTTAAAGAAAAACACAAAAGATACTGGGGAAGAAAACAATAGACTAATAAGACAGTAAAAGTCAGAGTTTGTATCTTATACAGTGAATTCTGTATATTAATACATTTTCTGTTTCTTTGTTTTTGCTTTGATTGGGTAGGTCTAAACAGCACGGAGCCAAAAATGGATAAAAGAACGAGGATGAAAGTTGCACATATAGTAAAGATCTGTATGTTCTTTAATGCAAGAAATCAGCTTTAATGTTTCTCAACTTCACTTGACACACTTTGACTTGGCATTGAAAGAACAGCACAGATATTGAAAATAATATCAACAACAGCTCTGCGTTTATGTGTCCCAAAGAGGCAGGAGGAACAGTACCAGGGTCCTGAAACATCACATCTAATGCTGATATTTCCACCTCCTGTAAACATTTCCTGCTATGACATGTCAAAAAGTTCTTCTAGAAATATGTCTAATCTGTTACTGTTTTGGTAATCATTTTGTCTTCCCTTCACAGGAAAATCTGGTGTCCTTTTGTTTCAAGGGCTGAGATATTTCCAAACATTGTGCCAAAGACCGCTTGACAGCGACACAGAAACATGCTGCTATGTCTGGACCAGCAGACAAAACCAGGTCTTGGGTTATTTGACTTATTTGATGTAAGTGTAAGTAACGTAAAGATCGACATTTTGAGCAAACAAATTCAGTAAAGCTTCTAACAGCACATATTTTAACATAGTTGGTTAACAATGGTCAGTTATAACAGTGTGACAATAGGTCCGGCTGCACACAACCATGCAGGAAACTGGTGAAACTGGTGTACATAAATAGAAATTAGCCATTATTAATTATATTATTTCCACCAGTTTTTCTACTGTCAAAGTATCTGCTCTGAAAGTGGCAACATAACAGAAGTTTTTATGCTAGTATTAACAAGTGATAATGATTAGCAGGGGTGATACTAACAGAAGATACTACACTTTGTTTTGGATAGGCAAGAAAGGAGGATGATGCTTCTTTTTTCTGTAATCACTTATTTTCCATGTTGCATTTCCTTAAATGTCTGGGTAAACCAATGTTTTTACAAATTTTGCTTCACAGGTTTAATTGAACAAGCCCTCACGTTTTTTTTTATTTTTGTTGATTTCTTCTCGAGACTGACGGCATTTGATTGATGTCTTCTGCACTCTGGAGGTTTATTACACCTTCTAGTATAGAGCACAGGTGTCACTAATAACATTAAAGATGGCCCTTTATTATTCATATTTTAGTGTGAAAGTGACAGGATATCCGGACCCTGAAACCCAAGCAGCTAATGCGACCACAGTCTTATCAGTCAGGATTAGTAAAGAGTGTACAGCAACTTTTACTCCTAGAATATTGGGATGTTTTTTATTTGAAAGAGAGCAATATCATAGACACAGCAATGAAGATTTGTAGATTGAGCAATGGGAAGAGTGTGATTTTCTTTAACTGAGGGAAGTGTTTTGTGTGTATGTGTTCACTACATTGAAATCTAACCAATTAACAAGATGTTAGATGCACTTGTATGAAGTTTGTGCATGTTATGTGATCATGGCTACTTTCATTAACATTTACATTCACACTCATTTGGTACTGTCCACATACATATTTTCTATTTTGCATGCATGTTATTTATATACGCGCGTTTGTAACATTCTTATGCAATGATGCTCTAAAGTGAAAATAGCAGTAATTGTGTAAGAAAAACACATGATTACTGACCCACGTTAACTTTTTCCAAACTGTTCGCACACTTCGCTTTGCCAAGAAGACAAGAAAACAATGAGGAGACAAAAATTTGCTTTTGGCCATCAGGCAAGATCAGGCATGGGCAAACTACGGCCCGTTGGGCTTTTCAATCGGGCCCGCGAAATATTTTTGTCAATTGACGAAATTACAGTGAAGACCACATTCATTTGGCCTTCCCCTGCAGTACCCGACATTTCTGTTGACCCCACTAGATGGCGCGCTCCAGACACAAGTGACCTTTGTTGGTTTATTTTCTCTTCTTCTACTTTGCAACTACATTCAGCCCTGCCCTAACAATGAGTCGACCAAAGAAAAGAAAAGTCGACAGTGAGTGTCGAGTGTTTCAGAAGGAGTGGACTACTAAATATTTTTTTCGCTGAAGTCCGTTCAAAGGCTGTATGTCTTATTTGCAATGAAACCGTTGCGGGTTTTAAAGAATACAATATCAGCCGGCACTTTTCCACGAAGCATGCTAACTACGCTAGCAACCAGTCAGCACAAGAACGGACAGCTACGGTTCAGAGGCTGGCAGCCAGTTTACAGACTCAGCAAAATACGTTTTTTCTGCAAACTACGATTCAAGAGTCAAGCACGACGACAAGTTATTTGCTAGCATTCAAAATAGCAAAGGCTAGTAAGCCTTTCTCCGAAGGGGAGTTTTTGAAAGAATGTTCCTGTGTCCAGAGAGCAAAAACAAATTTGAAGAAATTAGTTTATCACGCAGGACAGTTACTCGCGTGTTGAACCATAGACTGTATATAAAGATGGACGTAGCATCTGGCTCCAAAAATGAAGCCCACCCGGAAGTGTCAAAAACTTGCAATATCATGCCGTCTGCTAAGGTTGGCTCCAAAAAGCTTTTGCTCCATAAACCCCAATTCATCACCGGAAAAAATAAAATTTGATAGACTGATTTTCTACAGCTCAGGATTTTTTTTCCCGTTAGTTTTCATGGTCAAAATGAGAGATCAGGTGGCTGATCTTAAAATAAATCAGTACTGAATTTTAAATAAATCATTAAAGTTGGAGGAGCCGGGGGGCGTGGCTATACTTGATAGACAGTCTTGTCTGGAATGATTGACAGATCCTTTAGGGCGAGGCTTTCAGCAGTCTGGCTTCAGTCTGGCCTGCCCATAGACTGGTCCTGCCCCTAGTTGCTCTCCGGTCCAGCCTGTTTGATGACGCTTTTTACGTCACTGGCTCCAAAAAATCCAAAATGGCGACCAGGAAGTAGCAACATCCGGGCTTCATTTTCTCGGCGTTGAAACCAACAGGTGACGTCACGGTTAGTTCACGCCTGTGTTGAACTAATCGACGAAGACTTAACCAGCTCACTGAACAAAAAAGCGGAGTCCTTCAAGCTATATTCATTAGCACTGGATGAAAGTAATGACATAAAAGACACTGCTCAGCTTTTAATTTTTATGAGAGGGATTAATGAACATTCTGAGACAACGGAGGAATATTTGACCATAGAATATATGAAGGGGAAATGTGATGAAATATAAGGAATCACTAGAAGACCTACATGGAGAATTCTGCCGTCGGTTCTGTGATTTTGAAAAAATTGACAAGAAACTTCAGCTGGTATCATGTCTTTTGTCACAAGACCCAGAAACAGCACCTCAGGAGTTGCAGTTGGAACTGATCAGTCTTCAAAGTGGCTTAAAGGAGAAGTTCAGCTCCCTTAAACTGAATGACTTTTACGCTTCACTAAGTGAAGCCAAGTTTCCAAACATTGGGAAGATGGCACAGAGGATGCTGGTGTTGTTGGGATCCACCTACATGTGTGAGCAGACGTTTAGCGTGATGAACATCAACAAAGTACACCACAGATCTCAGTTAACTGATGAACACCTCAGATCCATCCTGAGGATTGCCACAACCAGATTGACACCAGACTTTGATGCACGGGCAGAAAAGGTTGACCAACGACACTGTTCCTACTGAAACTGAATGTGAGTATTCTTTACTTTTTCAGTATTGTCTTTAACATGTAATTCATATTAGTTTGTACAATCTCCAACCATCTGATGCTGGTCTGGCCCGTCTGTCGAATTTCAAAAGTCGATGTCGCCCCTGAGCCAAAAGTTTGCCCACCCCTGGGCTGGACGTTGTCAGAAAGCGCTGTCCTAAAACACTAACAGGCTGCATAATCTTACATAACTGTTATCTGTGAAGTTTATTTTAGGCACCATTAGATTTTTTTCTTCATGAATCAAGATTCAGTCAAAACAAAAAGAATGGTAGTTCTGTGTTGCATAAATCTTGCTCCTTTCAAGCATGCATCAGAGAAATGATCAAAAATGCTGCAATAAGTGTAATTTTTGAAAACATATAATAATATGGCTACAAATTCAAAAATGAAATAAATCATTTTCATTTCTGCAAGGTGAAACTGTACATTTTAACCATATATACATGTATAGAATAGCTACAGCTATAGAGATAGCCTTACTTCTGCATGTGTACAAGGTCAAAATGCCTGAGAAATCATCTTTTTCAAGCTGATAAAAGTTCAGACATCAAGCATTCTGATCGCGTGCCGCCGCGTCATAATTTCCCACCTCCATGAGAAAAGAGATTCCTCTGAAGGGATGAAAGATGAAGAAAAGAATGGAGGGGAAAATGCCGTCATCCTGGCACGAGATGGAAAACAATCTGTGATGGGATCAGATGTGGATCAGCAACCACATTTTTCCACAGTTACAAAATGCTCTGGAATCTCCTGACCTGTTCACTGGTACCTGTCTTATCAGGTCATCAGAGAATTGAAAACAAACATTCAGCACCAAAATGTTAACGTGTAAGGAATTTTAAGGTTGACCATAATGTCAGTCAAACTTATACTAATGTGCAAAATGGAGTTTAGTTCACAGCAGTCAGAAGTGAACCACAGTTTGGTCCAAATTGACTGATACTACAGACTTTAAATTGTGCTGTCTACAGTTATGTGTTTATAGATTTACTATCAAATCAGGCATTAACCCTTGTGTCATCCTGCCGGTCAAAATTGACTTGTTTATAGTTTGAAAATGTGGAGAAAAAAATAAATTTTCACAGTGAAACTTCTGATGTCCGCATTTTCAACATTTTTGAGAAATCTTTGAACATTTTTTGGTGGGAAAAAAAGAAATGTTTAAAATGTTTCTTCAGAACATTCACAAAAAAGTCAACCAAAATCCAGCAACAATCGCTGGATTTTGGTTGATTTTTATGTGATGTTCTTAAAGAAAATATTAGAAGTTTTACTGATATATGTAATCACTTTGGATATTTTTTGGATTTTCTGGAGGATTTTTACTCATTTTTTGAAAAGATTTACAGGAATTTTCTTGCCAAATTTGAGGAATTTTTAAAAAAAAAAACTTTTAAGGAATTATTGGAATTTTCTTTCTGAAGTTTTGCAAATGTTTTTGCTGAATTTTAGGATTTCTTTTAGACAAGGAAACAATATTTTTTGGCACCCATAAATGAAGACAACAGAGGGGTTAAGTAGCTTCTAAACTACTGACTACGGTCACAAAACTGTGAGATTTGAGTAATTCTGCCAAGTTGCCCTCATTTCTATTAAACACCGATTATATTTTATGTCTCTGCCAGTGTTTGCATTCATCACCTCTCACTCACACATAAACACACTTTCTCTATACTTTTGTGCTTCACCATTTCCATGACAACGCTGCATTTGCCTTTAGGGGCTTGTCTTATTCAATATGTCCACAGTTGCCCCTAGCAAGCAATGCACAGAGTAAAGATTTACTCAGCAGCCCAAAAGTGTGCTCACTGGTATTTTCCCTAGAAGCTGCTGCTTTGTTTTGGTGCTTCTGCAGCGAGGAACCAACAGAGGAAGACTGACAAGAGGTGGGAAGATGAAGAGGACAATGAATGAATGGCTCACACAAGCAGCACGTTTTTGTTTTGTTGTTTAAATTCAGTTTTAATAGCTCATGAAGAAATAATAGTCACGTGTAATTTCTGTAAACAGGCACAAAAATGCCAGTTTTACTGTCACTCCACACATTCACCCAGCAAAGTCTCCCATGTTGTGAGTCCAGTTAATGATTCTTCATGTGCAGAAGCTGGTCTTACTTTTAACCAGCATTGTGTAATGTTCACTGTTACCCAATCTGGATCAGTAACAGCTGACTGTTGATAACAATTAGATCAAGCTTTGTGTAAGTAATAAATCAATATGACAAATCATGTGGTTTCGGGTCAGCTCTTGTGGCCAAAATGCTTTAACCCTCCTGCTGTCTTCATTTATGGGCACCAAAAATATTGTTTCCTTGTCTGAAAAATTTTTTAAAAATTCAGCAAAAAAATTCCCCAAATTTTCTGAAAATTTGCAAAACCTTCAGGAAGAAATTGCAATAATTCTTTAAATGTTTCCCTTAAAAGTTTAATTAAAAAAAAAATAAAAAGTCCCCAAATTTGGCACGAAAATTCTTGTTAATACTTTCAAAAAATTAGTAAAATCTTCCAAAAAATCCTAAAAATATCTAAATGATTACGTATATATCAATAAAAACTTGTGATATTTCTTGAATGACATTCATTAAAAAACAACCAAAATCCAGTGAAATTCACTGGATTTTGGTGATTTTTTTATGAATATCATGAAGAACACTTTTTTATATTTCTTTTTCTCCACCAAAGAATGTTCAGAAATTTCCCAAAAATATTGAAAATGTGAGGCATCGGAAGTTTCACTGTTGAAAATGTATTTTTTCCCACATTTTTCAAACTTAAACAGGTCATTTTGACCCGCAGGATGGCGCGAGGGTTAAAAGATGGAAACTGCTCCACTGATCAGTGAATATTCACCACTTTTGAAGCCCTAGAAACAGCTTCTGCTGGATTCACATGATTGGATGGCACAGATATGACTGTGTTTAACTGTTCTCCAGATGTACGCATTTTATCGCTTACATCTCCCCTAACTACCCCCATCCCAGGCGCCCCATGTGCCCCAGCCTGGCTCCCTTCCCCCCATGCTCCTCGGTGCCAGGCGTGGTCGTCTAATTAAACTGCTAGAAGAGTGTTCACTCCTGACATGCCCTCAGGGTGTGCCACACGGTGCACGTATGTGTGAAGGAGCAGGAGGACGGGGTTGGATGTGGTGAAGGTGAGCAGCGCCATTAAATGGGTGTTTCAGCCAGAGGAGGAGATAAGGGGTGGGGGGGCACACGGTCACACCAGGGGAGTTTATTTACCTCTAGGAGGACACAAGGGGGCTTATCATTCCAGCAGACCTGAGCTGAGCGCCGGCTTGTGTGAACCTGGTTCACCTTGCAGCACTTGGAGCGAGAAACAATGCAGAGATAAACTACTTAGTATACACAGCACACACCGACACACATTCATACGCCAATTCACATGTATATATTCACACATGGAGGCCTGTAGCTGGCTAATTACACAGCTCTCAGAATACCACAAAATACTGATAATCAGCACAATTGGCTCCGTGACCAAAAATCATACTCAGATTTAAATTACAGTATTTGATTTTCAACATGTATGCGCTGTATGCTAACGCTAGTACAGTGGGTTAATATTATATGAATGTGCCCTCAGGGTTGGGACTATACTGTGCTGTCTGGTGAAGCCTGTGTGGCTGATTTAGTAGCCAAAAGCTCACAGACAGACAGGCTGAAGGCTGCCTTGAAGCCGTCACATCAGAGCAGCTTTGGACTGAGCAGTCAGACAGGGAGGAGGAGAACTGATTGAACAAAACTCACTTCATAAATCCGAACAATCAGAGAAATTCTGCCTCTGATTTTTTTTGGTGCCGGCGGCTGCTGGTCTGGTCTTTTGTTTAGAGGAGAAATGACAGAAATCAACATAACTGTGACACGAATACACAGGACAGTTTGTATTTGAAAAGATGAACAAGCTGCTTAAAGGAATAGTTTTGTAATTTGTCCTACTGTTGATATATACTGTAGATGAAGAAGATATAACCCAAGCCAGCAGGTGGTAAGCTTAGCCTAAACATTTGAAGCAATTGGCACCATAAAATCAAGTGATTCATCATTTCTAGGGGGGAAAAAACACAGCTCTTTGGTTTATTTAAGCAAACAGTCTGTTAGGGAGATGCTGTCAGATGCATATCAGCTCTTTCTAAGCTAAATCAATCAGCTTCTGACTGTAGCTTTATATAAAATATCTTGAATAGATAAAATAATTTGGAAGGACATCAGAGTGGCCACGTCTGTCAGACTATACTGAACTACAGCGAGGCAGATGTCCATATAGGCCACTCTACTCTTCACCCAGCTGAGCCTTTGACATACAATCCCATTTTCCATCCAGAGACAGGAGTTATGAGACTGTCAGAGCAGCTGTGGCAAGCTCACTGCCTATGAGGGAACGTAACCTAGATGTCAGTGTGCAGATAGCTCATCAGTAACCAGGCTGCAAAGCTTTTCCAACCCCATTCTCACATCAGCTTCCTCCTCTGCTGCTGCGGTGCGAGACACGACTGATAGGTTGATTGCACGAATGTGTGTGTGTGTGTGCGTGTGTGTGTGTTTATAGTGTGTCTGCCATGTCTGATAGATGGTGTGCTTATGTGGTAATGGAGAGCGCTTGTACAGCGACCATTTCTCGAACTCCCCGAGAGGGTTTCAGATGGCAGCTCTCTTTCTTCAATCATCGTCCCTCTGCTTCCTGATCCTGGTCCTCAGCAGCCTCACCGTCCTGCTGCAGGCTCCGATCCATCCAGCAGAGGAAAGACGGATGTCTAGACTGCACAGATCACTTGCTGCTGACCTGCTCATCATTTTACATTAAATATGTCAGTGCCACATATGTCTCTGTTGGCCTGTACAATCTATTTTCATGTTCAGGTTGAGTGCAGAACCTCCAGTAGACATGGAGGTAATTTTATCAATAAATCAAAAAAATTTGTGACTTAAACATGAGAACAGTCCAGGTATCTACCATCCATGGATACAGTGAACCAGATTTTATATAATATTTTGTTAAATGAGAAGATCCAAACAACTTTTATTACTGTATCTGCTGGGTGGCCAAAAGTTTGCTCGACACGCAACCTTCCATCAGATTACACAGACTGTTTCCACACTTCCACAACTAATATAACCTGCAAGATAGTGAGCTTTAGTCACAGACACTGGGCTCTTCAGTCAATATGCACATTTCTGTTAAAACTGCGTGTTTACTTGTTTAAACATGTAGCCTAAACATTTGCAGCCTTGAGATTTAATATTAGACAATGCATTTTGTTAAGAAATTTAATAACTACATGTTTAGGCTGTTACTGACTGTATCAGTGTTGCAAACTATACCAAGACTTTCTGGAAGTTCACTTGTTTCACTTTTTCTTGGTCAGATGGGGCAGATACAACATTACTAAAAGCAATAGGTTGCATTTTTATTTGTTATTGTCCCATTAATGGGTATATGAATAATAGAAACAGATTAATAGTTGCACTGTTGCCTGTGTTGTTAATATTAATTTACAATGCTGCACCTACACACATGTTGCATGGTGGTCATTGACATTGTCGCTTGATCTTATCACTGCTGTTTGCAAAGTTAGATCGGATCCATACTCAAACTCTCAGGATTTTGAATTACAGCACACTGACACAGTTTTCTCAACAGCAAAAGCCTGCATTGAATTATTGCATGAACTCAATCAGAACTTTATGGTACCAACTTAACTCCAATTGATTTGTTACATTTTATTCATCCTTCCACTCCACGACTGGGTCCATTGGATTGGAGGGCTGGATTGGGTGCTGGTCCAATCAGGATCACTCTCTACCGTGGGTTGGAGTTGAGATAGTGGAATAGACCACACCTTAGGAGCTAAAGTTAATCTTGTGCAAGGGACCACACATCCTAATGTATATATACATGAAGAAGTCAGATATAAGTCAGTCTTCCTCTTAAAAGAAAGCAGTTAAATAGGCCATATTTCCTAAATCGTGAACTTTTCCATGTTCCATTGCAGTGTGGGTTTTCCAAAGACAGTAACAGTTTGACGTTTCTGAAAACACATTTTTATTTTAAAGGGGAGCATTTGATAACCTATACGGTAAAGTTACAGCTACAGCTATCAGCAGGTTGTGTCACCTTATCATAAAGACTGGAAATGTGGGAAAACTACAAACTTATGTCTGTTAAAGTACAAGAGCATTAAAGGTGCCAGAATGTAGTTACTTTAGACAATGCCAGGTCTCCCTTTTTAGACAAGGAAACAATATTTGTCAGTGCCTGTAATGAGGGCAACAGAAGGGTTAAATATGAAGCTGCAGTCTGTTTCTAGTTGGTTTAGTATTCCTGAAAGACAGCTGGAGAGGGGGAACCTGGCATTGTCTAAAAGTAACTACATTCTGGCACCTCTAATGCTCTTGTCCTTTAACAGAAATAAGTTTGTAGTTTTCCCATGTTTCCAGTCTTTATGACAAGGCGACACAACCTGCTGATAGCTGTAGCTATCAGCAGGTTGTAGCTATCAGCATTTGAGGGATATAAATCCCCCAAATGTGGCAAGAAAATTCTTGTATTTTCCAAAATAAATACAATTCTTCCAAAAAAATCCCAAAAATATCTAAAATGATTACATGTATATCACTAAAACTTCAAAACAAAAAAATCAATGATTTTCTGGGTGAATGTTCTCAAGAAACATTTTTAACATCTTTTTTTCCACCCAAAAACTGTTCAAAGATTTTCCAAAAATGTTGAAAATGTGGACATCAGAAGCTTCGTTGTGAAAATATTTTTTTTACTCACATTTTCAGACCTCAAAAATGAGTCCGTTTTGACCTGCAGAATGACACGAGGGTTAACAGAAGAGTATCAAACTTCTCCACAAGAAAGCAGGTCAGTGCATTTACATACAAATGCAACCATCCTTGTAAACAAAATCTACAGCAAAACCAGAATGAAAAGCTGAATAGCTTCATGCTGAAAGGTGCAGTTTCTGTCAGAGAACCATGGCAGTGCTTGTTCCACATCCACTAGTCTGTGATTGTGCAGTATAATCATGCCTTGGAGCAACCTGCCATGGATGACAGGCTCAGTACGCCTTTGTCGGAGGGTTATCTGATTTGCAGAGACATGTAATGTACATGGGCCAATTTTTGATAAATGTGCAGGAGATAGACAGACAGACAGAAACTGCAGAAAAAGATAAGAGAGAGGAGTGTCGCAGTCAGACAGGCTGGCAGCCCAGTTTATCCAGCAGATGATCAAAACCACTATTCCATTTCTAGCTGTAGAAAATCAATGTGGGAGCAGCCAAGAGATGAAATTTATCTGAGGCTGCTGGTGCAGAGAATATTCCCACAAACAGTAAGGTAATCCTGTATCCTGTGTGTGATAGCTCAGCAATGGCAAACATTCAGGCACTTCATCCATGTCCTATCATCAGTGGGACAGCAGGACGCAGTCAGGGAGAACCTGATAACAGCCAATATCAGTCAAGTGACAGACTAAGCAAATACAGGGATGGAGGTCAGGAAGGAGGGGTAGTTACATAAGCAAAAGAAAAGGAAATGGCAAAAATAGCATAGCAGTGGAGACACCTTTTGAAAGGAAAGCTCAAGTTTTGAGTCTTGCTGGAATGTTTTGTCCTTTATGAAATCAGTCATTTCAACTAAATTTTAGCCTTTTAGTATAACATGATATTTAAGAGTAAGTAATTACACCAATTAACTGGGTTCAAACTTAGCTTAGTTGTAGAAAAATGGCTGTTAAGCTGAGATTTCGCACATTCATAAGTTAATAAAGGTTGCACCATACAAACTATATACAATGCCTTTAAAAAATTGTTAGGTTTCCTGACACTTTGCTGCATTCATTTTACCCTCTACCTTTACAAGCCCACCAGGGCCTACTCCTGAGAAACATCTCCACATCTTGATGCTGCCACCACCATGCTTCACTGTGGGGATGGTGTGTTTGTGATGAGCTACAGTGTTTGGTTTCTGCCAAATACTGCATCCAGACTGATGGCCAAAAGCTCAGTTTTGATGTCATCAGACCAAATAACCTTTTTCCAATTGATTTCAGAGTCTCCCACATGCCTTTTGGTGAACTGTAGTTGAGATTTAAAATGGGCTTTTTTCAGCAGTGACCTCTTCAAAAAAGTTTTGACTGGTGAGTTACAAGTGACAATATTGTATCTGTGGTCTCTTCTATCTCAGCTGCTGAAGCTTGTAAGCCCTTTAGAGGAGTCATCGGTGTCTTGGTGGCCTCCCTCACTACTCTTTTCATGCACAGTGACCCAGTGTTTGAGGACGGTCTGTTCTATGTAGATTTACATGTGCAGTATTCCTACCATCCAAGACCTTTTGTTAGAGTTGTTTGGGGTGTTCTTTTGTCTTCATGGTATCGTTTTAGCCAAGAGTACCAATTCGCCAGTAACTGGACTGTTCAGATACAGTTGATTGCTTCAGGTGCAATCACTGCAATCTGATGATTGCCATTTCACTGATTGTGATTTCTGGTGACAACTTTTCTAAATACTTGTCAGAAAAGCACAGTTAAATTGACTGTAAGTTGGTGTCAAATAACAAAAAAGGAAACATTTTCAGGAGGAGTGAATAATTTTTATATTCACTCTAAATTGTTAAATATTTACACCCAGTAACTAACAACTCTTACGTATGGTTAGCTAGCGGTTTTAGCTAACTAACATTAGCTTGCAAACAACTATAAAACACAGACAACATATGGGAACACGATTTAAAAAGCTATTTAATAATGACATAAAACTCTCAAATCACAAAACATAGTATATTCTGATATTCTAACTCTAAACTACTTAAATATTATGTATGAAATGCACATATTTTTCTGCGTATTCATATGAATATAAAAGCTCTCAAAAATGCTATTTTGGAAGGTTGATCTCATGGTACCGTCTACATAATCCTTTATTCAAGTAATTTCTTAATATTTAAAGGTGAAAGTCTTCACTGTATCCCTAATAAAACTGCCCAGTAGTTGTTAGGATCAAAATGTGGACCTAATTCAGTATATTAGTGAAAGATTTATGAATAGCAGGTGCATGCAAATCGGTTGCTAAACAAAGACACACTGATAATCTAACAACAAATGCATTTCCCCTCCAAATAATACATACAAAGTGGCAAGTTTTCAGAATTAATCATATTTGTACAGTAATGTATGCATGTGGCATTGGATGTGTGTTTGTGTGTTGGGGGTAGGGTTGACCCCTTAAGGCTGCGTTCATGCTTCGGTGGTATAACATCCACCGGCTTGCCGCCACACTCTGTAGCTGTCGTCATCGTGTTATTGTAGGCCACACAGTCCTCAGGGACCACACAAAAAGTTCACTGTGATTCCCAGAAATCCTTGTGAACTACACATGTTTAGTGCATTTTTTTTAGATTGCGTGGAGCTTTTATTCAGGCATGCAGTAGATTCATGTGCTATCAGTATGTTGGTATATCTTAGTGAGGAATGTAAATTGACCATGCCCTTGACCAGGAAGATATATTATCATTTATTCTTAAGACAAAATAGATAAAGTGCTGCCAAGTTATCATCCTTCTCTTCTCTGGAAGCCTTGAATTTGGTTAAATACACCCAAATAATCTTTTGCTTGAATTTGATACAGCTTCCAACACTGTGTGAAAAGTGAAAGCTGGTGTACTTTGACATGACTGAAGAGATAGAAGACAAAGTGTGCCTCCCAAGTTGAGGCTATCTCGCATTGAAAGTCTATAATAAATAATTAGTATGTCACTGTTACATGTATTTCCCCATTATCAGTGACTGATGGAGCCATAGCCTGTTGCATGTCTGTCTGTCATGGAGGAAGGAACCCTAATAAGTTGCAAGTATTCTTTCATTAATTTGCATAAAATGGGTTTTTGGAGAGTTTTTTGCATGTGAATTTGGACTGAAGCTATAAAAATACAACTGATTTGACTTAACACTACATCCACCAATGTTTAGCCTAACTTGAATCACTTCATCACAGAAATGAACACCAACTAGTAAATTAACTTCAGACATATTTATTTAAATAAAAGAATAAAAGAAAGTAGCATATGACAATAACAAATACAGAATTCAGTTAATAATTTAAGCCATGGTAGGCAACTTCACACAAGCATTTTTTTTTTGCTCCAGTAACATTCTTTTCAGGGATTTCTAATAAACAGTTTTAAGAGGAAGGATATGTACAACAAAACAAGTCTGTTTGCAAAAAAAACAAGACAGGAGGGAAACTGTGCCATGATGGTTGTATATCGGCCAACTTATTTACGGCAGGATGCTCCAGACAGGACGGAGAAGTGAAGGATGACTGCAGCAGAGCTACAGAGCCACACTTCAGATGTCATGTTGCTTCCAACAACCCACTCGTGGGATGCTGCTAGCATGGGGTTCTTCCAGCCAACGCAGACATCTCCAACAGTCCGCTGTTGCCTCATATGTCCAATCATCACCTTCGCTGTGGCTTCTGTTTAATGCTACAAATAAAAGGTGAGGCGCCCTCTCCGAGACCCATCCCTCCCTCTCTCGGAGAGGCAGGAACTGCCCCTGCTCACACTGTTGCTAGGCAACGCGTTAAATTCCAGTGTTCTGCACATCGCCGGGCTTCTCGGTGCAGACCTACAAATCATCAAGTCCTCCATTAGCCGAGCTGTCAACAGCTGCTAACGCCAGAAGACTCCAGTGAATACGAGACCAACATCAACAGCTACAAAAACACCAGTGACGGCCACAAGCAAGTAGAAAGAAACATCCAGCAGGAGGAAATTCTGTTTTAAAAGTGAAAAATGAGAATACTTTTTTAGGGTAGTTGCAAAATGAAATAAAACAGATCTGATGCATAAAAAGAGGAAGGGAAAAGACAGGACCAGCCTGTTTGTGTGGTTCACCTCAACCTTTCCCTCCACTGTATCCTTTCAGGGACATTTAGTCTTATTGTTTGATCACTGTTAACGCGTATTTTAGCTTGAAGGTGAACTCCACCATTTTTGCACATCGAGGTCAGTTAAAAGACTTGGGGTATATTACTGTTTAGGTGGGAAAAGTTGGATGAAGCTGCAGGAACTCTAAGAAAGTGCCTGAAATGAGGTCACTTGAGTCAGCGTGGGGTCTGTGTGGAGTTCAGAAGTAGTGATGAGCTCAACACACCTCTGTAGTGTGCTGCTCATCTTTAAGGTCAGTGGGCATGAATGCACTAAAGAGAGAGCAGATGAAAGCTTTTGCAGTGGTCACTTACAATTTAGCTAAAAAAAACTATCCCCATAGACAAAAATTACAAATGAGACGTCTGTAAAACTGTTGACAGGACACCTCCACCTACAAACAAGGTCAGATTTTAATCTTTTGACAATGATTTTTTAATCCTCAAGCGTTTCATTTTCGTACAACATCTGCAGCCTCTAAAAAAGGTCTCATTTGCTCCAATGTAAAGTCTGCAGGCTGAGCAGGAAAAGGTAATAACACATGCAATGAGCTGCAAAACATGGAGGCAAACCTGGAAGCTACAAAACTCACTGTGGCTCGTGCACCAGGTGAGCAATTTTCATTCAAGTGAGCATTCATCATTTTCTGCTATCCGGTGTCCTGAATACATCAATAGCTGCAAGGCTACATTAGCTGGATGCATTAAAAAGAAGTGGATAACTGATGAGATGGCTCCTCATTCATTAAAATGAAAGCTGCTCAGTGGTGCATTTGGATAAAGTTTTCCAAGTGTCCTCCATGAATTAGCCGGATGTTCTGCAGACATTCAACATTTTAGGCCCACAGACAAAGAGCATTAGCCTAAAAAAAATAATCAAACAGCTTTTTTGTGGAGTTTATAATGCTCAGAAGAATGTATTCAGCTCTATAGCCACTCCTTAAACAATGACTGTGTGGTAAAAATGTGTCATGTTCCAGTGTGCATTACGTGATGAAGTTGGAGTAACGTGGTTTGGCTGCAAAATCAAAGTCGGCACAGAGCCCAGGGCTTGAGCGTAACATAATTTGAATCTTTGATCAAATTGGTGTCACTTGAGATGCACTGTGGGTAATGTAGGAGCCAAGGATGAGCAAGTGTAGAAAAAAAAAACATTTCTGGTTCTGCTGAATCAATTTGGATTGTTCTTTTAAAAGTGTCCTAGCTGAGAACTCGGAGCTTGTGAAGCACTAATTTATGGTCCCAAGATGTTAAAAGTCTCTGTGGTACATTAACATTATTTAATCCAGAAAAGAAATCTTTGTCATATCTCTAAACAGAAAGAATGACTTCATTTTCACAGAGACATGCATAAAAAACTGTTCCATTCAGCAGGCTACAGAGATGATTCATCAGTGTAACACCACTGAAATCAAGGCTTATTGTTAGTAACACTGAGAAAATAAAGCTGCTGTGGTGATGGCTAATGGGAGGGAATCTTAGAAAGACATGTTCAGAGAGTGTTTAGATGGCCCAGTTTTGTGTGTGTGTGTTTGTTATTAACAGCAAGTCCCCCGTTTTGTAGCTCATGTGAGTGCTGAGTCACATTGCGCTCCTTGAGATGTGCTCGCGGTGTGTCCTCCCACTGACTTTGCAAATGAACACTGCTTGCCAAATCCCTCCCTTCTCGCCACCTTTTCTCCACTGTCAGCTTTAATTTCCAAACGAAATACCGTAAGGGGTCAGCCAGGGAATAATTTCCTTCAAGGAACGCTGTTTTAAATTCCGCGAGCCGCATTTCTGTAGATACCAGTTCCTGTCACTGTCAGATTTTACATTTCATCTCGTCACTCAGCCCATAGCGTGACCTGAAGCAGACATTCAGATAAAGAGATGGATGGGAAAGGGCACTGCTATCGGAATTTCAAACGGGTCTCATCAGTTTAATGCAGTCAAATGCAGTGTTTACAACCACTTCCTCCACGGTAAAGCGAAGGTACCGACCTTATTCGAGCTGACTCACTGCAACCTTTACGTGGGTCTGCACCTTAAAGTGCCTGTTACGCTCTGCTTGTAAAAAATGGTTTAACTGAACATCAAACAATTTCTCTCTGCAGAAATTGTGCGCTGGTGACAAGTCATAATGAAAACTTGAGCGTCAGAGCTGAATATAGAGAGTGTACTGATCTTTTTGGAATCTGGGGAGGATGCTGCAAAGGAGAGAGAGGCTTTGCAGAAATCCACATCAGGGCTCTCTCTCCGTTGCACACCCCACGTTCCCGCTGAACCAGCTACAGTATAGTTCGCTTGTCCTTTCTTTCTCTTTTTTTTCTGCAGCGTGGTCTCAGCAGCATTCACATGATGGAGCAGCTCTTGGACTTGTCCTTGCTGAAAGTGGAGGAGAGCAGCTCCGTCTTGCTGGGCAGGTGTAGGAGTCTCTTGGAGAGGCGGCGCACCGGGCTGGGTTTGCTGGCAGGCTGGAGTTTGTTCATGCAGGCCAGAGCCGCAGTACGGAAAATGCTGTGGATGCTCTTCTCTGACGTGAAGGCTGAACACTCCAGGTAGGCCTCCGCTCCGAGCTGCTTGGCCAAGGACGAACCCTGTGAGATGACGGAAGAGATGAGGCAAAATAAAGATGCAAGTTGAAGACAGGTAGTCCATGGGCCCGGACTCAAAATTTCCAGTAGCGGTACCACTCGAGGTGACCGATTCTTTTTGGTATTTTTAACTTGCTGTATGTCTCTAGTGTGCATTTTGGTATGATAGCTGTTGCAGACTCACAGCTTAATATCTGTTGTCACTCGTTTAATGGTCACAATGAAAGAGTGTGAGCCTAAAGTCCTATCAACGCGACGGGACGGAACTCGATAGGATTTTTCCTCATTACTAAAAAATAAGAAACGCCACATGCTACACATCATCTGTATTAATAACTTTGCAGCACAGAACAATACTGTAACATACTACAGACTGAGAAAGATTTCGTTGCTATGGTAACAAGATTGTCTGACAAAAGCAAGATACAAAATAACAAAGCAAGACATAAAACAACAAAAACAAGACACAAAATGACACAAATGAGACAAAATGTCAAAAACGACACAAATTACAAACGACACAAAATGACAAAAACAAATAAGCATGAAAGAAAGTACAGACAAACAAGAAATGTATTCATTTGGGTCTGGTGTTTAATTATTAAAACATATTACTCTTTCTCAGTTTTATTTGATCATTGACTCATATTACATGTGATCTTTGCATACGGTCCGATTTAAATGAATTGTGCCATACCACGGTTATAGTGAATGTGAGCGTTTCACAAAAAAGTGACGAAGCTGCCAGTATGGAAAGGCTATCACACTCTAATGTACTTAAAATGACTCAATGTACATTTTAGTACCACTTAGGTTTGGTCACCTGAGATGGTACCAATATCTGGTCTGGCCCATGGACTAAGGAGACACAAGGTCTCAACAGTCAGGAAACAAACCTGCTCATGGGAGATGGGAGCCTGTTTCTGATTGGACAGCTCCATGCGTGTGCATACGTCTGTGCGCAGGTCTGTCTTGCAGCCTATTAGTAGAATTCGAGTGCTGGGGCAGAAGTCCTGGATCTCTGCTTTCCACTGCAAAGACAAGAAATAGGTGTCACCAGAGTGAAAGTATAAAGAGTGAATGTGAAGGAGGGCAGATTATTGATCAGCCGCCTAGAATAAACTGCGACTATTCATACCTTTTTCAGAGCTCCGTCTACTGTGTCTGGTCGGCTGATGTCGAAGCATAAGAGCACCGCATCCGAGTCGCTGTAGCAGAGCGGCCTGACGTTGTCGTAGTACGGAGAACCTAGCGGGACAAAGAAGTGTCAGAATAAAGCTTTGGTTTCATAACAATGCAGTTTAGGACACATCTTTGAAAAGGCAAAGTTTTTTTTCCCCCTTTGTCAGCAAGCACAAATAGAAACAAAACTGCTCTTTCTCCAGCTGACACTATTATAATGTTCCTTCACAACCATCCTCCTCAAATTAACACGTTACAAACACATACACCCCTGCCAAACTCAGCAGAAAACAAATAATTTCACTCAGCTTCAAGCCTTCCCACGGTGGGGAAATTTTCCAAAAACTAAACTAACTAACTGAGTCAACCGGTGCAACTCTTTATTAGTCAGCAGCAAACTTTATTTACAAATGTTGACAGAAATCCTGCATGAATTATGCTCTTTACATTTTTACTTGTCATATGATTTCGATCAGAGCAAAATATGTGAAATTGAATTTGTGTTTTGAAAAATGAAAATACATATTGAAGACAACTAGATTAGGTCTCATACAACAAAAGCTTAAAGCAAAATTGAAAAGGGAGCTTAACCCCACTCTCATGTCTCTGTGGAAAATAGAAGCAGGTTAACTTGGCTTAAAAATGAGGAATTGCTTGACTGGCTCTGTCCAGCAATAAAACTAATTAACAGTAACAATTTCTGTTTTACGGTCGGTCAGTCCAAAGAAAAATGGCACATTTCTGAGGACTGTTTTTTTAGTTAGAAACTGTAACAGCTCTCTGCTGGTTGCCTGAAAACTGCATACAGTCCCTGTAAAACTGCATTTTTTACACAGTTGTCTTTGTAGGGATTTCACAAACAAAATAAAATATGTTAATTTGTGAGCTTTAACTGTAATTACAGGATGATTTTTTTTATCTACTTAATGTTTCTATAGCCTGAGCTAAGTTGAATTTCAAATTGCAAAGCTTCTGTTTGACAGTGCTAAGCTAACTCCTGCCCCAAGTCATTTTGCTAAATAAAACTGCTGTGACATGTAGCCACATCATTAGCACACACATATTAGACTGGTAGAAATCTTCACATAACACTCATATTCCCAAAATGTTTCTTTCAAGATTAATTCAGAAGTTGCCAATTGTTCCTAAGCTTTACATTTGCACATGCTGACAAACTTTCACAGCCCAATACAATGACAAGTTGTGCAAAATTGAATAAAAACCAGCACAGTGGGCATGGGATTACACTCATCTATGTGGAAATATCATTAAATTTTATAAAACCACTGGATGATAATGTGCATGTCGACCACATTTAGTTTGCCAAAACATCCTGATGTCATGTCTGAGCCACTTGTAGAAATCACACTAATTAGAAGCAAGAAAGTCATTCGTTGCTCCGTGTAAACTTCAGCTGCAACAGGGAAGGTGCATCTTTTTACATCTCAGACATTACTGACACACATTTAGCCACTTATAAACTAAACACACACCCTTCATCATCTCCTTCAGACAGTCTGATTATTGTCCCATAAATGCAACACCTTGGTTGTGAGAAAGTGAACTGATGGCACGCGGGAAACACACTTTGCTCACATTTCCATAAACAGCACAAGTTTATGTTTAACTCTCAGGAAGGCCCCTGTGCTAAAAACAGACTGACAGGATGTCCGCTCTCTATTGTCTTCCCTCTGCCACCTAATCACTCAGCACACCAACACCGAGATTTAATTTCCTACTTCTGTCCTCAGGGGCCAAATGTGCACAAGAAGCATTCCTTGCAAACACCATATGAGAGGATCTAATTGTACCAGGAATAGACACTTTCCTTGGGCTCCTACTGGGGCTGGCCAACAATCATGTAGTCTTGATGAGTAACAAAATGTTAAACTTCCATCAAAACATTGCAAAAACTGAAAATCTTACCAAGTCTATTTGTCTTATTTTTAGTCAAAATTTCTCATCCCATTTAAGATAAATTCACTGAACAAGTGGCATTTTTGCAAGATGGAGGGACTTGTTTTAAGACGATGCATCTTAAATATCTTGTTAGTTATCTTGTTTTGAGTTGTATTTTACAAGAAAACTCAAAACAAGTTTAATACATCTCAAATTAGGAGGTTACAAGAAAGCAAAAATCTATTTTTGAGTGAAAAAATGCCATTTTTTTTAGCATGTCTGGCTTATTTTAAGACACTTAAGCTTGATAATTCTGTTAAAATATAGCTTAAAATAAGTTTTCCCAGCTAATTTTAAGATCTCAATATTCTAAATATCGTATCTTATTTCAAGGATTCTTACCAAGCCATTTTTCGCTTGTTCTATTGGCAGTTTTTTTTCCCCACTTATTTCAAGATAAAAGTTCCTTGAATTTTTTTTTGTTCTTGTTTTGAAAGGGGCATTTTTTCAAGTGAACACACCGTTATTCAAGAAAACCCTTCCGGTTTGCTCAGCTCCTCTCAGTTTTTGACTGGAATCTGCAAAGTAGGACGACTTACACAACGACTATCAATAACATTTTCTTTTAGAGGGAATCAAAGCGGTCGTCACATAACCATACAGGGTGATGTAAGGCTTGAGAAAGAGGAGGCAGACGGATCTAAAGAGGACACAACTTGGAGCACCTACCACCTCCCACACACGAGCAGCCCCCCGCCTGGACACACAAACACACTCACACAAACACACGAGCCTTTTAGTTGAGCAAACATGAGCTGATCTGTTCAAAGTATCTGCACCGCTGTCAAAGAAAGAGCCGAACGTCTTCGTGCACCGACAGAAAGATGAGAGTGGCTTGATAAAAGATGCAACACAAACTGGAATACACACAATGGAGCTTTTTAATGTGAACAGGCTTGTTTTAAATGTTAAACTTTAGGTGAAAAATCATTGAGAAGGACGCTTAGAGTGATATTATTAGAGCTCAAACAGTCAATCAACAGAAGCTGAATGGACAATTTTAGTAATTAACTCAGTGATTTATACAAATTGTCAAGCAAAAATGCCAAATATTCTCAAGATACAGCTTCTCAATAAGAGTACAATATTTAAAGCCCTGACTGTTATAAATAAAGTCAATAAAGAAGGAGAATAAACCAGTAATAAAGACTGGTGGGAACTCTGTGTGCATATATGTGTGCTGCAAATGTAAATCCAGCTTATGCAATGTTTCCTCTAGAAAAGGGTGAGTGTCCAGAAAGTTTTTCCTTCGTGGGAGACAAACACACAAATCTACATTAGTTCAGTGCCGGTTTTGGTTACATAAGACTTTTTTTTCTTTAGGCAGCACACACCATAAGGCAGCGAGGAGGTCATGCATGTCTTCTCTCTCAGTGTCCCTCACTTGTGCCTTCTGTTCGCAGTCATTGCATGCCACACAAACACACACATAGTAAAACAAAGCACACGCACACACACACACACACACACACACACACACACACACACACACACACACACACACACACACACACACACACACACACACACACACACACACACACTCGATCGCAGACTTCCACCCCCTGCATGGACGAGGCTTCCCCCTCTCCCCTGTGAAACAACCCCTCTGCAGGCCAACTGGCACTGCTCGACTTCCTCCCAACACAAAGCCCGAGTCCACACTGTTACGAAACAAATCCATACAGCGCCGGACGGGTTTTTCCTATTGATCTCATTTACATAATTTTTCTGTACATTTAAGGTCAGTAGGCTGCAGTCATTAACCTACTCACCCACCACACTAGCCATCATCAAACAATATGATCCAAATATCAAAATTGATTATATAAATGATATAATTTTTAGTTAAACTGCATTTTTTTTGCCATTGATTAATCATTTCAGCTATAAAACATTTTAAAATATCTATTTTAGACTAGCATAGGTTGTGCTGACATTATATTTTGTGTCGTTTTGTTTGACCTAGATCCAAAATTCAAAGATTTTCAGTTTAAAATGATATGAAACAGAGAAAATCCTCACATTTAAAAACATGGAATCAGAAATGCATTGATATTTCCATTAGAAATATCCAAATCAAAAGATTATTTGTGTCTTAAAACAACTTCAGATTAATTTTCAGTTGATTAACTATTTGTTTTAGCTCTAATATGTGTTTATGTGAAGAATCATTTAAAACGGGGTGTGACTTAGGGCACATAGTATATGACAGCTTGATGTTTGGACTTGGAGCCCAGAGGTCAGATGAATTAAATGCAGCGGATAAGCTAAATCTGAGCTTTACTCACTCAGAAGGTTCACACCCTGATGTTTCTGCACCAATATAACCAGCATACAAAACGAAGACACGACCATTAACTCCTTCAAACTAAAGTCATTATAAAGGTCAGTTCATGCCACACCCTTGCAAGGACTGCAACAAATGATAAAGTTAATTAACAGGTAGACAGTTGATTAGTACTTTAAGTTATTCTTTAGGTCAACTTCTCTTTAAGATTTGCTGCTTTTCTTATCCGTATCCTTCTAAACAGGGTATTTCAGAGGTTTTGATGCCATCTTCAGCTTCTGGAAATGATAATTTTTTTTTTGCGTTTTATTAAGCAAAACAATCATGTTACAAAAAATAAATATTAGTAGATTAATAACAAAAATGCTTATAGATCCAGTAATACTGATTTATTCTTATTATCACGAGAAAACAGTAAGATTGCTGTTGGATAACTTCACATAAAGTCATGAATCAGATCTTTGATCCGATTTTCCTGTTCCTCAAACACTCGGATCCCTTTTTTTTTTAATCCAGATCTGGATCATTACATGCAAAGCTGTGGATTTCAGGCCCCAGATGTCCTGAAGTTAATCCAAGCAGGCTTATTTCTCAGGCCTGTGGTTCTCTGCTTTTACCAACCCACCAGGGAAGATCTCTCAGCAGATTCCACAGTAGTGAAAAGCTGCTTAACTGCATCAAAACAGGATGGACAGATAGTGACGTCTGGGTAAACAGCCCTAATAAGACTGTAAACAAAACAATGGCCCAGAGGTGGTTTCATTTACAGTCATTACCGACTCCAGGCCGGCTGTGATGTTGGGAAGGTAAACAATCCCCCATCTTAACTCATTAACAAACACTGAAACCGACTGCTTTGACTCGACGCTGGACCTTGGATGTAAAGGTTTGGGGAGCATTTTAGACTGGCAGCGAGTCAAAGACTGAAGGACGAGGAGACCACAGCTTTCCATGACATGCAGCTGCAGTGAATTCAGATTAAAATGGAAACGCAGATCTTAACCCTCACCTGATGTGTCCCAGAGGCTGAGCTCCACACGCTGGTCTTCAAGCTCCAGACAGGCTGTGTAGTTCTCAAACACAGTAGGGACATAAGTCTGGAAATACAGGCAAACATACAAAAAAATGATTAACTTATTCACCATTAATAGTCAGAAATCCTAAAAACAACATCACTAATGACCACTGACGGACCGTATGAGTCTGGTCATCCTCAAAATGTGTGAAATACGTTCAATGTAGACAGCATTTTAGGTAAAAAATGTCTGTATTCATCAACATTTCTGATTTTTTTTCTGCTTTTAAGGGAATGTTTTCACCATGTCTCACTAGTCACTTTGCATTTCACTGCTTGTACAGTCTGAGCATGTGGCAAATAAAATCTATTAAATCTTAAATGTAGAATTATTTGGCGAAAAGGACAAACAGATCTGAACAGTTGTGTATTTTTCTTTAATAAAAATCAGCTTTTTTTCTGTCAAATGTGCAGCTCACCTGGTGTCTTTGGATTATTTTATGTGTTTAGGATGTAAGATTGGATGAAATTAAAGCTACATTTACTATTAATATTGCATCCAGTAATTCTACAGGCTCTGTATTAACAATGCTTACAATATGATTTAAATACATGTAAATTAAGGGGCAATTACACCTGAAAACACCAAAAAGTGTAATTTACTGCAAGAATCCTCTGAGTATTCTAATTGCATTAAAATCCTACAACACCAGCTGTATATTTATAATGATTTTTCACTCCTGATGCTGAAATGACTGCAGACAGGATGTGAGCAGGAACCTCGTACCTCTGGGTAGCAGTCCTTCACCAGGACCTGGAGCATCGCTGTTTTACCGCATTGGACGTCCCCGACCAGCACCAGCTTACACCTCGCTACGAAAGGCTGCGGGAGTCTCCTCTCCTTCATGGTGACGGAAACAAACACGTTCAGGGGCAGAAAGCGGCGGAAAGTTTCGGTAAATCCTCCCGGTGAGCGGCTCGGTGTGACTCTGCGCTCGGTGAGTCGGTGCTGAAGCGGATCAGCGAAGGAGTCACTGCGGAACTTTATATTGTGGCGCCAACCAATGAGCGCTGCGCAGAACGAGCACGGAGGAGGGACGTGCACGACGCCCTGTTGTTACTAACAGGGCTGGAGGAAGCATTCACCTAGCAAACTTCAGAGAAAGTACTAATAGTGTGACCACAGACTGTAGATATGACTTTACATACAGTCTATGTATGACTTTTCAGATGTATATTTTCGTGTGGCTATTATGTAGAGTTCTTTATTATACAGTAAATAAATAACATTAACATTAACACCTCTTTTCAGCCATTTTTAATCTATAATCACATATTCTTTATTTGCCAAGTATCTGCAAAACAACAATATTTGTACTGATAGAAATAAAGTTTTTTAAAAAAGAAAGAAAAGAAAAGAAAAAGGGAAATTGTAATCGTACGGTCATATGTAAAAAATAAATAAATAGAAAATGAGCAATGGTAATTATGTTAATTATTAACCCTCATGTTCTCCTCATTTACAGGCACCAAAAATATTGTTTCCATGTCTGAAAAATAAAAATAAAAAAATTCAGCGAAAAAATCCCCCAAATTTGGCAAGAAAATTCTTGTAAATATTTTCAAAAAAATCTATAAAAATCTTCCAAAAAAATCCTAAAAAATATCTAGTGATTCCATATATATATCAGTAAAATTTCTAATATTCTCTTAAGAACATTCACATACAAATCAACCAAAATCCAGCAAAATTCTATCTATCTATCTATTTATCTGCACACACACACACATATACATATATGTGTGTGTGTGTGTGTGTGTGTGTGTGTGTGTGTGTGTGTGTGTGTGTGTGTGTGTGTATGTATATGTATATATGTATATACATGTATATATATAATGAATATATGAATGGGAATTTGTTCTTTTACAATGTTTGAAGATGAAATTCCATAATGTTTTTAATTTTTTAATTTTTTGCAAAATATATAATTTTTTACAAACTTTTGCCAGTATTTAAAAGAAGCATTATGCATATTACTGAGTGGAAAAAACTGAGTCATTTCTAAGTGTTACTTTACAGATGTTCCTTATTTTGCTAAATTACAAATTTACAAATTTAATATTTACACATTGACTTTAAAAAATAGACCAAAGATGTACATCAAGTCCAAATCAAATCCGTTTTTTTAAAACAAATAGTAGTGTGTTATATTTTTTAAAAATGCCTATATTTTTACTAGTTTTACCATTTTTGAACACTGTATTATTTTATGGGATCCTGGCTGCCAGATTTGGATGTTTTTTAGTGGAATTTTAATGTGCATTTCCTGATTTAATGAATTACAGATAAGCATTAAACAGCGTGATTTAGAGGCGCTGCTTGAAAGATTTTTATTACCTTTGAACAGATTCTGGCCAGCTGCTTTCCTGTTTCCAGTCTTTATGTTTGCTAAATGTGTCAGGGCTCTACCAGCAACAAAGCAAATAAGTGACATCAGTGTAATGTTTGCTGAAACTATTCCTTTAAATAAAGACTAATCTTCCAATGACAGTATCAATGCACACGTTTAAGGGGATTTTTGCTGTTTCATGTCCTCTTCTCTGGCTGTAAGCCGGAATCTAATTCTGTCACTCACAGATATATCTCAACAACCTTGCAGGAAAATGTGATTCATGTAAATTTTTCTTCCTCTTCTTCCAGCAGTTTGTGTAATTTGAGCAAACAGTAACCATCACACAGCACTTGATCCACTATCTGACTTGTGTCAATAGCTTTTGGAGTTTTCTGTTCTGAAACATTGTAGTATCTCAGGCCAGAGGTCAGCTGGTCTGTAACTTTAGTGTTTCTGCAGGTAAACTGAATGTGTGTGCTACAACCACAGGAGGACGGATTCAGTTCATTGACACACAGAACACATGAGTGACTGTATGTGTACATGTGTTTATGTGACTCTCAGTGTGGAGCAAACAGGGCCGAGCGCCGCCTGCCAAACCCGACCAGATGACAGATGGCTTCATCAATCTGAAGTATAACACAGAATTCAAGAGTGTCAGCCATGTGGAGGGTAAATGGAGCATGGTGAGTTGTGCAGAACATAAATGGAAAAAGCCGCTCAGCTGTCACAGAGAGCTTTTAATTCCATTAACGTAAAGTGTGAGAATCTGAATGGACTTGCTGAGTACAGAGAGAAACAAGGTAGACATGTCCCGTTGGCTTGCTTCATTAAAGTTTCCGTCTTCCTGCTCTGTTCTCTGCCCTCAAACGCATATACAGCATACAGTATTAACAACTCTTAATGCTTCAATCCTGTGACGCTCCTTTTCTCCCTCTTATGGCTCTTAACATATCTTTACATGAAACACTTTCCATATTACTGCATCAATCTGCGTTTGCAAGATTTTAGAAAATACCGCTGTCAGTCAGAGTCGAAACTCTTCCCACATAGAAGACAAGGCGTCAATCAAAGTTTTATGTGCAGTTTTTGTTAAATGTATCACCCTTTGTTAGAGCTTCAATTAAGCTTCAAAGACTTCTGCCCTGAAATTCTGTTAAAATTTGGCCTCAAAATCCTCCAAATTTGAGGAATTTCCTCTAAAATAATATCGAGAAATCAGACAAAAACAACAATATGTAGCTGACTGTAAACTCCTCATTAACTGCACCAAAAGACATACAGTGTTAAGAACTGAATGTCTTTAATAGCAGCTCTGCATGAACATTGTTACACACTTACAGGCTCACATTTGTTCATTGTTTTCAGATTTCCTTTCCATCTGCGTAAAGCTGTTTTTTGAGATTTTGCTTTTGGAATGTTTGTTGTTTTGGGGCTCTTATGACAGTGACCGTGAGCTTTACATGTTATTCATTATTTACAATGGACAGATGAGAGAGAGTTTACTGATATAATCTATACCACCCTC
This sequence comes from Acanthochromis polyacanthus, assembly GCF_021347895.1. NCBI lineage: Eukaryota > Metazoa > Chordata > Actinopteri > Pomacentridae > Acanthochromis > Acanthochromis polyacanthus. Next base: position 29,850,106 of record NC_067118.1, read on the forward strand.
ATTTATGTACTTCAAAACACTGCTAGAGCTTAGGCACACTTAGCTCAGTTTAGCCTAGCTGTAACGGAGTTAAAATTAATCACATTGATTATTATTTTCAATTCATGTTTGTTGTTGTTATTTTAAATATTGTTGAATTTTATCTCAATGAGTTGTTTTAATTTGCCATTATTTTATTGATTTTGTAAATATGAATTGCTTTTCCGCACCTTGCTCTGTTGGTGCCTTCTCAAATAACGTTTTGTCATTGTTCACTGCACAAAATTATCAGCAAACCACAAATTACAAGTTTGCTCCTGCCCTTTTTTGTTATGTCAGCAGTAGCAGTATCACAAACAGTCACCTGATAAAAATCCAGGAAATTTTGAATTGCAGGCTATGATTATGCTGAGAAGAAAGCAGACAAGCATGGGAACAATTTTAAAATCTAAGTAGCAAAATGTCTATAGCATAGAGTTCTGGTAATACCTGTGTACATGATGATTCAATAAAGATTTTCTTTCCATTTATATAAAATCAATAATTACAGTAATTCGACTTGAATTCGTTTTCATCTTTATGATTTATGGAATTAGTGGTTAGGTATGTTCCAAGGCTGCATAGACTTTTCTGATGATGGGACTGCTGCAGAATTCAGAAAGGTTAACGTATGCTGAGCCACTCAGTCATATTTGGTCTTTAGCGTCACAGCAGACTGTTTCGTCAAGGTTTTCTGCTGGCCTCTGTGTCACCAGTGTTTTCCTGATGAGAGGTGACAGTGCTCAGGGAAGGTGGCACACTTTGGTCATCTGAAGATGCAGTGACTTTTATCTGATCCCCGAACTATGACTCCTTGTGTACAGCTAACATGGTGACCTATAGTCTGGCCAACGTGCTGTCTGGGCACCTGACGGCGGTCTGACCCACATTTATCTGGGTAGTCGCTGCTGAAAGTTACATTTTCACCCCATGTTTCCTCCTTACCTAACTTGCCCCACTGACATTTAGTGTTGAGTGTGCGTGTGTGTGGATAGGTTCTAGTGGTATTTGTCTACATGCATCATGAGCCACTGGGAGGCTAAAATAAACCACTTTCGAGAAGGACAGACAAGCTTCAGATTAGGCTGCTTGTGTATGTAATGTGGACAAATTTGCACCTTATTTGTAAAGACAGGGTGGGAATGTCGGTAGAAGAAGACACACAGAGGGCATAAATCCCTATTCTGATTTGAATAATTTTAAGGAAGGACTCAAAAAGGAAAAATCCATCCCATCCAATGTGCTTTGCAGTGAAAAATTTGCATAATTCAAGTAAGATGAGGTTGAGAGCTCTTGCGTTATGTAAATCAGGGTGTGATGAAAAAATATTAGCATAAACACGAGTGCAATCATGAAGTGGAAATGTATTGGAAATGCCTGTCTATTAATTGTTCACTGATGCTGCAAAGATGAAACTAGTTCATTATCATAAATCTGGAGTGCAGGTATTTCACATACTGTGCCATATTATGCTAACAGCTGTATAATTGCAGTGGTGGAGCGTAGTCGTCCCTCTCAGCATCTCAGTGCCTTTGACAGGGGAGCAAAAGATTAAGTGGAGTGCACATGAAGGTGTTTTGGTTTATCGAATGTGCACAAAGTAACAAGATTATTTTCCCTTAAAAGCTTCCTGTCCATGTCAGAAGTTGCAGGTTAAGTTTCCCTTCAATGAGAGAAGATGACTTTTGATTTAAAGCACCTGAGAGCAGCTGCACAGACATTAAAAAGGGTTTGCGTCCAAAATGTCTTTGTCCTTTCTGAAATAAACACAAGATGACAGCAGACTTACAGGGAGGAAAATCAGGAGATACGACGGAGCGAATTAAATTACAGAGCCAGTCATATTTGATGTACAACAGTGCAAAAGAGGAGTGTTATTTCAGATTAGAGGTACAATAGCTGACGAGGACTCTCATCACTGCACAGCTCTCAACCTTCAGTGTGAACAGTGCCTCTTCAGTCAATGGAGTTTGAGACTCGCTGCATGAAAACACAACAGTGAAGCCACAACATTATTGAGCAATGAACTGAATGAACCATCCCAGAGTAGTGGGCAGGACGAAAGGGGCGCCACCTCTGCCCCATTTTCTTCTCTTGAAAGCAAAAGTGCCCTTTTCAAATGCCAAAGTTGTTCTTGCACACAGTATTTGAAGAGGAAACGACTTTAAAAGGACCAAAACTAAGACAAAGGAAGATGCTGTGTCTCTGTTGGTCTGGATCTTGTATCAATAGTTTGGTCCACACAGAAAACCAAAGTGTCTATTTGAATTATTCCTCGTCTTACTTTAGCCCCAAGAAACAAAATAATGGAGTGGTTAACTACATCTGATCTGCCATGAGGAAAACTACCCTGTGGTTTCCTGAGATGCGGCTCTCAGTGACAACCCTGAAACTGTACTGCCCTCTAAAGGTGTAGGGTGCAAATTACACCCAGAATGAAAGAACAGGGTGCAATAATCGATTTATTGCAGGCACACGTGTCACAGAAACACCATATTTCTACAGCTGCAGCCTCAGTAGGCAACACACTGCAGCCACTCTGCATTTACAGCAAAAACAAGCTTAATGTTTCCCATAAATTTGCAACAAAAATGCACTCACTGCAAATTAGTGTCAAGAGATATATTGTGTTTTATTATATTTATTTCATTATATAAATGAAATCCTGGTCTCTTCATTTAAGATATTGTCTTTATGCCCAATTGCAAATTTTCTGTATAGATATTTTCAAATGATTCGCAGCAAAAGCAGACAGTTTTTGTGGAAAGCAGTGGCCTGATGTCAACATTAGCCCTTTCTTTAGCTGTCAGATATTTCAAAGACGATAAAAATGTAAAATTGAGTTGAGGTAAACAAAAACAATGGACTACTGAAGTAAACATATAAAGCACACATTAATCATATAACTCTTTGAAGATTTACATTTTCACTATTTTTTTTAAAGGTGATTGCAACGAGGGAACCTTTACACATTATAAATAAACTTCTCCAGAAGTAGCGGTATGGAATTTTTTTTAACCAAATTACTAAATTTTTACATATACTGTGTAATTTTATCGACTTTTGTCTTAGTGACCTCTTAAGACTGTTTGTAATTATTCTTAACAAAAAACTACAAGTCCCGCGAGCCTCCCGTTGTTGGCGTCACTTCCTCTTTTAAAATCGCCGTTGGACAAATATTACAAGGTTGAGTTCATCTTCGAGGAAGACAGATGTGTAATACGAACAAACTGAGCGTAGTAATCACTCAAATTCACCTCATCCGTTATAATTTAGTGTTGTATTTCCTTTCTGTCGACCTAATAGATAAACTAAAGTCGGAAAAATCAGATTTCCTACTAACAGACTTCCTGGTTCTGGCTACGTCATTGTCCTTACTTTGTCTCATTGGTCGTGTCTGTTCCTTAAGACTTTTCCCGCGCTGCTCTCTGTAAACCAACATACAGCTGTCAGCTTGTAGATAGCTAACGTCTCGGCGATATTTTAGCACGACGTTGCATCGGTGCCGGAGCTGTAAGTCATAATGCCGTCCTCAGACTACGACCCGGCGTCTCTACCCGACTTATTACCGCTGTATTACCGCCGGCTGTTCCCCTTCTCACAGTATTACCGCTGGCTCAACTATGGAGGAGGTGAGTCTCCTCAGTTCACTGCAGAATTAATGTTAGCAAGCTACAAGACAGTTGCTGTTAGCCAGCTAGCTGCGAATGTTTACAAAACTGTGTCCTGAACTATTGTTGGGAGGTGTATTTTACTTGAGTATTTGTTCTACATTACATACTTGCTCCACTATGTTTCACAGAGAAATATTGTACATTTTACTGCACTGAGTTTGTTAGCTGTTACTGTTCACATTGAGATTTCAGATGAATGTGATTATCTTAAAACCAGCTACAGCAATGAAATGCTAGTTGTGCATAGGCACTTCTGAGTGGTGTTGATGGTCATCCAGTTCTATTGCCCCGACTGTTTTATGTACAATCACGGATTGTTTATTAGGTTTTTGTCTTAGAAAACAATCAGATTTCCTCATTGTTCACTACAGAAATTCAAAAGTAGAGTAAAAAGTGTTTTTTTGTTAAAATATTGTCCTCTGACACACAAATATAGATTGATGGCATTATATAAATTGTATAAATCAAAATAAGGTAATATTTGTCATCAACACGAAAAAGGGAAGCAGAAGAAATACACAAATGTTAAAATCAACAACAAAATCTAACCAGAACTAAAAAGAAAAGTTGATAAATCTGTCTTATACCTTTCCAAACAGCTCAGGAAGGCACTGATGTATTATTTTTTTCCTTCTGCAACCTCAGTGCAGAAGAACTACTTTCAGAATCGAGAGTTTTCCTTCACGCTCAAAGACGACATCTACGTCCGCTACCAGTCGTTCACCACCCAGAATGAGCTGGAGAAGGAAATGCAGAAAATGAACCCTTACAAGATTGACATTGGAGCGATATACAGTCACAGGGTGAGACTTTGTTCTCCCGCCACACGCCTTAGAGAATCTGTGCATCACTGCAGACACATGGAGGAACTTTTTCCCTGTTTGTTGCTTACAGCCGAATCAACACAACACTGTGAAGTCAGGGACCTTCCAGGCTCTGGAGAAGGAGCTGGTGTTTGATATTGATATGACAGATTATGATGATGTCCGAAGCTGCTGCAGGTAAGTGAATTACATTGCTGATTACTGTGATTACTGGTGTAGTTATTCAGAATATCCTGACAGTCACATCACTGAGATAAAACTTTAATTTCAGCGCTGCAGACATTTGCTGCAAGTGCTGGACTTTGATGACCATCGCTATTCGGATCCTGGATCGAGCTCTTCGAGGTTTGATTGTCACAGATTTAGTTTCAGGTTTCTGCCTGTATTGATTGTTGGTAATCAGCATCCAACACTTTGGTGTGTGTTTTATGTCATTTCCAGAGGACTTTGGTTTCCAGCACCTACTGTGGGTTTATTCTGGCAGAAGAGGAGTGCATTGTTGGGTTTGTGATGAAGCAGCCAGGAAGCTCTCTGTAGCAGCTCGCTCTGCTGTGGCAGAATATCTCAGCCTGGTCAAGGTAACAATATTTTAGCTTTTAATAGATATTTGTAGCCGAAAACCTCTATTAAAAAGTGCAGCCAAGCACACTAAACAGGAGCACAGGGAGTTTTCAGAGAACTTCCTTCTACTTTCTTTACAGCTTCGTACTTCTAGACCTTATCTTTTTTTTATATTTAATAGGTGATATTGGGTATAACCACAGTGTTTTTGCGTGTATTAATGCGGCGATTCATTCATTAAGATAATTTTTCTTTATCTCCAGCTAGAAATGTCTGAAGAAATCAGTGTCACTGCAGTTAACAGCCCGACATAACAAAACTTTGAAATTTATCTGAGACTCATGAGTTTGTTTGTTTTTTTAATCGGTGTGTTGTTTACAGCAAAGTGGTCACAAGTGAGAGTTGGTGGAATGGTAAATGCTTAAACATAAATAGTCATCAAGTCAGTAAATCGGCTTGTAAAACGATAGCTCGCGCCAAAAACACCGTGTTTTGGCCCGAGCTATCGCGCGATTTCGGAACGAGATATGCTTTCTAGGGTCCCGAAACTTGGATACAGACCACAACAAATAGCGATCTCCAAGTAATGTGGAGGTTTTCGTTCACTTCTCATCTCTAGTATGTTGTGGGACACTCGTTGAGACTATCCGAACTGGTCAGTGTGGGAAAAAAAGCACGTTAGGGCAGACTTTGACGCGGGGGGGGGGGGCAAGTTGCCCCATACCTTTCGCTGGCTAAGCTGCTAAGCTGCCTGCCTGGCGAAATACTGGAGCTATGTCGAAAATTCATTTCTCCATCACTCACATGTATGAAATGACATATGAAAACAGACCCCAGGTTGAAAAAAAACGAAGTTCCCCTTTAATAAAGCAAAAAAAAAGCCAAACAGAAAAGCATACAATAATCAGTAAATAATGTTGGCACAGATAAACTTAAAAGAAACTAGCATTAATTAAATCTGGGAAGGCTAACTGATATAAAAGTAAGTATTGATCTTCTATGTAAAAACATCACTGTCTTTGCTTGCCTTGTGTCAAATGTGATGTCCTTATTCTGTTTTCTAGGGTGGTGAAGAGACGGTGAAGAAAGTAGTGCTGACGGATCCAATTCACCCTTTCATCAGGTATCTGTGTACTCAATGCTATTTTCACATCTGTCTCTAATTACAACAGCTGTTATTCTCTATTCTATCAGGTAAGATCAGTAGAGAACAATTTCTCATTTACAGTGACCTGGTAAGAGGCCCCAGCAGGAAGAAAGATAACAAATAAACAATACATATACTCAAAAGAACACACAAGTGTTTAAACGGAGATTAAAAACACCCTAAATCAGTGCTAGCAATTCAGTGAAAACAGCATGTGCAGTGGTCAGCTAGGATCTGCTGCAGCTTCTGCTTAAAGATGTAAAAATGTTCTTGTTGACTGCCTGTGGTTTCTGCTGTTTAATAGTTTGTACTTGTCATCTTCACAGAGAGTCTTTAGCAGTGGTGGAGCGCTACTTTCCAAAATATGCACTACAGGAGCAGGACATACTCAGCCACAGGGAGTCTGTAGACAAAGTTCTGTCGCTCGTCCCTGAAGATATCCTTTTCACAGTGTGCTGCATAATAATCTGATGAATACATGCAGTAGGGCTGATAGTTGCTGGCAAAAACTCTCTGATGTGATTAAATATGAGTTAAAAAATGGACAGAAATACTTGTCCTTAACTCATCCATTACATGTAAGAAAAGAGCTACAGCAGGATTTCCAAAATGAGAAGAAGCCAGAGACTCGTTGGAAGCTGCTCAGGGACCAAGCCACTAAGAAGCAGGTGGGGAATCTGTTCATATCGCATCAACAGTATTTTACACATTACAACATTACAAAGGCTTATGGCTACAGTCTTTTATTTCCTCCAGGCTACTGCCAAAAAGGGCCAGTACTTCGAAAAAGAAGTCATGCTGCAGTATTGTTACCCGCGGCTCGACGTGAACGTCAGTAAAGGCGTGAACCATCTGCTGAAGAGTCCTTTCAGCGTCCATCCCAAAACAGGTGACTATGTGGTTCAAATCTATCCAAAGTAGTTTAAATCAATCCACTGGACTTTAAGAAAGTTCCTTGAAGACGTTTCACCTCTCATCCAAGAGTCTTCTTCAGTTCTGGTGGTTGGTGTTGCCTCAGCTTTTAAACCTCTGTGAGGTGTGTACAGAGCTGTTATTCCAACGACCGATACCAAAAGTCATCTGTTGGTCGTTGGAATAATAGCCCTGGACACACCTCACAGAGGTTTAAAAGCTGAGGCAACACCAACCACCACCAGAACTGAAGAAGCCTCTTGGATGAGAGCTGAAACGTCTTCAAGGAACTTTCTTAGAGTCCAGTGGATTGATTTAAACTACTTTGGATAACCATGACCTGGATGAATGAGAACCTACACAGAAATATGTGGTTCAAAGATGGAAAAATCTGGAGTGCGTTCATTTTTAGTGAAACTATGGCCCCTTTCAGACATACACTCTTTTGTTAGTCATTCTAAATGTTATTCATTATATCTGCACACTTATTTGCACATCAAAGCACGCTCTCATTTGTACATTTCTGGATCATTCTTGTAAATTTTGTTAATTTTTTTTCTTTCTATAGTATACCTTCACTTTGTACCTTCCTGAAATATTCTGTATTATCTTATTGTTTACCCCCTTGGTGAATATCCAGCTGCTGTAACAACAGAATTTTCCTCTGGGGATTATTAAAGTCTCTCTAAGTCTAATCTGACAATATCTGAATGTGTCGGCTTCATGCCTGAATGAGCACGCCGGTCACTTTTCTGTCAAAAGTAATCTTAGGTTGAACCTAGTAACATTTCAATATTATTATCAACTCTGTACAAATCTGTACCACATGACTCGATGAGTTGTGTGAAGTTGAGGAAAGGATTTTCCACATTGCAGCAACAATACATTTCCAAAAACCGCAGAATAAAGCAAAGAAAGACAGTTTGGATTTTTTTAAAAAGCCACAATGTATCAGTGTTAGCCATGTAAACTTCTCATGTAAAAGACTTGAGGTGGGCTGGATTTCTTTCCCTTCTTGGTTTTCAGGTGATCATCAGGTAAACAGTAAATACACCACTGACAGTCTCACTGTGTCTTTTCCAGGACGCATCTCTGTTCCCATTAACCTCAAAGAATTGGATGTGTTTGATCCTTTTGCTGTACCCACAATCAGGTAAGTGATCATTTAATGATTTTTTGCACTATTGTGTGATCCTCATGACAGCTGTAAACTTTTTTTTGTCTTTTTTAGCCTGATTTGTGAGGAGCTGGATCGGCCACGGGCGGGCGAAGATGAAGAGAAATCAGAAGAATCTAAGGACAAGGAAAACGAGAAGGATGCAGCAGAGAGGCGGAAGATTCGAGGTACTGAAGGCTAGGTTTTTCCTGTCTCTAAATGAGATGAATGTGGCACTGTAGCAGTAACCACTAAAGTAGTTACGTTTGCACCAAGTCTGTTTTCCGCAGTTCGTCTGAGGAAATCATTAATTTGAACAAAACCTCAAGGAGACTGATTAAATTGAAGTTTATCAGTCTGATGTCTGAAAGTCTAGAATTCTGATTAAACTGACCTCAGTTCCACACATAGAAATGCATGAGACTGTGACTTGGTCTTAATGAAAAACATTTATTAACTATTCTACTCAGACAGGTGAGCTATATACAGTGGAAGATATAGAGTGTGTGTGTGTGTGTGTGTGTGTGTGTGGTGAATGAGTAGAATCAGCTTAAAGGAAGGAGGATTATGGTGAGATGAGGGTAGATAGCGAACGATATATCACAATGAATCTGTAATGTAGGTTACGATCGATACGCTTAGGAGTGAATAAATTTAAATATCGTCAAGTTATTAATAACATCGACCCAAAGCAGGAACAGATAGAGGGTAGCGTTTCCTACTTCGCTCAGCGCTGATTAGAGTTGGAGAATCCGTGTATCATTCGTTCATTCGTTTTTCAAAATAAAACCAAAACCAAAAAAACGAAATAACGACTCGTTTTTTTCAATATTTGTTTCCAGACCCAAAACGAAAAAGCGGATAACGAATCTTTTTTCCGATTTTGTGCACAATTGGAAAATGGACAAAATGGATAACAGGGTTCGAATAATAACTCTAATTTAGCTATTATTGGTACCCATTTCCCAATGTGCTTTGCTCACGCAACAGAGTGAACGCTGCTCGGGGTGCTGCGCAGCGAGAAATACGGCCGCCCTCTTGGTCCGGTCACCCACTCCACTCAGCGCTGTTTGACAGCGCATTTAATCCATCTTAACTCTGAATATTAAACTGATTTTCACGCGTTTTTATTTTTGTCTGTCTGGCTTGGCGCGTCGTGTGGTCGCTAGGCAACGATATCTGCTGTCGGAGCTCTCAGCGCAGTGTCAGAGGTCTGCCAGCCGACGTCTGAGGTGTAGGCACACAGGTGATGAGCGTCTGGTCAAAGAAGGAAAAAATGATTTCTATTATTTCTTATTGAAAAGCAGATTAAAACATATAAGCTCAGGCTTGTGATGAAGTTGAGCAGCGTCTAAATCTGTCGCAAAAATAAAAAGGTGACAAAATGAGTCAAATAAAAGAATGCTGAGACAAAATAAAATTTCAGAGGCTGGAAAAGTTAAAGAAACGACACATGTCTAGACGAGGGCAAACTGAGATGAGACGTCGAAGCGGCGTTCTGGACAAGAAGGAGAAGCTAAGAGTGAACAAAGGCATTGTCCGACCTTTTGTCCTCTGAGTGGTCTTCTGAGGGAGGAGGGAAAGTTTCCCGTGACTTTTAGTAATCTGATTACTCTTTCTTTGTTGTCCAGACAGAGGACAATCTGCATTTGGTAAATCGGATCAAAACATATGATATTATACGCACAAACACAATCTGTCCGTCTGTCACCATGATCCATCAATAGAACATAAGCACAAATCAAGATTATACATTTTAACAACTAATTGAGTTACCTTATTCATACAAACTATATATCAGATGTGCTTTAGATATTAAAATATATGGTATTGTGAGGATATGTGCTACATTTCATGTGTACAGTTATGAATGATACCAACTTCACATTTTACTCTCTTCATTAATGATGATACAATGGTTATTATAGATTTTGTCCCGACATCATTGAAGGTTCAGATGTCACCAGGTGGCGCTGTGGGTCCATGCAAGAAATGTGTTTATTTCATTAAAATCTTGTCTTTGTACCCATATCACCAAACTTTGGGATGCATGAAAACATAAAACAGATATCAGAAAACCGTTGAGTCCATGTATGTCTCAGTGTAAAATCAAACCAGGCTCTTCTCAGGTATGTGGCAGAAGTTTTATGACTTTTCTTATCAGATGTCCTCCCTGCAGAGGAGATGGGGGTGCTTGCATTCCTAAGAAGAGGTGGGTTGAACTTGAATAAAGTATTGATTAGGAACATTCACTGCTGCATGAGAGTCACTGTGTCTTTTAAGTTGTGTTCCTAAAACTGTTAATGTCCTGGGTGAAGCTTCATCCCGCCGTAAGAGGTCTGAGATTCACACTTATGCATCAAAAGAAACAAATGTGGCAGGATTTGCTCCAGAGGACTGTAGATGGTGGGGGGAATCACAGCGGTCTTGCCTCTTGACACTAATTTAAGAGTTTCTTCCTGAGAACAAGAAGGTTGTTCGTCCTGTGTATCATCCAAAGTGACAGTTTGATGTGGGCTCTCGGTCCACAACCTAAACAAAAAGATTATAATCTGGTTTGGCCTCTCCCTTGGCATTCCAAAGAGCCAAGCCGTGTCTACTACAGCACATTCACTATGACACGCTGGAAATCAAGCGATTCTTCTTAAATTGATATCATCTTTAACACGCTGCATGTCCCGACCAGAAGCAGGATTCCTCTTTTCCCTAAAACACCTGTAATATGATAAGATAGTAATTGCTAAATCAACTGAACCAGTGCAGTTTATTTTTCATCTAAACAAACTTTGCCCATTTTGCACTTGGGAGTGAAAAATCTTTGCAGTTTTGTGATTCAGACATTTCTCCCTAATGCAGTGTAGTTCAAGATGGACATGTTTCGAAGCAGTTCTAAAGTGAACACAACAATTAATTACCTGTGTGCTCTGGGATGCAATACCCAATCTGATAAAAGGATTTTCCCCAAACTTTGCTTCCATATAGTTTAATTTCTCTGAAACTTTCACTATGTGGAACCTTTCATATCTCCAGTAGACATTTACATGTGACACTAACAATAACCTGTTGTGTTTAGAATCTATAAATATCAATAAAATGATGTGAAATTAGGAAAAAGGGAGAATAATACTGAGAATAGTGGAAGATCACTCGCTCATAAAGGGAAAAGGGTGAAAACGTCTTGTAGTTTGAACAATTTAATCCCACACTGACTAGTGTAGACAATTAAGATGCAACAAAATCATTACTATAAGACACTGAGGGGAACAATTGATGTAACATCATATCAAATTTGCAGCAGCTGCATATAGTAATCTAGAACTACTCCATTCTGAATTATTCAGTCACACTGAACATGTATGAGTAGGTATGTGCTGCCCCTTTAAAGTCGTCTTCTAAGATGAAAACACAAGATTAGAGTATAATAGAGTATTTTTAAGTCAAAGCAGATTTCATATTTAAGGTAATATTAGCTCAATCTTTCCTATTTCATTTTACCAGTAGGGTTAAAAGTGATGTTTTATCTTTCTTTAGACTTCCAACTTTCCTTCCAGCTATTTGAACAAAGATGTAAATTCTTAAATATGTCTCTGAATGTCTCAGCTATTGGATTCTTTTTCTTCACAGATTACAAGCGGACTAGCTTGGCGAAGTATGTGAAGTACTTCGATCAGTTTCTCGATGCGATGGCTCGTTCGTGGAAAGGAGAACTTCTCAGAAAGAGTGGTAAGTTTCAGTTGTTTTAGTCTCAATGAAGACAGAGCAACTTTTGAGTGTTTATAATTTAACCAGTTTGCTTTCTGTCCCCTTCAGATCTTCAGAAAGAATTCTGAACTGGACCAACAATCAGAAAATGGTGCCTAAAGGGAGACTGCTTACAGCTCTTTGTTACTTATTGGGCTGATGATGCAAACTTGGGCTTCATTTTATGGTGTAATTGTGATATTTTTCTCATTTATAATAATTTCATCCAAGTCTGTTTATTATCGTGCTCCCATTTAACTCAGTAATTTCATACTAAAATGACAGTTTTATATTGTTTTTCTACCCGTTGCCTTCTATCTGCTGTTGTACAGGCATTTGTGAAAATAAATTTGGTGTCTTGTAAAAACTTGTAAATGCTTTATTTTTTTCTTAGTACAGATTTTATGGATTTTGTTTTTCCACTTAAATGAGGTTATTATTTCATCAAAGTCTGATTTCACCCAAATCTTCAATAAGGAAATATTTTTATTAAAGATAAAAATGTAGAGTATGGATTCTCTTCATGGTACCTGCTCTGCTACATGTGGCACTTCATAATGTATATACACTAAAGGTTTTAGAGCATCCCACTTTTTCCATTTTTTATTGAAATTCAAGTCGCTCAAGTCCAATGAATAGCTTGAGTAGTTTGTGGAGTTCTTTTGCTCCTTTGTAACTTCCACAAAATACTCAGTTTAGTGGGGGAAAATATGACACATTCACAGCTATATACTATTAATAAATATTCAGAGATTAATTGCATAAAGTGGGATGTGAGTTTATTATCTCCTACCTGCAGTCACTTCACTTGAGCCTGATGACCTGTAGCCCTGGTTGGTCCTTTTCTTCTACTGTTTTCTGTTGATCCCACTGATCTCTGCTTGGAATAGCTGATGAGTTTTAAATAAATCAGATATTACAAATAACTTACTCAGGTCATTTTCTCAATTATTGTAATTCATTTTCACAACTTATTTTTCCACATATTTAACCTTTGCACACAAAAATGATTAAATCAGAAAAGTTATGTGTGAATTTCAGGGCTGACTCGACATTGAACCACGCAACCTGCTGCTCTGTTCTCTGTGAAATAAAGTCTTCAGCTGTATTGTACATCTGGAAAAACATCACTGATTGTGTTCAGAAGCATCTTCCTACAAGTGTATCACAGTTATTCAGTAATGATTCACCTTTTGGAAGTAAAAAAAAAACAGAAAAATCTAATTTTTGAATGTTTTGGAGAAGAGTTTACGTGCTGCTGATGTATAACTGCTGTTGGAACCAAAATATAATATCTTTAGTTTTGATTGCTGTGATCTGGGATCTTTCTGCATGGAGTTTGCATGTTCTCCCTGTGCATGCGTGGGTTTTCTCTGGGCACTCCGGCTTCCTCCCACAGTCCAAAAAATATGCTGAGGTTAATTGATCACTCTAAAATTGCCCGTAGGTGTTGTTTGTCTGTATATGTGGCCCTGCGACAGACTGGCGACCTGTCCAGGGTGTCCCCTGCCTTCGCCCGAGTCGGCTGAGATCGGCTCCAGCACCCCCTGCGACCCTCGTGAGGATAAAGCGGTGTATAGAGAATGGATGGATGGATGGATGGATGTTGTGAGTGGGGTGTGACTGTGTGTAGGTGTGGCTGTAGGGGCTGGCTCACCTATTACCTGCTAATGAGTAAATGAAGGCAGGTGTGCAGTTTGGGTAATAAGCCAAATAGTTTTCAACCGTGCGTAAATGCTGTGTCAGGCAGGTTCGTGTTCTCAGTTTGTATTTTTGGTTCATTAGAAACTTAATGTGTGAAGTGAATGATAACTTACCTGCAACTACCCTAAATAAGAGAGCAGACACGCTGTTTTAATTTGAAGAGGCAGGCCTCAGATTAAGCAGACCTAACTGGGCCTCGCAGTGACTCCGGATAAAGTCACTATATGAAGTGGAAAACTGGCTATTGTTGAGAACATGAACTATGAAGCTGAAAGCCAGGAAGAGGATCATTGTTGAACAACTGCTGGTCGCTGAGGACAACGTTGGAGTCAATTGGAGCTTGAATGTATTGCAGTTTGTGAGGACTACGCTGTTTGGTTATGCCGTTTACTTCATTTACCCCCATGCATAGTCAACCGCGATAGGTGCTGTTTTGGACATGGACAGTCAGCACATGTGGACAAGAGGTATGTTGCACGCTACCAACACAATACATGACCGTAATAGACTATAAATAAGCATGTGCATGTAAAGGATTAAAAATGTTTATTTCAGAGATGAATAGAAATACAGTTAAAAGGTTAAATGTCATATGAGAAGGTTAAAAAGTCACTGAGACTGGTACAGCTAATTGCTGAAAATAAGTTATGTTAAAAATGTGTTTAAAAACAGATACCCCATATATAATTTAAAAAAAAAATATTTCATTGTGTTTACGTACCTGTAGCATCAACCTATGTTAAAAGACTGAATTTCATGGTGTATTACTGGTTTCTGTGTCAAAGCGATTTTCAAACAGGTCACTAGATGGCGCATAGTGCCAGAGAGGAGCATAACACCACATTGAGACACTTGCTGCAGGGTAAATCCTGCAGCAGAGCTGGATAACAGTTAAAACGTGGTGTCTCTTTGTTTATGCATTCAGGTGGGTTTATATTCCTCAAAACCACATGCATCTACCCAAGAATAAGGGCATATTGTGCTGTGACTTCGTGGATATAAGGTGCAATGTTTAGAGTTTTATTGAAGTTATTTCTTGAGATGCAGCTGTTTTGCCGCGTGCGACCATGCTAGGCTAGCGGACCTGTTGCTAGTAAGTTGCTAACACAGAACTAGTTAAGTTTGACACTGTTAGTTCATAGGCGTCAGTTTAGGGGGGGACGGTGGGGACGTGTGTGTGTCCCCCCCCCACACACACACACACACACTTTTTGTCAGGGGTCATTTTGTCTCCAACACATTCAAATTCTTCACATGTAAGCCGTTGTAAACCCAGTTATTTTCAGTAGTATAGAAAATTCCGATGCTCCTGAACGCACCATCCGCACTCGGCCAAGAGTTGCTCAGACACGCAGCACACCTTCGTGAGGTTAAAAAAAACAAAACGCGCAGATGCTAAATTTGCGCCTGTGCCAAGTGGAAGCTCCGACCAGAGGTGTGCAGGGGCAAAATTTCGGCCCGAGAGAATTACTACTATAGTGGCCCACAGACCCCTCTACCTGCATGTACCAATAGCTTAATAGCTTGAGTCTCCGCCTTTAGTGCGGTGGTTGTGAGTTCAATCCCGGCATTTTGCCGCCGTTCTTCGACATTTACTCAAAGTGCTGTGGTCTCCATCCCCCCCACTTTTAAAAACAAACTGACGCCCTTGTGTTAGTTTATATATGGTTTCATGTGTAATTTGGTGACAGAGATAAGTTTGCATGGAGAGATTTGGTACATTTGTTTTGTTAAGCCCACAGTTGTCTATGATGTGAAATTAGAGGTACTGTCTATACAGTTGGTGTACTTTGCACAATTAATAGAACATTTTGTCATTATTTGCTTGTTAAAGAAAGCAGAATAAATCCTGCACCCGAGCTGGACAACAGCTAAAACGTGGTGTTTCTTTGTTTATGCATTCAGATACAGGATTTATAAACACACCCACCTGACACCTGCTGGGCCAGAGGGTTACATGCACACACAGGAAATTTAAAGGAAAGGGAGAAATCCAGTGCATTGGTGACCAACTGAACTCGCAAAATAATTGTGATGTTCTATCTGTGAACTGAAGTGTGTTATATTTGTGAAGGTATTTTTGGTTCAAACTTGAAAACAAAAGTCTGGTGTAACTGATCCAATGAAAAGTGCTGTTTTTTACTCCACCAAGGAAATGGCAGAGACTACAGTTCCAGTAAACGGTTTCAGAAATGGCTTCCACAAGTCATCTGTATTGAGGGAGACAGGATGAGTTGATTTACAAATCTGTTCTGATCAGCTCCCAAGTGATATTTTAGACACTTGTCTTCGTAAGCTTGTACAAGTTAAAGTAAATGTCACCCATAAATTTACTTTGCAAATGATTAAAGAGAAGTTTTGAAAAGCAAACAATTTACTGCCAGTAGAGAACTGATGAAAAATTTGTCATTGTTGTGTTTATTGTATTTCTGACAAACAAGACAATATATCAAAAGACCAGCAGTAAAAACAAGCATTAAAGTATAAATAAAACGAGGAAACTTCCACTTCCAATAACTTCCAGGTTTAAGATGAGCAAAGTTCAGTCGTTAATCAGGAAGTATGCAAATGTAGACTAGCAGAAAATTGTCTGTGATTGACCTTACTTTGATTTTTTTTTTTTTTTTTTTTTTTTAACTGCAATTTGTTGTAGTGCAGCACATTTTGGTGCGTTTCCTTCAGTACATACCTATTGTCAGAGACATAAAACACACCATGTTGAATCTGTACTTTTTTTACTCACTACTGACTTGTCAGGAACGTGCAGATTTAAGAAACGGTTTGTTGTCAAACTCACTGTCAGGCTGCACAATTTCCTGCAAAGAGTGAGTCCATGCAAACTGTGTTCAAGTCAGACAAATCTGGTAAAATCAGGTCATCCAACATCAGCATAGATGTGACAGTTTCACAAAATGGGCTTGATAGAATACAACCAAATAAGAATGTGAAATAATGAAAACTCTGAATACATCTTACATTTAAACGATTAAAACAGATTGTATGGTGCTTAAATATTGGAGAGACAAAGCTTCACTGGAAGTTCAGTCGTTCACAAAAGAGACATCGGTATCATCTGTTGATCTTCAGTTTATTCACAATAAGCTCCAGCAGTTCTACTGTGTGATGCACATTCTAGTACACAGCTTTAATTCATGTCTGATTAGTTATAAGTAGCACCCGTACGACTCTCCAGAAATGCCACATTTAGTCAGTAATGAACCTTCTATTTACACACAATGTATCTGGCTGTTTAGATTGTAGTCCGGAACTGAAGTGTGGGATCCTTCATCTTTTGCTTGTAGTCTTCATCAAACGCTTCACTCTGGGCCACAGTGAAGTAGTTCTTCCAGTCACCAACCTTCCCTGCAGGACCACAGAGAATTAGTCAGGTTTTTAAATGGAGCTCTGATTTTGTCACATATATTGTGTATCATTACTCACTTCACCTTTTCTGACAAAGGAAGACTTGTTGAAATTGAGCCCTTTGAAAGTTGTGTAGTTGACCATGGTGTTGTCTTTCATGGCACTGAACTGCACTTTGCTTCTGATACTTTTCTTCTCTTCAGTTGATAGAGACAAACCCAGAAAGCTGCAGAGTTTGTCTATTTCTCGTTCTGTATCCTGAAAATGTGGTCACAAATAATCACACTGTTGCCTCTTTGGTAAAGTAACTTTAACGCCCCTCTCCAGTGTCTGATCCAACCCAAAAAAGAATTTTATCAAAGTTGCATATTTAAGAGAGATTAATAGATGCCTTCATAACAACACAATGCCTCACTTATAGCCACTAAAAGTAAATTACCTCAATCAGATCTTCATAGAACATGTAATGAAGGTTTGAATAAGTGTGCATCTTCTTCCACCAGCCATTCACGTGGTCGTACCAGGATCCAAACACCACTGAGGTGACAGAATCATACAGAAATTAAAGCTCTTCAGTAATGCATGAAAACCCTGCATACAGTTCTATTGTGGGATTTAATACATACCCTTTCCCTCCATGAATCTGTGGAGGAAGGTGTTCCAGTCTCCAGGCTCTGGGTGAATTCTTATTATCATGCGATTCAGGTGAAAATATGACACCACAGTGTCTTTGGCATTGCGGCCAACATAAATGATCTACAGAAGAAGAAAACACCAGCATGTCACAACAGGTTATGTGATTTGAAGTGAGTTAAATGCAAAGGCTACATTACTCTGCTGTTTTGCTCCCAGAAGGACTTTGGCACAAACTGGACTGGAAGATGGGTTTTAATGATTCGAGGAGACGTGAGCAATTTGTCTGCCAATTCAGTTCCTTTTATCAGCGCTTGAGTAGAGCCTTAAGAAGCAGAAATTCATGGACATGGTTTATGGAAGTATAAACATTAAAAAGTGCTTTTCCATTTGTGACATATGCAATACTTTAAGTATGGTACTGTTGATTCAACCTGGCTGCTTCACAGGGAGAGTAACCTCCAGAATAGGCACTCTTGAATAAATAGGGATGGTTTCCTGATGCTCTTGACATTTCTGGCCAAAATGCAGCAATTCAAGGATGTAGGAGGTCCATGTATTCCCTAAGAAACAGAGGGAGGAAGAGGAAAACAATATTCCAGATGCTCCAGTCCTTCATCAACCTGCATTAATTCAGAACAAAACATGTCCTGCTCATGCTTATGGACTGACCTGCTCTGGGGTATGTTGCAATAAGTATATCATTTGGTCTGGACTGAAAGTTCTGAACTCCATCCCAGTTGTCGGTGTAGTAGTGAACCATTGGGACTCCGAGGAAATTGAAAAGTTCTGGTCTCGACAATGAATCCATCTAGAAAAGAAAACAAAAAGTGAATATCCTAGAGATAGATTTTTAATGTCAAGCATAAGTCATCTTTGCTGAGGTAGACAAGATGGGTTGATTTCCAAATCTGTTCTGATCAGCTCCATATTTCTTCTTGAAACAAGTATTAGACCTCACTTGAAAGAAAAGCCTAACATTTCAGTATGTGGAGGTCTACCTGGTGAAAATCAGTGATCCTTCAGTCTGTGTTGTGACTCTGTGTTAGGCCTGCTGAAGCAGGCTCTAGATGGGGCCCCTCCTTCCCTGTGTTTTTTTTTTTTTTTTTTTTTCTTTCAGGTGCACTGGGTGCTGTGGTGCCAGGTGAGGCCAATCACTGATTGCAATCAACTGAAGCAGGTGCACCAGTGCCACTCTACTCATCTTGCCTCACAATATAACCAGGCTTCAGTCACCTCTTGGATGCTGGATTGTAAACATCCATTGTCAGTTCTCTGCACATGGTTTGTTCGGCTTTTCTCTATGGAACCTCAGTAACTGTTTTTGTTTTTTCCTGTCACCCTTCCTCCTGATCTGACTCACCTTCGTCTGGTTATCTGGTTTTGTCTACGGCCCAAACCCATTCCTCCCTCTGGACACGTTGCGTGATTCATCTCCGTCATCTTCACAGCTTCCAACCCCATCAGCCTTCCCCTGCTGTTGCAGCCCCCTCCACAGCTCCTTGGGCCCCAAGCCCCCCTCCAGCTTCCCAGTTTCCCTAATCTCTGGTCACAGTAAGTCATGCCTCAGTCAGGGCGTTTAATTGTTTATAGAAGCCCAGTTTACGAGAAGTTGTAGAATTAACCCTTGCCACCCGAAAAACGCTCTGGAGCGTTTTCTTGTTGCGCCGCTGTAATCAAAACAAAGCAGGAAAATGAAGCGTCGGCGAGTCTCCCTTTAAACGTGTGCTGAAAGTGCAGATTTTGGACTTTCTACCAGTTTTTGAATCATTTTGATCTGCCAAGTAAAACCAGAGATATGATCAATAATTAACGCCACATTTTTTAGCGAACTTCACCAGAGCTATTGCCAGCATCTTTTATGCATGGCCAAACTTTGAACTTTGGACTCAGTGGAGAGTCCTCTCTGCTGAAAGCATCTGGCGAGAAACACAGACCTTTGGAGTTATGCTTGGTGTAGGAAGGAAAATGTGGACCAGATTTTCACAAACCTGGCGTTCTCTGGAGTAAAAACGCAAACTGGATTTCCCCAAAGGTGACTGAGAAACTTGGAGCTGAGTGACAGAGACGCTCTGAGGGGGAGCGGCCGCACAGACACGCCCCCAATCTCTGTTCATAGTAAGAGAGTGGAATATTCTAGAAATACACAGAGGAGAGATGGCCAAAGTGTGGATTTGGAACTTTCTATCAATTTTTTTTTTTTTTTTTTTTTTTTTTTTAGTTAGGTGATAGTTATAACTCTTTGGGAGAGCAGCACGTCCTTCACTGGCTTTGGCCACAGATCACTCTCTCTGCTCGACACCAAAGATGCACAGAAAATGAAGATTTTGTTTCAGATGTAGTATATTACTACTACTACTAACAATAATTATAATAAAAATCTAATAATAAAACAACAACAATAATAACATTCATAATAAACATATTCTAGCAATGGAGAACACCAGAACTCTGGATTCTCCCTGTGGTCCTAAAGCCTGTTTCCATTGTTTTTGTCATTGTATAGATTGTGGCGGACAGAAAAAGCTTTTTGGAATGGTACAAATTCATTTATGTAAAATTTTTATTTTGACTCCTCATGATTTTGTAAATAGTTGTGCAAAAACGCCTAAAAAAATTCCTGCATTTTAGTGCAAATAGTGGTATATAACTGTGTTAACTGCTAAATTTGTACATTATTTTATGACAAACAATTTATATTTACATTATAAGTTCTGAAAAAGATTCATTACACGTTTATGGTGTCCACAGCAAAAAAAATCAAACTTTTTTTCTACTCGGACTTTGTATTTTTTCTGCTATTTTAGGTCAAGTGTGTCCATACATTATATCAAAATGTCTAAATAATTACAGAATCGCACAGGTGAGGTTGTGCTGAAAAAAGATACCAAGCAAAGCAAGATCAACAGCTTTTAAGGTGAAATGTAAAGGTAAAATCAGAATGTCAAAAAAACGGACCTAAACCCACCCAGTTTTATAGAATTTTGAGATTTATCCTACAGTTATCGTCGCCCTGGCACTTCCTTAGTTTAGCCCTGTACAATCTTGTGCTGTTTTTGCCTTGTTTTTTGAGACCCTCCTATTATAGCGTCCTTGAGTATTTTCCTCCCTTTGAGCAGTAGTTCTTTTGAACTGCTCTCTGACCTTAGTTATAGTATCAGCACAGTTATAGTTCCTTGTATAATTCGAGTAATCGCAATTAGCTCAACCTTAGTTTTAGTATTATTTTGTGCTAAGCATTCCTTTCCAGGTTTTACCTGCTGAATGTTTTGTTTAGGGTTTTTTTTGTTTGTTTGTTTTTTTTTGCCCAACCCCTAGGCACACCATAGTTTCCTAAAGCCCATTGAGTTCTGTGCCTGGGATTTTCCTATTACTAGGAATTGTAGTTCTGTATCCTAGCCTTTTGAGAATAAATCATTGTTAATACATCACCTTTCTCTTCCGCTCTCTTCTCCTGCATGTGAGCTCACTCTACAAAAACCTAACACTTGGTCCGCCTGCTAAGGGTCAGTGATGGTCAGGCAGCTTCTGGATCACAACTTGGAGTCTTCAAAAAGTTTTCAAGAAAGAATCTTCAGAGTCTGATGCAAATAATGTTTTTTCAATACAGAGGCTGTAAGAACAAACGAGCAAAATCTGGAGATTTTAAGTGACTACACAAAGTGTTGCATTGTCTTATATCCTTTATAACCTTTCTCCTAAACACTCCTTTTCTGTTGTGGAAGCCACAACCCATCGTCTCAAGACCCAATCAGGATGCGTATGAAGTAATGGTATCAAAAGTTAGATCACCTCCTCTTTTTTCATTTCTGCTAGGTTGGCATTACTTCAGCTTAGATCAGCGTGATTTACATTTCAGCTGTCTAGTGCAGATGGAGAGGGCGTGAACTCCCTGTCTTATATCTTATATGGGCCCCATAGGCTTCCGTTGGATTGCCGCTTTCCACAGGATTATTTGGTGTACTTATAACTTCAGTTGACGTGTTTGGTCTCCAAATCTTATCATTGTTGGCTCTTAAATTTGATTCACACGTCGTATTTGTCTAATTTTATCATTTGTTCATTCTTGAAATTCCACAACATGTGCTCTCATCATTATTTCTCCTTTGTTTGTTGCTCACTATTTTTTACCAGCTCTTTTAAACCTCTGGATTCGATGGACTCCCCAGAGATGGACAGATGACCACATTCATGTGTACATTCCACTGTCACAGAAGCTAGTCAAAAAGCCATCACAGGCAGACTGAGGAGCAAACACTGTCTCCAGGTGGACATTGAGGAGAGACTTATAAAAATGTGGTTTGTTTTACTGATAAGAAGTTGAAGCTGCTCAAAAACTGCCAGGTTAGACTACCTGATATCAGGCGAGTCATGAGGTGAACAGGAATGGAAAACGTTCGTGACAAAGTTTTCAACTGTCATATCACTTGTCCAGGGGTGGACCAGGCATTTCCATACCTAAGAAATGTACATCTTTTATGCTTCAGCCTCAATTGTGCTTATGCAAGTTCACCTACAGTGGAAACACCTATTGATGTTTTCAAAACAGTGGTAATTGTATAGAGCACATTATATAAGTAAAAATGTTTGTCCAACATAAAATGTTTATTTTTCCTGTGTATGGAAACTTCTGACCCACCCTGTATAAATGTGGATTTCAGAATCTAATATTCAGACAACCCTGTACCTTTGTGTGAGGTTTGTCTCCTTGTTGTAAGAATTAAAGAAACTGTGCTTTGACTTCAGTCAAAATCTATCTCCAGTGACTGTGAATCTTCCAGAAAATTCTCCTGACATCGTGGTCCTTTGAACCAGATCGCATCAGCCTTTCCCCCATCCAGGATCGGAGCTGAAAAAGTACACAGCTGAATTGCTGTTAGGCAGAGGCCAGACGGCTCTGGAGGGGGAGGGGGGAGGTAATGGGAATATAGGAAACCGAAGCACAGATTCTCTGAAATTGAGGTAAGGGAATTCAATGCAAAATTCAAAGAGAAATGTTATGTAAGAGCTGTGAGATACCAGTGAACATAAAAGGGTAGTCTTTAACAAGATCCTGGTTAATAGTTTTATGGAAGACCTGTTGAAACCAGTGTGTAGCATTTAGGACAATGTTTGATCCAAACGAAGTTTCTCAAGCAGTATTGGCTAATGATCACATCTTGTCTTGAGTGCATAGAGAGAACCTATCTGAGCTAGGGATGGGAATTTCGACTAATTTCCGAACCGACTAGTCGCTAATTTTATTGGCGACTAGTCGGTTCGGAAAACTTGCAATTTAACCCTTTAAGCGCCAAAGTCGCAATATTGCGACAAGCAACATTGCTGAACATAACAAGCCATAGTTTCAAATATACTGCCTCGTGTGCCTCATGTACTGTACACCAGGAGATGGCGGACATCTGGAGCTTCAATCTGAGCATCAGTTGCGAGCGTGTTTTCATTCAAAGTTTTGGAGTTTAGAGTTTGAAAACCGAGGAGATGAGACTCGCCGTCGGAGCACATCAGAGCGCAAGACGGCACATTTTAGAGTGAGAAAACTCACCATACCGAGAGGTCTGGTCAACGCTGACAAAGTACTTTGTCAAGTAATGGCTTACTCATATTCTGAAGTGGAATATTCACCCTCTGATGAAGATGTTCAGTTGTCCACTGAGACAGAAAGTGCCGCTGCGTCTGTGGATAACGGCAGCGGGTCGGTGCGCTATGACAGTCCATGATCAGCACATACTGGAGCCGATGCTTTGCTTCGGGGTGGCAGGAGGGGGCGTGGTGGGTGTAGCTGGAGTGGTCAAAAAACCGCTAATGATGAGGGGGATAGCGGGGGTTGAAAAAGAGACAAGCATGTGTTACTGGCAGGATCAACCAGGTAGCCCAGACGGGACGAGCGTGCGGCGCACGCCCGAGCATAGAGCTGCATGGCGGCGCCCTGTCAGGACCGGGGGCCGCGAAGCGTGGCTGTGCCGGGGGCGGGGGGCACACTAGCGTTTAACCGACTAGTAAAATACTAAACGTTTAATAAATGAGTAGGCGGTTAAATGATTAAACGACTAGTCCGCACATCCCTAATCTGAGCAGACTGTGTTGTCTAAAGTACAGTATGTCCATGTAAGCTTTTAGGGGAAGACATGATGCAAAGTTTAAACATTGCAACAGTTCCAACTGAGAGAGGCATGAAAGCTCACAGGATGATACAGTGTCTGGTAGTAGAAGGTGAGAATAAACTCTACTATTGGTACAGCTTAGATCCAACAGCAACAGGGCCTAGCTCAGTTACAACTGCTCTAACACAGACAGTGAAAAAGAGATTTCCCTCTGGCACTGACACAGTGAAGGCTGAGGATTTGCACTGCACAATGTATTAACAATACATGTCAGGGCAAGATGAGGAGCACTGAGGGAAAGTTTTTCAAACACAAACTGCACCTCCAGACTTGTACTGGGATGAGAAAGTAAATTGTGTTGCTAGCTGTACTCTCAAACCAGACATGAGGAACGTGGATAAAAATTCGGCCATGGCAACGTTATATGTTTTGCTCTTACAGAGCTACGACATAAAATGGAGAGATCTGTGGAAATTTGTGAAACGAGAGAAAGGAGCCCTAGATTGGAAGAAAATTAATGATGGCTGTTTTTACAGCCCCTGCTTGAAAGTACATTTTTGCTGACTAAACTGGACAACACATGCAAAAAGCGGTGTACACCTGAGAGAAGGACCAAGGTCAAGATACTGATAAATACTTGCATGAGCAGACAAATAAGAAAATGCCTTCGCAAAGGTCCCACAGCAGCTTTGGCCAAAAAAGAAATCAGATGTAGAAGTAATGAAAAGAATGGGACCAATCCACATAACTTCTAAATCATCATTTAGACCTCATCAAAGACATAAACCACAAAGATCTTATTCTGTTAGTATTAGGTGTTGTATATTTACATATGTGTAAATGTACAGCGCACACAGGTAAAAATGACCCTGTCTCACGTGGTAATGCTAAAGCAGACACAGCAGCTAAACAAGCAGCCTTTAAAGAAGTGCTAAAGTTGAGACATCCCTAAATTTGTAGATCAGGAAGTGCTAAAAGATATGCAGAAAGTGTCTCCCACCTGAGAAAAACAAAAATGGATAAACAAAGGAGGAAAACAAGAAGATGGCATATACAAATGACCAGAAAGAAAACTCATCCTATGAAACAACCTTTCTAGATTTGTTGCACTATTGAGCCATGGACTAAGACATGTCTGAAATGGAGGCAAGGCAAGTTTATTTGAATAGCACCCTTCATGTCCAAGACATTTCAAAGTGCTTTACATGAAACGGTAAGAGCATTAGTGTTGGAATTCAGCCTATTCTACAATTAACCAAGCCAACAGAATATGTGTAAGGCTATTTCCACCCAGTTCTTTTGATGGAGTAGTCAGGAGACTTTTTCTTAAAATCGAAAGTATTTATTACAGCAAAATTGAATGTGCGATACAGAGCTCTGGGCCTGAATCCTCTGTCCCTAACCAACAAGTGCTCGGTCAGTTCGGATGGAATCGGACCGCTAACTGTACCTGGCCAGTCTTCTTATACTCTAACAGCGTATGTAGCTATCTAGGTCAAGTTGCTGGCCGCCCCCTCCAGTACTGCTTTGGTCCATTCTCCTCTTTCACAGCAGATGTTTTGTCATTATCGCTCACGTAGGAATGACTTCACCCCTACAAAGCAATATTAGAAACTGCATACACAACAAGCTTATGTTCTTTACTGATTACGGCTGATGTCAAAAACTGTCTGTATTTTTATTATCAAAAACTGTCTGTACTTTCATTATCAATCACCTTATGTCTTGATCATTCTTGCATTCAAACACATGAGTAATAAGTAAAATAAAGCTGGACTTTTCTTCTTTGTTTCATTACAGTCACACCGTGGTAATGATGCTCTTGACCTTCCTATTCCTCAGAACCAATACAACTCTTTAATATGCACTCTTAGCAAATTATAAAACACACCATTTCCCACAACAGTGATGTGCAGATAGTTAAACAATATTGTGCAGATTTCACGGACAGGCGCATGAGAAAAGAAATGTTTTTAACCTGAATTTAACAGTGTCTACATTTGGTGAAAGTTTAATGTCCACTGGCAGTTTGTTCCACTTTTTTGCAACATAACCGCTAAAATCTGCTTCTCCACATTGATTCCGGACTCTACCTGAAAGCATCTACAGTGATAATGGAAGGAATTTTGTCAATAATGCAATATAATTGATGGCTCAGAATGTTAAAATAGAGCTGACCAATCACTGTGTTTATTACCCACAGTGTGCACGGTTAGTGGAGAGACACAATGACATCCTGAAAAACAAATGAAGGAAAACCATGGAAGAGACAGGAAAGAACTGGGTATATTGCCTGCCCTTAGTGGTCATCAACATGCAAATAATACCATCCACAAACAGACTAACACCTTTTGAACTGATGTATAGCAGACGTTATATCCATCCATCCATTCTCTATACACCGCTTTATCCTCACTAGGGTCGCGGAGGGTGTTGGAGCTTATCTCAGCTGACTCGGGCGAAGGCAGGGGACACCCTGGACAGGTCGCCAGTCTGTCGCAGGGCTACATACACAGACAAACAATCACACTCTCATTCACACCTACGAACAATTTAGAGTAACCAATTAACCTCAGCATATTTTTGGACTGTGGGAGGAAGCCGGAGTGCCCGGAGAAAACCCACGCATGCACAGGGAGAACATGCAAACTCCATGCAGAAAGATCTCTGGTCTCTGTGGACTCAGAGGTACTGAAATGTATTGCAGTTAAAAAAGAGAGCTAGTCCACTTTACATTTGCGTACTTCCTGATTAATGACTGCTTTAGGATAAGTAACTATAAGAATATGATGTGGTCTTGATTTGAAGTCCCGTACATTGTCCCAGTATTTGTTCAGTTATTTTACTCAGTGACTTTTTAACCTGGTGGTATCTTTTTAGACCAACCTCTTAGAACCCAGGCCCACACACAAAGAGCAGACTGAGACTGACGGAGTATTCAAAAAGATTTACCAGAAACAAACTCAAACCAATTCAGGTTGGGACAACTAAGTTCTGGGGAAAACTGAACCAAACATCAGTCAAAATTTTAAAAAAAACAACAAAAAAACAGGCAAAACTACAACAGCTTCCAGAAACTCTGAACTAACAACATAAGGGAAATCTAAGAAAACCTCTGATGTAAGAACTTAACTGAGCTTACAAAACAGGGTACTCAAGAAAGGGAGCTGTTGGGGGACCAGCAGGAATACAGGGTGAACATGTCTATGGTCTGGCAGAGAGGGGATGAATGAAGTGGGCTTTTATGGCACATGGTGATTGTTCACAGGGGAGCCAGTCAATCTAGCTGTCTCCAATCCCTGCAATAGTCTGAACAAGAGGAGAAAGACAGACAGGGGGCTGAAGCGTAGTTCCTGACAAATAGTTATGGTTTCCTGACACTCTTGATATTTCTGACCAAGATACAGCAAGTCAAGGGTGTAGGAGATCAATGTACTCCATATAAAACAGAGGGAGGAAAAGAAAACAACTCTAGATGTTCCCAGTCCTTGACCAACATGCATTAATTCAGAATATGCCACGTCTTGCTCATGCTTGTTGCAATAAGTATATTATTTGGTCTGGCCTGAAAGTTCTGAACTCCGTTCCAGTTGTCTGGGTCGGTTCTGGTCTCAAAGGCAAATTCATCTCTATAAAAAAATACAATAAAATCTGATGTTCTGGAGATTTAAGATATCAAATGTTATGCATTCAATTTCTATTGAGTTTTTCACACGCAGTTCCAGTAAACAGTTTCAGAAATGGCTTCCACAAGTCATCTGTATTGAGGGAGACGAGATGAGTTGATTTACAAATCTGTTCTGATCAGCTCCCAAGTGGTATTTTAGACACTCACTTGTTGTCATTGTAAGCTTGTACAAGTTAAAGTAAATGACACCCAGGAAATTTGGTCTGCCTCCACCTCCTCTCTGCACTCCTGCAATTTCTTTTGAGTTTTTTGATTTCGTCATTATTTCTCCACAGTGGTGTAGGTTTTGTTTTTATGGTTTTGGTTAAAAGTGGAGCAACTGAGTCCAGTGTTGTTTTCAGTTTGCTGTAAAAATTGTCAACAATAAAATCACAAGATGCAGGTAAAATTTCGGCAGGAGTGCTCTTTAAAATCTCCATAAAATTTGCAGCCACTTCAGAAGTAACATAGCGTTTCCTCACCGTTCCCACCGGGGCCACCTGGTGGTTAAAACTGGTGATGTTAAAATACACACAGTAGTGGTCAGACACAGCCAGGTCTATGACAGAGGACACACCAGTGGACAGGCCATAGGTTATGACCAGGTCCAGGGTGTGTCCTCTATTGTGAGTCGGCTGTGTGACGTGCTGTTTAAAATCCATGCAAGTTAAAAGATTTAAAAATTCATTGGACATTGAGTCAGAGCTATTATCAACATGTAGATTAAAATCACCAGATATTAAAATTCTGTTATAGTTGGTGTGTATGATTTCCAATAGTTCAGAAAATTCACTGATAAAAGAGGTAAAATGATGGTGGGGTGGTCTGTAAACTGTGATGCAAAGAATAGGAGGACTGCTAAAAACAAAGGCATGATGCTCAAACGATATATAACTGTTAAAGGAGACTTCATTTGAGTTCAGTGTGTTTCTCGTGATAGAGGCAGTTCCACCCCCTCTTTTACCACCCCTGGTCGAAAATAAAAAATTAAAATTTGGTGGGCAAGCCTCGGTGAGAACAACTGATGCGTCAGTGCCAAGCCATGTCTCTGTTAAAAAGATGCTGTCTAACTTGTTATCTAAAATCAGGTCGTTTATGATAAAAGTTTTATTTAAAAGGGAGCGCACGTTCAACACGGCCAGCTGGAAGTTCATGGTGAACGTGCGCTCTTCATCACGGTGTGAGGAGGTTGAAGCAGGTGTGACAGGAACTAAGTTATTTCGCTTTTTTTGATCTGTGATGGGTGGTGGGAAGGTGAGATTGTCCTTGTTTATAGTTCTGATGCTGCGGCAACTGGGTCTGAAACTTTTTCTGTTTGTGATGATGACGGGAATTGATAAGTAGAGTATGTCACCGGTGAGACTGCAGGTGGAGCCAGTTGTGTTGTGAGTGGTGGTGACAGTACCTGGATCGTGTGGCGTCTGGAGTCAGGAACGTGAAGAAGAAGGTGGTAGTGACGTGAGTGATAATAATCCAAGCTGAACAGGTGGATGGTGATTGACCATGTGGTTATTGAGGGAGAAGTGAATGTTGGAGGAGAGCAGCCAGGCGCCACGGGAATTCAAGTGGAGGCCATCCTGTCTAAAAGCGTCCCTGCGCTCCCATAAAAGATTAAAATTGTCAATAAAAAACACACCGTGCTGGCGACAGGCGGTGGAGAGCCAGGTGTGGAGGCTCAGGAGCCTGGAGAAGCGGCCGATCCCGCGGCCGACAGTCGGCACAGGACCAGAGATGAAAGTGAGTACATCAAATTGTTTTAGGGCCTGAAAGAGCTGGGTGAAATCATTTTTAAGGATTTCTGATTGTCGTTTCTTTGTATCGTTTGCGCCCACGTGAACGACCACCGCTTTGACAGAGGGGTGTGCCTCCAGTACTTCGCGGACCTTGGTGGCGATGTCATTCACTGTGGCAGCGGGGTAGCACAGTGTGGTGGAGAGGCGAGACCTCACATGTCTGACGGTGAAGTCTCCGATGATCACCCGGCGATGTGGACTCCTGATGGCATCCGGTGGCCTTTCGGCGGTGGCCTTTCGGCGGTGGCCTTTACCGGAGCGGGCTGAGTGGCCGTCTGAAGGTCTGGTAAAGTTTCTCCTGGGCTCCTGCTCCTGGGAACCCGAGGGCAGGATGGACCAGACGCAGTCGGGTTTGGCCGCGGGGTGAACACAAAAGCTGCCGGTTTTCGGAGAGTAGAGTGAGCCGCTGCCGAAACTGTGCTCCGGTGCAGCGCCGAGGGGCGAGCAGACCATCTTCGCCCGGGCGGGCACAGCGAGTCACGAGACAATGGTGGAAATTCCTCTTCATCCAGGACAGCAAACCTGTTTGACAGGCAGATATCCTGGGCTGGTGGAGGAGGACAGGGTGGTGAGAGCCTCAGTGATCCGCCGCGGCGGTGAACTGGGCGCCATGGGGCCGGCTGCCCCGGAGTAGAGCACCGGAGAGACTTGGGCTTGGCTCCTAGAGGTGCCCACTGGTCCCCGGTGGGCGAGCCGGTCCACGGCACGGTGTCGTCCAGGGGTCCTCCGGCAGCTCCAGCAGCGCTGGATCCCTGCGCTAGCATGGAGTCAATGAGGCGCTCATCTTCTCCGATCTGATGGAGAAGGGAGACCCTGGTTTCCAGTTCGGCGACTTTTTGACTGAGTCGAAAACAGCCATCGCAGGAGCCAGGTGGAGAGGTGAGTGGTGGCATGCTCCGTTGTAAGTAGGTAGCTTGTTTTGCTTTTGCTAGCGAAAAGTAAGCTCCGCGGCTAGTGCTAGCAGGGGCCAACGACAGCTAACGCTAGCCCAGTTGACAGAGCCAAATCGTTTGCTTCACTCTCGTGCAAAGATGTTTGCAAGTCCTTCGTGTCTCGGCAATCCCTTTCCAGCAGAAAAGATCTGATTTATCCTGTGTTTTTGCTGTGTTGCAGTGCTGGACCACGGGGACCCAGCGAGTGTAGAGCTACTGAAAGGTCCTGGAGGGGTTGGCTTTACTTTGGAGAGAGGAAAGGGTTTCAAAAGAAATTGCAGGAGTGCAGAGAGGAGGTGGAGAAAAAACAAACTGACAATTCACTATGAAATATTACGTGAACAACTGAAAATCTACAATAACTCAGTCAAATTGGCACGAATCTCTCATTTCTCAAGACTCATCACAGACCATAAAAATAACACCAAATTCCTGTTCTCCACCATCGATCTTTTAACAAATAGTAATTTTAAAAAATCTTACAAACCCCCATCAGATGACCTCTGTGAGGACTTTGCAGACCACTTCAGAAGTAAAATCGATAATATCAGATCCAGTCTTTTACCCCAACAGAATTCATTTTTAACATGCCTGTACCACCACTTTTACCTGAGGAAACACTGGAGAGTTTTGCCCTGGTGGACGCTAGGACACTTGGTCGAGTTTTCTCCCAAGTACACCCAACAACCTGCCTTTTAGACCCAATTCCCACATCACTTTTAAAAAAATTTTATGGCTTTTTTGAGGAACAGATTTTAAATATTGTAAATTACTCTCTTCAGACGGGTGTCTTCCCCGCCGCCTTTAAAACATCAGTGGTGAAGCCCCTTCTGAAGAAGAGTAATTTAGACCCCAACATTTTTAATAACTACAGACCTGTGTCCAACTTACCATTTTTAAGTAAAATTTTTAGAAAAGCTGGTTTTTAATCAAGTAAATGATTTTTTAAATAGTATCAATATTTTAGAGAAATGCCAATCTGGTTTTAGGATGAACCACAGTACAGAGCCAGCCCTTTTAAAGATTTTAAATGACATTAGGCATAACACAGATTCACAAAAACTTACAGTCTTGGTACTACTGGATCTAACTGCTGCCTTTGACACAGTAGATCACCACATTTTATTAAACAGACTGAGAAACCTTGTCGGCCTCTCTGGTACTGTTTTTAACTGGTTCAGCTCCTATCTCACAGATCGATATTTCCGTGTAAGTTTGGGCACATGTTCCTCCAGAACTCATAAAATAAATTGTGGGGTGCCCCAAGGGTCAATTTTAGGTCCAATTCTTTTTAATCTATATATGCTTCCCCTTGGGGACGTCATCAGTAGGCACGGCATCAGCTTCCACAGTTATGCAGATGATACACAGTTGTACATCGCCGTGTCTCCTGAAGACACAGGGCCAATTGATGCTCTTTTTAGCTGTATTTTAGATATTAAGTCATGGATGGCAGAGAATTTCCTACAGCTCAACCAGGACAAAACAGAGGTCTTAGTCATTGGCCCTGAAGGCAAGAGAGAGAAACTTTTACCAAAACTACAAGATTTTAAACCAACACAATGTGTAAAGAACCTGGGCGTCATTTTTGACTCTGAGTTGAATTTTATTCCACATATTAAAAATGTAACAAAAATAGGTTTTTATCATCTTAAGAATATAGCCAGAGTCCGCCCATTTCTCTCTCAAGCTAACACGGAGGTGCTGATGCATGCTTTTATCTCCTGTCGTTTAGACTACTGTAATGCCCTGCTCTCTGGTCTCCCCAAAAAGACCATCTCAAATCTGCAGTTACTACAGAACTCAGCCGCACGTGTGCTGACGAAGACCAGAGGGCGGGCTCACATTACACCGATTTTAAAATCGCTGCATTGGCTCCCCGTGTGCTTCAGGATCGATTTTAAGGTTCTTTTATTAGTTTTTAAATGTCTTAATGGTCTTGGGCCCTCTTATTTATCTGACCTGCTTTTATCATATCAACCCTCGTGGGTCCTGAGGTCCTCCGGCACTGGACTTTTAATTATTCCTAGAGTAAATACAAAAACCCACGGGGAGGCTGCTTTCAGCCATTATGGCCCTCGAATATGGAATAGCCTCCCGGAGAGCATCAGGACTGCAGAGACTGTTGATGTTTTTAAAAGGAGGCTCAAGACTCATCTTTTTGGTTTGGCTTTTAACTGATTTCTTTTAAACTTTTAATTCTTCTATTATGTTATTTTTAGTTCTTATATTTTTATAGCTCTTCTGCACTTCTGGATTTTATCAGTATTATATCTTAAAACCTAATTATTATTATTATTATTTATTTACTATTTATTTATTATTTACTATTTATTATTTATTTATTTGTCTATTTTATCTCTACATTTTTAACTTTCTTAAAGCTTTTAATTTTTATGCATTATACCTGCTTTTTTTTTTTTCTCGTTAGTCTTTTAGTTCTTAGCTTCAGTGTTTCCTCATGGGAGGCCTCCACACTGGGATGTATGCCCGGTCTGCCCGCGGGGGGCGTTACCCTGGAGGCCTCCTGGGCCCGAGGGGCTGGGGCGGCTCTGCATTTAGTGCGGGGTCTGCCCCTGCCCATCGGCGTCTGGGTGGTCTCTGTGGCGGCGCTCTCTGTGGGCTGTGGCGCATCTAGGTGTGGAGGGCTCCAATAGGTGTTTCCCCACATGGTTCCTCAGTGCCCTGCCGTGTCTCAGCACCGTGTTGTGTGTGAGTGTGTGTGTGAGCGCATGTGTATATACATTGTATATTGTGTATGTGTATGTATATATATGTATATATATATATATATATATATGTATGTATATATATATGTGTGTGTGTATATATATGTATATATATTGTTGGTTACACTATGTTTTTTATTCTCTCTGTTGTTTTATTCTTTTATTTTGTGAAGCACTTTGTGTTGCATTTTAAATGGATGAAAGGTGCTATATAAATAAAGTTTGATTTGATTTGATTAAAGAGAAGTTTTGAAAAAGTTAACAATTCACTGCCAGTAGAGAACTGATGAAAAATTTGTCATTTCTGTCTATTGTATTTCCGACAAGAAAAAGACAATACAGCTCAGGTCTTCCAACATTAGCGTAGATGTGACAGTTTCACAAAATGGGCTTGACAGAATACAACTAAATAAGAATGTGAAATAATGAAAACTCTGAATGCAGTTCTACTGTGTGTGATGCACACTGTAATACACAGCTTCAATTCATATGCGATTAGTTAGAAGTAACACCTCTACCACTCTCCAGAAATACCACATTAGTGATAAACCTTGGACTTCCACACATCGCGTATCTGGTTGTGTTCAGATTTTAGTCCGGAACTGAAGTGTGAGATCCTTCATCTTTTGCTTGTAGTCTTCATGAACAGAGAGGCCACTTGCGTCCGCTGCCTGCCGCTTTTTCTCATTGGCTGGAGGAGAGTGAAAGGAGGTGACAACCAATCATAATGTGGGACATGGTTTCAATTTGCGTGAAACGTAAAATGAGAGAGAAATGCTGTGCAGTCCTGTGCAATGTGGGATGCCTGGTCACCCTACCCCTGTCCCTTGCCCAGGCTGCCCCAGTTAAGTCGAGAATAGTGTTATTGGATTGGACTTGTATTGCAGTGGGATTTTGTTTACTTTTTACTGTGCTGGCGTTCCACGTCTGAATTAATACTCATAGTGATATTCTGTTGCTCTTTGCTGTGTTGGGATTTGGTCATTTGTACCTGCCGTAGCAGTATCTTAGTTCATGTACTCAGTGGATTTGTGCTTTTTATATGATCGTCCAGAGGCGTCACTGGGTTTTAAGGACAGGGGGGCTTAGCCCCCAGGAGATGCACAGGATGTGAGCAAACATTTAATTTTACAACTAACAAAAACTGAGAAATTGCTTTTCCACATTAAGATTTAGATCTATTCAGAGATACTTTACTGTATAAATGTTTTACACCACAGTGGCCATGACTTTTGCTCACAATAACTCAGCGAACTTGTGACCAGACCTCAGAGTGAGATTTGGTTTGTGCAGGATGCTGATGGGGGGTCTGGGGGTCCTCCCCCACAAAATTTTGAAAATTACTGATCCTATTTCCTGCATTCTGGTGTATTTTAAGAACATTTTGTTAAAATCTTATTACAGAGGGATAATAAAAAAAACAACACTGAGCCAAAAAAAAAAAAGGCAAAAAAAAAAACTGCAACGGCAGGCAGTATTGAAAATGGTTCTTCATGTAAAATATGGATGAAAGTTCTGTGGCTGGATGTGCACAACACATTTCAGTATTTTCCATAAATATCTGCATAACTGAAATAACTCCAGCAACCACTTTGTAACATTTGTCTTGGAGGATTCTAATGCACAACAGCTTCAATTTGACCACATCAGCAACTAAACAATAAAAAGTGCTTAAGCAAAAGCAAAACATCTTTATAACTTAAGTTATCTATTCACTGAACAGAATTACAATCACACACTACACTCTGTCTCACAGGAGCAGGGTGACATGAACTAAAATCAGGACTAAACCAGATCTGACTAGATATCACAGGAGCAGGGTGACATGGACTAAAATTAGGTCTAAATGAATGAATAACTTATTAACGAGGCCCAAAAATAAATAACAAAGACTGTAAATTCAGAATAAATGGCACAACTGTAAACAGGAACAGGAAAAGAACAGGGAAAAATGAATTTTTGTGAGCCATGTTATACTCCCTGGTGGCTCTTTTTTGAAGCCTTGATGATCTCTGAGGTGGGTTCCCACTTATTGCATGGCTCCAAACCAGCCATTTTAATAGTCATAATAGAGGAGAGTGTTCCCTCTAGAGCCACAGTGTTCCTGGTCTTAGTCTTCTTCAGTCCAACCAGTGAAAACAGAGTCATATTAGGTCCAAAACTAGCAAAATTATTTATTTATTTATGACATATATTTGGACTGGGCGAATTTGGCTTATATATCTCTCTCTTGGCTATCTCCACTTTCCAATCATTACTCTAATAAATAAAAGCTCAAGTTAAATAAGTCTTATATGGTGCACCTGGACTGAAATGTTTCATATATCATATTCATATCAAGTTCCATGAAAATCCAAGACTGTCTGCATCACAAATGACTCTCTCCTGTAAAATCCTTCAGACTCACCTTTCCAGTAGAGGTTTCTCCCCTCTCACTCTCTCTGCTCCTCTGCCCTGACTCCTACAGGTCAATAGGGGTAGTGGAGTGATTATTATTATTATTATTATTATCATCATCATTATTCACATAATCATACGTGAATGAGCTCAGCTCCTGTTTCACTGTGTGCATCTGATGCTGGAGCTGATGCTCCAGAAGGAAGTCACCCCAAAGATAGTATATGGTTAAAAAAAAAAAGAGTGCACACCTAACTCTATGAATACGTTGGCCGACAAGGAAAGCTGAAGCCCCCCTAAAATAGGCCTAATGACGCCACTGTGATCGTTCCTGTCCGTCAGCTTTCCTAGCTCAGTTGTAACCATGCTTTGCTTCCCTTCTCCTATGTGTTCAATTATCCAGTCTGTTTTGAGTTTTTCTTATCTAGCCTGCATTAGTGTTTTGGTCCTGTTCATCTTCCATAGCTGTAGTTCTATTCTTAGTTGCCCTTTCACTTTGTTTTCTCAATTACGCCCTCTAGTGTTCAGTTTTAGTTCTTCCCTTCCCTCAGTTTATTTACCTTCCCCTATCTCTCCCCAGATCTGTTCATTACTTGCATTTCATAATAAATTCCTTGATATTATTATTATTTTTTTTTTTTTTTTGCTGTGCTGAGTTTTCTGTCTGTGCCTGGGTCTCTGACTCCCCGTGACATAATGGACAACTTTAAAATAAGATTATTGTCCTTTAGCTAGACTCGGCAGTCGTCTGGGTCTGGCGCCCAGTCGGGCTGGGCCGCCTGTCGTGTCTTCTTCGTGGGGGTGGCCGCTTTGTGTGGTGTCGTTGGCCTCCCGTGGTTCCTGGCGGCCGTCTGGATCGGGCGCTGCCCCCCGGGTCTCTGCTGAGTCGCGCTGCGTCTCGGCCGTCTCCCGGTGCCCGCGGCGGGTGCTGTGCGGGGTGTTGCCTGGGGGCTCGGGGCGGCGCTGTTCCGGCGTGGCCTGTTGCTCTTCGGCTAGCGGTTGCGGTTGCGGCTCCGGCCTGGTGGGTCTCTGGTGCCCCGTGGTACCCTCTCCTCTCCCCCTCCTCCTCCTTGCCTTTTTTCCCATAGATATATACAAACTTGTTTGTATATTGTATATATCTATGTTTTTCCCCCCTCGCCTCCCTCCTCCCGTCTTCCTCCACCTCCTTGTCCCCTCTCCCTCGCCCCCTCCCTCCTCCCTCCTCCTCGTCCTCCCGCTCTGCTGCCTGTCCTCTCCTTTCTTGTCGTCTCCTCCTCCCCCTCCTTCTCCTACCTTCTGCCCTCCCCCTGGGGGGTGGGGCGGGGGATGGGTGTGGGATGGGAGGGCGGGTGTGGGACGGGGTGGGGGGGCCTGGGGGGGCTGAGGGGGAGGAGGGTAGGGGTAAGGGGACCGGGTGCGGTGCACGGGGGTGTTCTGGCCTGGCCCGCGCCGTCTGCCCGCTGGGGCGCCGGGGCTGGGGGGGGGGGGGGAGTGGGGCTGTGGGCCGGTCTGGCGCCGTGGGGGTCCGCTATGGCCCGTTCTGCTGCGCGGGCCTTGGAGCTCTGGCTGTGTCGGCGGGGGTCGCTCCGGGCTCCTGGGCTGGGTCTCTGCTTGGTGGCTCCTGCGGGGAGGCTGTGTGGACTTCCTTGGGCTGGAGGGGACAGCTCCCTCCTTTTGGTGGAGGTTTTCATGCATGCCAGACTCACCACACCGGCACCTACCAAAACTCAATAGAGTGTGTTCCTCCGGTCGCTGAGTCAGTGGAGGTTGCTGGGTTAGTGTCTGTGGATCTCACTCTGCTTTATCTATCCTTCCTGTGGCCTCCTGACATCTTCATGATTGATCCAGTTGAGATTTTGTCGTATTAGGTGTTTGTGAAGGGTTTTAGATTTGTAAATGGTTTTAAGGTGTGAATTAAAGAGCACAAACAAATAAAATGCACCTTTTCTCTTAGAACACTGTCTATGCCTCACCTTTCTGTCTGTCCTGTTTTTGTTTTATGTTTCACTTGGGTGTGCACAGCCCTCAATGGCATAATGTAGGAAACAGCTTGAAATAAACATGATAGGTTAATTTGCCAAGAGGGCAGGTGATGGTCACAGTCACAAAGAAGAAAAAAATTGCACATGAAGCTTAAGCAATGACACCATGGGTGGTTGGTGTCATTTTTGAGCGGACTTGCAGACAAAAAAAAAAAAAAAGAAAAGAAAAAAAAAGCAAAAAAAAAAAAGCTAGACTCTCCAGAAAAACGCAATTATGCGATCGCATGAATTCCCGCATTAATCACCAAAATGCTGCTGGTTATGCGGGGGTCAATTATTTCCCGAAAGGCCGCATAATCCCTGTAAAACAGCGCATAATTCCCGCAAGAATGTCACATTTCCACGGAAAAAAAAAAGAGAAATATGCGGGTCCCCCTTGATTTCACAATTTCCACATAAAATGAGAAAACTATAACCAATATAAATGGAGTTGTGATTGAGTTTTTACGTGACACCCGGCCTGACGTCATCAGTTCGCGCATTCACACACACACTAGAAGCACGAGCTGATGCGGCGCGTGCGGCGAAAAACAAGAATGGCGAATGCTCAAAGATCACATTTACCTATGAGTATTTCAGCCAGGGACCGGGCAAAACAGTACCCAGATTTACTGCACGAAAGTGGGGGGGAAACTATTTTGCACCCCGTACAACATCGTTCTGAGCACCGAAGAAAATCAACCGTGTTGCAGCACTTCAGAAGCGAGGAAAAACGTAAGGGAAAAGGGTAGCCTAGTAACAGGATGTAGGAGAAGAATCACCTTGTTTTTTTCCCAGTTCTTACATATTTGGCATCTTTTTGCATATTTCACAACTATTCGCATACTTTGCAACTTTCCGCAATTTCCCTGCATAAAATGGCATTAAAACCCCCCATATTTATTCGCATAATCAAGGATTTTTGCCCGTGGAATCAAGGATTTTTGCCCGCGTTTTTCTGGAGGGTCTATTTAGCACATATCAAATAATTTCAATTCATTCCATAAGTGCATTCCTGTTTCTTCATATTTAATTTTTTTCTTTATTCTGTTTTTTTTGCAGTGACTTAGTGCTCTTTTGTAGTTTTTGTGCAGCTAAACCAAAGAGCTGTCTTTGTTAGTTAACAGTGGCAATAAAGATCTATTCTAGTCTACACAAGTTACTTTCATCTCAATGTATCAGTCAGCACAACTTACAGTCATATAGCTTTTTTGTTCATTGTTTAATTAGTTTACTGCACATGCATTCTGTTTTTTCAGATCTATTTGTTTTTTGTGCTTCATAATATGAAGTTTCTGGTTTTAATTTATATGAAATTGCACACGCATGTGCACACACAAAATTGCTGAACACCTCTACTACTCTCTAGCAGTGCCACATCTGGTCCGTCATGGACCCGTCTTCACATACACACAGTGTGTCTGGTCCTGCTCAGATTGTAGTACGGAACTGAAGTGTGGGATCCTTCATCTTTTGCTTGTAGTCTTCATCAAACTCTTCATTCTGAGCCACAGTGAAGTGGTTCTTCCAGTCACCAACCTTCCCTGCAGAACCACAGAGAATCAGTCAGGTCTTTTTGTTCAATGTGAAATGTCAGGGTTTTTTTCCTCCTATTCTCATATTATTGTCCACCATACCTTTTCTCATGAAGGGAGAAATTTTGAAATCCATCACTGGGATTGCGGAATAGTTGACCATCTCATTCTTTTTCATGTTATCAAACTGTGTTCCACCAACTATCATTCTCTTCTCTTCAGCTGAAGGAGACAAACCAAGAAAGGAGCAGAGTTTGTCTATTTCCCGTCCAGTGTCCTAGAAACACAAGGTTGAATATCATCGCTGCATTCCAACCAGATAAAGGAGTACTATAGAAAAGTTGCCTGAATAGATAGACTCACACAAAAACTACCTCAATCATATCTTCATAGAACATGTAATGAATTTTTGGATAAGTCTGCTTCTTCTTCCACCAGCCATTCACGTGGTCGTACCAGGGTCCAAACACCACTGAGGCCACAGAATGACACAAGAAAGTAGTATTGAAAGCAAAGTGGAATAAATGGAATGAATAATATGCACCATAGTATTTCATACTTACCCTTTCCTTCCATGAATTTCTTGAAGAAGCTGTTCCAGTCTCCAGGAGCTGGCTGAGCCTGGTTCATGCGATCAAAGTGGTAATAAGACACCATGTTGTCTTTTGCGTTGCGGGCTACATAGACAATCTGGAGAAGAAGAAAACACATCATACTTAACCAGAACCAGACATATTTTAAATTCTAATATTTTTTGTTGATGTTTTTTTCCCTTCAAATAAATTATGATAGGCTTCTGAACCTGTTTGTTCGCACAACATCAGTATTATCCAGTATTCATTGATATTAGTACAACGAAGAGGCTACTGTACCCGGCAGTTTTGCTCCCAAAAGGACTTTGGCACTAACTGGTTTGGCAAATGAGTTTTAATCAGCCGAGGGGAGGTGAGAAGATTGTCTGCTTGCTCTGTTCCTGTATGAAGAGATGAAAATGGAGTAAGCGAAACCCTGATCATATGAAGTACTCCTGTGGTGTCGTAGAAATATGATAAAAGACAAATGGATTTAAGATATCGGTAATAGCCAAATAAAGATGCAGTGATGGTTTAATAAGTCCTGGTTTTAAATACGGTGGTTTTGGTTGACACTAACCTGACATGTTAGGTGGGATGTGGATCTCCAAGAAAGGCACTCTATCATAGATAGGAATGGTTTTGTGACGCTCCGTCTGACCAAAATGCAGCAGGTCAAGGATTTGGGAGACCCATGTGGTCCCTGGAGAGAGAGAGAGAAAAAGGTAAAATGAGGTAGTAAGGTGACATAATCCCTTAGACACACATTTTATGAGCTACAAAGCCTTTTACACATGATTGTAGACTGACCTGCTTTGATATATGTCGCAATAAGTATATCGTCTGGCCTGGCCTGAAAGTTTTGAATGTTCTCCCAGTTGTCAGTGAAAATTTTGGTCATTGAGATTCCATGGAAATCAACCAACTCCGGTCGAATGGGTGCATCCATCTTTAAAAGTAAAGAAGGAAATTATTCCCAAACTATAAATATATGATCACTGATTAGAGGAAAAAGGGAAAGTCATGTTGTCTGTTGTAGATAGTGAAGTCAGGTTGTCTTAGATGCTTTTAACAGTCATTCATTTAAAAATAATGAAAGGAGACAACAAATATTTAACAGTCCAAAAGTACAGGCGTTTAAAGACAAAATCTCATAAAACAAACGCACAAACATTGGTGTTGACTGAGGAAAAGAGGGCCTGTAGGGTCTGTTGGTGAAGATGGCGGCGCGTGTGCACACAGCGGTTTGAAGCTCTCGGCTTTTTTTCTATTTTTTCTATTTATGTGCCTTTGTTTTGTTTGGACAGTTACCTGTAGCAGCAATAGTGTACAGTTGGGTTAAACTGTTAGAGATGGGGGAAAATGCACACCACCAAACATCTTCAAAGCTGGATTTTATTCCACCAGAGATTCAGTGAACTGATCGACAGCTTTGTGGCAATTGTTACCAAGACCTGGCTGGACAACAACATCCCAGACGCGGCAGTGGAGCTAGCCAAGCTAAAAGCAGTTTTCCCCAAATTTCACCGCTTCATAAACTTTCCCACGAGAGACAATAACATCCTGGATCGGGTTTACTGTAACATAGCTGGGGCATACAAGGCTGTTGCAGCACCACACCTGGGCATGTCAGATCACGCCTCTGTGGATCTGATCCCAGCTTATAAACCTCTGATCTGTAGGGCGAGAACATACAGGTATGGACTGATGAGGTGTCCTTGGCATTACAGGACTGCTCTGAGTGCAGTGACTGGGGAGTGTTCAAGGAGGGCACATATCTAGATGGATACACATCATCGGTTCTGTCGTATCTGAAGTTCTGTACTGATGCTGTCCTGCCCACAAAGACCACCAAGGTTTTCCCAAACCAAAAACCATGGCTGAATAGCACAGTGAAGCCTCACTCAAAGTCTGTGATGCCACCTACAGGTCAGGTGACAAGCTGGCCTACAGCAGGTCCCAGAAAGAACTGAAAGAGGGCATTCAATTGGAAAAGTGCAGGTACAAACAGCACATTGAGGAGCACTTTGCTAATAACAACCCATAAAGTATGTGGAGAGGCATTAGGACCATAACAGACTATAAGTGCACTAATCAGCTGGTTATCCACGATTCCACTCTATGCTCGTGTCCATTTACCCCGACTGGAGGAACAGCATCAGTCTCTGGTCCTGCAGCTGCACCCAGTGAGCTCTTCCACGAAGAGAATCTATACCAACAAAGCTGAAGGACAAGATAGGGTGTCGGGTCGTACTCTGAAATTGCAAGCTGACCAACTGGCAAGAGTTTTTCTGGACATTTTCAACCTGTCCCTACGGCTTGCCACAGTCCCCGTTAGCCTCAAAACCTCCATCATTATGCCTGTACCTAAAAAAGTCTGCAGTCAGCTGCCTGAATGATTACCGTCCTGTCGCTCTGACTCCGGTGATTATGAAGTGCTTTGAGAGGATCATCCTAAAGCACATCAAGGACGTCATCCCTGCTGGTCTGGATAGCAGTTCGCCTACATCGAGAACAGATCAACAGAGGATGCTGTCTCCATGGCACTTCACACGGCCCTGACCCACCTGCAGCTTCCTAATACCTACATTAGGATGCTCTTTGTGGACTTCAGTTCAGCTTTTAATACGGTGTGCCCGGACAAACTGACACTGAAGTTCAAATAACTTGGAACTATCCGCATCGCTGTGTCACTGGATCGGGGACTTCCTCACCAACAGGCCTCAGATGGTGACAATGGGAGACAGTACGTTCTCCACACGGGTCCTGAGCACAGGAACACCACAGGGCTGCGTGCTCAACCCAGCCCTCTTCACACTCTTCACCAGCGACTGCACTGCCATCCACTGCACAAACATGGTCGTGAAGTTTGCCACTGACACCACCGCAGTGGGTCTCATATCAGACAATGATGAGACCCACTACAGAGAGGAGATTCAGCACCTTATTCAGTGGGGTTCAGACAACAACCTTGTTCTGAACACCAACAAGATCTAGGAGGTCATTGTGGACTATAGGAGGTCCAGGAGGACAGAGCCCGCTCCTCTCCTCATCAAAACGGAAGCAGTGGAGCGTGTTGACAACATCAAATTCCTGGACGTCCACATTACATCTGACCTGACCTGGTCCCTGAATAAAGCTCACCGAGTGAAGAAGGCTCAACAAAGACTCTTCTTCCATTAGGAAGCTGAAACATGCTGGTCTCTCCCCTCAGCTCCTGGCAAACTTCTACAGGGCAACCATATAAAACATCCTCTGTCTTGGTGCAACAGTGTGGTACAGGAGCTGCAGCTCAGGACAGAAAGATCTTATCTAGGCGGTGAAAACAGCACAGGGGATTGTGGGAAGTCCTCTTCTAGACCTGGGCTGAATCCCAAACTGCCCCCTACACACTATCCCTACACACTACCCCTCCGTTTGCGCGTTCCTGCAGAGGGTCCTCCATATTAAGGGCCATCCCAAACCGCGTAGTGCGGAGGGGGAGTGGACTGTTCAGCCCTTAAATAGCGAGTCTGCATCGATGCTCACTCTGGACAACTTTTTCAGGAAGTGCAACGTCGAAATGGAGGAGGAAACAACATATCGATGTAAGTTCCACATGCGTCCATTATTTCTCCCACGCCTTTTTCACAATGACAGAACATCACAAAAAGAGTGGTGAAAAAAGATAAAACAAAAGAAACAAATCTTCTTCTCTGCTGACGTTTGATTTAATTGTGCACCCCCTGACACCTTAAAATTTGAACACAACTGACAGAATTCATTTATTCATTCATTTGTTGGATTTGAAATGCCAGATAATAGGATTGGAAAAATGTGAGTGAAAAAAAAGTGGGACACTTTC
Source organism: Acanthochromis polyacanthus (assembly GCF_021347895.1). Taxonomy (NCBI): domain Eukaryota; kingdom Metazoa; phylum Chordata; class Actinopteri; family Pomacentridae; genus Acanthochromis; species Acanthochromis polyacanthus. The sequence goes on from NC_067118.1 coordinate 29,893,412, forward strand.
GTCTTCTGGAAGCAGCAGCGATCCTTGTTAGTTGCAATCTGTGCCACAGTGCTACAGCCATACACAGTAGGCGTCTTTGTGTTACCATGGCGATGACGTCTTCCGTTTTCCGGTGAGGCGACAGGGCGTCCCATTCCTGACGATTGTATTTATACCCTGCCCCTTGAGTTAAAGTGCCCTCCACAGCTGCGAGTGTGACTTCTTTTGGAGTGACACTTGGTAGTGTAGGGGGAGTGTGTAGGGGGCGGTTTGGGATTCAGCCATTGACTGAGTATACGCAGGCCGGATCAGAGGAAGGCCCGACGTATCGCTGCTGACCCCATCCATCCGGGAAATGGACTGTTTGTTCCGCTTCCCTTGGGCAAACGGTACAGAAACATAAAAACTCTGACCTCCAGACTGAAAACAGTTTTTTTTCCAGACCTGTACAATCCATCCCCCCCTACACACACAAGCAGACACACTGTGTGCAATAAAGTCTTGCACTGGACGGCACTTTACACTCCTACTGCTCATGTGCACTAACATTGTTTATATATTTATATTTTTGAGGATTTAAAAAAAAAAGTATATAGTGTGCCATTTTCTATTTTTTATCTATAGCTCGGAGTTACCAAGCGTAATTTCACTGTGTGGAAACACAATGACAATAAAGATTCTTGATTAATAAATCAAGAATCTTTATCTCATAAAACAAACAAGCAAACATTGGTGCTGACTGAGGAAAAGAGGGCCTAAAACCTTTAAAGGTTTGTAAAAGCAGCTGAAGCTCCACAACTCTTTCGTGCACTTCAAACACGTCCATTCACAAATCCTTTGTCATTAATTCAGCATTACATGCTTAGCATGATGAAAATAAAACAGTAGAATAAAACAAAAGTTGGTGTTGATATCAGACATACCTTGTCTTGATCAAAGGATATTCTGTTTGCTGCTGGTTTTCTGTCTGTCTTCTCTGGCTCCAATGTTTCTCTGACCTGTGTGGTGTTTTCTTTACCCTCTTTTCTTGTTACATAACTCTCTTGTGGCAGAAAGCATTCACTTCCAGATGTGAGACGAAAGTTTAGCTCCTCCCAGGCCATAGACTTTTCCTGACCACTTTTATCTCCAGTTTTATCATAAACATACAAAGCACACAAAATAATTGTGTATTTATTTGTTGAGACAAAATGTAATCATGGCTAAAATAGTACAGAGAGTCTCAGAGTACAAGTACTGAATTTGATTCAATGTAGCCTTTAAACATAATGAGACTGAACTGGTGAGCAGAATAACCAGAATAATTTGATATGTTTGATGTGGAAATTAAACACAGTTCCATCATCTCTTAGTTCCTGTCTTTACTGAATAACAACAAAGTGTTGGATTATTCTGCTGGGGTGCAGCTGATTTTGCTGAACTTGGAGAAGTCAATTTTACACACTGTGCTCTTCCAATCTGGAATAACAAGCGAAGCAATGTTAAGTTTACGTCATTTTTGTCATTTTTTTATTTTAAGTATTTTATTTGTGTGTCTTTTTACTCCGTTACTTTGTTGGTGAGGTCTGTACCTCAGTGTAATCCTGAGTTAAAATAAATGTCGAACAAATGAATGAATGGATTAATTTACCTGAGTGTGTAGAGGTGTAGTCATGTGACATGCAGATGTGTGGTTGTGGTCAATGAATATGTGCAAATGAAAATACAGTATCAGCAATAAAATATAATAAGATTTGAAAGGCATGTAAAAACAGGCTATAAATGTGACCTATGACCAACACCTGAATGTGACCTGAAATTACTCTTGGACCGAGGTCAGAAACAGACGTTCACTTGTAGTACCTTATGTAAAACAAATCATAACCAATAAGAGGCCTTCTTGCCAAGCATAATAAAACAGATTGGATTAATGAAACCAAGCTCTATGCTCCTTTGTAAGTTAAACCCTGACAATCACTGTCTTCACAGAGCGCATGTTTCATCTACTTGCATGTTTGCCATTGTTTCTCCTTTAGCGTGTCTTTGTGGTTGCACTAGTTACATGAGAAGAAAAGCTGAAGCACATTACAGCATTTTCAGTGAGTGAATAATTGATTGAAATGCCACTTTTAGAAAGTAAAATTCTTTAACAATACTTTACTTTCAAGTCAAAACAAGTCCAGTTAGAGCAAAGAGCGTATTTCCATAAGGACACAATCAGCTGGAAAAGGACAAGACACATGCTGCGTATATACACCCCACTCCAAAAGTATTGGAAGCAGTGAGGCCAATTCCTTTATATTTTTTCTATAGAGGTGTAACCAACAAGAAATCCAGAAGGTTGTTGATGGGTGAAAAACAAGCAATTGTGAAGCTGAGAGAATAAGAAAAATCGATGAGAGCCATTGCACAAACATTGGCCATATCCAGAACAATCATTTAGAATGTCCTGAAGAAGAAATAAACCACTGGTGTACTGTAACAGATGTTAAACGGGTAGACCGAGTAAAACAGCAGCAGCTGACAACAGAAACATTGTTAGAGCTGTAAAAAAAAAAAAAAAAAAAACACCCTAAAACTACTGTTAGTAACATCAGCAACAACTTCCAGAGGACAGGAGTGAAGGTATCAAAATCTACTGTTCCAAGAAGAATTTGTGAACAAAAGTACAGAGGCTACACCAGAAAATGCAAGCTATTTTGTCATGGCCCCTCCCTCCTCTGCACTTCCAGCTGGCAGCCCTGGTGGATTGGACTCAGCTGTGGTGAGAGCACAGGTGAGTTCAATCAGTGATCAGGGGCAGTTAAAGCCTGGCTCGCCCCACCACTCCCTGCTGGATCATTGCTCCTGTTGGCTCCCTGTGAGCCACACTCTGCCCTGGCCTGCTTCAGCTCTGGACTCTCCCTGCCTGCTCTGTTCCTGGAGCTTCCCCCACCCCTCTGTCCCTGTCCTCTGACCCCTGCCACTGAGCCCCGTTCTCGCTGCATATTTGCAGCCCCGCGCTCTCCCCTGCACGCTCCGCAGCCCCATCGCCCGCCGCCACTACCTGTTGGCTTTCTAGACTGCCTGCCTCCTTCCTTGTTCAGACTTGTGGGTTGTGAGTTCAGCCATTTTGTTTAAGTTTAGCTCTTTGCCCATGTAGTGGCCCATTTAGTTTACGATTCCTTGTTCTGTTAGTGCTCTGTTTGGTTCTTTGTTAAATTCATTGTTTTTTGCATGAAGTTTGGTTGCCTTGGTTAGTTCAATCTGTGATTAGTATTTCTTTAAAAAATAAAATCCATGTTGCAGTCGTAGTCTGCCTGCCATCTGTGGTGCCTGTACTCTTTGGGTTCAACCCCCTGGGTCTTTGACATATTTATTAGCAAGACGAATAGGAAGGCCAGGCTGGAATTTTCCAGAGAGTACGGAGAGCCTCAAATTTTGGGACAAAGTTTTATAGACTGATGAGACAAAGACTAACCCTTTTAAAATGAAGGAAAAGCTAAACTTTGAAAGAAAGAAAGGGATCTATTCATGATCCCATACATACAAGTTCATCTGTAAAACACAGTGGAGGTGACATCATGGCTTGTGCTCTTCTGGGACTGGCTCATGAATCTTCCTTGATGATGTAACACATGATGGCAGCAGCAAAATGAACTTGGAAGTGTACAGAAACATTTGGTCTGCCAATTTAAAGAAAGATGCAACCGAACTGATTGGAGAATCTTTCATCGTGCAGCAACATAATGACCCACAACACACTGCCAAAACAACAACGGAGTTCATCAGGGGCAAGAAATGGAAGACCCAAATGTCTTCATTCTACAGCAAAAATAAAGGAATTGGCCTCACTGTTCCAACACTTCGTACGGGAGCGGATGTTCCCCATCAACACTAAAAAAAAACAAAGTAAAATTTGCAAAAGATAAATCAAAACTGTTTGACTTTTCTTTATTCTTAATGTAAAGGCATGGCATTATTTTCCTGAGTTACTCCTCTGACCTCAAATAACCTCCAGATTTAAGATAAGGCTCATAACTGAATTATTAACCAGAAAGTACGCAAATGTGGAGTGGACCAGCAGAATATTGTCTGTGTATGACCTTACTGCTGATTACTTTTTAACTGCAATATGTTTCAGTGCAGCGCATTTTAGTGTGTTTCCTTGAGCAGATACGTGTCTTCAGAGGCATTAAGTACACTCACCATATTGAACCTGTAGCTTTTTTTTATTCACTATTGACTTGTCAGGAATTTCAAGATTCAAAAAAGTGTTTGCTGTGTAAAACTCACTTTACCATGCTGCACAATTTCCTGCAAAGACTGACAGAGTCTGATTGGACCATTCTGATTCAAACCACTGCATTCAAGTCAGACAAATCTGGTAAAATCAGGTCATCCAACATCAGCATAGATGTGACAGTTTGACAAAATGGGCATGATAGAATACAACTAAATAAGAATGTGAATAATCAAAACTCTGAACACATCTTAAATTTAAACAATTCAAACCGATTGCATGATGCTTAATTGAGACAAAGCTTCATCAGAAGTTCAGTCGGTCACAAAAGAGACACATCGGTATCATCTGTTGATCTTCAGTTTATTCACAATAAACTCCAACAGTCCTGCTGTGTGTGATCCACACTGTAGTACACAGTTTTAATTTATATCTTATTAATTAGTATTAACACCTCTACTACTCTCCAGAAATGCTACATTTAGGTTTGGTGTGTGTGTGTGTTTGAGCAAGGTGGACCATTTCTCCACAACAGGAGCTGGCAGCACCACACAGTGCTCGTCATACAGGGCATCCATGTCCACCAACTTCCTCCTCCTTCCAGATTGTCCCATCCTCTCTCTCTCCAGCAGCAGCACAGTATCATGGAAAATCTTCAGCACATTGCTGAGGAAGGACAGGTGGGCCTAAGAGAAGTAAGGACAATCAGTGCTACTGTAGTTTTAGCATATTTTCATTATGCTTATGTGTTCATTATCCTGAGGTTTTTCTATGGATAATGAAATAACTTGATTTGTTTCAAATATAAAGTGCCATAACAAAAAATGAAAAAGTTAAAGTGCAATAAATTTAATTATCTGCAGCTTAAGGAGTTTCCCATCACCATCCTGATTGGCTTTAAACAGCAGCCACAGTGACTTTGGGCACTGCTCCTTTCCCAGTGACAGGAAGTAGCTTTTGACTGCTACCCAGCTGTTAGGAAGTCTCTTCACTGCAGGCCACAGACTTAACCATCTCGTGGGAAAATGTCCCCACATAGACTGGTATTCTTCCCCTACAAAACCAAACAGTGATTTCAATTCTTCTGTGCGTTTTGCAGATGGTGATGAGTGACTGAAGGTTTTGCTCACCACACACTCAATGTCAATGCTCGACTTTTCTCACTGTTGTGGACAATGTGTGCCATGCAGTTTGCCTTTATGATATCACTGTTGTCCCCTTTCAGCTTCTGGAACACTGAGTTGTTTCTCTGGTAGTTTATACTCGCCTAATCAGCAGTGTATGCTGAAATAATTTCAAGTCTCAAGCCATTTTCTTTTAACTTGCCTGTCATCTGGTGGTGGATTGTAGCAGCTGACACACCACTATCCTCAAAGAAGTTAAGGATTTTATTTGCAAACCCAACTCTGGCATCCAGTGACTTCAAGACAGTCTGAAGAGTTTTGTGGTGCCATGATTAGAAATGTCTGAAGCCACCAAAAAGAATGGCGTGCGGGCTGTGGAGACATACAGGAGATGATGATTAGTGTAAACACAAAAATGTTTATTGGACAGAATTACTTAACACAAACACATACACCAGTGGCATCATTAGGTCTATTTGAGGGGGGCTTCAGCCCCCCTAAAATATTCTCAAGCCCCCCTAAATAATTTTATGTTCATTTATTTTTAAAAAAAAGTTTTTTTTTTTTTTTACAAAAAAAGTACCAAAAAGTTCCATGTAATGTGACCAGAATATGAGTTTAAATACATAATCACATAACCAGTCATTTTTTAACTTAGATACGATCATAAATCTCTTCACTTCATAGTGGAAGGTAGAGTCTGAGTCGGTGCGTCGTTATCCAGTCCATTCCACTTGTTCATATGGAGCACGCCCACATCACTGAAATCCAGTCCACGTTTTTCCTGCAACCTAGGCTGCTCTCGGTACGTGCAGCACAACGAGCACACAGAACGGAGGAGACCAGCATTAGGAGAACGTGAACAAGAATGGATATGCGAAATGTTTTCAGGAGAGTAAGTATTCATCACTGCTGATAGTAACAATAAGTTAGCTCCAGCCCCCCAGCTAACAGCAGAAAGTCCCATGTAATTAATGAACCAAATGCTCCCTGTTTGACAAATAAAAACCTGGCTTGTTCACTCTGTAGGAGAGAGTCCCTGTAAAGGAGGCAGCATGAGATGCTGCTGTATCTCTGTGCACGTCTTAACTTTGTTGTTCTGCGGTCAAAAGTTACATTTCAGCTCTAAAAGAACACTGCTACTTAGCTAGCTAGTTAGTCTGAAATGCCCTGTGAAGGTTCTGGTTGTTCATAGAGTTAGGTGTGCACTCTTTTTTTTTTTTTTTTTAACCATATACTATCTTTGGGGTGACTTCCTTCTGGAGCATCAGCTCCAGCATCAGATGCACACAATGAAACAGGAGCTGAGCTCATTCACGTATGATTATGTGAATAATGATGATGATGATGATAATAATGATAATAATAATAATAATAATAATCACTCCACCACCCCTATTGACCTGTAGGAGTCAGGGCAGAGGAGCAGAGAGAGTGAGAGGGGAGAAACCTCTACTGGAAAGGTGAGTCTGAAGGATTTTACAGGAGAGAGTCATTTGTGATGCAGACAGTCTTGGATTTTCATGGAACTTGATATGAATATGAAATATGAAACATTTCAGTCCCGGTGCACCATATAAGACTTATTTAACTTGAGCTTTTATTTATTAGAGTAATGATTGGAAAGTGGAGATAGCCAAGAGAGAGATATATAAGCCAAATTCGCCCAGTCCAAATATATGTCATAAATAAATAAATAATTTTGCTAGTTTTGGACCTAATATAACTCTGTTTTCACTGGTTGGACTGAAGAAGACTAAGACCAGGAACACTGTGGCTCTAGAGGGAACACTCTCCTCTATTATGACTATTAAAATGGCTGGTTTGGAGCCATGCAATAAGTGGGAACCCACCCCAGAGATCATCAAGGCTTCAAAAAAAAGCCACCAGGGAGTACAACATGGCTCACAAAAATTCATTTTTCCCTGTTCTTTTCCTGTTCCTGTTTACAGTTGTGCCATTTATTCTGAATTTACAGTCTTTGTTATTTATTTTTGGGCCTCGTTAATAAGTTATTCATTCATTTAGACCTAATTTTAGTCCATGTCACCCTGCTCCTGTGATATCCAGTCAGATCTGGTTTAGTCCTGATTTTAGTTCATGTCACCCTGCTCCTGTGAGACAGAGTGTAGTGTGTGATTGTAATTCTGTTCAGTGAATAGATAACTTAAGTTATAAAGATGTTTTGCTTTTGCTTAAGCACTTTTTATTGTTTAGTTGCTGATGTGGTCAAATTGAAGCTGTTGTGCATTAGAATCATCCAAGACAAATGTTACAAGTGGTTGCTGGAGTTATTTCAGTTATGCAGATATTTATGGAACATACTGAAATGTGTTGTGCACATCCAGCCACAGAACTTTCATCCATATTTTACATGAAGAACCATTTTCAATACTGCCTGCCGTTGCAGTTTTTTTTTTGCCTTTTTTTTTTTGGCTCAGTGTTGTTTTTTTATTATCCCTCTGTAATAAGATTTTAACAAAATGCTCTTAAAATACACCAGAATGCAGGAAATAGGATCAGTAATTTTCAAAATTTTGTGGGGGAGGACCCCCAGACCCCCCATCAGCATCCTGCACAAACCAAATCTCACTCTGAGGTCTGGTCACAAGTTCGCTGAGTTATTGTGAGCAAAAGTCATGGCCACTGTGGTGTAAAACATTTATACAGTAAAGTATCTCTGAATAAATCTAAATTTTAATGTGGAAAAGCAATTTCTCAGTTTTTGTTAGCTGTAAAATTAAATGTTTGCTCACATCCTGTGCATCTCCTGGGGGCTAAGCCCCCCTGTCCTTAAAACCCAGTGACGCCTCTGGACGATCATATAAAAAGCACAAATCCACTGAGTACATGAACTAAGATACTGCTACGGCAGGTACAAATGACCAAATCCCAACACAGCAAAGAGCAACAGAATATCACTATGAATATTAATTCAGACGTGGAACGCCAGCACAGTAAAAAGTAAACAAAATCCCACTGCAATACAAGTCCAATCCAATAACACTATTCTCGACTTAACTGGGGCAGCCTGGGCAAGGGACAGGGGTAGGGTGACCAGGCATCCCACATTGCACAGGACTGCACAGCATTTCTCTCTCATTTTACGTGTCACGCAAATTGAAACCATGTCCCACATTATGATTGGTTGTCACCTCCTTTCACTCTCCTCCAGCCAATGAGAAAAAGCGGCAGGCAGCGGACGCAAGTGGCCTCTCTGTTCATGAAGACTACAAGCAAAAGATGAAGGATCTCACACTTCAGTTCCGGACTAAAATCTGAACACAACCAGATACGCGATGTGTGGAAGTCCAAGGTTTATCACTAATGTGGTATTTCTGGAGAGTGGTAGAGGTGTTACTTCTAACTAATCGCATATGAATTGAAGCTGTGTATTACAGTGTGCATCACACACAGTAGAACTGCATTCAGAGTTTTCATTATTTCACATTCTTATTTAGTTGTATTCTGTCAAGCCCATTTTGTGAAACTGTCACATCTACGCTAATGTTGGAAGACCTGAGCTGTATTGTCTTTTTCTTGTCGGAAATACAATAGACAGAAATGACAAATTTTTCATCAGTTCTCTACTGGCAGTGAATTGTTAACTTTTTCAAAACTTCTCTTTAATCATTTGCAGACCAAATTTCCTGGGTGTCATTTACTTTAACTTGTACAAGCTTACGATGACAACAGGTGAGTGTCTAAAATACCACTTGGGAGCTGATCAGAACAGATTTGTAAATCAACTCATCTCGTCTCCCTCAATACAGATGACTTGTGGAAGCCATTTCTGAAACTGTTTACTGGAACTGCGTGTGAAAAACTCAATAGAAATTGAATGCATAACATTTGATATCTTAAATCTCCAGAACATCAGATTTTATTGTATTTTTTTATAGAGATGAATTTCCCTTTGAGACCAGAACCGACCCAGACAACTGGAACGGAGTTCAGAACTTTCAGGCCAGACCAAATAATATACTTATTGCAACAAGCATGAGCAAGACGTGGCATATTCTGAATTAATGCATGTTGGTCAAGGACTGGGAACATCTAGAGTTGTTTTCTTTTCCTCCCTCTGTTTTATATGGAGTACATTGATCTCCTACACCCTTGACTTGCTGTATCTTGGTCAGAAATATCAAGAGTGTCAGGAAACCATAACTATTTGTCAGGAACTACGCTTCAGCCCCCTGTCTGTCTTTCTCCTCTTGTTCAGACTATTGCAGGGATTGGAGACAGCTAGATTGACTGGCTCCCCTGTGAACAATCACCATGTGCCATAAAAGCCCACTTCATTCATCCCCTCTCTGCCAGACCATAGACATGTTCACCCTGTATTCCTGCTGGTCCCCCAACAGCTCCCTTTCTTGAGTACCCTGTTTTGTAAGCTCAGTTAAGTTCTTACATCAGAGGTTTTCTTAGATTTCCCTTATGTTGTTAGTTCAGAGTTTCTGGAAGCTGTTGTAGTTTTGCCTGTTTTTTTGTTGTTTTTTTAAAATTTTGACTGATGTTTAGTTCAGTTTTCCCCAGAACTTAGTTGTCCCAACCTGAATTGGTTTGAGTTTGTTTCTGGTAAATCTTTTTGAATACTCCGTCAGTCTCAGTCTACTCTTTGTGTGTGGGCCTGGGTTCTAAGAGGTTGGTCTAAAAAGATACCACCAGGTTAAAAAGTTACTGAGTAAAATAACTGAACAAATACTGGGACAATGTACGGGACTTCAAATCAAGACCACATCATATTCTTATAGTTACTTATCCTAAAGCAGTCATTAATCAGGAAGTACGCAAATGTAAAGTGGACTAGCTCTCTTTTTTAACTGCAATACATTTCAGTACCTCTGAGTCCACAGAGACCAGAGATCTTTCTGCATGGAGTTTGCATGTTCTCCCTGTGCATGCGTGGGTTTTCTCTGGGCACTCCGGCTTCCTCCCACAGTCCAAAAATATGCTGAGGTTAATTGGTTACTCTAAATTGTTCGTAGGTGTGAATGAGAGTGTGATTGTTTGTCTGTGTATGTAGCCCTGCGACAGACTGGCGACCTGTCCAGGGTGTCCCCTGCCTTCGCCCGAGTCAGCTGAGATAAGCTCCAACACCCTCAGCGACCCTAGTGAGGATAAAGCGGTGTATAGAGAATGGATGGATGGATATAACGTCTGCTATACATCAGTTCAAAAGGTGTTAGTCTGTTTGTGGATGGTATTATTTGCATGTTGATGACCACTAAGGGCAGGCAATATACCCAGTTCTTTCCTGTCTCTTCCATGGTTTTCCTTCATTTGTTTTTCAGGATGTCATTGTGTCTCTCCACTAACCGTGCACACTGTGGGTAATAAACACAGTGATTGGTCAGCTCTATTTTAACATTCTGAGCCATCAATTATATTGCATTATTGACAAAATTCCTTCCATTATCACTGTAGATGCTTTCAGGTAGAGTCCGGAATCAATGTGGAGAAGCAGATTTTAGCGGTTATGTTGCAAAAAAGTGGAACAAACTGCCAGTGGACATTAAACTTTCACCAAATGTAGACACTGTTAAATTCAGGTTAAAAACATTTCTTTTCTCATGCGCCTGTCCGTGAAATCTGCACAATATTGTTTAACTATCTGCACATCACTGTTGTGGGAAATGGTGTGTTTTATAATTTGCTAAGAGTGCATATTAAAGAGTTGTATTGGTTCTGAGGAATAGGAAGGTCAAGAGCATCATTACCACGGTGTGACTGTAATGAAACAAAGAAGAAAAGTCCAGCTTTATTTTACTTATTACTCATGTGTTTGAATGCAAGAATGATCAAGACATAAGGTGATTGATAATGAAAGTACAGACAGTTTTTGATAATAAAAATACAGACAGTTTTTGACGTCAGCCGTAATCAGTAAAGAACATAAGCTTGTTGTGTATGCAGTTTCTAATATTGCTTTGTAGGGGTGAAGTCATTCCTACGTGAGCGATAATGACAAAACATCTGCTGTGAAAGAGGAGAATGGACCAAAGCAGTACTGGAGGGGGCAGCCAGCAACTTGACCTAGATAGCTACATACGCTGTTAGAGTATAAGAAGACTGGCCAGGTACAGTTAGCGGTCCGATTCCATCCGAACTGACCGAGCACTTGTTGTTGGTTAGGGACAGAGGATTCAGGCCCAGAGCTCTGTATCGCACATTCAATTTTGCTGTAATAAATACTTTCGATTTTAAGAAAAAGTCTCCTGACTACTCCATCAAAAGAACTGGGTGGAAATAGCCTTACACATATTCTGTTGGCTTGGTTAATTGTAGAATAGACTGAATTCCAACACTAATGCTCTTACCGTTTCATGTAAAGCACTTTGAAATGTCTTGGACATGAAGGGTGCTATTCAAATAAACTTGCCTTGCCTCCATTTCAGACATGTCTTAGTCCATGGCTCAATAGTGCAACAAATCTAGAAAGGTTGTTTCATAGGATGAGTTTTCTTTCTGGTCATTTGTATATGCCATCTTCTTGTTTTCCTCCTTTGTTTATCCATTTTTGTTTTTCTCAGGTGGGAGACACTTTCTGCATATCTTTTAGCACTTCCTGATCTACAAATTTAGGGATGTCTCAACTTTAGCACTTCTTTAAAGGCTGCTTGTTTAGCTGCTGTGTCTGCTTTAGCATTACCACGTGAGACAGGGTCATTTTTACCTGTGTGCGCTGTACATTTACACATATGTAAATATACAACACCTAATACTAACAGAATAAGATCTTTGTGGTTTATGTCTTTGATGAGGTCTAAATGATGATTTAGAAGTTATGTGGATTGGTCCCATTCTTTTCATTACTTCTACATCTGATTTCTTTTTTGGCCAAAGCTGCTGTGGGACCTTTGCGAAGGCATTTTCTTATTTGTCTGCTCATGCAAGTATTTATCAGTATCTTGACCTTGGTCCTTCTCTCAGGTGTACACCGCTTTTTGCATGTGTTGTCCAGTTTAGTCAGCAAAAATGTACTTTCAAGCAGGGGCTGTAAAAACAGCCATCATTAATTTTCTTCCAATCTAGGGCTCCTTTCTCTCGTTTCACAAATTTCCGCAGATCTCTCCATTTTATGTCGTAGCTCTGTAAGAGCAAAACATATAACGTTGCCATGGCCGAATTTTTATCCACGTTCCTCATGTCTGGTTTGAGAGTACAGCTAGCAACACAATTTACTTTCTCATCCCAGTACAAGTCTGGAGGTGCAGTTTGTGTTTGAAAAACTTTCCCTCAGTGCTCCTCATCTTGCCCTGACATGTATTGTTAATACATTGTGCAGTGCAAATCCTCAGCCTTCACTGTGTCAGTGCCAGAGGGAAATCTCTTTTTCACTGTCTGTGTTAGAGCAGTTGTAACTGAGCTAGGCCCTGTTGCTGTTGGATCTAAGCTGTACCAATAGTAGAGTTTATTCTCACCTTCTACTACCAGACACTGTATCATCCTGTGAGCTTTCATGCCTCTCTCAGTTGGAACTGTTGCAATGTTTAAACTTTGCATCATGTCTTCCCCTAAAAGCTTACATGGACATACTGTACTTTAGACAACACAGTCTGCTCAGATTAGGGATGTGCGGACTAGTCGTTTAATCATTTAACCGCCTACTCATTTATTAAACGTTTAGTATTTTACTAGTCGGTTAAACGCTAGTGTGCCCCCCGCCCCCGGCACAGCCACGCTTCGCGGCCCCCGGTCCTGACAGGGCGCCGCCATGCAGCTCTATGCTCGGGCGTGCGCCGCACGCTCGTCCCGTCTGGGCTACCTGGTTGATCCTGCCAGTAACACATGCTTGTCTCTTTTTTCAACCCCCGCTATCCCCCTCATCATTAGCGGTTTTTTGACCACTCCAGCTACACCCACCACGCCCCCTCCTGCCACCCCGAAGCAAAGCATCGGCTCCAGTATGTGCTGATCATGGACTGTCATAGCGCACCGACCCGCTGCCGTTATCCACAGACGCAGCGGCACTTTCTGTCTCAGTGGACAACTGAACATCTTCATCAGAGGGTGAATATTCCACTTCAGAATATGAGTAAGCCATTACTTGACAAAGTACTTTGTCAGCGTTGACCAGACCTCTCGGTATGGTGAGTTTTCTCACTCTAAAATGTGCCGTCTTGCGCTCTGATGTGCTCCGACGGCGAGTCTCATCTCCTCGGTTTTCAAACTCTAAACTCCAAAACTTTGAATGAAAACACGCTCGCAACTGATGCTCAGATTGAAGCTCCAGATGTCCGCCATCTCCTGGTGTACAGTACATGAGGCACACGAGGCAGTATATTTGAAACTATGGCTTGTTATGTTCAGCAATGTTGCTTGTCGCAATATTGCGACTTTGGCGCTTAAAGGGTTAAATTGCAAGTTTTCCGAACCGACTAGTCGCCAATAAAATTAGCGACTAGTCGGTTCGGAAATTAGTCGAAATTCCCATCCTTAGCTCAGATAGGTTCTCTCTATGCACTCAAGACAAGATGTGATCATTAGCCAATACTGCTTGAGAAACTTCGTTTGGATCAAACATTGTCCTAAATGCTACACACTGGTTTCAACAGGTCTTCCATAAAACTATTAACCAGGATCTTGTTAAAGACTACCCTTTTATGTTCACTGGTATCTCACAGCTCTTACATAACATTTCTCTTTGAATTTTGCATTGAATTCCCTTACCTCAAATCATAGGCGTTTCTAGACCATTTTTGGGGGTGCTCAAGCACCCCTAAATTGAATCCCAGCACCCCTAAAGATTGAGAGATTTTTTTTGGATTGCATGTCCTTGTTTTTTTTTAAACAAACCAGAAAAGTGTAAAAATCATACAGCACTTGGTTGATACGTAATGTTTTAACAACAAAAATACAGCACTCCTCTCCCCCTATCTTGCCTCAAAAATGGTTTGATCCCATCGAACTTTCCCAACTCGGGCTCTGAGCCTTTACGCTTTACCTGCAGAGCTAAGCACTGCCTCCGACAGAAGGACATCTTTCGTAGCAGTGCAAGTACCTGGTTTAAATCAGAATACGTGGCACAATTCTTAACTTCTACCACTCAATACCAACACATTATTATCATTACAAGTCCTTGTTTTTGCTGCATTTAATCACAGGTTACTGTTTATGTTGTTAGGTAGGAGTTAGCTGACGTTTTTTCTAGCTAGCAAACGTTACAGGTGGTCAGTGTCTGTTTGAACTGGACTGAGAGAAGCTAGCTGTTGTGTCAGTGCATGTGTTAATATTAAAGCCAAGGTGCTACTGACTAGCTAATTGACTGGATGCCCATTAACATGATAACTCCTATTGTGTGTGTGGACAGACAGACAGCCTCATCATGGACATAAGACTGCTTCTTAAAAAAAAAGAGCCAGGATCAGGTAAGAGTGTAAGATGAAATGGTTTATCTATCATGAGTAATGTTGGACAACTTGAAAATAAGATCATTCTTATCCTTTTGCGCATTTCAGACAGTTTTATTTACATACTGTGGGATGTTGCACAATCGTAGACAAATACTTTGTACATTCCTGTACAGCAGCTCACTGATAAAGCACTGTAAATATTTTTGTTGTATAACAGCTTTGATTTGCTCCACTTGTTTATATTTGACTCCTTAAGCATACTTTAAAAATAGTTTTATCCTTCATTAAATTTGTCTGCTTATCAGTGTTTTCAGTTACGCACTAAACACCGAGTCAGATTCCTATTATGGCCAAAGAAACTCAATGGTATTATCAAGATTACAGCATTTTTACTCGTCAACGACACATCATAGTATGAAATTACAAATATCTTTAACTTTTTTGCTTTAAATCATTATCTGGTTTTCCTTGGTGTCTGAATTCCTCGTGCTTGATTGTTAGGAAACATTAGACTAAGCAGAAAGTGGTTCACAAGGCTGCCTCAGGAGTTTTAGGCATCACGAAGAAAAGATACATTTCATGGATGGCTTTAAAATCCTTGCACTTTACCACTCGATGTCATTAAAACGTCACACAGACATCATCAGTGGTCTCTCTGTTTGCACGCTCTCAGTCTCTGTGATTTTGACACATATTTTGTTAACATAGAAAATCTACAGCTCCCGTCAAATAACAGCGTACTAACAAGGATATTATTGAGCTCATTTGAGTGGAGCCAACCTTGAAAGAATGGCTACAGTTTTTAGAACTAGGTGTTGAAGTTTGTTCTTTATGCAGAATATTTGATAGCTGGCTCATAAAAATCAGACATCCAATAACTCAAATTATGAGAAAAGTTCCCAAGATCAATCAAAAGAAGGATTTGCAATAGAGAAATCTCTTACTTCTGAAAAGCATATTCATTTATACAGTCAATTCTTGGTTAGGGCTCCTTTCCTACAAACGTCTACATCAATGCGGTGTGATGTAGAGGTGATCAGCCTTTACTACTGCTCAGGTGTTACAAAAGCACAGGTTTTGATAGCGACCTTCAGCTCGTCTGTGTTTTTGAGTCGAGTGTTTTTCATCTTTCTACTGACAACACCACTTATGGGGTTCATGTCAGCTGGTTGTCACATCAAGCACAGTAATATTATGGCCAGAAAAACACAGTCTTCTGGAATCTCCATAAAGCTTGTCAGCAGATGGAAGCACTGAGTGCTCTGAAGTCCTGTACTAGACATCTCTGGACTTGATAAAACAAAACAGATCAACCTCAGCAGATGATGTAGCACCCAAAATCATTGCAGATTGAAAACTTCACACTGGACTTTAAACTCCTTGGACTCTGTGCCTCTCCATTCTTCCTTCAGACTCTTTGACCTAGATTTCCCAATGAAATGGAAGATTTCTTTTCATGGATGTCTAAATAGTACATCACAAGTTCTCATATATGCATTATTGTCTTCGACTCAGAGATGGCAAGAGAGATTGAATCAAGTACAAGAGTCAATATCCTTTGTTTCTGTTACCTTATTTTTGAAATGTCCCACACATACAGTAGAAGAAAATAATATGAACAACAGAAATAAGGTATTGTTTTATTGCACTATATACTACTATAAATGAAAAATATGGATGTAATTGAATTATTTTCAATTGAATTCTCATACTAAAGTTATTTTCAACTCAAAGTATCAGTGTCAACACAATTTACGGTCATACAGCTTTTTTGGCTTATTGCATAATTGTGCATTCCGTTTATTGCACATATATTCTCTGTTTTGAAAGACATTCATTTTGATTTTTTGGTGCTTCATAATATAAAATTTCTAGTTTGAATTTATATAAAATCACAAAAAATATAAAATCCCTGAACACCTCTACTACTGTCCAGCAGTACCACATCTGGTCCGTCATGGACCCGTCTTTACATACACACAGTGTGTCTGGTCCTGCTCAGATTGTAGTACGGAACTGAAGTGTGGGATCCTTCATCTTTTGCTTGTAGTCTTCATCAAACTCTTCATTCTGAGCCACAGTGAAGTGGTTCTTCCAGTCACCAACCTTCCCTGCAGAACCACAGAGAATCAGTCAGGTCTTTTTGTTCAATGTGGAATGTCAGGTTTTTTTCCTCCTATTCTCATATTATTGTCCACCATACCTTTTCTCATGAAGGGAGAAATTTTGAAATCCATCACTGGGATTGTGGAATAGTTGGCCATCTCATTCTTTTTCATGTTATCAAACTGCGTTCCACCAACTATCATTCTCTTCTCTTCAGCTGAAGGAGACAAACCAAGAAAGGAGCAGAGTTTGTCTATTTCCCGTCCAGTGTCCTAGAAACACAAGGTTGAATATCATTGCTGCATTCCAACCAGATAAAGGAGTACTTTAGAAAAGTTGCCTGAATAGATAGACTCACACAAAAACTACCTCAATCATATCTTCGTAGAACATGTAATGAATTTTTGGATAAGTCTGCTTCTTCTTCCACCAGCCATTCACGTGGTCGTACCAGGGTCCAAACACCACTGAGGCCACAGAATGACACAAGAAAGTAGTATTGAAAACAAAGTGGAATAAATGGACTGAAAAATATGTACCATAGTATTTCATACTTACTTTTTCCTTCCATGAATTGCTTGAAAAAGCTGTTCCAGTCTCCAGCTGCTGGGTGAACCAGGTTCATGCGATTGAAGTGGTAATAAGACACCATGTTGTCTTTTGCATTGCGTGCTACGTAGACAATCTAGAGAAGAAGAAAACACTTCATACTTAATCAGAACCAGACAGGCTTTAATTCTCATGTTTCATTTGACTATTGTTCCCTTCCATTAAAATATGATTCCTATTTGCTTCTGTACCTTTCTGGAACCTGTGCCTGTGAAAGCAGCTACAAAGTTTGGTGTCTCTTAACTGTTTTAAATTTTGGCTGTATTTTTGCTGTATTTGTTATATTTTGTCGGCTGCTGATGGAGGTTTCTGCTTGGAGAAGAGTTTATTCAAGAGAGGAGGTTTTTTCATTGAGACAGAACAAATCTGGACGGCAACATCCAATTCCAGTGGACATCTTGAGGTGTTTTCGTGCTGGTGCAAAGGTGAAGGCTAGGAAATGGAGATACAAGCTCTTTCTTCCATCAGTCATCATGGGTAACGTCAACTCTTTGTCAAACAAAAGCGATGAGCATTGGTGAGGACTGACAAAACATACCGTGAATGCAGTCTCCTGTGTTTTACTGAGACCTGGCTGAATCAAAACAACTCAGACTCAACTGTGGATCTACCTGGCTTCACCCTCATAAGGTCAGACAGAGATGCTAAAGCTAGTGGCAAGAAGAAAGGAGGGGGTCTGGCTTTATTTGTTAACCAGAGATGGTGTAACTCCTCACATATAACTGTTAAGGCGAAGTTGTGTTGTCCAGATATTGAACTGTTGGCAGTTGCCCTTCAACCATACTATGTTCGAAGGGAGTTCAGTCACATCATAACAATACTTGTATACATTCCACTCAAGGCAACTGACTTGGTTCCGTGTCATGTTTTGCATGATACTGTAGCTAGGACACAGACTCAACATCCTGAGGCACTTGTAATAATATCAGGAGATTTCAATCATGTCAGCCTCTCCTCTCATCTGACTGGATTTAAAGTTTGTTAACTGCCCTACCAGAGAGAATAAAACCCTAGACCTGCTGTATGCCAATGTCAAAGAAGCTTACAGAGCTACTGCCTTACCACCGTTGGGCAGGTCAGATCATAACTTGGTTTATCTGCAGACCTGTTGCAAACCTTGTGTGCTGAGGCAGACTGCAACTAAAGTCCAAATTTCCCCAACATATGGAAATCCCCACTATAGCTCCTCCTTCTCCTCCTCCATCTCCTACACATGTCTCCACAGCTGCAGTCACTTCCCTTCTAGAAACTGTACCCTTCTCTGTCACAGAGACAGGGGTGATGCTGGAGCTTGAGAGACTTTGCTCTGGGAAGGCAGCTGGCCCAGATGGTGTATGTCCAAGACTGCTTAAAGACTGTGCTGTTTGGGTCAAAAGTCGCGCGCGCTACACTCTCTCGCGCGCGTGAAACACGTACCCCGCGCGAGTGGAAAAAAGTCTCCACGGGCGCAAAAAACACTCTGCGCGCGTGTGGCAATGTCTCCGCGTGCGAGGAGCCTCTTACGCGCGTGGAGACATTGCTACTCGTCCGTGTATGGTGCCATAATTATCCGTGGAGCTCTGATTTACATGCGCGAAGAGAAGACTTTTGACCCTTTGTGGGCGGATACCAGTGCTCGCCACAATCTCCCTATGATTGGCTGTCTGCGACAGCAAGAACTGGAGCCCCTTTGATGTTGCTGCCGCTGTTCTGCAGCTCCACCGAACACACACAGAACCGAGCCCGGATCTCCAACTGCCGGTGGGTGAGTGTCTCCACGTATTTCTGGCTCTAACCGGGAGGTCTCAGTGCTCCATTGCGGGGTTGTCAGCCTTTAGTACAGTGATTAGACGTTAGTTAGCTCCATTGCTAACGGCAGTTACCCAGGTGGACTGGCCGGAATCGGCCCAGAAGCCCAACGTGTCTACTCCAGTGATTCTGACAGGGAGTTTAAGAGTGATTCTATAATTAGGGGTACATTTCAAGTCCATGGGGTGTAGACACGCTGGGCTTCTGGGCCGATTCTGGTCAGTCCACCTGGGTAACTGCCATTAGCAATGGAGCTAACTTCGCTGTACTAAAGGCTGACAGCCCTGCAATGGAGCACCGAGACCTCCCGTTTAGAGCCAGAAATACGTGGAGACACTCACCCACCGGCAGCTGGAGATCTGGGCTCGGTTCTGTGTGTGTTCGGCGGAGCTGCAGAACAGCGGCAGCAGCATCAAAGGGGCTCCAGCCGACTGTGTCATTTCCCACGTGGGGGGGTGAGTTCTTGCTGTCGCAGACAGCCAATCATAGGGAGGTTGTGGCGAGCACTGGTATCCACCCACAAAGGGTCAAAAGTCTTCTCCCTGCGCGCGTAGATCAGAGCTCCACGCACGCAGGAGGAAAGTTTCATGAGACACTGGATGCACGGAGCTTGGTCTGCACATGCGGAGACATTGCCACGCACGTGCAGAGTGTTTTTTGCGCCTGTGGAGACTTGTTTCCGCTCGCGCGCGACTTTTGACCCAAATTTGACGCTATAGAAAACATCCTGTATTGTATCGGTACCAAAAATCAAATGTCCTTCTCAAGTAAATGACTATAGACCTATATGTAACACTCTAAGTTTCATTGTTCATTATATGAAAGAACAGGTATTCAAAAATGTTCAATGTTTTATTTATGTTTACAAATTGTGTGTTATTTTAATTTCTACAGCGTAAATTTATTTGGTAAGTGTTGTTAAACATGTTCTGTGTGTAAACAGTTATGTTGCAGTTAATTTGGGAAGACTGGTGTAGTTTTCGGAAATGGCCAGCAGGGGGATCGAGCGGTCCGGGGAGGAGTGAGAGAAGAAGAAGTGAGAAGAGAGCGGACGAGGAGGAAAGCGGACGAGGAAGAAAGCAGACGAAAAGTCAAGAGAAAAAGGCAAAGCCGACAGTGGTGAGCTTTGTAGTAAAAGTAACGGCTACATGGGGGAGAAGAACACTGTCCGACCGTCCACCCGACGTCGGCTCGTCCGTTTTTCCGTCCGTGTAGTATGAACTGTGTCGTCGGACTGACGCACGGAACGCAGTGGCTAGCTGTTAGCCTTACTAGCACAGCAAGGACTTCCTAGCTACACGTGTGAGCCGCCTTTTGTTATTCTCTTGGGCGACAAGAGGAGTCAAGTGCAGGAGGACGGACATTGGCGAGGAGCTTTCTACCTACTGTCGTATGCTGAGAGGAGCGGAGGACTGGAGCCTACCCCTGGAATCAGGCCTGAACTTTGCTTTTATTTTTTTTGCCGGCTTTAGTTTACTTTGGTACACATAAAGGGCCCATATGTATATGTGAATGTGACATATTGGTTGATTTTCATTTTATTTTATTATTTTTCCAAAAAATCAGTTCTTTATAAATGTTTGCTATTTTAATTATTTGAGTATTGTGTATTTACTCTTAGTGGGACAAAGGGATATGATATAACAGCTTGGTTATCAAGGACCCAGGGCCTTGCTCTTCTATAGTATAAAGAGAGCAAGCGCTACATATAGACCTCACACGTCATGAAAATTCTGGAGTGGCTGATTCTACACCTACTGAGGCTTGAGGTCAAAGACAAACTCGATTCCCTGCAGTTTGCATACAAAGAACACATTGGAGTGGATGATCTTCTTCATGCTTCACCTTGCCCTGTCTCATCTGGAGGAACCTGGAGTTTATGTGAGAATCATGTTCTTTGATTTTTCAAACGCATTCAACTCCATCCAACCCACCATCCTCAAAGACATGCTCACAGAGATGGGAGTGAATCTTTCCTGTGTTTCATGGATCACAGATTACCTGACAGGAAGGTCGCAGTTTGTCAGGTTGGGGAACTGTGTTTCTGGGACATTAATGAGTAGTACTGGGGCTCCACAAGGAACAGTCCTGGCTCCATTCCTGTTCACTCTGTTTACATCTGACTTCAAATACAGCACTGAGTCCTGCCACATTCAGAAATACTCTGATGACACTGCTATCATGGCATGTATCAGAAATGGACATGAAGCTGAATACAGGGATCTGATTAGTGCCTTCAGTGACTGGAGTCACAAAAACTGTCTGCTGCTCAACGCCTCAAAGACAAAGGAAATGATCATAGATTTCCGCAGATCCAAAGCCCCTCTTCAGCCAGTGAATATTTGTGGCGTGGACATCGAGGTGGTGACACTGTATAAATATTTAGGGGTCCACCTTGATAATAAGTTAGACTGGTCTAAAAACATAGACTCCATCTACAAAAAGTGCCAGAGCCGACTTTTTTGCCTCAAAAGACTTCGATCATTAGACATGTGCAGTAAGATGCTGTCGATGTTTTAACAGTCCGTGACAGCAAGCGTTCTCTTTTATGCTGCAGTCTGCTGGGGAGGAAGTCTAAAAAAAACAAGGATGCAGATTGAACACATTGGAGGATGAAGTGGAGAGACGGGCACTGAGCAAGATGGAGGCCATTCTGACAAACATGGATCATCCACTTCATATCTGCCTCAATGAACAACAAAACATCGGTGGTGGGCGGCTCCTATCCCTGCGCTGCAGGACAGAATGATTCAGGAAATCTTTCCTACCATCAGCAATTAGATTATTTAATTCACAAGTAAACAGATGAGACACCAGACAATTGAATTTCCCTTTGGGGATTAATAAAGTTGTTGCATTGTAGGTCTTTGTTTGCACAACATCAGTATTTTCCAGTATTCAACAGTATTAGGACAACAAAGAGGCTACTATACCCGGCAGTTTTGCTCCCAGAAGGACTTTGGCACTAACTGGTATGGCAAATGAGTTTTAATCAGTCGAGGGGAGGTGGGAAGATTGTTTGCTTGCTCTGTTCCTGTATGAAGAGATGAAGATGGAGTAAGCTAAACCCTGATCATATGAAACACTTATATTTTGTTGTTGAAATATGATAAAAGGCAAATGGTATTAGAATTTCAGCAAAATCTAAATAAAGATGCAGTGATGGT
This sequence comes from Acanthochromis polyacanthus, assembly GCF_021347895.1. NCBI lineage: Eukaryota > Metazoa > Chordata > Actinopteri > Pomacentridae > Acanthochromis > Acanthochromis polyacanthus. The sequence continues at coordinate 29,915,742 of NC_067118.1, forward strand.
TAAATAAGTCCTGGTTTTAAATACGGTGGTTTTGGTTCACACTAACCTGACATGTGAGGCGGGATGTAAATATCCAAGAAAGGCACTCTATCATAGATAGGGAGGGTTTTGTGACGCTCCGTCTGACCAAAATACAACAGGTCAAGGATTTGGGAGACCCATGTGGTCCCTGGAGAGAGAGAGAATGAGGTAAAATAAGCTAATAAGGTGACATAATCCCTTATCTCTGTACACACATTTTATGAGCTACAAAGCCTTTTACACATGATTGTAGACTGACCTGCTTTGGCATATGTCGCAATAAGAATATCATCTGGCCTGGCCTGAAAGTTTTGAATGTTCTCCCAGTTGTCAGTGAAAACTTTGGTCATTGAGATTCCATGGAAATCAACCAGCTCTGGTCGACCAGGTGCATCCATCTTTAAAGATAAATAAGGTAAAGAAATTAATCCAAAACAAAAAATATATGATCACTGAATAGAATAGATCACTGAATCACTGAATAGAAGAAAAAGGGAAAGTCATGTTGTCTGTTGTAGATAGTGAAGTCAGATTGTCTCAGATGTTTTAACAGTCAGTCATTTAAAAATAAGGACAGGAGAAAACAAATATTTAACAGTCCAAAAGTACAGGCGTTTAAAGACAAAATCTCGGTTTGGGATTCAGCCATTGACTGAGTATACGCAGGCCGGATCAGAGGAAGGCCCGACGTATCGCTGCTGACCCCATCCATCCGGGAAATGGACTGTTTGTTCCGCTTCCCTTGGGCAAACGGTACAGAAACATAAAAACTCTGACCTCCAGACTGAAAACAGTTTTTTTCCAGACCTGTACAATCCATCCCCCCCTACACACACAAGCAGACACACTGTGTGCAATAAAGTCTTGCACTGGATGGCACTTTACACTCCTACTGCTCATGTGCACTAACATTGTTTATATATTTATATTTTTGAGGATTTAAAAAAAAAGTATATACTGTGCCATTTTCTATTTTTTATCTATAGCTAGGAGTTACCAAGCGTAATTTCACTGTGTGGAAACACAATGACAATAAAGATTCTTGATTAATAAATCAAGAATCTTTATCTCATAAAACAAACAAGCAAACATTGGTGCTGACTGAGGAAAAGAGGGCCTAAAACCTTTAAAGGTTTGTAAAAGCAGCTGAAGCTCCACAACTCTTTCGTGCACTTCAAACACGTCCATTCACAAATCCTTTGTCATTAATTCAGCATTACATGCTTAGCATGATGAAAATAAAACAGTAGAATAAAACAAAAGTTGGTGTTGATATCAGACATACCTTGTCTTGATCAAAGGATATTCTGTTTGCTGCTGGTTTTCTGTCTGTCTTCTCTGGCTCCAATGTTTCTCTGACCTGTGTGGTGTTTTCTTTACCCTCTTTTCTTGTTACATAACTCTCTTGTGGCAGAAAGCATTCACTTCCAGATGTGAGACGAAAGTTTAGCTCCTCCCAGGCCATAGACTTTTCCTGACCACTTTTATCTCCAGTTTTATCATAAACATACAAAGCACACAAAATAATTGTGTATTTATTTGTTGAGACAAAATGTAATCATGGCTAAAATAGTACAGAGAGTCTCAGAGTACAAGTACTGAATTTGATTCAATGTAGCCTTTAAACATAATGAGACTGAACTGGTGAGCAGAATAACCAGAATAATTTGATATGTTTGATGTGGAAATTAAACACAGTTCCATCATCTCTTAGTTCCTGTCTTTACTGAATAACAACAAAGTGTTGGATCACAGTCGATTAAAACAAAAGTTGGTGTTGATATCAGACATACCTTGTCTTGATCAAACGATATTCTGCTTGCTGCTGGTTTTCTGTCTGGCTTCTCCGACTCCAATGTTTCACTGACCTGCGTAATGTTTTTTTTAACCTCTTTTCCTGTTACATAACTCTCTTGTAGCAGAAAACATTCACTTCCAAATATGAGTTGAATGTTCAGCCCCTCCCTGTTCTTGCACATATCCTGCCCAGATAGCAAACTATGGGTGAATCAATGTTGAATCTATGTTGAGACCTAACGTAGAAATTATACAGAAAGCGCAAGGTTGATAAAATGTTGAGTCAACGTTTGCTTTTCAACCATAAATCACACTTTACCCCGATAGCAAAAGATGTTAAATTAATGTTGAATTAGGGTTAAGAAGGTTGAATTGTGGTTACGGTTGAAGACTGATGGTTGGATCAACGTTGATTCAACAACATTTTGTCAACATTGAAGTTTGTGTTTAAAAGATACCATTGAATCTACATTGTATTTTGGTTTAATTAAAATGTTTGACAGGTCAATGTTTAATTAATGTTGAATCTATGTTTGCAAACATGTAATCTATGTAAGCAAACGTTGACTCAACATTTTATCAACCTTGCGCTTTCTGTATAATTTCTACGTTAGGTCTCAACATAGATTCAACATTGATTCACCCATAGTTTGCTATCTGGGTGGCCACTTTTATCTTCAGTTTTATCATAAACATACAAAGTACACAAAATATGTAACTGGGTATATATTTGTTGGGACAAAATGTAATTATGGCTTTGAATATTACAGAGAGTCACAGAGTACAAGTACTGAATTTGTTTCAGTGTAACCTTTAAACATAATGAGACTGAGATTTGCTTGAGTTGTTCTTAATGTCTTATTTTTTAACTAATTTGTCTTCTCATTATTTTTAATGGCATTTTTGAAAGTATTTCATAATTATTGTGTGTCTTTTTAATCAGTTACTTTGTTGGTGAGGTCTGTACCTCAGTGTAATCCTGAGTTAAAATAAACAAACACATGAATGAATGGATTAATTTACCTGAGTGTGTAGAGGTGTAGTCATGTGACATGCAGATGTGTGGTTGTGGTCAATGAATATGTGCAAATGAAAATTCAGTATCAGCAATAAAATATAATAAGACATGGAAGGCATGTAAAAACAGGCTATAAATGTGACCCATGACCAACACCTGAATGTGACCTGAAATTACTCTTGGACCGAGGTCAGAAACAGACGTTCACTCATGATACCTTGTGCAAAACAAATCACAACCAACAAGAGTCCTTCTTACCAAGCATAATAAAACAGATTGGATTAATGAAACCAAGCTCTATGCTCCTTTGTAAGTTAAACCCTGACAATCACTGTCTTCACAGAGCGCATGTTTCATCTACTTGCATGTTTGCCATTGTTTCTCCTTTAGTGTGTCTTTGTGGTTGCACTAGTTACATGAGAAGAAAAGCTGAAGCACATTACAGCATTTTCAGTGAGTGAATAATTGATTGAAATGCCACTTTTAGAAAGTAAAATTCTTTAACAATACTTTACTTTCAAGTCAAAACAAGTCCAGTTAGAGCAAAGAGCGTATTTCCATAAGGACACAATCAGCTGGAAAAGGACAAGACACATGCTGCGTATATACACCCCACTCCAAAAGTATTGGAAGCAGTGAGGCCAATTCCTTTATATTTTTTCTATAGAGGTGTAACCAACAAGAAATCCAGAAGGTTGTTGATGGGTGAAAAACAAGCAATTGTGAAGCTGAGAGAATAAGAAAAATCGATGAGAGCCATTGCACAAACATTGGCCATATCCAGAACAATCATTTAGAATGTCCTGAAGAAGAAATAAACCACTGGTGTACTGTAACAGATGTTAAACGGGTAGACCGAGTAAAACAGCAGCAGCTGACAACAGAAACATTGTTAGAGCTGTAAAAAAAAAAAAAAAAACACCCTAAAACTACTGTTAGTAACATCAGCAACAACTTCCAGAGGACAGGAGTGAAGGTATCAAAATCTACTGTTCCAAGAAGAATTTGTGAACAAAAGTACAGAGGCTACACCAGAAAATGCAAGCTATTTTGTCATGGCCCCTCCCTCCTCTGCACTTCCAGCTGGCAGCCCTGGTGGATTGGACTCAGCTGTGGTGAGAGCACAGGTGAGTTCAATCAGTGATCAGGGGCAGTTAAAGCCTGGCTCGCCCCACAACTCCCTGCTGGATCATTGCTCCTGTTGGCTCCCTGTGAGCCACACTCTGCCCTGGCCTGCTTCAGCTCTGGACTCTCCCTGCCTGCTCTGTTCCTGGAGCTTCCCCCCACCCCTCTGTCCCTGTCCTCTGACCCCTGCCACTGAGCCCCGTTCTCGCTGCATATTTGCAGCCCCGCGCTCTCCCCTGCACGCTCCGCAGCCCCATCGCCCGCCGCCACTACCTGTTGGCTTTCTAGACTGCCTGCCTCCTTCCTTGTTCAGACTTGTGGGTCGTGAGTTCAGCCATTTTGTTTAAGTTTAGCTCTTTGCCCATGTAGTGGCCCATTTAGTTTACGATTCCTTGTTCTGTTAGTGCTCTGTTTGGTTCTTTGTTAAATTCATTGTTTTTTGCATGACGTTTGGTTGCCTTGGTTAGTTCAATCTGTGATTAGTATTTCTTTAAAAAATAAAATCCATGTTTCAGTCGTAGTCTGCCTGCCATCTGTGGTGCCTGTACTCTTTGGGTTCAACCCCCTGGGTCCTTGACATATTTATTAGCAAGACGAATAGGAAGGCCAGGCTGGAATTTTCCAGAGAGTACGGAGAGCCTCAAATTTTGGGACAAAGTTTTATAGACTGATGAGACAATGACTAACCCTTTTAAAATGAAGGAAAAGCTAAACTTTGAAAGAAAGAAAGGGATCTATTCATGATCCCAAACATACAAGCTCATCTGTGAAACACAGTGGAGGTGATGTCATGGCTTGTGCTCTTCTGGGACTGGCTCATGAATCTTCCTTGATGATGTAACACATGATGGTGTCAGAGCGGATTCTTTTGTTACTGCTACTGAGGAAAAAACACGATGCAAGGAAGACTGAGTCAAAATATTCAGTCAAGAATATTTAGTAAAAAAATGCAAAGGATGAACAGAATGCATGCATGCAGATTCTAACTTGCTCATCGCTGACAGCAGAATTGCTAAAGCTAAGACAATGATTTTTCTGCATGCAGCTGTGATCACAAGAAAGAATGAATTTCTAAGCTAATACATGAGTTTTTAAACTAAGAATTTGCAGTCTTCTGATTGGCCCCCGCCGAGAGATGCCTTTTCCAGATGTCTTGGGTCTCGTCCAATCACCGCCGTCTTCCTCCTGAAAAAGGTGTCTCTGAATGTGTGTGTATGTGGCCGCTCCCTGTGACCTTTACACAGTTTTTTAAGAGCTCAGTTCTGCTGAGATCTGCAGATTTCTGTTCCATTTGGTGTTGAATTAAACAATTTACTGATTCAGTTTTATTCAACTTAACTTTGAACAACAATTTAATAATTTAATCACACCTATATGGCAGATTTGAACGATCCCATCCCCTTTATTGATTTACTTTAATCCTTATTAATTAATATAAGATTTCTATGTTCTTCCCCATTTTATTGTTAATTTAATACATTGCTAATTTAGATTCCTCTATAGTATTTTCTCACGAAGCTTAATATTTTGATCTTAATTCTCAACATTGTTTTATGGTTCAATACTTTAACTTTTATTCCTGTTTAAGCATCTAGCTGCTGTTTGAACTTTTCACCCTTTCTCTGCCTTTCTGTGCGTACGTGACAACCTGCACATCTCTGTAACCGCACACGCCTCTTTCTTCCAGCTATCACAAGTTTTAATGGATGTTCTTTTTTTTTTCCACTTTTTTTTAATTGATATTTTAAAGCGAGCATATAAAACAAACACTGAACAAAGAACAATAAACATGGAGGCATTGGAGGAGGGTACTAACCATATAAAAGCAAAAAAGTCAATAAAAAAATCCCGGTTACAGTTCTTTACATCTTGTATATCAAAGTCAATGATTGTACAGACTCTTTAAGAATGCAATGTCAGCTTAAAATTAAAATTGCATTACATTTCAGCGATAATATAGTTTGTCAAACTAACCAAACAGTTTCCAGCTGTATGGGAAAAAAAACAAAGACAAAAAAAACCCAAAACAACATAAGAGGTTAAGCTTTGTCTAAAGATAGAAATATATTCCATTTTTCCCATCTTTTCTGAAATGCCGATTCCTTTAACCTTATTGTGTAGGTTAATTTTTCCATGTAAAAGATATTCTGAATTAACTTTGTCCATTGATGTTGATCTGGGGTATTAGGTTTGAGCCAAAGTCTAGTAATGGCCTTTCGAGCTGCAGTCAGTAGAATCTTGGACAAATAATGGTCCTCCTTCTGTACACTTTCTGTGATGTTCCCCAAGTACAGAACCTTAAATTCCTTTGGGATATTGTATCCCAACACCTTTTGTAATGTATTGTTGACAATTGTCCAAAACGGCTGAATTTTAGAACAAGTCCAGGAAATGTGCGAGTGGTTTGCATCCATACTACCACAGTTCCTCCAACAGGCTTGTGGGATCCCAAGCTGTTTACTTTTCACATGAGGGGAGATAAAGAACCTAATAAAACATTTCCAATTGAATTCTCTCCACTGCTGGGAGCTGGTGGAAGACTGAAGTAAGCTGCATATCTGATACCATTCATCATCAGTGATATTAACCTTCAATTCACGCTCCCATTTTTCTTTTACATACAGTGAGGTGTTTTTCAAATTTTTTAACAAACCATGATAGAATTGTGAAACAACCTTAGTAATCTTCTGTTGGTAAGCACCACACATTATTTCAATGAGTGGGTTAACCACCTCACCAGGGTACATCCCCTTTATTTCCTTATTGTAAAAGTCTCTCAACTGGAAGTACCTGAATAAGTCCTGGTTCTTCAGATCAAATGTATCCTTCAGTTCCGTAAAACTCTTCATTTTGTTATTTTTAGTAACTATACAGAAAGCTGTCAGACCCTTATTCATCCAGTCTTTAAAGACACAGTCGTAGTTAGCTGGCTTAAAACTCTTGTCAAGAGCTATCCATCTCACTAATTTTTGCTCGTTTTTCAGTTTAAATTGCTTAACCAGAGAGAACCATGTTTCTAGTGAGAATATAACGATGGGATTGAGACGACTCCTAAGAGTGTCATCTAAACCCTCCTCTCCCAACAGAGTTTGGACATTGCAATTGGCTACAGATGTCTCAATGTCTTTCCATCTTGCATAATAAAAGTTATCACACCAAAGACACAAAGGTCGTAGTTGTGCAGCCAGAAAGTAGAGTTTTAGGTTCGGTAAAGCCATTCCACCTTTCTCTTTTGGCAGTTGCAAAGTAGAGAAACGTATTCTAGGTCGTCTACCCCCCCAAATGAATCTTGACACCATTTTATCCCAAAGTACAAATTGTTTAGTTGGTATTTCTAATGGAAGAGATTGGAATAAATACAATAGCCTTGGCAATATATTCATTTTTATTACATTTATTCTGCTACTAAAATCCAATGGGTACGTCGACCACCTCTCCAAATCTTTTTTTATGTTGTCATTTATGGGGTTGTAATTAGCCTTATATAATAGCTGTGGTCTTCTTGTTATATTTACACCTAAATATTTAATTTTATTAGTTTCCCAATTTACTTTAAATTTAGCTTTAATTTCTTCTCCTGGTGAATAATTAAAGTAAATAATTTGAGTTTTTGTGATATTTAGCTTATATCCTGAGCACAAATGAAACTGATCTATTACTTCCAGAAGTTTGGGAAGAGAAGTGTCCAAGTCCTGCAAGTATAACATGACATCATCAGCAAATAGTCCTATTTTGTGTTCATTTTGTCCTATAATAACCCCCTTTAGTCCCTCCTCTTGCCGAATCGCCTGTGCCAGTGGTTCAATGTACAGAGCAAAAAGTGTGGGGCTAAGGCAACAGCCTTGTCTCGTACCTCTGCTTAGCTGAAAACGATTTGTTAACGACCCATTTACTTTGATTCTGGCAGTAGGTTGTTCATAAATTGCCTTAATAATTTTAATTGAGTCTTGACTGAACCCAAATCTTTCAAGTGTCTGGTACAGGAACTCCCACCCCACCCTATCAAACGCCTTTTCAGCGTCCAGGCTTATAAGGGCTGCACTTGTATTATCGCTGTTCATCTTTTGAAGTATATGTAAAGTTCTTCTTATATTGTCATGTGTCTGTCTACCTGGCATGAACCCACATTGGTCCTCATCAATCAAATCTGTAATAAACGATTCCAATCTTTTAGCAATAATTGAAGTAAACAGTTTGTAGTCTACATTCAGAATGGATATTGGTCTGAAATTTGTACAGTCATCTCTATCTTTCCCTTCCTTAGGAATCACAGACACAATTGCATCGTTCCAAGATGGAGGAATCCGGCCTTCCTTTATAGTCCAATTAAAAGACCTTAATAGAATTGGGTTTAATTTGTCACGAAATGCTCTGTACCACTCTGCAGGAAACCCGTCACTGCCCGGAGTTTTATTAGTCCTCAGTCTTCCCAGTGCTTTATTTAATTCTTCCAGTGTAATCTCTTTAGTAATTGTTTTATTCTGTATTTCACCAATACAAGGCAAGTCTAAGGAGTAAAGAAAGTCCTTTATATACAGTATATTTACTGTCCCATCTTGTGAATAAAGCTTTTGATAATAATCCTGAAAAATCTTTTCAGTCTGCTCAGGTTTAGTTTCTATTTTCTGCGATAGTGGGTTTTTGATTCTATGAATTGCTGTATCTGTTTGTTGTTTTCTCAGTCTACGGGCAAGTAACTTGGCCGATTTAGGACCAAGTTCGTAATAGCTTTGTTTCACATATCTTGCCTTTTTCTCAACTTCTTGATTAAGTAATTCTTCTATTTGAGCTTTTACTTCAGTCATCTGTTTTTGTACATCAAGTTCTCTTTTAATCTTGAATTTTTGTTCTAAAGCTTCCAAAGTATTTATCAATTTTTCATATTTTTCCTTCCTGAGTCTCTTAAGTTTGGTAGTTTTTGATATTAACTTTCCCCGCAGCACAGCCTTCAAAGAGTCCCAAAGAATTAGAGGATCAACTTCCCCATTGTCATTCTCTCCAAGAAATATATCAATGTCTTGCTTAATATCATTCACTATTGTCTCATTGTTGAGAATGCCCACGTTGAGCCGCCACACAGAGTTCTTGGGAGGGGTGTCAATTTGAATAGTCAAAAAAATTGCGTTATGGTCAGAAACATCAGCAACCCCTATTTTACAGTCCAAGATTCTATAACATGCTTCTTTTTGCATTAAAAAGTAATCAATTCGTGGGTGCACTGAATGGGGAATGGAATAATGTGTATAGTCTCTTTGTGATGGATGTAGTAGCCTCCATACATCTACAAGTCCAATTTCTTCAAGGGTTGTGTTTAGAAATTTAGTTAATTGCTTCCTAGTTCTGTTTTGACTTGTTGTGTCCAGATTATAGTTTAATATTACATTAAGATCCCCACCACAAATACAAATTCCTTCTGTTTCTAATGAGATCACATCAAAAAAATCTTTAAAGAAATATTTATCACTGTTTGGAGGTGCATATATACAAACTAAAGTCAAAATGCTATTTTCAACCTTCCCCTTCACCATAACATAACGTCCCTCTGTGTCCTGTATTTCTTTATATATTTCAAATTTCAAAGAGTTTGAAATGAGGATAGCTACACCTCTTTTGTTACTATGACTATGGGAGCTGTAGTACATTTTCCTGTATCCAAATTTTTTTAGTTTCTCATGCTCCTGCAGTGACATATGGGTTTCCTGCAGAAAGATGACATGCTTATTTTCTCTCTTTATTTTTGTCATTACTCTGGCTCTTTTAATTGCATTACCAAGGCCATTAACATTAAGTGACATTATTTCAAGTTTCTGTGACATCAAAAAATATGAGTAAAATAAAATGATCCTCCTCCTCCACACACCTCCATAACAATGATGTACATGAATGAACTAGTGAACAGACAAACTGGTACTTATGAAAGGACTTTAACATGTCAGCATATTGACTTCCAAAATGAGGTATTTGCAATACACTCTGGGTTTTAATCCCAACAATAACTGAGGGGGAAAGTCTCGCACACTGCGAGGGCCCCTACCCAGAACTAGTGAGTAACCCCTTATGAGTCTCACTCATTCCAGTTCAGATTTGTTATCCTCCTCGAAGTCGGGCAAATAAATGTATTAAGCCTACTGTAGAACCATCATTACTGTCCATAATTGTAAATGTAACGAACACATAATAGCCTATGTATAGAGCCCAATGAAATAAATGAAAAGTACCTGCAGAGCATTCTGATATGTAGTTAAACTGGGTGACGTTGAAACTCCTGGAGTCTCTGGCGTACGCGCTGGACAGTGGCCTTGTCTCTCTGCGGAGGGACGAGTTGCCATGGTGACGCCTTCTCCAGCTGATCCAGCAGGGAAGCTGTGTCGAATCCTCCTCGTTCCTGGAAATCGTCTACCGCGATTCCTCGCCGTCTCATATCACGCACAGCTTCCCCTGGGTTATAGTATAACTGCGGACCCTAGTCCCAATGAATACGAAGTTTGGTGAAAGGTGACTGAAATCGGATGCCTTTTGCCTTTAGAGCGCTCTTTACATGTTTGTAGGCTCGGCGCTGTTGCACCACTGTCGCTGTGTAATCGTGGTCAAAAGCTATGGGCTTGTCTCGTATGGATATCTTCTTCCGCCAGGCATTTCTCAGGACAGATTCCTTAATCTTAAACTCAAGAAAGCTGACGATGATGGACCGGGGCGGAGCATCCGCGCCTGGCTTGGGTCCAAGAGAGCGGTGGGCTTGTTGTATTTGCGGTTCCGTACCTTCGTTAATTAGCTTTTCACTTCGAAGCAGATTTTCAACAAAAGTTACTGGAGAGTCACCTTCTTCTCCCTCAGGTACCCCATATATCCTCAGATTGTTCCTTTTTCCTCTCGATTCCAGATCGTTGATCTTGTCAATCATCTTCCTCTGCTCTCTCAGTGACTGCCTGAGTGCATCGTTAGCCGCCGCTGACCAGGTTTCAAGACTCTCAATTCGAGTCTGCGCTTCTTCGAGTTTTCCGCCCTGTTCCTGCACCGCCAGCTTGGTCGCTGATAGCTGCTGGTTGATGTCATGTTTGAGTGTATTCATGTCTTGTTTCATGTCCACTTTGAATGAATCCAAATTAGATTTTAGCTCTGTCTGCAGGACACTTATTTGTTTGCTAATGTTTATCATAGTCTCATGCAAGGCCTGCGTTGTCACCTCGCCGCCATCGCCCTCTTCTTCATCCGTGTTAGCATGTGCTTCGTCATGTTCGAAATCTTGCTGTTCTGTCGGTTCTTGCATTTTCCTTTGCTTTTTCTTATATCCCCCAGGCATATTTTAAAAGAAAATGTCTCTTTCAATAGCAGTAAACTTGAATTTCAGGGGAAAATACCGCCCTTCCTCGAGGAGCTCAAAGACTAGTTAGCCATTTTGGTTCGCCGTAACTCGGAAGTCCTTAATGGATGTTCTTTACTTTTAATTAAGAAGTTGTCACCTGACCACGCTAAACTGCCGTCCTAGATGTTATTCTTATTTCAGTATGTCAGTTTGAAGCGAGGGGGAAAAGTTTTCCCCTCAGCTCTTTGAAAGGTCAGTTGTAACCACAAGCCTTTTAGTCAAGTGGAGCATGAAGCATTTACCTTAAACACACTTTCCTTTAAGTTAGATGTTGAAACCTGCACAACCTGCTTAGATCAACACTTTTTCCAGGTTATGAGCTAGAAGTCAAACATGCATTCATAAGCACCTTAATATAGTTGATTATAGGGTTAATACAAGTTGCAAGCACACATATGATCAACGAAGGTTAATGATGAATATAAGTAATAAGTAAAAGAGTAATTAAATGATGATTGTAAGTAATGAATAAAAGTAATAACATCATGATCATAAGTAATAAGCAAAAGTAATTAAAATGATGATTGCAAGTAAAAGTAATAAAAATGATGATCATAAGCAATAAGTAAAAAGTAATTAAAATGATGATTATAAGTGATAAGTAAAAAAGTAATAAAATGATGATTGTAATTGATAAGCAAAAGAGTAATTAAAATGATTATAAGTAATAAGCAGAAAGCAATAAAAACATGATAGTTTAATAGATATGGAAAATGAATATTCCCCACAATGGCAGCAGCAAAATGAACTTGGAAGTCTACAGAAACATTTGGTCTGCCAATTTAAAGAAAGATGCAACCAAACTGATTGGAGGATCTTTCATCGTGCAGCAACATAATGACCCACAACACACTGCCAAAACAACAACGGAGTTCATCAGGGGCAAGAAATGGAAGACCCAAATGTCTTCATTCTACAGCAAAAATAAAGGAATTGGCCTCACTGTTCCAACACTTTGTACGGGAGCGGATGTTCCCCATCAACACTAAAAAAAAACCAATTTGCACAAATTTGCAAAAGATAAATCAAAACTGTTGACTTTTCTTTATTCTTAATGTAAAGGCATGGCATTATTTTCCTGAGTTACTCCTCTGACCTCAAATAACCTCCAGATTTAAGATAAGGCTCATAACTGAATTATTAACCAGAAAGTACGCAAATGTGGAGTGGACCAGCAGAATATTGTCTGTGTATGACCTTACTGCTGATTACTTTTTAACTGCAATATGTTTCAGTGCAGCGCATTTTAGTGTGTTTCCTTGAGCAGATACGTGTCTTCAGAGGCATTAAGTACACTCACCATGTTCAACCTGTAGCTTTTTTTTATTCACTATTGACTTGTCAGCAGAGCCGGCTCGCCCAATAGGCAATATAGGCAAATGCTAAGGGCGCCGTGGCCTCCGGGGGGCGCCACAAAATTAGGGGGGAAAAAATCCATCCATCCATTTATCCATTTTCTCCTAACCGCTACTTCTTTATACCTTCAATATTATTAAAACTAGTTAGTAGTTATTAATATTAACTCTTAAAATAGAAAGGCTGACATAGATTCAAATATTTAGTAATGCCCCCCTTCCACAAACCCCCCTCCTCCGCTAGCTGATGGTACCTGCTCGCTCTCTGTGTGGGGGGAGGGGCGGATTTATTGACGTGACCCCAAAGTTTGTAAATATGTCGAAACGACCAAAGCTGTCCGGAGCACAAGGAAGAAAAAAAAGAAGAGGAGGAAAAACGGGAGAAAGAAAGAGGTAAAGTAAAGATACAGTGATGACATGAAGCAGCCGTCAGGTGTACTGCCTCAGGTGTTCTGCAGTCTACTGTTAAATTGATAACTTGCTTCTGAGCGATTAGCCACAGTTGCTAACAACTGCTAATCACTTTCATATTTGTGTATCTGGACTGCATGGAAGGGTCTTTACTGTTCTGGATCATTGGTAAAGGTTAAACCTTCTCAGTAGGTTCTACATGAGCCTGACCTACAGTTTATTATTTGTTTTATTTACATCTGGCTCGCTCAAGTTTCTCCTGCTTTTAATAGTCATCAAGATGCTAGTCCCTTTAACCCCTTTATATATCAGCTTTAACCCTAGTTGTTTATTCTGTTACAGTTCATATTGTCTAAAGCACGTTATTTATTTTAAACTTTATGTCAGTGTTAAAGTGTACAACAGTGTTAAAGTGTTAAACTGCAACAGATGATACCGATGTGTCTCTTTTGTGACCGACTGAACTTCTGATGAAGCTTTGTCTCAATTAAGCATCATGCAATCGGTTTGAATTGTTTAAATTTAAGATGTGTTCAGAGTTTTGATTATTCACATTCTTATTTAGTTGTATTCTATCACGCTCATTTTGTCAAACTGTCACATCTATGCTGATGTTGGATGACCTGATTTTACCAGATTTGTCTGACTTGAACGCAGTGGTTTGAATCAGAATGGTCCAATCAGACTCTGTCAGTCTTTGCAGGAAATTGTGCAGCATGGTAAAGTGAGTTTTACACAGCAAACACTTTTTTGAATCTTGAAATTCCTGACAAGCAGAGCCGGCTCTACCCAATGTGGCGCCCTAGGCGAGATTTTAGATGGCGCCCCCCCATCGGCGATTTATATGTTTACAAAAGAAATCGAATACCATTGTCTTTAATTTACAAGATGTCACCTAATTTATTTGCTTAACAAATTCCAAATAAATCACTCAGAAGCAAGTTAAAAAATAAATCTGAAATAAAATATAAATACCTTACGACAAAATAAAGATCCTGTAAATAAGTGAATAAATAATAATAGCAATAAATTATAAGTACAACAATCAACATCAAAGAACTTAAATAGCCACAGTTTGCCCACAATAACTCTAAACATAAGCTACATTTACACTGTGCAATAACTATATACAAAAACTAAATAAAATAACTATACAACTATATGTAAAACTATGTACAAAAAAGGCATATAGACCTAGTGGTGATTATTACTGCATCCACTAGCGTGATGCCAGTGCCACCACCTGCTCAACCTCCTCTCTCTTGCTAGAACTGTACTTTCCTAGATTTTTTTCCTTATCTGATCAGTTAGAGTAGCTGGCCAGTCAGCAGGGTCCAATGGTGCAGCCTTTGTTCCTGATGCTGCATCCCTGGGCTCTTCTGAGGTGGATGGGACAGAGAGAGGGTGTGAAGCTGCTGCATCCCTGGGCTCTTCTTCTGAGGAGGATGGGATAAAGTGAGGCTGCTTCCTTCCTTGGCTCTTCTGAGGTTGACAGGACAGAAGGAGGGCTTGAGGCTGCTGAAGTTGTTTGAAAATGAGTTGTTGTTCTCAAGCATTTTAACCTCGTTAAATAAATCTTAAAAAAATAAAAAAGTTGTACCTGATGATGGCCCAACATTTGCAGAGGCTGAACTGAGATATCTCAAAAGTCCACCTAAAGACAAAACAGCAGCGTTACAGCTATTATTTAAAAATTATAATTCCTAGGAAAATAAATGAAAAACCTAATAGATACATGTTGTCAATTATGTATGTTTAATATACAATGTATTTTTTCTACTATATGCATATTAGATGAGATACAACTTTATTGCTGTTACAGTGAAATGTTGAGTAGCAGATTGAAAGAAGCAGTAAACTGCAGTTTAACACTGTTGTACACTTTAACACTGACATAAAGTTTAAAATAAATAACGTGCTTTAGACAATATGAACTGTAACAGAATAAACAACTAGGGTTAAAGCTGATATATAAAGGGGTTAAAGGGACTAGCATCTTGATGACTATTAAAAGCAGGAGAAACTTGAGCGAGCCAGATGTAAATAAAACAAATAATAAACTGTAGGTCAGGCTCATGTAGAACCTACTGAGAAGGTTTAACCTTTACCAATGATCCAGAACAGTAAAGACCCTTCCATGCAGTCCAGATACACAAATATGAAAGTGATTAGCAGTTGTTAGCAACTGTGGCTAATCGCTCAGAAGCAAGTTATCAATTTAACAGTAGACTGCAGAACACCTGAGGCAGTACACCTGACGGCTGCTTCATGTCATCACTGTATCTTTACCTCTTTCTTTCTCCCGTTTTTCCTCCTCTTCTTTTCTTTTCTTCCTTGTGCTCCGGACAGCTTTGGTCGTTTCGACATATTTACAAACTTTGGGGTCACGTAAATAAATCCGTCCCTCCCCCCCACACAGAGAGCGAGCAGGTACCATCAGCTAGCGGAGGAGGGGGTTTGTGGGAGGGGGCATTACTAAATATTTGAATCTATGTCAGCCTTTCTATTTTAAGAGTTAATATTAATAACTACTAACTAGTTTTAATAATATTGAAGGTATAAAGAAGTAGCGGTTAGGAGAAAATGGATAAATGGATGGATGGATTTTTTTCCCCCTAATTTTGTGGCGCCCCCCGGAGGCCACGGCGCCCTTAGCATTTGCCTATATTGCCTATTGGGCGAGCCGGCTGTGATCAGTGGTCTCTCTGTTTGCACGCTCTCAGTCTCTGTGATTTTGACACATATTTTGTTAACATAGAAAAACTACAGCTCCCATCAAATAACAGCATACTAACAAGGATATTATTGAGCTCATTTGAGTGGAGCCAACCTTGAAAGAATGGCTGCAGTTTTTAGAACTAGGTGTTGAAGTTTGTTCTTTATGCAGAATATTTGATAGCTGGCTCATAAAAATCAGACATCCAATAACTCAAATTATTAGAAAAATTCCCAAGATCAATCAAAAGAAGGATTTGCAATAGAGAAATCTCTTACTTCTGAAAAGCATATTCATTTATACAGTCAATTCTTGGAAAGGGCTCCTTTCCTACAAACGTCTACATCAATGCGGTGTGATGTAGAGGTGATCAGCCTTTACTACTGCTCAGGTGTTACAAAAGCACAGGTTTTGATAGCGACCTTCAGCTCGTCTGTGTTTTTGAGTCGAGTGTTTTTCATCTTTCTACTGACAACACCACTTATGGGGTTCATGTCAGCTGGTTGTCACATCAAGCACAGTAATATTATGGCCAGAAAAACACAGTCTTCTGGAATCTCCATAAAGCTTGTCAGCAGATGGAAGCACTGAGTGCTCTGAAGTCCTGTACTAGACATCTCTGGACTTGATAAAACAAAACAGATCAACCTCAGCAGATGATGTAGCACCCAAAATCATTGCAGATTGAAAACTTCACACTGGACTTTAAACTCCTTGGACTCTGCATCAGGGCTGCAGCGTGTGGAGAACCCAAATGTAGACACAATAGACAGTCAGCCTTAATTTATGAAAAAAGATTTATTAAAGTAAAACAACGATTAACTGAAAACAAGACTGAGATGGCTTCTATAACGAAACAACAGCAAACTACAGAACAGAGGGAAATACTCACAACACAAGAACAAACTAAAGGCCAGATGAAAATCATTGAGTCCAAAATGTGATCCACAAACGGGGGAAAAACAGAGTAATCCTGTGAGCGATGATATCCAGGGGAAAGGAGGGAACAGAGACAGGAACAAGGTGAGTCCAAGACAAGTGAGCCAGCGACCACTGAGAACAATGGCCGGGCTTAAATACAGAGGGGAAACAGGTGAGATGAATCTGAGATGATTGTGTCAGGTGACAACAATCAGTGACCAAGAACAGAGAAAGCAGAAAGCAACAGACAGAGGGAGACAGAGAAACCAAAACACAGAAGGAAAAAATGACAACAAATGCAAAATCCTAACACTCTGGCTGAATCCCAAACCGCCCCCTACACACTCCCCCTCCACTACCGAGTGTCACTCCAAAAGAAGTCACACTCACAGCTGTGGAGGGAACCTATTATTGAAGGGTGAGGGTATAAATACGATCGTCAGGAATGGGACGCCCTGTCGCCTCACCGCAAAATGGAAGACGTCATTGCCATGGTAACACAAAGACGCCTACTGTCATGGCTGTAGCGCTGTGGCACATGTTGCAACTAACAAGGATCGCTGCTGCTTCCAGAAGACGAAAGCATCCCACTTTTTTTTCACTCACATGTTTTCCAATCCTTTATCTGGCATTTCAAATCCAACAAATGAATAAATGAATAAATTAATTCTGTCAGTTGTGTTCAAATTTTAAGGTGTCAGGGGGTGCACAATTAAATCAAACGTCAGCAGAGAAGAAGATTTGTTTCCTTTGATTTATCTTTTTACATCACTCTTTTTGTGATGTTCTGTCATTGTGAAAAAGGCGTGGGAGAAATAATGGACGCATGTGGAACTCACATCAATATGTTTGTTTCCTCCTCCATTTCGACATTGCACTTCCTGAAAAAGTTGTCCAGAGTGAGCATCGATACAGACTCGCTATTTAAGGGCTGAACAGTCCACTCTCCCTCCGCACTACACGGTTTGGGACGGCCCTTAATATGGAGGACCCTCCGCAGGAACGCGCAAACGGAGGGGTAGTGTGTAGGGATAGTGTGTAGGGGGCGGTTTGGGATTCAGCCTCTGTGCCTTTCCATTTTTCCTTCAGACTCTTCGACCTCGATTTCCCAATGAAATGGAAGATTTCCTTTCATGGATGTCTAAATAGTACATCACAAGTTCTCATATATGCATTATTGTCTTCGACTCAGAGATGGCAAGAGAGATTGAATCAAGTACAAGAGTCAATATCCTTTGTTCTTTTTACCTTATTTTTGAAATGTCCCACACATACAGTAGAAGAAAATAATATGAACAACAGAAATAAGGTATTGTTTTATTGCACTATATACTACTATAAATGAAAAATATGGATGTAATTGAATTATTTTCAATTGAATTCTCATACTGAAGTTATTTTCAACTCAAAGTATCAGTGTCAACACAATTTACGGTCATACAGCTTTTTTGGTTTATTGCATAATTGTGCATTCAGTTTATTGCACATATATTCTCTGTTTTGAAAGACATTCATTTTGATTTTTTGGTGCTTCATAATATAAAATTTCTAGTTTGAATTTATATAAAATCACAAAAAATATAAAATTCCTGAACACCTCTACTACTGTCCAGCAGTACCACATCTGGTCCGTCATGGACCCGTCTTTACATACACACAGTGTGTCTGGTCCTGCTCAGATTGTAGTACGGAACTGAAGTGTGGGATCCTTCATCTTTTGCTTGTAGTCTTCATCAAACTCTTCATTCTGAGCCACAGTGAAGTGGTTCTTCCAGTCACCAACCTTCCCTGCAGAACCACAGAGAATCAGTCAGGTCTTTTTATTCAATGTGGAATGTCAGTTTTTTTCCCCCTTCTAATCTCATATTATTGTCCACCATACCTTTTCTCATGAAGGGAGAAATTTTGAAATCCATCAGTGGGATTGTGGAATAGTTGGCCATCTCATTCTTTTTCATGTTATTAAACTGCGTTCCACCAACTATCATTCTCTTCTCTTCAGCTGAAGGAGACAAACCAAGAAAGGAGCAGAGTTTGTCTATTTCCCGTCCAGTGTCCTAGAAACACAAGGTTGAATATCATCGCTGCATTCCAACCAGATAAAGGAGTACTATAGAAAAGTTGCCTGAATAGATAGACTCACACAAAAACTACCTCAATCATATCTTCATAGAACATGTAATGAATTTTTGGATAAATCTGCTTCTTCTTCCACCAGCCATTCACGTGGTCGTACCAGGGTCCAAACACCACTGAGGCCACAGAATGACACAAGAAAGTAGTATTGAAAGCAAAGTGGAATAAATGGACTGAAAAATATGTACCATAGTACAGCCATGGCCATAAGTTTGGACACAAGTACCATGACGCTTGTGAATCTTAGAAAATACCACAAAATTGTCACTTACAATATACTTATGTTCTGTAATAGACATCAAAACAGACATAAGTCATGCTGTGTCCAAACTTATGGCCATGGCTGTATATTGTAAGTGACAATTTTGTGGTATTTTCTAAGATTCACAAGCGTCATGGTACTTGTGTCCAAACTTATGGCCATGGCTGTATTTCATACTTACTTTTTCCTTCCATGAATTGCTTGAAAAAGCTGTTCCAGTCTCCAGCTGCTGGCTGAACCAGGTTCATGCGATTGAAGTGGTAATAAGACACCATGTTGTCTTTTGCATTGCGTGCTACATAGACAATCTAGAGAAGAAGAAAACACTTCATACTTAATCAGAACCAGACAGGCTTTAATTCTCATGTTTCATTTGACTATTGTTCCCTTCCATTAAAATATGATTCCTATTTGCTTCTGTACCTTTCTGGAACCTGCGCCTGTGAAAGCAGCTGCAAAGTTTGGTGTCTCTTAACTGTTTTAAATTTTGGCTGTATTTTTGCTGTATTTGTTATATTTTGTCGGCTGCTGATGGAGGTTTCTGCTTGGAGAAGAGTTTATTCAAGAGAGGAGGTATTTTCATTGAGACAGAACAAATCTGGACAGCAACATCCAATTCCAGTGGACATCTTGAGGTGTTTTTGTGCTGGTGCAAAGGTGAAGGCTCGTTAAATGGAGATACAAGCTCTTTTTTCCATCATTCATCATGGGTAACGTCAACTCTTTGTCAAACAAAAGCGATGAGCATTGGTGAGGACTGACAAAACATACCGTGAATGCAGTCTCCTGTGTTTTACTGAGACCTGGCTGAATCAAAACAACTCAGACTCAACTGTGGATCTACCTGGCTTCACCCTCATAAGGTCAGACAGAGATGCTAAAGCTAGTGGCAAGAAGAAAGGAGGGGGTCTGGCTTTATTTGTTAACCAGAGATGGTGTAACTCCTCACATATAACTGTTAAGGCGAAGTTGTGTTGTCCAGATGTTGAACTGTTGGCAGTTGCCCTTCAACCATACTATGTTCGAAGGGAGTTCAGTCACATCATAACAATACTTGTATACATTCCACCCAAGGCAACTGACTTGGTTCCGTGTCATGTTTTGCATGATACTGTAGCTAGGACACAGACTCAACATCCTGAGGCACTTGTAATAATATCAGGAGATTTCAATCATGTCAGCCTCTCCTCTCATCTGACTGGATTTACAGTTTGTTAACTGCCCTACCAGAGAGAATAAAACCCTAGACCTGCTGTATGCCAATGTCAAAGAAGCTTACAGAGCTACTGCCTTACCACCGTTGGGCAGGTCAGATCATAACTTGGTTTATCTGCAGACCTGTTGCAAACCTTGTGTGCTGAGGCAGACTGCAACTAAAGTCCAAATTTCCCCAACATATGGAAATCCCCACTATAGCTCCTCCTTCTCCTCCTCCATCTCCTACACATGTCTCCACAGCTGCAGCCACTTCCCTTCTAGAAACTGTACCCTTCTCTGTCACAGAGACAGGGGTGATGCTGGAGCTTGAGAGACTTTGCTCTGGGAAGGCAGCTGGCCCAGATGGTGTATGTCCAAGACTGCTTAAAGACTGTGCTGCACAACTGTGTCAACCTCTCCACAGGATCTTCAACCTGAGGCTCCAGCTGGGGTGGGTGCCTGCTCTATGGAAAACTATGGCGTCAAATTTGGGTCGAAAGTCGCGCACACGCAACACTCTCTCTCGCGCGAAACACGTACCCCGCGCGAGTGGAAAAAAGTCTCCACGGGCGCAAAAAACACTCTGCGCATGCGTGGCAATGTCTCCGCGTGCGAGGAGCCTCTTACGCGCGTGGAGACATCGCTACTCGTCTGTGTATGGTGCCATAATTATCCTTGGAGCTCTGATTTACGTGCGTGGGGAGAAGACTTTTGACCCTTTGTGGGCGGATACCAGTGCTTGCCACAATCTCCCTATGATTGGCTGTCTGTGACAGCAAGAACTCACCCCCCATGTGGGCACAGTCGGCTGGAGCCCCTTTGATGTTGCTGCCACTGTTCTGCAGCTCCGCCGGACACACACAGAACCGAGCCCGGATCTCCAACTGCCGGTGGGTGAGTGTCTCCACGTATTTCTGGCTCTAACCAGGAGGTCTCAGTGCTCCATTGCGGGGCTGTCAGCCTTTAGTACAGCGATTAGACATTAGTTAGCTCCATTGCTAACGGCAGTTACAGAGGTGGACTGACCGGAATCGGCTCAGAAGCCCAGCGTGTCTACTCCAGTGATTCTGACAGGGAGTTTAAGAGTGATTCTATAATTAGGGGTACATTTCAAGTCCATGGGGTGTAGACACGCTGGGCTTCTGGGCCGATTCTGGTCAGTCCACCTGGGTAACTGCCATTAGCAATGGAGCTAACTTCGCTGTTCTAAAGGCTGACAGCCCCGCAATGGAGCATTGAGACCTCCCGTTTAGAGCCAGAAATACGTGGAGACACTCACCCACCGGCAGTTGGAGATCCGGGCTCGGTTCTGTGTGTGTTCGGCGGAGCTGCAGAACAGCGGCAGCAGCATCAAAGGGGCTCCAGCCGACTGTGTCATTTCCTCTCTTGTATACAGTGGCATCCCACGTGGGGGGGTGAGTTCTTGCTGTCGCAGACAGCCAATCATAGGGAGGTTGTGGCGAGCACTGGTATCCGCCCACAATGTATCAAAAGTCTTCTCCCCGTGCGCGTAGACCAGAGCTCCATGCACGCAGGAGGAAAGTTTTGTGAGACACTGGACGCACGGAGCTTGGTCTGCACACGCGGAGACATTGCCACACACGCGCAGAGTGTTTTTTACACCTGTGGAGACTTTTTTTACTTCCTTCTCAAGTAAATGACTATAGACCTATAGACCTCACACATCATGAAAATTCTGGAGTGGCTGATTCTACACCTATTGAGGCTTGAGGTCAAAGACAAACTCGTTTCCCTGCAGTTTGCATACAAAGAACACATTGGAGTGGATGATCTTCTTCATGCTTCACCATGCCCTGTCTCATCTGGAGGAACCTGGAGTTTATGTGAGAATCATGTTCTTTGATTTTTCAAACGCATTCAACTCCATCCAACCCACCATCCTCAAAGACATGGTCACAGAGATGGGAGTGGATCCTTCCTGTGTTTCATGGATCACAGATTACCTGACAGGAAGGTTGCAGTTTGTCAGGTTGGGGAACTGTGTTTCTGGGACATTAATGAGTAGTACTGGGGCTCCACAAGGAACAGTCTTGGCTCCATTCCTGTTCACTCTGTATACATCTGACTTCAAATACAGCACCGAGTCCTGCCACATTCAGAAATACTCTGATGACACTGCTATCGTGGCATGTATCAGAAATGGACATGAAGCTGAATACAGGGATCTGATTAGTGCCTTCAGTGACTGGAGTCCCAAAAACTGTCTGCTGCTCAACGCCTCAAAGACAAAGGAAATGATCATAGATTTCCGCAGATCCAAAGCCCCTCTTCAGCCAGTGAACATTTGTGGCGTGGACATCGAGGTGGTGACACTGTATAAATATTTAGGGGTCCACCTTGATAATAAGTTAGACTGGTCTAAAAACATAGACTCCATCTACAAAAAGGGCCAGAGCCGACTTTTTTGCCTCAAAAGACTTCGATCATTAGACATGTGCAGTAAGATGCTGTCGATGTTTTAACAGTCCGTGACAGCAAGCGTTCTCTTTTATGCTGCAGTCTGCTGGGGAGGAAGTCTAAAAAAAACAAGGATGCAAGGTGTCTGAACAGACTGATTAAAAAAGCTGGCTCTGTGGTTGGAATCGGATTGAACACATTGGAGGATGAAGTGGAGAGACGGGCACTGAGCAAGATGGAGGCCATTCTGACAAACATGGATCATCCACTTCATATCTGCCTCATTGAACAACAAAACATCGGTGGTGGGCGGCTCCTATCCCTGCGCTGCAGGACAGAATGATTCAGGAAATCTTTCCTACCATCAGCAATTAGATTATTTAATTCACAAGTAAACAGATGAGACACCAGACAATTGAATTTCCCTTTGGGGATTAATAAAGTTGTTGCATTGTAGGTCTTTGTTTGCACAACATCAGTATTTTCCAGTATTCAACAGTATTAGGACAACAAAGAGGCTACTATACCCGGCAGTTTTGCTCCCAGAAGGACTTTGGCACTAACTGGTATGGCAAATGAGTTTTAATCAGTCGAGGGGAGGTGGGAAGATTGTTTGCTTGCTCTGTTCCTGTATGAAGAGATGAAGTTGGAGTAACCTAAACCCTGATCATATGAAACACTTATATTGTGTTGTTGACATATGATAAAAGGCAAATGGTATTAGAATTTCAGCAAAATCTAAATAAAGATGCAGTGATGGTTAAATAAGTCCTGGTTTTAAATACGGTGGTTTTGGTTCACACTAACCTGACATGTGAGGCGGGATGTAAACATCCAAGAAAGGCACTCTCTCATAGATAGGGAGGGTTTTGTGACGCTCCATCTGACCAAAATACAACAGGTCAAGGATTTGGGAGACCCATGTGGTCCCTGGAGAGAGAGAGAATGAGGTAAAATAAGCTAATAAGGTGACATAATCCCTTATCTCTATACACACATTTTATGAGCTACAAAGCCTTTTACACATGATTGTAGACTGACCTGCTTTGGCATATGTCGCAATAAGAATATCATCTGGCCTGGCCTGAAAGTTTTGAATGTTCTCCCAGTTGTCAGTGAAAATTTTGGTCATTGAGATTCCATGGAAATCAACCAGCTCTGGTCGACCAGGTGCATCCATCTTTAAAGATAAATAAGGTAAAGAAATTAATCCAAAACAAAAAATATATGATCACTGAATAGAATAGATCACTGAATCACTGAATAGAAGAAAAAGGGAAAGTCATGTTGTCTGTTGTAGATAGTGAAGTCAGATTGTCTCAGATGTTTTAACAGTCATTCATTTAAAAATAAGGACAGGAGAAAACAAATATTTAACAGTCCAAATGTACAGGCGTTTAAAGACAAAATCTCATAAAACAAACAAGCAAACATTGGTGCTGACTGAGGAAAAGAGGGCATAAAACCTTTAAAGGTTTGCAAAAGCAGTTGAGGCTCCACAGCTCTTTCATGCACCTCAAACACGTCCATTCACCAAACAGTTCTCATTAACTCAGCATTACGTGTTTACCATGATGAAAATAAAACTCACAGTCGATTAAAACAAAAGTTGGTGTTGATATCAGACATACCTTGTCTTGATCAAACGATATTCTGCTTGCTGCTGGTTTTCTGTCTGGCTTCTCCGACTCCAATGTTTCACTGACCTGCGTAATGTTTTTTTTTAACCTCTTGTTACATAACTCTCTTGTGGCAGAAAACATTCACTTCCAAATATGAGTTGAATGTTCAGCCCCTCCCTGTTCTTACACATATCCTGGCCACTTTTATCTTCAGTTTTATCATAAACATACAAAGTACACAAAATATGTAACTGGGTAAATTATGGCTTTGAATATTACAGAGAGTCACAGAGTACAAGTACTGAATTTGTTTCATTGTAACCTTTAAACATAATGAGACTGAGATTTGCTTGAGTTGTTCTTAATGTCTTATTTTTAACTAATTTGTCTTCTCATTATTTTTAATGGCATTTTTGAAAGTATTTCATAATTATTGTGTGTGTCTTTTTAATCAGTTACTTTGTTGGTGAGGTCTGTACCTCAGTGTAATCCTGAGTTAAAATAAACAAACACATGAATGAATGGATTAATTTACCTGAGTGTGTAGAGGTGTAGTCATGTGACATGCAGATGTGTGGTTGTGGTCAATGAATATGTGCAAATGAAAATACAGTATCAGCAATAAAATATAATAAGATATGGAAGGCATGTAAAAACAGGCTATAAATGTGACCTATGACCAACACCTGAATGTGACCTGAAATTACTCTTGGACCGAGGTCAGAAACAGACGTTCACTTATGATACCTTGTGCAAAACAAATCACAACCAACAAGAGTCCTTCTTACCAAGCATAATAAAACAGATTGGATTAATGAAACCAAGCTCTATGCTCCTTTGTAAGTTAAACCCTGACAATCACTGTCTTCACAGAGCGCATGTTTCATCTACTTGCATGTTTGCCATTGTTTCTCCTTTAGCGTGTCTTTGTGGTTGCACTAGTTACATGAGAAGAAAAGCTGAAGCACATTACAGCATTTTCAGTGAGTGAATAATTGATTGAAATGCCACTTTTAGAAAGTAAAATTCTTTAACAATATTTTATGTATTTACTTTCAAATCAAAACTGGTTCAGTTAAAGCAAAGAGCGTATTTCCATAAGGACACAATCATATATATATACACCCCACTCCAAAAGTATTGGAAGCAGTGAGGCCAATTCCTTTATATTTTTTCTATAGAGGTGTAACCAACATGAAAACCAGAGAGCTGTCTGTGGGTGAGAAACAAGCAATTGCGAAGCTGAAACCTAAATAAAAGCAGAAAAAAATACTCCAGACGTTCCCAGACCTTTACTGACACACATAAATTCAGAACAAAATACATCCTGCTCATGCTTATGCACTGACCTGCTCTGGGGTATGTTACAACAAGTATATCAACTGGTCAGAATTTCTGAACCTCATCCCAATTGTTGGTGTAGTAGTGAATCATTGGGACTCCACGGAAATCGAACAGTTTTCATCTCGAAGCCAAATCCATCCATCCATCCATCCATCCATTCTCTATACACCGCTTTATCCTCACTAGGGTCACGGGGGTGCTGGAGCCGACCTCAGCTGACTCGGGCGAAGGCAGGGGACACCCTGGACAGGTCTCCAGTCTGTCACAGGGCTACATATACAGACAAACAATCACACTCACATTCACACCTACGGACAATTTAGAGTAACCAATTCACCTCAGCATATTTTTGGACTGTGGGAGGAAGCCGGAGTGCCCAGAGAAAACCCACGCATGCTCAGGGAGAACATGCAAACTCCATGCAGAAAGATCCCAGGCCCACCCCGGGATTTGAACCAGGGATCTTCTGGCTGCAAGGCGAAAGTGCTAACCCCTTACTCACTGTGCAGCCCAAACACAAATCCATCTATTAAAAAAAAAAAAAAAGCTGACATGCTGTCGATGGAAGAATTCTAATGTCATGCATTCAGTTTATATTCAGTTTGTCACGTGCAGTTGCAGTAAACGGTTTTAGAAACGGCTTCCACAAGTCATCTTTACTGAGGGAGACAAAATAGGTTGATTTACAAATGTGTTCTGATCAGCTCCACATTTCATCTTGAAACAGCATTAAACCCCACTTGAAAGAGACGCATAACATTTTAGTAAATGGAGTGAGACAGCCACTCTACCCACTGAGCTATGCATATATCACTCACACCTGGAATCAAACTCCGGCCTCCTGGGTGTGAGACAGCCACTCTACCCACTGACCTACGCCACCCATTGCATATCTCTCTCACACCTGGAATCTCATGGGTGTGAGGCAGCCACTCTATCCACTGAGCTACACCACCCGATGCATATCTCACTCACTCACACCTGGCATCAAACCTCAGCCTCCTGGGTGTGACACAGCCACTCCACCCACTGAGCTATGCCACCCTATGCATATCTCACTCACTCCCTCACACCTGCAATCGAACCCCGGCCTCCTCGGTGTCAGACAGCCACTCTACCCACTGACCTATCAGGAGATTTTAATCATGTTAGCCTTTCCTGTCAGCTGACTGCATTTACACAGTTTGTTAACTGCCCTACCAGAGAGAATAAAACCCTAGACCTGCTGTATGCCAATGTCAAAGAAGCTTAAAGAGCTACTGCCTACCACCATTGGGCAGGTCAGATCATAACTTGGTTTATCTGCAGACCTGTTGCAAAACTTGTGTGCTGAGACAGCCTGCAACTAAAGTCCAAATCAGAAGATGGACTCCTCAAGCTAGTGAAGCTCGAAGAGACTGCTTTGAATCAACAGACTGGAATGTGCTGCTAGAAACAGATGAGGACAGTATGAACATTGTCAGACAGGTTGATTGTTTACTGAGTACATCAGCTTCTGTAGAGACACAGTCATACCTGCAAAGACTGTCTGCTGTTTGCCCCAAAATAAACCCTGGATCACGAGCAACATAAAGGCAATCCTCAGCCAGAAAAAAAAAGATTTTAGAGATGTTGACAAAGAATGGCTCAAAGAAGTGCAACATGAGTTGAAGAGGAGACTGAAGATGGAAAAGATGGAATACAAAAAGAAGATAGAAAGGAATTTTCAACACAGCAACATCCATGATGTGTGGAGAGGAATCAGTACCATCTCTGGACACAACAATAAAAAGAAAAGAGAGCCAAAAGTGGGTGTTCCCCTCGCTACCTCCAACACTGCTGCAGAAGCTGAGCAACAATTATTCACAGAGATACACACGTGGACAAAATTGTTGGTACCCCTCAGTTAAAGAAGGAAAAACCCACAATTCTCACTGAAATCACTTGAAACTCACAAAAGTAACAATAAATAAAAATTTATTGAAAATTAAATAATCAAAATCAGCCATCACTTTTGAATTGTTGATTAACATAATTATTTAAAAAAACAAACTAATGAAATAGGGCTGGACAAAAATGATGGTACCCATAACTTAATATTTTGTTGCACAACCTTTTGAGGCAATCACTGCAATTAAACGATTTCTGTATTTGTCAATGAGCATTCTGCAGCTGTCAACAGGTATTTTGGCCCACTCCTCATGAGCAAACAGCTCCAGTTGTCTCAGGTTTGATGGGTGTCTTCTCCAAATGGCATGTTTCAGCTCCTTCCACATATGTTCAATGGGATTCAGATCTGGGCTCATAGAAGGCCACTTTAGAATAGTCCAACGCTTTTCTCTCAGCCATTCTTGGGTGTTTTTGGCTGTGTGTTTTGGATCGTTGTCCTGTTGGAAGACCCATGACCTGCGACTGAGACCAAGCTTTCTGACACCAGGCAGCACATTTCTCTCCAGAATGCCTTGATAGTCTTCAGATTTCATCGTACCTTGCACACTTTCAAGACACCCTGTGCCAGATGCAGCAAAGCAGCCCCAAAACATTACTGAGCCTCCTCCATGTTTCACCGTAGGGACAGTGTTCTTTTCTTCGTATGCTTGGTTTTTGAGTCTATGAACATAGAGTTGATGTGCCTTACCAAAAAGCTCCAGTTTGGTCTCATCTGTCCAAAGGACATTCTCCCAGAAGCTTTGTGGCTTGTCAACATGCATTTTTGCAAATTCCAGTCTCGCTTTTTTATGAGTTTTTTTCAGCAGTGGTGTCCTCCTTGGTCGTCTCCCATGAAGTCCACTTTGGCTCAAACAACGACGAATGGTGCGATCTGACACTGATGTACCTTGGCCTTGGAGTTCACCTTTAATTTCTTTGGAGGTTGCTCTGGGCTCTTTGGATACAATTCGAACGATCCGTCTCTTCAATTTGTCATCAATTTTCCTCTTGCGGCCACGTCCAGGGAGGTTGGCTACTGTCCCGTGGGTCTTGAACTTCTGAATAATATGAGCCACTGTTGTCACAGGAACTTCAAGCTGTTTAGAGATGGTCTTATAGCCTTTACCTTTAAGATGTTTGTCTATAATTTTTTTTCGGATGTCCTGGGACAATTCTCTCCTTCGCTTTCTGTTGTCCATGTTCAGTGTGGTACACACCTTTTCACCAAACAGCAGGGTGACTACTTGTCTCCCTTTAAATAGGCAGACTGACTGATTATGAGTTTGGAAACACCTGTGATGTCAATTAAATGACACACCTGAGTTAATCATGTCACTCTGGTCAAATAGTTTTCAATCTTTTATAGAGGTACCATCATTTTTGTCCAGGCCTGTTTCATTAGTTTGTTTTTTTAAATAATTATGTTAATCAACAATTCAAAAGTGATGGCTGTTTTTGATGATTTAATTTTCAATAAATTTTTATTTATTGTTACTTTTGTGAGTTTCAAGTGATTTCAGTGAGAATTGTGGGTTTTTCCTTCTTTAACTGAGGGGTACCAACAATTTTGTCCACGTGTGTAGCTGAGATTTCTCCTCTCCAGATGGCACTGCCAATTACAGATTTTAAAGCTGAATGTGAGGACTGTCTTGAACTTACAAAGCTGCGACGAGTCATTCAGTCCGGATGGCCTAATTCAAAAAAAGCTCTTCCAGATGATGTGCAACCTTACTTCCTGGTGCGACATGAACTTGCTGTTGAGGCGCCGCTGATCTTCCATGGAGCTCGCCTGGTGGTGCCTCAGTCTCTTCAACAGAGGATTGTTCAGCTGGCACATGAAGGGCACCAGGGCGTGGTTCGCACGAAACAACGCCTCAGAGAACTCTACTGGTGGCCACGCATGGATGATGTGGTTCACACAGTTTTGTCGGCCTGCACAATCTGCCAGTCTTGTGACAAAACGCCTGCGGCCCCAATGCAGCCTGTGGAATTTCCAGGGGGCCCTTTTCAACATGTGGCTGTAGATATCGTCGGTCCTTTTGAACTGGGGACCTGTGACTGCAGATTCGCCATTACTCTCATTGACTATTTCAGTAAATGACCGGAAGTTGCCTTTACTTCATCTGCAACTACAGACACTGTCATAACGTTCCTGGCTTCCACCTTTGCACGTGAAGGAAATCTCTGTGCCATTACAACCGATAATGGCCCACAATTCACGTCCTCTGCCTTCACTGCATTTCTCAAAGAGAGGGGCATCAAGCACATCAGGACAAGTGTTTACCATCCTCAAGCAAACGGATGTGTGGAACGCTTTAATAGAGTGCTTAAGGACTGTGCTCAAGCGGCTCAGGTAGCTCAACACCCATGGAAACCAGCAGTCACTGAAATGCTGCAGAGCTACAGAGCAACTGCTCATGCAACGACAGGTGAATCCCCTTTCCAGCTTCTGAGAGGACGACCGATGTGGGCAAAATTGAATGTTCTGCTACCACCAACAGACAGCGGGACATATGCTCACATTGCAACCAGAGTTGCCATACAACAGAAAAAAAGTAAACGCTACACAGACAAGAAACGAGGTGCAAAAACTCCCAAGGTCACAGTCGGTGCCAAGGTCCGAGTGCGCAAGCCTTTTCGTGTGGGAAAAGGAGAGAGACAGTACGCTGACCCGATGTCTGTGGAGCAACAGACAGGACTGACCACCTTTGTCCTGAGTGACGGGGAAAAAGTGGAATGCAGCACATCTTTCTCTCTGCCCAGACGGCACAGAGGAAGCACAGAGAGCTGGTACTGAAAAGATCAGTAGCCCAGCCAAGAATATGGCAAGACAAACTACTCACAGAGACAGACAGAAACCAGCTTGGACAAAAGATTATGTAATGAAGTAGCTCCAAGCCTAAAGTAAAACTAAGTTGATTAGGCGACAGTAATTTTAATTTCAGTTGCTACATTTTGAGTTTATAAGTCACATTTTCAGTCAGTCTTATAAGTAGTAAGGTTATTTGGAAATGCCTGAATAATTTATGTTTGTTATATAAACTGTATGGAGTCAGACCTTATTTCATTGCTAAAGGTAATACATTATATGGATACAGTATTTCATTTGAGTTTGAGAATATTCGACATACAGTACGGCTACTTTCCAAAGTGTGTTTTATATAAATAAAAAAAAGAAAAATATAGATTATTTTGGTTTGCTTGGAATAACAGTTAAAATACAGTAATGTTAATTCTACGTCAGTTAAAGATTGTTCATAAAAAGAAGTATTCTTTCTGAGTAACAGGGGAGATGTTATGTTTACAGACACGTGCAATAACAGTTATATTGTGACACTACCAGATATGGCCAGTGAGTGGCGCTAGGAGAGAGTGTAAGATATACTGCGCAGAAGACGTGAAGGAGAGAGAGCTTTTTTCTACCATGCTACGTGATGTCTGTATGTGCTCACTGCTACAGTAGATGATTAACTGGTTTATATGACTCCTTCTTCCTGAATAACCAACACAACAGTGGTCAATGAATATGTGAAATGAAAATTCAGTATCAGCAATAAAATATAATAAGATATGGAAGGCATGTAAAAACAGGCTATAAATGTGACCCATGACCAACACCTGAATGTGACCTGAAATTACTCTTGGACCGAGGTCAGAAACAGACGTTCACTCGTGGTACCTTATGTAAAACAAATCATAACCAATAAGAGGCCTTCTTGCCAAGCATAATAAAACAGATTGGATTAATGAAACCAAGCTCTATGCTCCTTTGTAAGTTAAACCCTGACAATCACTGTCTTCACAGAGCGCATGTTTCATCTACTTGCATGTTTGCCATTGTTTCTCCTTTAGTGTGTCTTTGTGGTTGCACTAGTTACATGAGAAGAAAAGCTGAAGCACATTGCAGCAATTTCAGTGAGTGAATAATTGATTGAAATGCCACTTTTAGAAAGTAAAATTCTTTAACAATACTTTATGTATTTACTTTCAAATCAAAACTGGTTCAGTTAAAGCAAAGAGCATATTTCCATAAGGACACAATCAGCTGGAAAAGGACAAGACACATGCTGCGTATATACACCCCATTCCAAAAGTATTGGAAGCAGTGAGGCCAATTCCTTTATATTTTTTCTATAGAGGTGTAACCAACAAGAAATCCAGAGAGCTGTCTGTGGGTGAGAAACAAGCAATTGCAAAGCTGAAACCTAAATAAAAGCAGAAAAAAATACTCCAGATGTTCCCAGACCTTTACTGACACACATAAATTCAGAGCAAAATACATCCTGCTCATGCTTATGCACTGACCTGCTCTGGGGTATGTTACAACAAGTATATCAACTGGTCAGAATTTCTGAACCTCATCCCAATTGTTGGTGTAGTAGTGAATCATTGGAACTCCGTGGAAATCAAACAGTTTTTGTCTCGAAGCCAAATCCATCCATCCTCTATACACCGCTTTATCCTCATTAAGGTCGTGTGGAGGCTGGAGTCTGTCCCAGCTGACTCGGGCGAAGGCAGGGGACGCCCTGGACAGGTCGCCAGTCTGTCACAGGGCTACATATACAGACAAACAATCACACTCACATTCACACCTACGGGCAATTTAGAGTAACCAATTAACCTCAGCATACTTTTGGACTGTGGGAGGAAGCCGGAGTGCCCGGAGAAAACCCATGCATGCACAGGGAGAACATGCAAACTCCATACAGAAAGATCCCAGGCCCACCCCGGGATTTGAACCAGGGATCTTCTTGCTGCAAGGCGAAAGTGCTAACCCCTACCCCACTGTGCAGCCCAAAGACAAATCCATCTATAAAAAAAAAAAAAGCTGACATGCTGTCGATGGAAGAATTCTAGTGTCATGCATTCAGTTTATATTCAGTTTGTCACGTGCAGTTGCAGTAAACGGTTTTAGAAACGGCTTCCACAAATCATCTTTACTGAGGGAGACAAAATAGGTTGATTTACAAATCTGTTCTGATCAGCTCCACATTTCATCTTGAAACAGCATTAAACCCCACTTGAAAGAGACGCATAACATTTTAGTACATGGAGGCCTATCTAGTGAAGATCAGTGATCCCTCAGTCTGTGCTCTGATTGTTGTTTCTCTTTTGTTTGTTGCTCACTGGTGTTTACCAACTCTTTCAACTGAAGCATACAACATCCAGGTGGTATTTTAGACATTCATTTGTTGTCATAGTAATTCATCAAAATTTCATTTTCAAATACTTCCAAGAGAAGACGTTCTGAAAAAATTAGTTTATGTCCATCCATCTGTCCATCCGTCCATCCATCCATCCATCCATCGACCTCCGCTTTTCCGGGGCCAGGTCGTGGAGGCAGCAGGCAATGCGGGTCATTCCAGACGCCCCTCTCCCCTGCGACGCTTTCCAGCTCTTCCTGGGGGATGCCAAGGCATTCCCAGTCCAGACGAGATATATAATCCCTCCATTTTGTTCAGGGTCTGCCCCGGGGTCTCCTCCCAGGTGGACGTGCTTGAAAAACCTCCAGAGGAAGTCTCCATGGAGGCCTCTGACTCAGATGGCCAAACCACCTGAACTGGCTCCTTTCAACACGAAGGAGCAGCGACTCTACTCCGAGCTCTCTCCGGATGTCTGAGCTCCTCACCCTATCTCTAAGGCTGAGCCCAGCGACCCTACGGAGGAAGCTCATTTAGGCCGCTTGTATCCGCGATCTTGTTCTTTTGGTCACTACCCAGAGCTCATGACCATAGGTGAGGGTTGGAGCATAGATAGACTGTTAAATTGAGAGATTCGCCTTACGGCTCAGCTCCTTCTTCACCAAAACAGTCTGATACAACGCCTGCACTACTGCTGACGCTGCACCAATCCGCCTGTCCATCTCACGCTCCATTTTCTCATCACTTGTGAACAAGATCCCGAGATACTTGAACTCCTTCACTTGGGGAAGCCACTCCCCTCCAAGCCAGAGCTGCAGCAGATGATGAAGCACTCAAAATTGTTGCAGATTGAAAACTTCACACTGGACTTCAAACTCCTTGGACTCTGTGCCTCTCCATTCTTCCTTCAGACTCTGTGACCTTGATTTCCCAATGAAATGCAAGATTTCCTTTCATCTGAAAAAGTACTTTGGACCAATGAATGACACTCCAGTTCTTTTTGTCCTCAGCCCAGCTAAGACCTTCTGACATCAACCTCTGGTTCAGGAGTGGCTTAATATGAGGAATTCAACAGTTGTAGCTCCTTTCTTGGAGACGTCTGTGTTTGGTGGCTCTTGATGTACACCAACTTCAGTCGTTGTGAAGCTTGTTGGATCTCAGTCTGCCAGAAAGGGACAGATGCTGTTCTGACAGCTTCATCCACCAACTTGTTCAAAAATCGCTTCTGGATCAACTATTAGTATCTTTAGAGGTCTTGGAGAAAAAGTCTTCAGTCTTTGGAGTTTGCTGTGAATAATGTTTATTCAATACAACCAGTTCTAAGAACAAACATGAGTCAAATCTTGAGATTTCAAGTGTTTAAGCAATGTCTTTCAACTTCTTATATATTTTACAACTTATCCAACTCTCTTCCTTCTCCTGGAAAACTACAACCCATACTTCTTACAACGACCAATCCGGACATTTCTGCCACTATTGTTTTTGAATTTCTGAGGGTGTGACCTGTTAGTGGTAACCTTCCAAACACTACTCAATGTCGAGGGAGGACCACTCACCCTCTGTTAGCTGTCAGGAGAGCACTGCATGGAATTTTCATGTTCTCCCTGTGCATGCGTGGGTTTTCTGCAGGTACTCTGGCTTCCTCCCACAGTTCAAAGACATGCTGAGGTTAACTGATAATTCTAAATTGTTCGTAAGTGTGAATGTGAGTGTGATTGTTTGTCTCTGTGTAGCCCTTTAATAGACTGGTGAGCTGTACTTCGCCCTAAGTCAGCTGGGATATACTCCAGCCTTCCCACGACTTTGATGAGGTTTAAACGGTGTATAGATAATGGATGGATGTCTTCATAGTACATCACAAGTTCTCATATATGCATGATTGTCTTCTCCTCAGAGATGGCAAGAGAGATTGAATGAAGTACAAGAGTCAATATCCTTTGTTTCTGTTACCTTATTTTTTAAATGTCCCACACACAGAAGAAAACAATATGAACAACAGAAATGAGCTTGTATTGTTTTATTGCACTATATACTAATATAAATAAAAAATATGGATATAATTAAATTATTTT
Organism: Acanthochromis polyacanthus; assembly: GCF_021347895.1. Lineage (NCBI taxonomy): Eukaryota > Metazoa > Chordata > Actinopteri > Pomacentridae > Acanthochromis > Acanthochromis polyacanthus. The sequence continues at coordinate 29,950,569 of NC_067118.1, forward strand.
CAATTCATCTCTCATACAAAAGTTATTTTCAACTCAAAGTATCAGTGCCAAAACAATTTACAGTCATACAGCTTTTTTGGTTTATTGTGTAATTGTGTGATCAGTTTATTACACATAAATTCTCTGTTTTGAAAGACATTCGCTTTGATTTTTTTGGTGCTTCATAATATAAATTTCTGGTTTGAATTTATATAAAATCACAAAAAATGTAAAATTCCTGAACACCTCTACTACTGTCTAGCAGTGCCACATCTGGTCCGTCATGGACCCGTCTTTACATACACACAGTGTGTCTGGTCCTGCTCAGATTGTAGTACGGAACTGAAGTGTGGGATCCTTCATCTTTTGCTTGTAGTCTTCATCAAACTCTTCATTCTGGGCCACAGTGAAGTGGTTCTTCCAGTCACCAACCTTCCCTGCAGGACCACAGAGAATCAGTCAAGTCTTTTAATTCAATGTGGAATGTCAGGTTTTTTCCCCCTTCTAATCTCATATTACTGTCCACCATACCTTTTCTCATGAAGGGAGAAATTCTGAAATCCATCTGTGGGATTGAGGAATAGTTGACCATCTCATTCTTTTTCATGTTATCAAACTGCGTTCCACCAACTATCATTCTCTTCTCTTCAGCTGAAGGAGACAAACCAAGAAAGGAGCAGAGTTTGTCTATTTCCCGTCCAGTGTCCTAGAAACACAAGGTTGAATATCATCGCTGCATTCCAACCAGATAAAGGAGTACTATAGAAAAGTTGCCTGAATAGATAGACTCACACAAAAACTACCTCAATCATATCTTCATAGAACATGTAATGAATTTTTGAATAAGTCTGCTTCTTCTTCCACCAGCCATTCACGTGGTCGTACCAGGGTCCAAACACCACTGAGGCCACAGAATGACACAAGAAAGTAGTATTGAAAGCAAAGTGGAATAAATGGACTGAATAATATGCACCATAGTATTTCATACTTACCCTTTCCTTCCATGAATTTCTTGAAGAAGCTGTTCCAGTCTCCGGGTGCTGGCTGAACCTGGTTCATGCGATTGAAGTGGTAATAAGACACCATGTTGTCTTTTGCGTTGCGGGCTACATAGACAATCTAGAGAAGAAGAAAACACTTCATACTTAATCAGAACCAGACAGGCTTTAATTCTAATGTTTCTTTTGGCTGTTTTTTCCCCCTTCAAATACGATATGATTCCAACATGCTTCTCAATCTGTTAGTTTGCACAACATCAGTATTATCCATTGTCTCAACTCATATATTGAGATAATGCAAACAATGAAGAGGCTACTGTACTCGGCAGTTGTGCTCCCAAAAGGACTTTGGCACTAACTGGTATGGCAAATGAGTTTTAATCAGTCGAGGGGAGGTGGGAAGATTGTCTGCTTGCTCTGTTCCTGTATGAAGAGATGAAAATGGAGTAAGCGAAACCCTGTTCATATGAAATACTTATATTGTGTTGTTGAAATATGATAAAAGACAAATGGCATTAGAAGTTCAGCAATATCTAAATAAAGATGCAATGATGATGAAATAAATCCTGGTTTTAAATACAGTGGTTTTTGCTCACCTTTCAAGGGAGTGTCTTTCTTGTGGATCTCCAAGAAAGGCACTCTATCATAGATAGGGAGGGTTTTGTGACGCTCCGTCTGACCAAAATATAGCAGGTCAAGGATTTGGGAGACCCATGTGGTCCCTAAGAAGACAAAGAGAGAGAATGAGGTAAAATAAGGTAACAAAGTGACATAATCCCTTATCTCTATACACACATTTTATGAGCTACAAAGCCTTTTACACATGATTGTAAACTGACCTGCTTTTGGATATGTCGCAATAAGTATATCATCTGGCCTGGCCTGAAAGTTTTGAATGTTCTCCCAGTTGTCAGTGAAAAGTTTGGTCATTGAGATTCCATGGAAATCAACCAGCACTGGTCGAATAAGTGAATCCATCTTTAAAAATAAATAAGGTAAAGAAATAATCCCAAACTGTAACAATATGATCACTGATTAGAGGAAAAAGGGAAAGTCATGTTGTCCGTTGTAGATAGTGAAGTCAGATTGTCTCAGATGCTTTTAACAGTCATTCATTTAAAAACAATGAAAGGAGACAACAAATATTTAACACTCCAAAAATACAGGTGTTTAAAGACAAAATCTCATAAAACAAACAAGCAAACATTGGGGCTGACTGAGGAAAAGAGGGCCTAAAACCTTTAAAGGTTTGCAAAAGCAGTTGAAGCTCCACAGCTCTTTCATGCACCTCAAACACGTCCATTTACAAATCCTTTCTTATTAATTCAGCATTACGCATTTACCGTGATGAAAATGAAACTCACAGTAGAATAAAATAAAAGTTGGTGTTGATATCAGACATACCTTGGTTTGATCAAACGATATTCTGATTTCTGCTGGTTTTCTGTCTTCTCTGACTCCAGTGTTTTGCTTATTTGTGTAACGTTTTCTTTACCCTCTTTTCTTGTTGCATAACTGTCTTGTGACATAGTGCTTTCACAGTTGGGTAAAGTTGGAAAGTTCGGTAAAGTCAGAAACACATTCACAGATTTGGACTTGTGGCATTAATAACTCCTTAAATATACGTTGTCAAAACATAAACAATGCCTCTTTCCCATCGTTGTAGGGTAGATAATGCGCTAAAAGTCCAGTTTAATCAAAAGTAACTTTCTTTCAAGCTGCAGAAATAACATTGGTGTCTATATGCATGCGGCTGTGCGACGATTAAACCGGGACCATCTGCAAGTTACAAACCGCTGCAAAAGCGAAGAGAGAAAAAGATTCAGTAACTTAACTCTGATACAATATAGTGTCACATAGTGTCAAATTTACTGCTGCCAGCAACTGACTCCTGCTGGTCATACTACAAATCTTGGTTTGATGTTAAATATTTGTTTTTTATAATTTTAAGGAGTTTTTATCGTAAAAAAAAATCAATAACTTAACTCTTATGCACTGTAGTGCCACCAAATTTACAGCAACCATGAACTCCCTTCTGCTCGTCATTGTACAACTCTTGGTTTGATTTTTTTCATAACTGTAGGGAATTTTCTATTAGTAATACAATTCAGTAACTTCCCTCTTATGAACTGTAGTGTACGTGTGTGTGTGTGTGTGTGTGTGTGTGTGTGTGTGTGTGTGTGTGTGTGTGTGTGTGTGTGTGTGTGTGTGTGTGTGGGTGGGGTGGGGTGGGGGTGGGGAGCTCTGGGGCTGGGGTGCAGCTTATGAGGGGGCTCCAAGCCAAAGAGGTTGGGAACCGCTGATTTAAAACACAAGTGGTTAATGATGAATCGGTTCAACCAACATGTAGGCCTAAAGTAGTGCATTGTCGATAAAATTTGCAGCCTCTCTATTTTTGATATATGTCAGGCCGTAAGTCAAAAGAAATGTTGTACAGAAACATTAATGTTATATTTAAGGAGTTTCAGAAACAGCGCCCTGGAGCTGTGAATCTCTCTCAGAAAATGAAGTACAAATGAGAATGGAAAAGTGCTGTTTTTGTACACGGCATGCAAAATGCATTAATAATAAATATATTTTGGGCAAATGCAGTACAATAAATTTAATATATGAAATTAACTTACATTCACAAAATTTATTTTAAACAAAAAATCTTAATCTGGAAGTCATGTATCCGGAAGTGACGCCGCAGGAACTGAGAAGCGTACACAACAAAGATGGCGTCTCCCGGCGAAGAAGCGACGGGTGATTCACACGTGGGGAAAAATAAGAAGGTAACTGCCAATAAATTATTAAGAAGAAGACAGCACTGCTACTGTTTCAATATTTGTATATCTTTAGCTAAGAAAAATCACCATAGAGCTTTTACACGAGTATATACAACGTAACAGTAATTTATCATTTGCTAGCATTTCGCTGCTAACACTATTAGCACTGGTGTACGGAGTCCCAATTGAGTCGAACTGACCCAGTTTCTATACACAATTAATCGACTCCATGTCCTCCTCATAAAGTCACTGCTACTAATTTGCCACCTCTTGCTCATTTTTAACAGCCACCAGCTCGTTATTGGCAGGAGTTACCAGATAAAGGGAAAGATGAAAAGGATGAAGAAAAGCCTCTGCCGCAGAAGGATCAACAGACACAGAAAGCAAAGAAAAGAAAGCAACAAGAGGATCAAAGAGATGGAAAGAAATTTGTTTCAGGGGTAAGCGAATAAGTGTGGTCGCTGTTAGACTGGTTCAGGATACCACTGTCATTCATTGTGTTTCATGTCAATGACAGCATCAGTTCTGACTTGAAACCATATTAATAACTAACGTTATATAAATGGTAACAAATGATGTCATTAATTTCTGTGTAGATCCATGTCATGGTAATTCTGGGAGCCTCTGTAGAAAGCACCATAACCTGAAAGAGAAATTCTGCTGCTTTTTACTAAAACTCAAAGGATGCCACTAATCTATTCTGTCTATTTGCTAAAGTGTGATAGGATTAAGATTATAGATATATTTAACATAGATGATGTTTAATGTGTAACTATTCATGAAATCAACAGTGTGAGTTGTTTATTTTCACACCTACTTTGTCCTTTTTTGCTTCTCTTCAAGTTGTTTCAAAACTGGAAAACATCATTTTGTTCCACACTGCCACATTGTTGCATTAAATCCTTTCTTCATAATGGTTCAGATTTTTTTGTGTAATTTATTACTGAGATGTGGGAATTGATTGTTAGTGTTGTGTTATTCTGAGAGATGTTTCAACTGCTTGGGTTCCTAATTGATACGAATAAGGCTGACAAAATGGTCATCTCATTACTGTGTAACTCAATACAGTTAAACTGCGACACAAACTTCAAAATGTCTGAGAAGCTGAACAACACATCTCTAGACCTGCAAACAGTACATTGTGTTACCCTTATGAAGGTTTGATTTTAATAAAAATTTTTGTAATAGTTGGAGCTTGGCATACCTAATTACCTGGAAACCAAATGTAATAATTACATAAAGTAAGGCTGCATGTTTTTTATGGCTGTGCGGTTCCATCACCTGGAAATTAGGATGATGATTCTTTGTTTTTAGAGATCTTTCCCCAAATTTCAGTCCAATATATTTACTGTCTTTGGGACTTTTATGTTGCCTGACAAAAAGTTTAGAATTCTGTTTTTAATGTGGTGTGAAATTAATCTACTTTTAGGGAGTCTTATATTTGTGAATTCTCCATTTCTTTATTTTCGGTAATTACCCATGTCTATTTTTATACACTAATGTTGATATTATTAATATTGTCAATAAATCTCCCAGCTATACATGAACTTACAATAATGATTACATTTGTAATGTAACGTTGGTAATACATTATTTTGCATTGTGCTAATTAATCTTCTTACGCTCTCAGAAATCCGACCCTTTCCCAGGTCCTGCTCCACTTTCAAAAGAGAGGGTGCAGAAATTCAAGAGGAAAGATAAGGCTAAAAGGGTGAGCTCCAAAATGCCTGTTATGTACAATTGTTTTGATAAGTGGAGTTAACTGCTGTCTCTCGCAAGTATCTAAGTTCTTTTTTCTTTCAATTTTAGCCTCGTAACCAGCATTTCAAGCTGAGAGACATAATGAAAAGATCAGATGAAGCCTCAGAAATGTCCCAGAAACAAGCTGCCCGGTTTGACATCCTGCTCCCCGAGGATGCAGGGTAATTTCTTCTAAAACATGTTCTATAACTTCTTTGTGTCACAGTGTATGCTGTGACAGAGGTTAGGGAATAAAAAATGTAACTTCAGCCATGTTTTCTGTTATTCTCAGGTTTCTAGAAGGAGATGAAGATGAGGACACATGTACAATCTCACAGGAGGACATTGCAGAAGCAGTGGACATAACCTCTGGAACAAAGGTACAGGGGCATTTGTTAATATATATCTTTACTTTTGCTCTTTTTTTTAACACCCTAGTCATACTGTAAGTAATTAACAGCAGAAACCCACAGTTTAGCAGCTGTGTCTAAAAAAAAAAACTTTCTCTGGCTTAAGAAATTATTTTATTACTACACAAAGTTAACACACATTCTCTGTGTGTTTTCTGCTTCTTACTTGAATCAATGCAGGATCTTCAACCCACAAAAATAATAGCAGTATTTGCACAAGCTCACACAAGCAGAAATCATTGGCAATCCACAGCACTCTTTGATTTCAGCTTGTTAACTACTGATTAGACACATCAGTGTTATTTGCTACTGTTTGCTTTATACAAACATAATGGTAGAACACGGAAAGAACAACGTGGTTAACTGACTTTATGTAGTTGCTTCTAGGTCATGTATACAAATTAGCTTTTTGATTATTATTTTTTGTTCACTTTGAGTTAAACTATTGCATAAAAGTGTTTTTGATATAACATCGTATTCAGCTGTATTTTTTATGACTTACTTAGATTAGTCATTTTCAAGAGTCTCCTGGTAAGTGCTTCTGTTATTGACTTTTACTAATCAGCATTTTTTTCTTTCTTCGTCTTCAGTATTTCAACCTGAAACTCTCTCAATTTGGGCCATATCGAGTTGACTACACTAAGACTGGACGGTCAGTATCACATTCTCCAGACTCATACAGTGTAGTGAGTGGATCCCAGATACTTGATTTTTTTGGTCCACCTATTATCACTTTACAACAGTTGTATTTGTGGCTACTTGACAATTGTAAATTGTAATATTTAGCCTTTGTCAAATCTGTTTAGTGTTTCACTGAAAAAAAGCTGTCAGCTGCAGTAGAAAGGGGCACTAATAAGAGTGTTGAGATTGAACCAAAACAGTAAAGTTGCAGACCATGAAACCAAAGCAATGAAACATAGAAAGACACTGAAGTGCACTACTTGGCTTAGACAAACCTGCAGAGTTGGGTGATGAATCACTGTGGAGCAACACATTTTACATAAAGAGTCATTGGTGATCTACAGATAATGATTATCACACATTTCTGTGTTTGAGTTGTGTGTTTGTGTTCTCTTCACTTCAGTCACCTGCTGCTTGGTGGGAGGAGAGGCCACGTTGCTTGTATAGACTGGCAGTCCAAACATCTGATGTGTGAGATAAACGTGATGGAGTCTGTTAACGATGTAAAGTAAGTCATTCACATTTAGCTTATTATGTTACAGTCATACTACACCTACCAGCGACAGACATCATTTTCATTCATATTTCAACATCTTCTCCAGAGTAAAATGCATTTCTGCCTTCATTTAGGTGGCTCCATAGTGAGGCTATGTATGCAGTGGCTCAGAAGAAGTGGCTGTACATCTATGACTCCAATGGAATAGAGCTTCACTGCATCCGCAAGTTCAATGACGTCCTTCGCATGCAGTTCCTCCCCTACCACTTTTTACTCGCCACAGCGGTGTGTTTTCTAAACCATTCTGATAGTATATGATATACGCATATTTATATTTCCTCAGTAACAAAATTTTTTCTTGTGTTGAATTTGCCTCTAAGATTAATGCTGTTGTTGTGTTTTCTGTTTTGTTGAAACTCATTCAGTTTTCCAGGTGTTTGTAGATCTGATTAAGAGGGCAGCACTTAAAGGGGAACTTGGTTTTTTTTCAACCTGAGGTCTGTTTTCATGTCATTTCATACATGTGGGTGATGGAGAAATGAATTTTCGACATAGCTCCAGTATTTAGCCAGGCAGGCAGCTTAGCAGCTCAGCTAGCGAAAAGTATGGGGCAACTTGCCCCCCCGCGTCAAAGTCCGCCCTAACGTGCTTTTTTGCCCCACACTGACCGGCTCAGATAGTCTCAACGAGTGTCCCACAACATACGAGAGATGAGAAGTGAACGAAAACCTCCACATTACTTGGTGATCGCTCTTTGTTGTGGTCTGTATCCAAATCTCGGGACGCGAGAAAGCAAATCTCATTCCGAAATCGCGCGATAGCTCATGCCTCACCGGTGTTTTGGCGCGAGCTATTGCGCGATTTTAGAACGAGATTTGCATTCTAGCGTCCCGAGATTTGGATACAGACCACAACGAAGAGCGATCGCCAGGTAATGTGGAGGTTTTCGTTCACTTCTCATCTCTCGTATGTTGTGGGACACTCATTGAGACTATCTGAGCCGGTCAGTGTGAGGAAAAAAGCACGTTAGGGCGGACTTTGACGTGGGGGGGGCAAGTTGCCCCATACTTCTTGCTAGCTGAGCTGCTAGCTGAGCTGCTAAGCTGCCTGCCTGGCTAAATACTGGAGCTATGTCAGAAATTCATTTCTCCATCACTCACATGTATGAAATGACATATGAAAACAGACCCCAGGTTGAAAAAAAAACTGAAGTTCCCCTTTAAATATTGTTACAATAAATTAACAAAAACACCAAAGACGACTTCTAATGTTCTACAAAGGAGTATAAGAAACATTCAGATCGGATGAATTAGAATGATTTAAGAGGTGTAAGTCCCACTGAATGTCAAAACATGTGTATGGTATCTGTGTTCAGGGATGACTGAGTAATGATTTAAAGGAATATAAATCTTGACACATAGTCTGCGTGTCGCATTTCTAACAAACATAATCAGATCCTTGAAGTCTGTCTTCAGCAATAATCTTGGTCTCACTCTTGTCTTCAGAGTGCTACAAGTTTCCTGCAGTACCTGGACGTGTCAGTAGGAAAGGAGGTGGCAGCATTCTGCACCAAGATGGGCCGACTTGACGTGATGTGCCAGAACCCTCATAATGCTATCATCCACCTGGGACACCCCAACGGTACGGTCACCCTCTGGTCGCCAAACCAGAAAGAAGCGCTCGTCAAGATGCTCTGTCACCAAGGCGGTGTGCGCTCTGTCACTGTGGACAAGACGGGCACGTAAGTCACATTAAAACTGTGCATTTTTATCTAACAGCATGGAAATTTTATTTCTTTTAGGGGCAGTAAGCTGTAAATTCTAATGTGTGCACGTGCTGTGTAGATGCTGTTTCACTATAGTACCAGTTTAAACATTATTTGTCCTATATTACTTCATGTCTAAAACTGTAATAAGTTGTTTGAATCACTGACAAAATTACCAATCACATCCTGAAGATAAGTTAGCAAGTTTGCTGAAGAAATCTACAATTGATTGAATAATTGTTACATTTTCTGTGGTGACAATTTAGCTGCATTTTCCTCAATGTCCACCAGAAGTCAGTCTGTTGTTATGTTCTCCTGTTGTTGGCAGATACATGGTGACATCTGGTCTGGATAAAAAGCTGAAAGTGTATGACATTAGAGCCTTCAAACCCCTCAAGTCATACTTCCTCCCTGCTGGAGCTTCCTGTTTATCGCTGAGCCAGAGGGGACTGCTGTCTGCAGCCACGGGAGATGTTGTTCAGGTCACGATCGCATCCACACCTAACAGCGATTGATTTGTCATTGAAAACCAATCAGAGCCACAGGAAGCGCATTAGTGCAGTGAATAGAGCTTTATATTTAGGATGAGCAGCAAAGCAGTTATTCTTTAGTCGAAAAAAAATCTTAACCAGAAGCACACAAAATAAGAACTAATTTCATAGTAGCAGTGACATTAGTGGGAGTAAACACTTTGATAGATTTGTGATTTCCTAATAATGATCTAGGAGGTTTTCTGTAAATATTTAGTGGTAAATATAGATCAAATAGAAGTACAGTCTTGAACTGATGTTAATATTTTGTATTGATTTTAAAAGTAGTTAGTAATTACAAAGGAGTTTCCTCAAGAGAAAGTGCTTTATTGAAATCCAAACAAATATTCACTTATCTTTATTTAGTACTGATAACTTGAAACTGTATGTATTAAATTGTGTGCTTCCTTGTGGAATGATTTTCCATATTTGCATATCCAGATCACAGTATTGTTCCAAGTTATCCTTACTGTGAGATCTGTGAAAAGCAGTGTTTGCTTGTTGGACTGTAAACTGATCTGTGCAGTATGGCTTTCTGTATTGTCTGGGGAAACTGATTTCATGAATGATGCATCCCAAGACCACATGACAGAAAACATCTGGTGTGAAAACATTTATATGGCCTTTAAAAAAAAACATATTTTATGTTATTGCTTTAAACCTGTGACATTAGCAGGAAGGCATGTGTAAAGTCCTCAAATGACCAGGGTTGGAATTTCATTTCTGAGCTACTTTCTTGTTCCCTTACATTAAGTTGTTTGTTTCAACATACTAGAGATGAGAAGTGAACGAAAACCTCCACATTACTTGGCAATCGTTATTTGTTGTGGTCTGTATCCAAATCTCGGGACGCTAGAAAGCAAATCTCATTCCGAAATCGCGCAATAGCTCGTGCCCCACCGGTGTTCTGGCGCGAGCTATCGCACGATTTCGGAACGAGATTTGCTTTCTAGCGTCCTGAGATTTGGATACAGACCACAACAAAGAGCGATCGCCAGGTAATGTGGAGGTTTTCGTTCACTTCTCATCTCTCGTATGTTGTGGGACGCTCATTGAGACTATCTGAGCCGGTCAGTGTGGGGGAAAAAAGCACGTTAGGGCGAACTTTGACACGGGGGGGGGGGGCAAGTTGCCCCATACTTTTTGCGAGCTGAGCTGCTAAGCTGCCTGCCTGGCTAAATACTGGAGATATGTCAAAAATTAATTTCTCCATCACTCACATGTATGAAATGACATACGAAAACAGACCCCAGGTTGAAAAAAATGAAGTTCCCCTTTAACTTTTTGCCTCCATGCCAATTTGTGTCTCCCCCTGCAGGTGTACAGGGACGTATGGAGCGCTCCGGTGACTAAACCCTACATGGCTCACAGAGTTCGGGGATCAGTGTGGGGGCTGCACTTCTGTCCTTTTGAGGATGTCCTTGGAGTTGGGCATGGAGACGGTTTCACCAGCATGCTCGTACCTGGTCAGACTCAATTTTACATTACACTGGAAAGTTTTAAAGTAGCTTGAACAACCAAGACACGCTAAATGGGTCATGGTTGAAAGAGACCGTTTTACAGTAAACGTGTGGTTTCGCTTAAACCACACGTTTCCTGTCATGTGTCTCTTGATGGGTAGAACAAACTGCAAGAGCTGCCATCACTACACTCTATGTTTTATTGAATCCAGGCATACATTTTTAATGTACATTAGAACTGCTATTGTGTTTCCCATTGACATTCACAGGAGCGGGTGAGCCTAACTTTGATGGTCTGGATGCAAATCCATACCGCAGTGCGAAGCAGAGGCAGGAATGGGAGGTTAAAGCCCTGCTGGAGAAGATCCAGCCAGAACTCATCAGCCTCGATCCTACTGAGCTGGGATACGTTGACCGTGCAACATTTGAACAAAGGCATCAAGACAGGGTCCAAGCTCTGGTCAGCGTTTGAAAGCATCTTCACAATAAATATTTACAGATCTACACATTTTAAAGTCACAACCACCTCTTAAAATGCATGCTTTATTTCATTTTCAGGGCTATGATCCGCTTGCTAAAGAAAAATTTGTTCCCAAGTATAAGAAAAAAGGTCGTAGTTCTGCTGGTGCCGTTGAAAGGCGCAAAAAGCAAGTGGCTCACGAGGACCAGAGGGTGAGTAGGCAGAATATGAGATGACGTTTGTTAAAGCCCACTTTTATTTTTCTGCTGTGTCTGAACTAAATGCCTTGTCTCTCTTGACTTGTTTACCCCTCAGGACGAAATCAGGAAAACTGTGGAAGACAAAATGAAAATGGAAAAAGAAACCAAGGAGAGAGCGAAGAAAAAGGCAGCTCTATCTAATCAGAAATCTGCCCTGGACAGATTCAAAAAATAGAAAAGGAGGATTCTTTGTGCAGCTCAAACCCCAGTGACATTCTGTAGGAGTGGACCTTTGAACTTCACATAAAAGAGACAGTTTTGTTCACATTACGCCTCTGTGGGAACAAACCATGCAACTGCAGACATTCGGAATGCAGTTGACATATAAAGTCGTGCATTCTGATGGGCAACAGTTCACTGAATCAATGCTGAGTGCATTAGTAGGGCAGCACTATTGAATGTCTGCAGCCTGGAGCACTTCTTTCATGTGAAGATAATGTGATGTTCTATAGCTGACATGGGTGTCATCCAGAGTTTGTGTTAGAAGTGCAGTGTGTAGGATTTAGAAGGCATTGCATACTGCAAATAACACTGCTTGCATCGCCTTCCCGTTAAACAACAACGTAAAAGACCCTTTCTGGCGCCAGTGACTCCATGGAAGACAACCTACTCTTGCTGTAGATGTAAAGGGCTCATTCTAAGGTAGTTAACACACAATGATTATCGCTTACAGGTCAATGTATGCAATGGAAACATAAATATTATATTCAGTTTCTGCTATTGGAGTCCCCTAAATCTTACACACTACTCTTTCATATGCTATTTTTTCTCTGCCTATAAATACATTTTTGTAAGATTTTTGACCTTGTCAAACTGAGTTCTTTGGTGCCTGTTTATATTTATTATATAAATAAGTTCTGAAAAGAAATACGGTGGGACAAACTTTCTGAATACAAACTACTACTTGATGTCGCAACTGAATATCAAAACACGGAATACGTTCACTATTTTTATTGCTGTGGGAAATTTCATGATTAAATCACTCATCTATGAAGCTCCCCCTGCAATATGGATTGAATGATGCGTGAGACAGTGTTACAGCTGCTTCTCCCTGAAAGGTCGTCTGGAGACCATTTCTTTTCTGATGGATTCACTTAACACTTTGATGCACAACATGGGTCAAAAGTGATCCAAGACCAATGGAAAATGGGTATCTCCTGTCCCACGCTGCGCATCAAAGGGTTAAGTGGTTTTAATAAATGGAGTGACTGAATGGTTCACTGGTTCGACCACATTCTTCAGTTAGTGCTAAATGCGGGAGTGCAAAGGCTTTTAAAGCAGTGAATTCCCTCAGCAGGCGTGGAACCTGACTGTGTTCCCTCACTCTGTATCCTGCCACTAACAGGGTGAAAGCAAAAGTTCCAGTGCAGCATATTTTAAATAATATTTGTAGCTGTTACAAGTTTTAGACGCGTTTGCATGTAATTACTACTTTGTTGGGATTACATACTCTGTAGGCTGTTTTTATGTCATGTATAGGGATCCTGATTTCAGTGAGACTCGCTAAATAACTAAAACTTAAGAAGTCTGTTACATTTAGCAGGATTACAGGTTTTGCACATTCATTAGCAGCAATGATAGTTAATGGTTTGAAAAGAACACTGTAGTGGAATTTATTAGTCTTGAAATGTGAAAGTTAAGCAATAACTTGACCATAGATGTTAAGAAATAATTGACGGTTCATATTTCCCAACATTTGCTTCTTCCTTTGTCACCCAGGAAGGAACGATATAGTACAAAATACCTGTTGAGTGTTGAAACAAAGCAGACCTTTTGGTTCACAGAGTGGTTTATTGGTGACTATATTTGATTCGTACATGTATTTCCTGAGCATAAACACACTGACTTTCTCTCTTAAAATGTCATCTCCACCTCACATAGCAGACACAAAACCAAGTCCAGACCTGTCGGCACAGAGCTGCCGTCACACGTTTCAGTTTAAACTCAAGGTTACAGAGAAAACTTATAAATAATGCTGTCTGTCTATGTATAACGTCATTTCACAGTCACTGGTAGCGGTGTCAGCTGTGGAGAAAAATTCCCTTTGCTGTCTGTTTTCAGAAGTGGCCGCATAGATCTCACTGTATCCAATTTCAGCGTCCATTTAATGGCTTGCCATTCCAGTCCCCATTATTGAATTACATCAATTCTGTTCATTTACTCAAGTCATAATTAGTTTAGCACATAACAGCTTTTGGTGATTTGTTGCTCCATTTCTATTGGGGTATATGAAGCCTGTGATTTCATGTTTATTGCACTATATTTTGGAGACATGCATTTAGGCAAATAGACTACTACAATTGAAGTCCCTGGTACTAGACTACACAGGTGTTAAATAAATGAAGGCAGCAGCCTATAGATGTCAGACATTGTGTCAGCATCATTTTCTGAATGTGCATTCATCACATAAGCAGCTGTATTTCCTCACTGTATATCAGCATGCTAATGCTTGCTCTAAATCTACAGTTTGTGTCAGTGTAATGTTGCAGGATGCTCTAACAGTCTAAAGACAGGTGAAAGATTACTCTGACAGCTCTCCATGCTACCAGCTGATCGTTGTCTTTTTTGCAAAAAAATAAAAGCCAGTTGAATATCAAACTATAAAAAAATAAAGTGACATTATTTCAGTGCACATAGTGAAGCTGCACAGCCTTAAGAGCACTTGTGCTGTTCACAGTACTGAAGCAAGGCACAGCCCCGATGAGTCCAGTTTGTCCTCCTGTTAACCCTCACAATCCTTGCTCCAGCCCCAGAGCTGAGCCCAGCAACCCCCTGACTTTGCACACCCCCAGAGAAGCCCGGAGACTGAGCCAGGAGCAAGGAACTGAAGAATGGACCTCGGCCCAGTAGTGCAGCATCTCCCTGGGTGAGATGCGGTGGATGGACACCATGCCCTGATAGCAGCAGCGCCCATATGGCACAGGTAAACCACCAGAGAAGAGAGGGCAGTGTGAGGGCAGCACTCCAGCTGTCCGGGCACACAGACCTACGAACACATCCTCAGGTGGCAGAGGTGTGGATAAAGGTGATGCAGAGGCTGCCAGGGAAATTTTGAGCAATGCAGAGCGGGACAGGACGTAGGTAGTACCACTGCAATAATCTGGAAAGACTGAGGCAGGGTAGGCCCCTGAGGGGAGGTAGTGCTTGCTGTCCGGATCACGGTCCGGAGCCACACGGAGATGCACCCTGCCGAGGTACAAGTCTCCCTGCTCATAGGGGTTCCGACTCTTGTTCAGGAAGTGGAGCAGGGCGCTGGGGTTGAACAGGACATCATCGTCCACTTTGGCCATGAAGTGAGCTTGGGGGCAGAAGCGGCGGCCCCAGCCCAGCATGGACAGGGTCTTCAGTGTGAGGTTGGAGTAGCTGTCCAGAAAACGCCCCTGAATCAGGTCACCTCTCTCCCGGGCTTCTTCTATCAACAGCTTGGCCAGTCCAGGGTCAGACGCCACACCCACCATGAAGAGAGTCATGACCCGCAGGCCCCTCACCTCCACCTCACCTCCCCAGGTATCCCTGATGGCTTGACGGGCCCTCTGATTGGCAGGGGCCGAGATAACCATGGTGATGAGGTAAGGCTTGGCACGTTGGCACACCAGCGGGCTGGGCATGAGCAGGAATTCCTCGGGTCTGGTTGGAGGGACGCTCTGCGGGGGGATGACGCCGGCGTACGGCTCCACCACCGTGTTCTGGCCCATGGAGGTGACCCACGACTCGATGAAGTCCACGAAGAGTAGAGCCAGCAGCGCCGCGCACGTTGCCGCTGCGCACAGAAACGTCAGGACCCCGAGCCTGTTTCCCCGCTTCCCAAACCGGGGCTTGCATACCCACAATCCCCGTCCCACCATGACCAATCCCCGCTTCCTCTGCACAGGTCTGAAGACCACTGTAGCTGCTACCACGCTCCCCGTTTCTCCCAAAGTCTGTCTTTCCTTGTCTCTGCGGCTAAAAAAGCTCCGCTGTCATTGCATTTTTGCGCCTTTCCTCACCTCTCGATCCGTCCGGAGTCAGACGCAGCAGCGGAAGGTGGAGAGCCCCGGTGACATTGAAGATGCGGTAAAACGGCTGATGGACTTCTGTTGATTTTCCTGCTGCCCACTCGAATACAAAAAAAGTGGGATATGCAGCTGCGCAAAAGAAACGGTCGATTCGACAGCAGCCCAAAGCTATTTTTTGTCCCGACGTGTTGCTGCTCACTACTCAGCTCTGATAGTACGTCCCGACTCCTATTTACCTTCATAGATGTTGAATTAATGCCACATGTTTTTATTTATGTGTCATTTGTTGAGCAAAAATGTGCATTCCTTATTAATATGCTACGTCGCAATAAACCTTACTGCACTGTGAAGAAGAAAAGTCTCAAATGTAGTGTAACATTAAAGCACATACAAGGTGCTCACCGTGCGATAGCGAAAGTAAGCGGTGATAATGGCGAAGCATCACATGATGCTCTGTAGAAAAAAAAGGTGTGCTGCAGCCATTGCATCGGAGTACAGTAAGGATATTAGGTTAAAATATCCACGACCGATGTGAAATTAGCAACTCAGAGAAGCTAAAAAACAACCCAACAACATCAACTAATAAATCTGAGGGGTTGTATTTTAAATCGTGCTTCGTTTGAAGTCCTGCTGTGCGCCTATTGTTCACTGCAGTCAGTTCATCACACCTGGTGGCGCAGGGCGACACCTGCTGGTCACTCAGTGGTAATGATTACCACATGTGTGTAACTGAGGTTGGCCCATAAAGCACTAATTTGTTGCCATTAAGTGGCTCAAGCAGATGTGAAGTGAAGTGTGCTCCCTTGCTGCAGAGATGTGAGTAGTATCAGTGCAGTTAAACAGCCTCCATGGAAAAATGTACCAGTAAGTATGCAGTTTTTACGCAGGTTGCGAAAAAAACTGCAAACGAAATGATAGAATCAAACTGTTTCTGTCTGGAAGTCAGAGAAACTTCCACAAATAAGAGCCATCTTCTATCATTCTGCACAGTGAAGCTTAAACATCCTAGAAAAGTAATGATGGGGATTTTTAACTTCACAAGTAAACTGTATGAAGTTTCCACAGATTTGTGTAGGTGAGTAACATTTACGCCGTAAATGTTACGCCGTATTATTTATGTTTTAATATGTTTTATTGTTCAATATATACATGATAAATAATAATGATGTGTTTTATCATGTATGGGTGCAACTATTGTAAAAACTCAGTTAAACATTTAAAGAACAGGCTAGTGTGTGTGTTTTATCCATTAAAAGGTCACAAAAAATATGAATGTTTTCATAGCAGTATATACATTTTTTGTTGCTTTTCGGATAAGTGTTTATTGCAGTTTGCAGATGCAATACAGCAGTGTAAGTCAGCATCAGCTATTCCAGTCATTAGACAAATAGGAAGATAAATGAACAGCTATGATCGCATTTGTGTAAACTTCTGAATTTGCGAAAAAGCTCAAAAGTGTTTTGACAATATTTTGCAAAATATGTGAAAATCAGGTGCCTTTTATACTTTCATATGTGATACTTAGAGTCGAGCAACTGCTGACAGCTATGTTCCTGCCAAGACCATCTGAAAGCCTCAATAATTCTAGATAATCTAAAGGATGTGTGTGAGGGAAAGTAGTAATGATTTTGTGTTTTATTATTTAGGGTTGCCTCAATTATGAACTTCAAAGTTAATCTTTATTTTAAGTATTCGCCACAGAATTGCAGAATTAAATGCAGCTGTAATGCTTTCCATACTACACACAGATAATTTATTCAAATACTATATTGTGAATTACAATACAATAAAGCAATACAATAGTTAAATTACATATATTCACAATACACAAATATGCATGTATGCATATATGGGTATATATGCAGTGTATTTGTATCAATATACATGTAATAAATGTGTACATTCTAATATATTAATAACGAGCCTACATTCTAATCATTATATAATTTCTAGCAGTTTCATTTGTGATCATCTATGTTTACAAATATCAATATCAATAATGTGCAAACAAAAATTCACAAGGCAGTATAGTAGAAATGAGACAACGGCACATAAGATAACCAAGAATGGAAAACTCACAGATGAAGTAAAATATACTGCCTGGACAAAAAACAAAAGTTGGCACCTGGATTTAACTAAACATAAGTATCCATTGGATAATTATTGGCTGCACAGCGGCGTCTGGGATCTTTCTGCTTGGAGTTTGCATGTTCTCCCTGTGCATGCGTGGGTTTTCTCCGGGTACTCCGGCTTCCTCCCACAGTCCAAAAACATGCTGAGGTTAATTTATTACTCTAAATTGTCCGTAGGTGTGAATGTGAGTGTGATTGTTTGTCTGTATATGTAGCCCTGCGACAGACTGGCGACCTGTCCAAGGTGTCCCCTGCTAGTGATGGTGAAATCGAAGCTTCATGAAGCAATGAACCACTTTGACACATCTGCTTCAAGAATGACACATTGCTTCGAAGCATTTGACACAACCAGAAGAGTGACATCTGCTGGTCATGTGTCAGAACTGCATCTAAGTGGAAACAAATGAAAAAGCCTCAGGACTGCTTGTCTCACACTGCTTTGTACTTGCAATAAATGTTTTAAAACGTTATATATGTATGTTTGTGTGCATATATGTATAGTGTGTTTCTATGAATGAATGTGTGTTGTGTATGAGTGAATCTATGTGTAGCGCTTGCTCTCTTTATACTATAGAAGAGCAAGGCCATGGGTCCTTGATAACCAAGCTGTTATATCATATCCCTTTGTCACACTAAGAGTAAATACACAATACTCAAATAATTAAAATAGCAAACATTTATATAGAACTGATTTTTTTGAAAAATAATAAAATAAAATGAAAATCAACCAATATGTCACATTCACATATACATATGGGCCCTTTATGAGTACCAAAGTAAACTAAAGCCGGAAAAACGGACGAGCCGACGTCGGGTGGACGGTCGGACAGTGTTCTTCTCCCCCATGTAGCCGTTACTTTTACTACAAAGCTCACCACTGTCGGCTTTGCCTTTTTCTCTTGACATTTCGTCTGCTTTCTTCCTCGTCCGCTTTCCTCCTCGTCCACTCTCTTCTCACTTCTTCTTCTCTCACTCCTCCCCGGACCGCTCGATCCCCCTGCTGGCCATTTCCGAAAACTACACCAGTCTTCCCAAATTAACTGCAACATAACTGTTTACATACAGAACATGTTTAACAACACTTACCAAATAAATTTACGCTGTAGAAATTAAAATAAAACACAATTTGTACACATAAATAAAACATTGAACATTTTTGAATACCTGTTCTTTCATATAATGAACAATGAAACTTAGAGTGTTACATCTGCGTATGTATCTGTGTGTTACTTAATATATGAAATGCAACTAGATATATCTAAACTAAATTCTAACTAAATGTATACTCTCCCTAACTTCTCTCAAAATGACAAATGGCAAATGCACTAGCGTGATCTCCTCCTCTCAAAAACCCACAATTTGAGGAGTGAATCAGACCCCTATGCTTTTTAAGACCTGGACAGATTGAAATGTCCCACCCCTTCAAAGTTCGCGCGAAGCACCGCGACACGCGATGTGACGTAACGAGGCCTCGTTCTCGATAGTCACGTGATTGTGGGCATGCTGAAGCAGGGATCGAAACACCGTCTCGGAACACTTTCGCTTCAAAAGCTCGGCACTGTGTTGAGCAAACTGGCTCGAGCGTGACATCACTATCCCCTGCCTTCGCCCGAGTCAGCTGGGATAGGCTCCAGCACCCCTCGTGACCCTAGTGAGGATAAAGCGGTGTATAGAGAGTGGATGGATGGATGAATGGATGGATGGATGGATGGATAATTACTGCAGAGATGAATACGTTTCAGCTGCAGCAACTTATTTAACCATAGTTGATGCCGTGAGGAGCTTCTCATTTCTTAAATAACCATGTTGGAAGAGATATCCTGTGGTCATGGAAAGGATGGTAATCTGTCTGAGAAGGGTGAAATTATTGGCCTGCATCAAGCAAAGAAAACAACTAAGGAGATTTGTGAAACTACTAAAATCAGGTTAAGAACTGTCCAACGCATTAATAAAACCTGAAAGACAGTGGTGAACCATCATCTTGGAGGAACAAATGTGATCTGATGAGTCCAGATTTACCCTGTTCCAAAGTGATGGCACATCAGGGTAAGAAGAGAGGTGGATGAAATGATGCACTCATCATATCTAGTGCCTACAAGCCTGTGGGGATTAGGGTTATGATCTGGGGTTGGTCAGGTTCAGCAATGTTATGTTCCCAAAGAATGAAGTCAGCTGACTACCTGAATATTCTGAATGCTCAGGTCTTTCCATCAGTGAAGTTTTTCTTTCCTGATGGTATGGGCATATTCCAAGATGACGATGTCAGGATTCATGGGGCTCACATTGAGAATGAGTGGATCAGGGAGCATGAGACGTCATTTTCACACATGAATTGGCCTCCACAGAGTCCACACCTCAGCCCCATTGAGAATCTTTGGGACGTGCTGGAGAAGACTTTGCACAGCAGTCCGACTCTATCATCATCAATATAAGATCTTAGTGAAAAATTAATGCATCTTTGGACAGAAACGCAGTCATGATCACAGTAGAACCAATGTGACTGTAAAAGTTCTATGCACCTTAGGTATTTTGATACAGCTGTTTTATTACTACCTTTCGAAGTCGTTTTAAATCACGTTAAATCGCCCGAATTCCCTTTAAATCAGTTTAAATCACTGTGCCTTGAAATATGTAAATGTTGTATATTGAATTCTAATTACATTTAGTATTTTTATAGATTTTAAAGTGGGAAGTATTATACAGTATGTTTTTCAGAGTATATGCTAACCTTTAATGTTAAAATTACTGATCTGTCTTGTCTTGTTATTTATGTTACTGTGTGTGAGCTACTGAACATGTGAATTTCCACAACAACTGAGTGCCCTCAAAGCTCAAGGCAAAATATCAGAGTGTGCGATTTTTTTTTTTGGCCAGGCAGTGTATATTGCAGTTTAAAATTAGTATTTGCACTATGGTTTATTCCAGAAAAGATCGGAATAACTCTCCAAGCTGTCAACATGTTGTTAATATGTTAGATGCTTATTAAAACGTGGGTGACATGAACAAGTGAAACCTCATCATGTTTCTGTTAGGTAACCTTTTGCATTTCCCTCCGAGTCCCCACCAAAGACCATAACTTTAGTGGAATTTGTACTGGCAGCTACACAGTTCATATTAAAGACATCTAGGATTCATTGGTTCATTATTATAGGCAGCTCAATGCAACGTCATGATAGAGACAGAGAGGCTGACCTCCTGATTCACCGCACACAGTCTTAAAATTGTTAGTGCAACATACATATAGACAGAAAACCTATTTAGTGTTCAGGTAAAAGTTCTCAGAAGAAGACGGAAATCTGAGAACATGACAGCTGATTATCGTGATGAAGCTATTATTGTCACGCCCCTCTGGTTCCAACGAGCTTGCTCATCAGTGCAATGACGAGCGGCTGTGCTCCCTGCACAGCTGGCGTGAGTTTCTAATCTGTGCAGCATATAAGCCCAGCTCCCCTCACGACTCACTGCCGGTTCATTGCTCCATGCTCCGTCATCCACGCCACGATGCACTCTGCTATACCCTGCATTCCATCCACCATCTCCTGCACGCCGCTTCCTGGACTCAAGCTTCCCTTTGGACTATTACCTGTTTCGCCATGTTCTCTCCATCTGCTCCCTCCATTCTGTCCGCTTCCACCTTCCACACCCTGGACACTCCGTGAGTCTCCCCTCCCCGTTAATTAGTTTTGTTTTATGTTTAGTTTAACTTGGCCTTTGGGTCCGCCCTTAGTTTAGTTTTGTTTAGTTTACCTTACTCCTCTCTGCAATTTCCCTTCGGCTTTCTTTATTCAGCGTTTTCTGTTCATTTATATTCTTATTGTTTTATTAAATCATTATTTAATCTCACCCATCTGTCTGTGCCTGCTGCTTGGGTTCTTTCCACCCGCATTCGTGACAGAATGTACCGGCCACCCAAGAACCCAGCAGGCATCTCCGATCCTGTAGACTTCTCCGCGTCCCCTGTAGGTGCTATGGATGTTTTTTTTTGAAGCCAGGGAAGCGTTTAGCTATTTTAGGGGCCTTTATACCCAGATAGATCGATGGAGGAATGCCGCCGGACAGGCAACTAGGGACGCAGCGGTGTTGGAGGGGCGCAGGTGGGCTGCGAAGAAGCCAGGGTTAATCCCACACATTCCTCGCGACCTTCTGCAGTTCCTGAACGCCCCCCTGACCAGCCTGCCCGGTTCCCCTAGCCGTTTCCCTGACAGTCCACCCGTTCCTGGGTCCCCGCTTGCCGCAGAGCCTGCCGCCAGAAGACCTGGCCGCCGAAGGGGCGGCGCTAGGAAGCGATGTAGCTCTCCTGTCCCTGTCCCGGAGGAGCCCTGTGCCACCTCGCCTGCAGTGCTGGAGGGGCCCTGTACCACCTCGCCTGCAGCATTGGAGGGGTCTTGTGCTACCTTACCTCCAGAACGGGTCAACACGGCCACTGTTGCCGAGCGGGTCGACGCCGTCTCCCTTCCTGTCGAGGAGAGGCCCTGTGTCGCCTCACTCCCTGCCAAGGAGAAGCCCTGTGTCACCTCACTCCCTGCCGAGGAGAGACCCTCGCCTCACTCCCGGCTGAGGAGAGGCCCTGTGCCGCCTCACTCCCGGCTGAGGAGAGGCCCCGTGTCGCCTCCCTCTCCCCTGTCCCTGTGGGGGCCATCACCCCAACTCCTGTCTGTATGGGGACCATTGCTTTGTCTTCTGTCCATCTGGGGGCCACCGCCCCGTCTCCAGTCTTTGCGGGGGCCATTGCCCCGTCTTTGGTTCCTGTGGGGCCCCTTGCCCCGTCTTCGGTTCCTGTGGGGCCCCTTGCCCCGTCTTCGGTTCCTGTGGGGCCCCTTGCCCCGTCTTCGGTTCCTGTGGGGCCCCTTGCCCCGTCTTCGGTTCCTGTGGGGCCCCTTGCCCCGTCTTCGGTTCCTGTGGGGCCCCTTGCCCCGTCTTCGGTTCCTGTGGGGCCCCTTGCCCCGTCTTAGGTTCCTGTGGGGCCCATTGCTCCTGCTTCTGTCCTTGAGGGGGCCATTGCCCCATCCTCGGTCCATGAGGGTCCTGCAGTGTTGAGGCTCCCAGCCTCCCCTGCAGGGTTAAAAGAGCTAAGAGCTCTTTCTGCAGCTGCAGAGGAGCTTAAGGCTCTCCTTGCAGTTTTGGAGGGGCGAAAAGCTCCACCCACAACTGCAAAGGAAGCTAAAGGCTTCACCCGCAGCCTTGAGGAAGCTAATGCTTCCCTGGCAGCGTCTAAAGAGCCAAAAGCTCCCCCTGCAGCGCTTACGGAGCAAGAAGCGCCCCCTGCAGCGCTTACGGAGCAAGAAGCGCCCCCTGCAGCGCTTACGGAGCAAGAAGCGCCCCCTGCAGCGCTTACGGAGCAAGAAGCGCCCCCTGCAGCGCTTACGGAGCAAGAAGCTCCCCCTGCAGCGTCTAAGGAGCCAAGAGCTCTCCCTGCGGCTCTGAAGGAGCAACAGGCTCCCCCCGCGGCTCTGAAGGAGCAACAGGCTCCCCCCGCGGCTCTGAAGGAGCAACAGTCTCCCGCTGCAGCTCTGGAGGAGCAACAGGCTCCCCCTGCAGCGTCCAGAGAACAAGCAGCTCTTCATGCTGCGTCTAAGGAGCTAAAGGCTCCGTCTGCAGTCTTCCGGAGGCGTCCCGCCTCCTCCGTGTCCTTGTCGAGGCGTCCCGCCTCCTCCGTGTCCTTGTCGAGGCGTCCCGCCTCCTCCGTGTCCTTGTCGAGGCGTCCCACCTCCTCCGTGTCCTTGTCGAGGCGTCCCGCCTCTCCAGCGCCCTTAGAGGAGCTTAACGTTCCCCCCGCGGTCTTAGAGAAGCCAAGAGCTTCCCCCGCGGCACCTAAGGAGCCAAAAGCTCCGTCTGCAGCCTTAAGGAGGCGTTCTGCATCCTCTGCAGTCTTTAGGAAGCGTTCTGCCCCCTCTGCTGCTCTAGGTAGGCGGCCCGCCTCCCTGGCAGCTTCAAGGATGGGTCTCGCCTCCTCCGCGTCCTTGTCGAGGCGTCCCGCCTCCTCCGCGGCCTTGTCGAGGCGTCCCACCTTCCCTGCAGCCTTGGTGAGGCATCCCGCCTTCCCCGCGGCCTTGGTGAGGTGCCCCACCTCCCCTGAGCCCTTGAAGAGGCGTAGCGCCTCCTCGGCAGCTTTGAGGTGGCATAGCCCCTCCTCAGCCGCCTTGAGGATACATAGCGTCTCCCCCCCTAGCCCTGAAGAGGCATACCGCCTCCCCTGAAACCTTGAAGGGGCGTGGCGCCTCCTCAGCAGCCGTGTGGGAGCCTGGCTCCTCCTCGGCAGCCTTGAGGAGACGCAACATCTTCCCCCTAACCCAGAAGAGGCTCAGTGCCTCCCTACCAGCCCCGAATGGGAGTCAAGCCACACTAACACAAAGTGGCTCCCCTGCAGTGGCCACCTTAACTCCAAATAGGCCACCTGCAGCAATAGCCTGTCCTGTCCTGTCCCCAGTTCCATATCCAATTCTGCTCCCCGAAGGTTTGCCAGGTCTCTGTACGATTCAGTCCCCTGTTTTTTGTTTAGTTCAGTCCCCAGTTTTGTCCCCTGGAGGATTACCAGCCCAGAAGCTAGTCCAGTCCAGTTTTTGTCTAGTCCAATTCGAGCCCAGTCCAGTTCTAGTTCAGTTTAATTCTAATCCAGTCCTTTTAGTTCCTTCTGTCCCTCCTGTCCCTCTTGTCCTTTCAGTCCCTCCTGTCCCTCTTGTCCTTTCTGTCCCTCCTGTCCTTCTAGTCCTTTCTGTCCCATCCTAGTCCAGTCCAGCCCTGTTCCAGGAGGGGCCTTCAGTTACATCCCTCCCTTGGGAGGACCCTCCGGCTTCAGTCCTGCTCCTGGAGGGGGCTCCGGCTCTGCCCCCGGAGGGGCCCCCAGCTCTGGCTCTGCCCCTGGAGGGGCACCCGGCTCCAGTTCTGCCCCCGGCTCCAGTTCTGCCCCCGGCTCCACCTCTGGAGGGGGCCTGTTTCCGTCGCCTGTTTCCAGTCCGGCCACTGGCCCGACCCCCGGAGGGGCCCCATCGTCGCCGGTTCTCAGTCCGGCCCCCGGGGGGTCCTCATCGGTCCAGCTGCCGGTTCCCAGTCCGGCCTCCGGAGGGTTTCCGTCGGGCCTGCTGCCGGTTCCCAGCCCGGCCTCCGGAGGGTTCCCGTCAGGCCTGCTGCCGGTTCCCAGCCCGGCCTCTGGAGAGTTCCCGTCGGGCCTGCTGCCGGTTCCCAGCCCGGCCTCCAGAAGGCCCCAACCGCTGTAGCTGCCGGTTCCCAGTCCGGCCACCAGAGGACCTCCGTTGGCCTGGCTACCAGCTCCCGTTCCAGCCTCAGCCTATCCTGCACCCGGGCCATCCTCCGGAGTGGTCCCTTCAGCCTGTCTGACTCCAACCTGTCCAGCCCCTGGACCGTCCTCCGACGTTGTCCCTCCCACGCGCCCGGTCCCAGCCCACCCGTCCCTCGGGCCGCCCCCAGGAGCGGTCCCTCCTGCCGGATCCCTGCCGGTCCTAGTATCGGCCGCCGGCACCCCAACTGGTCTAGTGTGCGCCATGAGGCGCACCTTAGGGGGGGGATACTGTCATGCCCCTCTGGTTCCAACGAGCTTGCTCATCAGTGCAATGACGAGCGGCTATACAGGGCGTGAGTTTCTAATCTGTGCCGCATATAAGCCCAGCTCCCCTCACGACTCACTGCCGGTTCATTGCTCCATGCTCCGTCATCCACGCCACGACGCACTCTGCTATACCCTGCATTCCATCCACCATCTCCTGCACGCCGCTTCCTGGACTCAAGCTTCCCTTTGGACTATTACCTGTTTCCCTGCCCTCGCCATGTTCTCTCCATCTGCTCCCTCCATTCTGTCTGCTTCCGCCTTCCACACCCTGGACACTCCGTGAGTCTCCCCTCCCCGTTAATTAGTTTTGTTTTATGTTTAGTTTAACTTGGCCTTTGGGTCCGCCCTTAGTTTAGTTTTGTTTAGTTTACCTTACTCCTCTCCATAATTTCCTTCGTCTTTCCTTCGTCTTTCCACCTGCATTCGTGACAATTATAGTGTAACTGTGACACAAAAAATGGGATGACGTGATGATCAGACATTCTTCAGCTAGCAGCTAGCAAAGAACATTTGTCTGATACAGAAGGTTTTGATGGACAATGATGTGTTTTATGACTCTTAATCATTCTCTTTATATTTGGTTGAATCTAAGCCCATATTTTGTAACATCTTTGTTAGCTGCGGTGATGCTAAAAAGTCCTGTAATAGCAGTGAGGTATTCTCATGGTTATATGAATATGCGTGTGTGCCTCTGTATGTGTATCTAATAAACAATAACAATGAGACCAGTAATCATGGGCTTAATAATTTACAATATCAATTGTGAAACATTAACAAACATCCAAAAAATTGCAAATATTTACAGTCAAATCACAGGAAGAGAAACTACTGAAACAAAATTGGTTTTGATAATACAAAGTAGGAATTTTGTAGGCCTGGCAGGGTTTTTTTAAAATCACATAAAGTGAATTAATTAAAAAAATACATGTTGGCGTTTTTCTCAGAATGAAAGACAGTAATTTCCCCATTGTTCTAAGAACATAAATTGTAACAGTGAGTGTATACAGGAATGTGATTTTGTCAAGAGTCTAAATAAAGCAGTCCATTATTCTTTGAAATAATGTTTGGTTTGTATTGTTTATACACAGTGGTGGCACAGTTGTAAATTAATTACAATATTAATATATAAATACAACAAACAAGCAAACAAATCAATAAATAAACAAAAATGAATTAATTAATGAAAATATAAGCTGGATATTGACCATTTTGCTCTGTCAATAAAGCAACTGGGCCACGTGTTTCTGTCAAAAACATGTAAATCCAAGTGTAGCAAGAGAATAATGCACAAAAAATTCCCACATTTACAGCATTTATATTTGTGATTTAAGATTAAGTAAAGTCTTTCATATTTCATTGACTTTAGATACAGTGGTGCTGTTAGATGTGAATTAATTATTCAAATGGAACCAATAAATAAAATAAATAAGTATGTGGGTTGGAATTTGACTGCTTTGCTCTGTGAATGATATTCAGTATAAATAAAAAAACACTAACGGTTTTCCAAAATAAACAAAAGCAGCTGTGTCAAGAATCTCTGTCAAAACACGAACAAACAAATAACCATACCCGGAGGATAGTGCACAAAAATCACACATTGTCATTTAGGATATTTATATTTTTTCATTATTTGTGATCAAACATGTGGAATCTGTTATTTTGCGTAATTTTGCTCACAGTGCTTGTGGAGTTCACTGAAGACAGCAGAAAGGGAAAAAAACTAACTGTTCAGTTGTTTTTTTTTAACGCTTGTTATTAGACTGTTTGTCCCCCATGTTAGTTTTCTAAAACACAACTTGACAACAAAGTCTCTTGACACTCAGACATAATGACGTCAGCCCTGTCTGGCTCGCGCCGAGGGTGGGGGGTGTTGGAGGCGCGCGGGGACGTGCGAGAGGAAGGAGGGGAAAAAAAACCCCGAACCATCGTCAGTGCGCTGCGGTGCGGGGTCACGAACTATGACCTTTAACAGAAGAAAACCAAAACAAATATTTTATAAAATAGCAGAGCGCCCTAAATCCGTGACCGCCGCTTCCCGGAGGTAAGTCCCGGTCCCGGACTGAAAACACAAGAAAGCTGTCTGAGATACCGGATCATAAAAGAGCGCAGCTAATCGCCCGGCTAGCCTGCTAGCTAGCCGCTGCGGTGCTGCCTTCCTGCCCGTCTCCGGCAGCTCGGATCCGGGCATGGACCGTGAAACGCTGGGCGCAGTTTGTCAGACAGCTAAACTAACTGTTAATACGTGACATCGCTGTCGACTTAGCCCGAACTAATCCCTGTATGCTAAAGTGTCAGATCCAGCAGGAGACACGTCCACTGTCGGCTCCTACTGCAGCGTTTACTTGTATTGAGCTAGCGAGAACAGCTAACGCCGCAAAGCTACAGTTGCTGCAGATGAACTCGACCCTTTTACCTTTGCCATCCCGGGGACAGGAGTGGATTGTGATTACTGTGTCTTTATTCATCACAACTGCATATTTTTTAACGTTTGCCTTTACAATATCTACAGCCACCCACTTTGCTGTCTGGAAAGAAAATTGATCTAATATATTTATCATAAGGATTCGTCTCCCGTGTTTTTGGCTGACTGCCAGATTCTCCATTTTGTTCTGTGTTGTGATGCGTTTGGGAACTGAGGCAGTGATGGACAAACTGTTAGACCAATCTGTAAACAATGAAGCTGTGTACTCCTTCCTTTAGTCAGTGGAGTGCTGCAGTCAAGAGTTCATCGAGGCTGTCAAGTTGTGTTCTTTATTACAGCATAACATCAAATCAACAATGACAAAAGTTTCAAATGCAGGGATGCTGGAAAGAGTGCATTCTGTCACTTTATCCTACCATGGCAACCATAACTATGTCCCTCCCTTACCTTTACAACACCTGCATGAGGCACATTAAAGAGGGACTCACAGAGTGAGATTGCACTCAGAATAGATGCACACACTTTCAAATTAAAGTTAAATATATAGGAGAGATGTCTATAGCCCTGATTTGACTAAATAGATGATGTTATGTTGTTTCACACTGTCTGTCCACCTACTTATGACAGTTTTCCCTCTAAGCACTCCTTTCTAGTGTGCCAGAGTGTCATCGCCACTTCAGATTCACTTCCTTTGTTGCAGTACTTTTGACATTTCACACAGCTATCAGTTACATCACATTATATTAGAAAGTGTGATTTGCAAAACATACTATTAACAAACAGTGCAAACACCCAGATTTCAAGTTTTGTGCTCACAATGTTCTCGACACCGTAACTGTCGTGCTTTTCTTGACTCAAAAAGACTTGGAAGTGACACTTGGAAGTCACTATGAGTTCATTGCACTCATAGTGATGCAACAAGTATGTGCCCCAGTAGATGACAGAAAAGGAACTGCTGTGTACACACTCTTATTACAACATAAGGAACTACTGCTGCTGCTGTTTAGGTAGTAAAGGTATCTTAGTGTGATTTACACAGTTTCAATCATAAGGCTTTGTACTTTTAAACAAGTATAATTTGCTTCAGAATCGAGCACTTCCATTTAAATAGAATAACAGAATTTTCACTCCCACATATTATATAGTCGTTGTAAGGTCACAGGTAGAAGCACTGGGAGTAGCAGAAGCAGTTGTGATGTAGGAATGTGCAGATAAAACACTGACACGCTGACATCATGCCATCACTGGATTTGTTTAATAGGTGTGATGTGCATAACAGTGTGTAGCTTCATTTAAATGGCAGGACAGATAAGGAGCAGTAAGCAGACAACTGAAAGTATTTTGTTTATTAGATTTTCAGTTTGTTTTCCATTTTTAAATAATTGCATCCGTGACCATATGATGTGATGTTTTTGTGCATTTTTTTTAAAGACGACAAGATGGGATTGTCATGATCATATGACTTGTGAAGACAGTGCTTTTTAGAGCATACATGTAGCGTTCCCGGAATGAAAACACAACTTTGGTGTTTACATCACCACCTCCTCTCAAAACTACTGATGTGTTTCTCATAATACATCAAAACAACATAATAAGAACAAGACAAATCAGACAAAATCAACTTATACTGTCAATCTATATTATCATGCATTTTCTGTGATCCGGCAGCACTGTTGTATTTTTAAAAATGTCCCAGCGTCGGCCTGCTCCTCTGCGACAGTTGACACCTTTGTCGTTGATTAATGTCTTTGGCATCCTTCCACACAGACCTCACTAATGACCTTACATCATCATGACGACCAACCTGAATCTGCTGTCTCAGCAGAAAGTGGACTCTGAGCATGAGGCAGAGGTGAGTGAGCAGAGGGAGAGTTTCATGATGTACTATTTGCTAGCAGTTGTTCCATGTAACCCGTATGATAGTTTATGACAAAAATACCAAGCTGCTGCTTTCTTTAGCTTTGTGCTTAAGGTAGAGACAACTTGCTTTTACTTCATTGTGTAAAATGTATAGCAACATTTCTGTATTATGTGTATGCTGAAATGTATTTGTTTAAATATGTTTGTGTTTTAATTGACTGATCATTTGTATGTGTTTAACCTCGCTAGGTGCCATCCTCTCCATCAGACTCGGTGATGACTGAGTCTCCGCAGCGCTTTCAGGTCATCTCCACTGAGCCTGCCACAACACCACAGCGAATACAGGTAACTTCTCACACTTCAGAGAATGTGACACTGCCACTACCTGTTGATTTTGTTCCCTTTTAGCAGCAGTGATGAACAAGTTGATGATACAATATGTGACTTGGCTCTTCCACCCTCGGTGTCATTCGCTTCTCTTCTTTGCCTCAATCCTATTGGTGTGTGTTCATTTCCGCCTCCCTCTCTTTCTGTCATCCTCCTTCATCTCCGACACCCTCAGATTGTAACCGACCAGCAGACAGGTCAGAAGATCCAGATAGTGACAGCGATGAACCCGTCCAGTGCTCCCAAGCAGCAGTTCATTCTGACTACAGCTGACAGCTCAGGGGCAGGCAAGGTTATCCTGGCCTCACCAGACAGTCACAACACTAAGCAGCTCATCTTCACTGCTGCAGACAGCCTGATGCCAGGAAGGATACAGGTATAATTCCCCACAATATCACCACACAGCACGTACCTTGATAATGCTGCTGGCAATATCTTGGTTTCTACTGGTTTTGAACTGGAGTTGCAACCATGTTATTGACAACGCATTAAGGTGAAACACAAGATTACCGGCATGTTTTTGACTTTGCTTTTCAGATTGTCACCGATCCAGTGTCAATGGAGCGGTTGTTAGGACAGTCAGGGGATTTGACTCGACCACAGCCAGTGGAGTACTGCGTGGTGTGCGGGGACAAGGCTTCAGGTACTCCAGTTTGCAGATTTGTGACCTAGGCATGGGATGGTTTGAATGTGCTTTGAGGACTCCTTCCTGATGTCCAGTCCAACAGTATGTTTAGCTTCACAGTGTCAGCAATCACACCCACATGTGCATGGTGACTCTAACATGCTGTGTGGTTTCGTCCGTGTTCAGGGCGTCACTACGGAGCGGTCAGTTGTGAGGGGTGTAAAGGTTTCTTCAAGCGGAGCGTGAGGAAGAATCTGACCTACAGCTGCCGCAGTAAGCAGGACTGTGTCATCAACAAGCACCACCGCAATCGCTGCCAGTTCTGTCGATTAAGGAAATGCCTTAAGATGGGGATGAAGACAGAGTGTGAGTTTGCATCCATTTCTGCCATGACACAGTCCAAAGATACAGGTTCACTCCAAAACAAGTCCGGTATTATCAATATCCGTGAAGACAATGGGTTTAGTTCCCTCTAAAAAGTCAAAGAAACCTGTTAATTGCACTGCAGGCTGTTTAGCAAACACTGTCCCTACAATTAGCTAAAGCTAGCGACATAGCTACAGTAGCTACAAAAACGTAATCTTCTCATGATGGTATCAGTGTCACTTTTGGTAAGAACTTAAATTAATTCAAATATGTGTATTATTTTTGATAGGAATTTAATTTTTAAGTCAGCCATCTGTCACTGACAAGATTCAATTCAATTCAATTTTATTTATATAGCGTCAATTACAGTCAAATCGTCTCAAGACGCTTTACAGAACCCATATGCCTGACCCCCAGAGCAAGCCCAAAGGCGACAGTGGCAAGGAAAACACCCTTTTAACAGGGAAGAAACCTCGAGCAGAACCCGGCTCTATATAGGGGGGACCCATCTGCCTGCTGGCCGGGCGGGTTGAGAAGGACAGAAGAGGGCAAGGGGGAGGGATGGGAGAAGAGGGAGGGGTGGGAAAGCAAGGAAAACACAACACACATTTGGATACATGCATGACAGGATATGTGAACCAAAGTATAAGCTAACATTGAAAACTGACTCATAATTTACTCTTATGATGTACGGCTCTGACATTAAACATACTACATGTATAGCTAGCAGTAAAATTCAAACAGTATGTAAGTTTTATTTTAGTCTTTATTTAAGGGACAATGTACAGAAACATTAAGCTCACATGAGTCAGAGATGTGCTGCACCAGATTATAGCTTAGTTAGCATAACAGTATAGTGAAGGCGATGCAGAGTTGACTGGTGGAAAAGGGGGGTTGGAAGCAGAGGGCTGGAGGAAGGTCAGCAGCAGCATCCCACAGTGGACATGGTGGAGACTGGACCAGTTGGTGGAACATCGACCGCAGATCTGAAGCATCCAGCTCTGGGACCAGGGACACTTGGAGAAATAGCACAGGGGGAAACAGAGTGAATGTACTGCAATAACGGTATACATATTAAATGTAAAGGTAGATAGAGAAGGGCTCAGTCCCCCAGCAGCCTAGGCCTATAGCAGCATGACTAGAGGCAGAACGAAGGGACGTCCAAGAGGGAGTCAGCTGTGCAAATGAAGACACAAGCCGAACCCCTGTGGGTCACCCAGTCAGTCCCAACTATAAGATTTGTCAAAAAGGAACGTTTTAAGCCTGGTCTTAAAAATAGAGAGGGTGTCTGCCTCCTGAACCCAAACTGGGAGCAGGTTCCACAGGAGAGGCGCCTGATAACTGAAGGCTCTGCCTCCCATTCTACTTTTAGAAATTCTAGGAACAACAAGTAAGCCTGCAGCTTGAGAGCGAAGAGTTCTACTCGGATAATAAGGTACTATCAGATCTTTAAGATATGATGGAGATTGGTTATTAAGAGCTTTATATGTCAGAAGAAGGATTTTAAATTCTATTCTGGATTTAACAGGAAGCCAGTGAAGAGAAGCAAGTATAGGGGAAATATGATCTCTTTTGCTAACTCCTGTCAGTACTCTCGCAGCAGCATTTTGGATCAACTGTAGATGTTTGAGAGAGCTATTTGGACAACCCGATAATAAGGAATTGCAATAGTCAAGCCTGGAAGTAACAAAAGCATGAACTAGTTTTTCTGCATCACTCAGAGACAGAATGTTCCTGATTTTTACAATATTACGCAGGTGAAAAAAGGGAGTCCTACAGACTTGCTTTATGTGAGTTAAAGGACATGTCCTGGTCAAAAATAACTCCAAGATTCCTCACAGTAGTACTGGAGGCCAATGTGATGCCATCCAGAGTAACTATTTGCTTTGAAAGCGAGTTTCTAAGATGTTTGGGGCCAAATACAATGACTTCAGTTTTGTCTGAATTTAGCAGTAGGAAGTTAAAAGTCATCCAGGTTTTAATGTCCTTAAGACAATCTTGCAGTCTAGCTAACTGATCAGTTTCTGACTTCATAGATAAATACAATTGTGTGAGATGAATGAGTCATTAATTATATTAGTAAGATTTCTATGCAGCTGAAAAAATGACATGAATGTAGAAAAAAAAATCAAGCTTTAAATATATAATCATAGACATCATTGTTCCTCTTGTTTTCTGTCATTTGATGGTTTGTACACCTGTTAATGCATTAAATTGCATTCTGTCTAATATTCAAAGACATGCTGCAGAAATACTTCTTATTTATCTGTAGATTGGAAAGAGGGGAAGCTGTCCTCTAACCTTAAAAAATGAATATTCAAGCCATCCACTGTGTATAAAAGATGAATTTAGCTTTAAGTCCTGAAAAATGAAACGAGTCTGAAAGTGCCCTCAAACTGCATTTTTACTGT
This sequence comes from Acanthochromis polyacanthus, assembly GCF_021347895.1. Taxonomy (NCBI): domain Eukaryota; kingdom Metazoa; phylum Chordata; class Actinopteri; family Pomacentridae; genus Acanthochromis; species Acanthochromis polyacanthus. The sequence goes on from NC_067118.1 coordinate 29,983,878, forward strand.
TGGCCAGTAGGGGGCTACTTCTCTGGCTGCAAAAAGAAGTCTGATTGCATTCAAGTCTATGAGAAAATGACCCTACTTATCACATGATTGATTGTCTCAGTACACATTTTCCTGATTATTTTATGTTAAATTGCTAGTTTTAGGTCTTAGTTAGTATGACATGATGTTCGTTTTGTAAATTTTGATCACATTTAGGATAAAATACATGACAAAACATCCTGAATGTGACCAAAATTTACAAAATGAACGTCATGTCATACTAACTAGTGTGGATACTGTCCTCGGGTTCTCTCTTAGATCCACCCTTTACTTATCACTCACTCGTAAAAAGAAAACCCCAGATGGCAAACTCATGGCTTCAAAACTTAGGTCCACCTACCACTCTATGATGTCACTGTGGTTGTGTCCATTATGTTATAGCAGTCTATGGTTCTAGTCCTCACTTAGCCAAAAGAACCTTGTGGCTTCCTACAAGCACGCCTGCTGAAACACATTGAAGAGCATGAGATTTTGACCTTTCACTTAAAAGCATTAGACAAATGTAAACACAGTCTGCTTTCTGTTATTCCTCAGCTGTGCAGAGTGAGAGAAAGCCCATCGATATAGTGCCCAGAGAGAAGCATCCCAACTGTGCTGCCTCCACCCAAAAGATCTACATTCGCAAGGACCTAAACAGTCCTCTCATCGCCACGCCAACCTTCATATCCGACACAGAGACAGATGGCTCCAGGTCAGTGGAAATCAGACCTGTAAATGACGGGCCTGAACTCTCTGAATTGTTCCATCTTTAAGCTGCTAATGTTGCCGTATCTCAACTTGTTATGATGAAGCTCTCTGCTATGTGTAGATCCGGCCTGCTCGACCAGGGGATGCTGGTTAACATCCAGCAGCCAGTCATCCAGAGTGATGGGACTTTGCTGCTGGCAACTGACTCAAAGGTACATTTGATAATAGAGCCAGTGTAACACTAAATAAATCATCTTCCATTTCTGCTGCTGTCTCCCTCCGCTCCTTTTAATAGAGCTTCCTATGATGAATTTTGAGAACTATGAATGAGACACTCTGTTTTGTGTCTGAAGTCGATCTTGCTTTAACTGACCTGCATGATTATGATGAAAATAATCTGCATCGTCTCATTTATCTTCAGATGGATTCTGGGCAGGGAGATTTAGGGACGCTAGCCAATGTGGTAACATCACTAGCCAACCTGAGTGACTCACTAAAAGAAAACCTGAACAACGGTGATACCTCAGACAGCCAACACGAGGAGCAGTCTGCCAGCGAGATAACACGGTCAGTCGGTAATGCACAAAGAGGAGGAGGTTGTGTTTGTGGCAGGTATTTCATCACTCACTTTAACAGCCTCCACTGTGAAGTCTTGTTTTGTCAGATTTGTTCTCATATGTCAAGTTAGTGGCTTCTTAAAATGGACCAGGTTTGTCTCTGCGGATGCAAAAATGTCAAAATGATAGATAAAGTAAGCACTTCCTCAAAGGTTATCATCTTTCTTTGTTTTCAAGTGTAATATTTACTGTTTAACTTTGTAACAAAAATGGGTTAATAAGACAGTCAACCTGTGTTTTGGGTTGAAATAACTATAACGATTTAGCCACTAAAATACTCTATTTCCTTATTGTTTTAGAATAATATACTCTGTGTTATTTTGTATGTTTATTTAATCACTTTATTTCATTTGAATTTATATGCTAAAATTTTGTAATTGTAGTGCCTAATCACTGAAATATATCAAATCCTTTCCCAAGCATGCAGTAGACTACAACAAACCAGGAAAAGGCTGGTTTTATGAAAAAAAGAGTGACTAAAAGCTTAGAAAACAACCTCTTAATCTCTTTGTTATTATTCAGTTATGTGTAAAATTTTGTGTATACAAGAAGTTCACGTATTTGTGTTTGGCTTGCAGAAGGCTTCCTGTCAAATCAATGAAGTTAAAGGCTTGTGTCTGTCTGTGTTTTGCGCCCAGTGCCTTTGACACCCTTGCCAAGGTCTTCAACCCACCCGAGGTCGCTCAAAATCTGGCTGATAAGTCACAGTGTGTCAGTGGAACGACAATCCAGCTGATTGGCCGAGACCAGGAGACCCCCATCATCGAGGTGGAAGGACCACTGCTCACAGACAGCCACGTCGGCTTCAAAGTAAGTCCTCTCTGAGCGTGATTGATAAACGAGGGATTGTAACTGTCCACAGAAAGACATCAGAGTGAAGCAAAAGCCTTTATTCACCTGTTATAGATCGGACTAATATGGAAGCATATGCAGGTGCACACTTTTAAATAGCACTCCTTTGTTCAAACGTAGCAAAAGTTGTTGTTTGTACATGTACAGCATGAACATTTTTAGGATTATTTTTGGAATTATTGCATTTTATTTGACACACTTGTACAGATATGGACAGGAAATGCTGGCAGAGAGGTAAAGAGGGTTGTGACCTGAAACAAGGAGCCCCCAGCAGGGAGTCGGTTTCTAGACAACGTGGTTATGTTGAATGTTTCTTATCCATTCTATACTGGGTTTTCTCAAATAGGCCTATATGTGAAGCTTTGACATTCATGTGTAGATAGTGGCTGGTAGTCTTCTTCAAATGTCCTTCTTTGCTTATTTTGTTTAGCTGACCATGCCCAGTCCAATGCCAGAGTATCTGAATGTACACTACATCTGTGAGTCGGCATCCAGACTTCTCTTCCTGTCGATGCACTGGGCACGCTCCATCCCAGCCTTCTCAGCTCTCGGGTGAGACGCTGTTTGACAAAAGAACATTTGAATTTTATTCTTGGAAACAACACTGTGAGCTCCTATTTGTTTACAAGCTTTGCAAACATTACAGGAATGCAGTACAATGCTGTCAGTCTACACAGTCACAGTCAGCTATTCGTATTCGTCTGTATTTCTCAGTCAGGAGGCGAACACCAGTTTGGTGCGAGCCTGCTGGAACGAGCTGTTCACTCTGGGTCTAGCTCAGTGCGCTCATGTGATGAACCTGTCAACCATCCTCGCTGCCATCATCAACCACCTTCAAAGCAGCATCCAGGATGGTATGGACCACAGACCTCGTCATCATTTCACAGTAGGACACACGCATATAAACAGGAGTAAAGAAATGTGATTTTTTTTTTTTATTTTAAGTGTTAACAGTCTAGTCTATTCAACTATTGTGGTTCTGTGGGATGTACTCTGCACCTCTACTGTAAAGATTTGGGTAAACCTGGAGGTGCAGAGTGTAAAATTGGTAATAATCGTAGTGCCACAATCATGGGACGTGTGCCAGGTTGAAATACAGTGGAAACCTCCTTTTAGGATAAAAGAGTGACTTAATTTCTCACATGGTAAAATCTAAAGTGGGCATTGCTCCATTCATTTGCTAATCCGTTGTGCAGTAGTAGGCAGTGTTGATCAGAGCATGGTTAAACTTGATTTGTTGTATGATTTTGTCCATGTGTCATAATTGACTGCTCAGACACCGCAAATTGAATTTTGATGTAAAATTTGAAAAAAGACACACGGTTTGCCACTCACTAACACGCATGGGGAATCGTATCCTTCGGTGGTGATGACGTTTCTCGTTGTGCCTCTAAGTTGCTTTCTTTCTTAGATAAAGTTTAAACAACTACAGAAATAAGTAAAACCACGGTTGCTGATGCGTCAAACTGGACATTTCCTTCCTTCTCAGACAAGCTGTCAGGAGAGAGGGTGAAGCAGGTGATGGAGCATATCTGGAAGTTCCAGGAGTTCTGCAACAGCATGACGAGGCTGGAGACCGACAGCTACGAATATGCCTACCTGAAGGCTATAGTGTTGTTTAGCCCCGGTGAGTCTGCACAGAGGAGATTCTGGTTTTCTTCATCAAAACAGTAATGAATGTTCAAGCTCTTACTAGTCAAATCCAACAAATCCAACACAAGAATGAACTAAATTTAGGCATATTACCAGTATTTTGAGCTCCAGCTGTTGTGTTTTTGACTCGTCAGATCATCCAGGTGTGGACAGCAGCGGGCAGATAGAGAAGTTCCAGGAAAAAGCGCTGATGGAGCTGCAGGACTACGTGCAGAAAACGTATCCAGAAGACACCTACAGGTACTTTTACACCAGCAACACAAACCCAACACAAGGAATAGCATAGTGATCACTGTGGAAGTAAGATGAACAAACAAAATGTATTTCACATCCAAAGCATTTAACTTTCATGGCAATACTTTCTGGTCATGTATGAATTAATATGTAATGTGTGAAAATTATACTCTATATTTTGACGGTGTAAGAAGAGCTAAGATAGAGAAGTGATTGATATTATTCAACTTTTTTTTAGTGGCGTGCCTATGAGAGCTGTGTGTCAATCTTGGTTTTTAAAGCGTCTCACAGGCACCAATTTATATTGATAGATGAAACTGTTTCAGCAGCATGCATCACTGTCTAGCAACAGAAAGGGTTTTATTGTCATTGTTTACTATTTGTAGCATGTAAATGATTTAACTGTTATTGTGTCAATAATGTCACGTATCACCCTCACTGCCATGGAAATGCTATGCTCATTCCGCTGATTTGTCCCATTTTTTCATTAAATTTAAATTGCATGTATCTGGTAAATTAACAGGAAATTGGCACTTACAGGAGCATCACATTTTCAGATAGGTGAGTACAAGAAATCAGGATAACTTTGCAGAACTGTTGTGCTCGTGTCCTCAGGCTGACGCGTATCCTGACTCGTCTACCCGCCCTGCGCCTGATGAACTCAAGCATCACCGAGGAGCTCTTCTTCACCGGCTTAATAGGTAACGTCTCTATTGACAGCATCATTCCCTACATCCTCAAGATGGAGACGGCTGAGTACAACAGCCAGGACTCCGACTCTGCAGAATGACACGCCATCACTCCCAGCACCCAGAACTGTCAATTTAAAGATTAGTGAGTCTCCTCTTCAGGTACACTCCTTGTCTCTCGGGGGGTGCAGTGTTGAACTGCAGTCCAAAATCCTGCAACAGCCCCTTGTTTTCTAAAGATACATGGAGCAAAGTCATTCAGGAATACATAGTAGATTAAGATAACAAAGAATTGGAAAGCCAGGATGACTGGGATGAATGTTTTCTGGAGCTGATGCAGTCAGACGCTATGAACGACAAGAAAAAAGATTCCTCTGCAGCTGCAACTGTGCTCATGTCCTTTAATGTCATTATAGCACTTCAGCCTAATTACATTACCTTCGACCGAAGCCTTTTAAAATGTTGTAAATGTATCTAAGCCTTACCATGCACTCTCATGCTGACCATTATTAACAGTCGCTTTTGATGCCGACATCAGATAAGATACACAGTCCAGAATCAAAAAGTCATATAAATATAAATATTACATGTGGAAGAGGGAGCTCACTGTGTACTAAAATAGACAGATTACTCTGAACCTACGAAGATTTAGTTTGCATTTGCAAACATCAGCACAGTAGGAACTGGAAGGTTTAATAACTGTGCTGATAAATTTGGCTTTAAGTATGAATTTTCTGAATGTTCTACAAAAATGAAACATGCTTTGTATGTTTCCTGTTTTATCAATTTTCACACAGCTGACTTTAATGTACAGTTCATTAATTAAATCAAATCACCAGTTGGAAAGACAACTTCAATCAGGTGTAAGTACCAAATCTCAACTATATCTGTAAAGTAGCTAAATAGACTGGCTGTCATATCAGAGGTAGCACACAGTGCATTCTTAGCTCAGCGACAACACAACCAATGTCTAATTTCATTCTTTCAGTTTCCCTTTTTAACTTACAATTGCAAAAATTGCATAAGCCAAAATAACTGGTTTAATTGACCATGTGTCTTTTCTTATACTAAACAACATCTCAGAGATTTTTTATGTGCATGTGTGTCTATGTGGTACATTTATTCCTGGGTTATTATGAATATGTTGCTAACATAATCCGTGCAATCACCTCATCACTTTCCCTTTATGACAATCAATTCTGTGTTGTTTCCTTCTGTCCCATCAATGTCATGACTGTGCTTCTCAATTTGTTTTTTGTGTGTGTATTTATCAGTGGCAATTATTTCCTTTAAGAAATTCAATTATCTTAAAGATTTGGGTTCAGAAATGTAACTTATATGTAGCTATGCTACTGTTTTTGCACTTGTACTGTTTGCATTTGTATTCTGGTGCACATCAATCAGCTTTCGTGGCATTCCACTGCATCCATGCTGACTAAAACTTTGTGTTTTGTATGTTTTCTGACAACTTTTATTTGCTGTGAACAAATTTGCTTGTTGGATACTAAGTGTACTTAAAGTACTTTTGGGCAGGTTTCCCTGATTTAAAAAAAGAGTGGAATTTTCTGGTAAGCCAGTCGTGAGTGCATTAATGTCTTGAAGACAATATGGAGATATGCATGGGCTTACCCTGTATAATGGTTCAAAAAAGCATCTGCAGCAACATGAATGATAATGGGGATGTAAATAAGTCAGTACTGATCATGTCTTGTGAAATAAATGTCAGTTGTAATATTTGGGTTGAAAACCCAAGCAGACTGTTTGTAAAGGCACTGGTGTGAAACGACCTTTGTACATGTAATTTCATTAAAATGAGTGCATGTTGTTTTTAAGCAGGGTTTTATAATCTTGTCGCTGTCTGCCCTAATATGGAGTATTGTTATCATTTTTATAGTGCATTGCAATGCATGAAGAAGTTGCTTAAGCGCATTTTATTAAATGCTGTATGAAAAAAAAAATCATTTAAATGTTGTGGCTTTAAAATACTTACCATGAGCAGCTCATACATTAGAGGACGTTAGAGCTTTTTTTTTGTTATTTTTGTTATGTGGATTAAGTATCCTATGGTTAAAATTTTATACGCTGTAAATGTATTTTGTTTTTATGCTCATGTAAAATGTATTTCTTCAAACATTGAGATTGAGAAATTCAAACATTCATGTTTTACTGAAGTTGGTCACAACCTTACATTTCTACCTCACACCGATGAAGATATAAAACAAATGTATTAATGACTGAGCTCCTGTATCAGCATTCCAGTCTCTAAGGCTGGCTTCTCTGAAGCCACACATTTTAAACAAAATAAACAGTTACTCATGAAATATGACATGCCTGAAGTCGTTCTTGCTAAAGATGGATAATAAGCGTGTTTCTTTTAGTAGGACTGTCTGAGGCCCTATTTCTATTATATTTGATGTTAAGATATTGATTCTTTTCACTTTGAAGGAGTATATGAATTGATTAAGTCACTAATTGTGGGACTAAGTAAGACTCTATCGCTACATCACCATTTGACAATATTAAGGAATAAGGCTTGTAGTATTCTCTGTTTTTGTTTGATTTATCTTAAGTGTGTTAAATGTGATTTTTTTTGTCTGAATTCACTTTTTTTATTAGTAACAATATGAATTATGTCACACTTCTTTTTCAAGTAGGTAAAATAGGGTTCTTTCCTGTTCAACATGGATGCCCTGTAATGAAGTCATCTCCAAAGTCTGAATGTAGAATTTGGGATGCAGAAATACTCCACCCTGATCAATACCCAAGGTAAAGAAATTGTGAGGTTTTATGCTATTCTTGACAAAGACTTTCTTTTTGGGGGGAAAAAACCCAATGTCAGAACTTTGTCTTTTACAAATTTGAACATTTATCTCGTTAAAGATACAGAGATACAGAAAGCAGAAATGGAAGAAAAAAATCTGTACAGTAAATGTATTCAATATTTATCTGCATGTGGGCTTTCTTGTTTGGATTCATATCAGTTAGAATCACATTTCATACTGTATTTGAAGTAAGAATTGCGTTAATGGATTTTTAAAATCCTTTTTACTTCTAATTTTGTGGTGGGTTTGTTTAATGCTTCTCTGCGTAGGTCTTGATCTTGAGTTTCGGTTAAAATAAAAACTACAGCTACCGTCGTTCCTCAGTCGCCCGGTGACAACGACCTGTGACGTCATCAAGACGCGTCTCGGTGTGCTTGTGTGACTTGAGGCACTCAAGACCGGTAACTGATGGTGTTTTGCCAATAAAAAGGGTTCAGAATGCCTATGAAAGGAAGGTTTCCGATCAGGAGGACTCTGGAGTATCTCCAGAAGGGCGAAATCATCTTTAAAAACAGAGTGAAGATCATGACGGTGAACTACAACACGCACGGAGAGCTCAGCGACGGAGCAAGGTCAGCGCTAACGGCTAACGGTGTAGCAGGAGGCAACACGCATACAGATGTCCCGACAGGTTTCACAGCCAGATTGAAGTCATTTAGATTCGTATAATGCTAAAGAAAAGTTGACAGATCGAAATAAAAATAGTAAGCTGAGAATTACTGGCACCAATTTTATCCCAGTGACCAGGCTGTCATCTTAAGCACATTAGCTTTGCTGCACACGCATAAACATGCCAGTGGTTTATAAATCCATGTTTGATCACCATAAATAAATAATAAAACACTGATTTTACATTCACTCAATACACACAAGTTTGCATACGCACGAGTTGACCAGTATCCCCAGTCTCAGTTTCACATCATCTATGAAGGGCTGTATCTACTCAACATTCAATACTGCCTCAATAATATAGCACGACCAGAGGCCAACTAACAAATAATTCCAATAATAATATTGATTAGAATATTGAACTGTTCTGTCAGAAAATCAGTAAAACATGTACTCCCCTTTTTGAAACCCTCAAATTGGTCGTTTTTTTCTGTAGAGCACAACAAAATGTAGACATACTCACTGTACTAATGCTAAAAAATGCTTATATAATGAATCTATGTTCAAAATAGCTGATTAATTATTTATTTAACCATCTCAGTCTTTTTTTCACAGCTGCCTCCATACATGAATAAAACCAAAATATTGCAAATATATTTCTAAATTGTTTTCTACCAGCACCTGTTTCTCTCCAAAATAACACATAATAGTTTCAAAATTTAAAACGAAGCACACTGAACTAAACATTCTTTAAACCGGTAGGATGTGTTCAAATGTGTTTCCTTGAAGGCTTCATAGCCAAGTAGTATATTTCACTAGGACAACTCAGAATTTATGTCCATAACCAGATACACTTTATGGACATGATTTTTTCAGCAACCTGAATCGACCAAAGTGCTGTACATGTTATCAGAGAAGCAGCAATAAAAAAAGTGCAAAAATGAACGCAAGATCAAACTTATAGAATGAAATAAAATATATAAAAAGGAAAAAAACTTGTAAAAACAATTTCTAAAATATGAATAAATATAAAGTGTTATGTGTGGCTAAAAGTCATTGAAAGCATTTGTTTTTCTTGAACATTTTGTCAGTTTTGCCTGTTTGACTGATTCAGATAACCTGAGAAACTTTATCCCTCTAAGTCAACAGATGTGTAAATTTCAGTCTTCTTATTTGACAGATTATAAAAGCATTAGTGTGATGGACCCAGGAAACACTGAGAACTAGCAATGAAGTGAACCATTTCTTTTAAAGTCTGCCTTTCAAACGGTTTACTGTGCTGGGAAAGTTTAGATCTGAAATGTTCATGGAAAGCTGTTGCTTAACTGCATTTTCTCTCTCTCTCCTTGTGCTTTGCAGAAAGTTTGTGTTCTTCAATATTCCTCAGATTCAGTACAAAAACCCATGGGTCCAAATTATGATGTTTAAAAACATGACACCGTCACCGTTCTTGAAGTTCTACCTGGGTGTGTAACTCTATCTGTTGCTTACAGTGTATTGTTCTTACTGCATAATATCGTTTATGACTTTCACTCATCTCCCGTTTCTTTGTCCAGATGATGGAGAGCAAGTGCTAGTAGACGTGGAAGGGAAGGACTATAAACAAATATCACAGCATGTTAAGAAGATTTTGGGCAAATCAGAGTAAGATATTCAGAATTATTTCTAAGTGTGGACCATGTTTCACGATACCTGCATGTCTGTTTACGGTCACTCCAGAAGGCATTCCAACTCTTCTACTTTTTGCACACGTTATAGTGGTTTAGATTTAATGTAGAAAAAAAATTCTGAAATGATAAAAGTACTGAGGCCCTTTGCTCTGGCTCCAAATCGTGTTCAGGTGCATCTTGTTTGCTGCAATTATCCCTGATGTGTCCAGAACTACTTTTGAGTCAATCTGTGGCAAACTGAATGGATTGGCTTCAGTTCAGGGAGGTACACACCTGCTCAGAAAAGGTCCCACAATTCACACTGCATGAAATACATGCAGTCCAAGTGACTCTGTCGAACACTGTGATAAAACTGTGATGAGGGGCGATCAGGGTAAGTCCTGACTTGAACCCCACAGAACAGCTGGAGAGACCTCAGGATGGCAGTTTCCATGCAGTCAGATGTGGAATAAACTGCTCAGATGTGGAGTGTTTGAAGCTTACCCATTAAAACTGAAGGCTCTAACTGCTTCCACAAAGTACTGAATTTAGGTGTCTGAATGCTTTTATCATTGAAAGAGTTTTGTTTATTTACAAATCAAATATCTGACCTTTCACTGCATGCTGGTATTGTGATGTGACTGTATTGCACTAGCATGGGCGTAGTGTTTCCTTATTACGCTTAAAAAAGTTTTTAAAATTCTGACAGTGAGTCAGCACACACATACCAGGACTCTGATTCCAAAATTGCTGTATGGAATTCATGAATTCAACTGTGCTTTTTCTGCATGTCAAAATGTTCTGTGTGAAAAAGGTCCAGTCTTGCTAAGACCAGACGATCCGTTCATGTATTTATTTTCCTCCTCTCTCTCTCCCCACAGAGAAGTATTACAAGCTGAGGCTCAAGCCAAGATGCAGGCCTCCAACCCGGCCAACTTTGGGCCAAAGAAGTACTGTCTGAGGGAGTGTATCTGTGAGGTGGAGGGCCAGGTGCCGTGTCCTGGCACCACGCCGCTGCCCAAAGAGATGACAGGCAAATACCGTGCCCAGATGGCAGCGTCACAGGACTGAGAGGCTGAGGAGGACAGCAGACTTTTGTAGATATACTGGACAATATTTTGGCACTGTGAGGTTTGATTTGGTTTTATATGACTACAGGAGAGGAGTGGCACTCCAGTTCATGGAGAATCAGCAGGAACGCACCAACACGTTGATGTTTAACAGTCAGTACTTTGGACTAAATTTGGATAACTTGACATCACAATTTGTCTACATATGACGAGACCTGGTTGAGGAACCAAATCATCCATGTGAGATTTACATCTGACATCCTGAGCTGAATGCTGTAAACATTCAAATAAAACTCAGATTTGCCAGTGTGTGTTCAAACTCCTTTACTTTTTAACATTATTCTATGATGCAACCTTGCGCTAAATTTGCCAAAAAAAAGAGAGTGGCCAAGCCAAAGCGTTTCTTCAGCCAAGCAGACATGAAAACCTGCTTGGAGTTTAAAAAAAAAACTCCAGAAGAACTCTCATACTTTGAGAAATTAGATTCCCAAAAAGTGTTTGGCCTCAGGTGTTGTTTCTAGAAGAAACCAGGCAGGTCCAGAACATCATAATGTCAAACCTGAATTAATGCGATAGCTATATGTTGATGTAACCTACCAGTTTTATTAGCGTCTGCATGTAGCCAACAACTATCCATCCATTCTCTATACACTGTTTTATCCTCACTAGGGTCGCGGGGGTGCTGGAGTCTATCCCAGCTGACTCGGGCGAAGGCAGGGGACACCCTGGACAGGTCGCCAGTCTGTCACAGGGCTACATATACAGACAAACAATCACACTCACATTCACATCTATGGGCAATTTAGAATAATCAATTAACCTCAGCATATTTTTGGACTGTGGGAGGAAGCCGGAGTACCCGGGGAAAACCCACGCATGCACAGGGAGAACATGCAAACTCCAAGCAGAAAGATCCCAGGCCCACCCTGGGATTTGAACCAGGGATCTTCTTGCTGCAAGGCAAAAGTGCTAACCACTACTCCACTCTGCAGCCTGACCAATAACTATCAAAACCAAATAAATTCAGTATGGTTCAAAAAACATTTTGGCAACATTTTTTTTTTATAAATATAACTTTTTGTATAACTGATCTCTTAAAATAAAGTGCAGAACTTAAAAAAAAATGACCGAACAACCTGAACCAACTTATGGACATCGTTAACAATGCCGGAACCTGAAAAATGTAAATAATTGAACCAGGGGTGGATCCAGATTAATTTTAGTGGGGGGGTACAACAGATATTTTGGGGGGGCACCAAAAAGTTGTAAGAAAAAATGAAAGCTGCCACCGACCTTTCGCTTTTACAAAGTATTTTTCATGTTTGTTTGTTTTTTTTTTGGCTCTTTAACCCACTAGGAAAGCTGTACATGACCTTTTCATTTTGGACTGTTAACATTAAAATTATGATGGACTTGTTTTCTTGTTTATGTGAATTACAGCATCATTAGCTGCAGCATCTGCCTGTTATGTAAAATTAGTAAGTTCAAGGACAGTATCCTGAAGGCAATTAAGTGACAAATATTGTGCAAGAACAGCACTAGATACAACCCTGTCAATTTCCACTTCATAGAATGTTTACTGACAATTATCACACCTAAAATAAGAAATAATATTCCGTTATTTTAGCAACTTGTTCTCAGCTGTAAACAATAAACATCATAGGGTTCTGTGTGCTAATCAGTCTAAATCAAAATGAGTGCTACCCAATACACAGTGAACAACAATCTGTACCCTTGATCCGTGGTAACATAATAAATGTTCTGTGCAGTAATGTAAATTTTAAAATACAGTAAGTAGTCCTCTGTACATTTAATAGTAAACCTGAGAACAATAATAAACAGTAACAATACTCCATATTCTTAAATACAATAAAATACAATAAGCAACACTATAAATTTAACAATAAACCTGAGAACAATAATAAACAGTAACAATATTCCATATTCTTAAGTCATTTAATAGTTCACAGCTCAGCAAACATAGTGTTCTGCATAGAAATCACAAAAAGCTGCTCTCAGTAATCTTTCACAGTGAGCAGATGTTCTTGTGTTGCAGGTCCATGGTCCAGACGTGGCCATCGAACAGGCCGAGGGGGTTCTGGGACCATCTACTTCCTAGAGCAACTCCTCTTTTTGCATTCTTCATATGGGATGGAAATAAAGTAACGTTGGTTTAGCACATCGATCAAAGTCGTGTAGGTGTAAAGCAGGAAGTTCTCCACAATGAGGATGTGAGTCTCCTCCTCCTCCTTGTGGTCGGACTTCGGAACGATCTCTGTGTCCAGGGTGTTATTAACGCCATGCGATTTCTCAAACTTCACCGGGTTCTCCAGCCACGCATAGATCGTACTCATCATGGCGTCCATGTCCAGAGCAGTGATGACATCGTACGGCTTAAAGCCGTCTTCACCAACTTCAATCTGATCTTGGGGCTTGAAGAAGTCATCCTGATGGACCACGCAGCAGTTGGGCAGGTTCTTGATCAGGCGGTGGGTGAGGGTGGTTTTCCCTCCATTGGTTACGCCGCCGATGCTGAAGATGTACTTAATGTTCTCGGATTGGTCAAAGCTCGGAAAAAGAGTTAAATAACGTCAACAAAACCGGGTTGGGAGTGATCGGGCGTGGAAGAAAGCTGAAAAAGAGAAGGTTGCAGCAGGAAATGTCAACTACTGGAGTCCTCCATGGCAGTTGAGTTCAGTGAGTAAGGTAAGAGCAGAAAGGGAGCTGCCACTTGGACGCGGTTCTTCCACCCAGAGAGGACCTCTTTCTGCTGTCGCTGCTACACATACTGTCCTAGTTGAGGTTTTATGTGGAATATTTCTTTTAACCAGCCCCTCTGGTCTCTTTGAGGATTTTGGATGGAATACTCGGTTAAACCAACATTTTAGGTGCATGTCCAAGGATTTTTGGTGGAATGTTCCTTTAAGGTGGATGTGTGAGGACCTTGTAGGCGGAGTACTTCCTGAAACCAACCTTTTAGGTCAACATTCAGAGATTTAGGCTGAATCCCAAACCGCCCCCTACACACTCCCCCTACACTACCGAGTGTCACTCCAAAAGAAGTCATACTCGCAGCTGTGGAGCGCACTTTAATTGAAGGGAGAGGGTATAAATACGATTGTCAGGAATGGGACACCCTGTCGCCTCACCGGAAAACGGAAGACGTCATCGCCATGGTAACACAAAGACGGCACCGTTGCTTTAGTTTATTCTTTAAGTGTTGGCTTGCAGCTTCCAGCAGCAAAATCCACTTTAATGTGTTTCTTGGTGAGTTTTAGGGCTTTGTACAGGATAGTTGTCTTGGTAAATGTGGTTCTTTAGCCACAGTTAGCACATGGTGCTAATGTGTGCAAACCCTTAACTCACTGAGCTACAGATCAGTTAAAATAACCTAATTTCGTCGTCCCTTTGTCATTGTAGTTTCCAAGTGACCACATGGGTGGGGCCAAGGCGGAGTCAGGGTGGAGTCAGGGCGGAGAGTAGGAGGGGAGGTGGGTAGCGGCCTCCCCCCTCTACCCCCCCACCTCCCCCAATGCACCCCTCTACTCCCCCACCGCCCACCACACCTTCCCCCGCCCGACGAGTTTTTCTAAAATCCGAGTCTCGACGGGTTTCCCGAGTTTCTGGAGTTTCCACCAGGTCGGAGGCAGAACAAGTTGTCATGAAGAGGTGTTGAAGTCGGCGAGGATGGAGTGACTTTTTACAGCAACTAGAAGGAAAACGACTAGAAGAGCAGATCTTTAACCATCATCCCTCAAATCCATGGAGTCGGCTCCAGAGAAATGAAGGAAGGTCAACTTTTATCAGCCTCCATCCAGATGTTCAACTTGATATCTTTACTTTGAGATTTTTTGATGACGTTTCATGAGTACGTCAGAACCAAGTATGGATAGTTACGGTACTGAGAAACGGCCACAGTCTTCCTACTGCAAAGGTACAAAGCCGCTCATCTTCTCCTCTCGCATCTGGAAACGTCTTCAAAGCTTCTTCAAATCCAAATGCAATCAAAAGATCAAACTAAAGTCATTGGTGCATTCAGTTGCAGTCAGACAACTAAGTTGCGTTCAGGAGCGTCGGAAATCGGAGAATCAGTAATGTAAATTTTCAACAAAATGTTTTTTGGTGTGTGTGCGTTGGGTGGGTCACGGGGTGGCCAATCAGATCACCACCCCCCCCCACCCCGTGCCTACACTGAAGATCTGCCACCTAATGTCAGAAAAGGCCCAGCAGGTGGAAAACTTGAAGAGTCAGCAAACTGTGCTGCGTGGGGAAAGTGCCTCAGTTTAAGACACTGCAGGGTACAATTCAGTCCTTGGATCAGGATAAAGCTAATCTTGCAAATACAACCAAAATGACTTTTTTGTCCATTTTCTGACAAAAAATAACTTTTTTGTCCATTTTCGACGACCTACTAAAGTATGACGTTTTTTGTCCATTTCCGGACGACATACTAAACTATGATGTTTTTGTCCATTTTCGGACAAAAAAATGACTTTTTTACCATTTTCTGACAAAAAATGACTTTTAAGTCCATTTTCGGACGACCTACTAAGCTATGACGTTTTTTGTCCATTTTCAGGTTACATACTAAAACTGACATTTTTGTCCATTCTCGGTCGACATATTAAACTATGACGTTTGTGGTGATATTCTGGACAACATACTAAACTATGACGTTTTTGGTGACATTTCGGGTGACATACTAAACTATGACGTTTTTTGTCCATTTTCAGTCGACATACTAAACTATGACGTTTGTTGTCCTTTTTTGGACAACATTCTACATTTTGAAATTTTTTGTCCAAATTTTTTGTTGAGGAAAACATGGACCGGATCGCTCCAAAAAGTGGACCGGACTGGATGATAGGAAAACGTGGTCCGGATTGCTCCAAAAAGTGGAACGGACTGGAGTTGAGGAAAACGTGGACCGGATCGCTCCAAAGAGTGGACCGGACTGGAGTTGAGGAAAACGTGGACCGGATCGCTCCTAAAAGTGGACCGGACTGGAATTGAGGAAAACGTGGACCGGATCGCTCCTAAAAGTGGACCGGACTGGATTATAGGAAAACGTGGACCGGATCGCTCCAAAAAGTGGACCGGACTGGAGTTGAGGAAAACGTGGACAGGATCACTCCAAAAAGTGGACCGGAGTGGATGATAGGAAAACGTGGTCCGGATCGCTCCAAAAAGTGGAACGGACTGGAGTTGAGGAAAACGTGGACCGGATCGCTCCAAAAAGTGGACCGGACTGGAGTTGAGGAAAACGTGGACCGGATCGCTCCAAAAAGTGGACCGGACTGGAGTTGAGGAAAACGTGGACCGGATCGCTCCTAAAAGTGGACCGGACTGGAATTGAGGAAAACGTGGACCGGATCGCTCCTAAAAGTGGACCAGACTGGATTATAGGAAAACGTGGACCGGATCGCTCCAAAAAGTGGACCGGACTGGCAGTGAGGAAAACGTGGACCGGATCGCTCCAAAAAGTGGACCGGACTGGAGTTGAGGAAAACGTGGACCGGATCACTCCAAAAAGTGGAACGGATTGGATTATAGGAAAACGTGGACCGGATCGCTCCAAAAAGTGGAGCGGACTGGAGTTGAGGAAAACATTTTCGGACGACATACTAAAGTATGACATTTTTGTCCATTTTCGGACAAAAAATGACGTTTTTTGTCCATTTTCGGATGACATACTAAACTATGACGTTTTTTGTCCATTGTCGGACAACCTACTAAACTATGATGTTTTTTGTCCATTTTCTGACGACATACTAAACTGTGACTTTTTTGTCCATTTTCTGACAAAAAATAACTTTTTTGTCCATTTTCGACGACCTACTAAAGTATGACGTTTTTGTCCATTTTCGACGACCTACTAAAGTATGACGTTTTTGTCCATTTTCGGACGACATACTAAACTATGACGTTTTTGTCCATTTTCGGACAAGAAATGACTTTTTTTCCATTTTCTGACAAAAAATGACTTTTTAGTCCATTTTCGGACGACCTACTAAGCAATGACGTTTTTTGTCCATTTTCAGGTTACATACTAAAACTGACATTTTTGTCCATTCTCGGTCGACATACTAAACTATGACGTTTTTGGTGATATTCTGGACAACATACTAAACTATGACGTTTTTGGTGACATTTCGGGTGACATACTAAACTATGACGTTTTTGGTGACATTTCGGGTGACATACTAAACTATGACGTTTTTTGTCCATTTTCAGTCGACATACTAAACTATGACGTTTGTTGTCCCTTTTTGGACAACATTCTACATTTTGAAATTTTTTGTCCAAATTTTTTGTTGAGGAAAACATGGACCGGATCGCTCCTAAAAGTGGACCGGAGTGGATGATAGGAAAACGTGGTCCGGATCGCTCCAAAAAGTGGACCGGACTAGAGTTGAGGAAAACGCGGACCGGATCACTCCAAAAAGTTGACCGGATCGCTCCAAAAAGTGGACCGGAGTGGATGATAGGAAAACGTGGACCGGATCGCTCCAAAAAGTGGACCGGACTGGATTATAGGAAAACGTGGACCGGATCGCTCCAAAAAGTGGACCGGACTGGAGTTGAGGAAAACGTGGACCGGATCACTCCAAAAAGTGGACCGGATCGCTCCAAAAAGTGGACCGGACTGGCGTTGAGGAAAACGTGGACCGGATCGCTCCAAAAAGTGAACCGGACTGGAGTTGAGGAAAACGTGGACCGGATCACTCCAAAAAGTGGAACGGATTGGATTACAGGAAAACGTGGACCGGATCGCTCCAAAAAGTGGAGCGGACTGGAGTTGAGGAAAACATTTTCGGATGACATACTAAAGTATGACGTTTTTTGTCCATTTTCAGGTTA
Source organism: Acanthochromis polyacanthus (assembly GCF_021347895.1). Taxonomy (NCBI): domain Eukaryota; kingdom Metazoa; phylum Chordata; class Actinopteri; family Pomacentridae; genus Acanthochromis; species Acanthochromis polyacanthus. Next base: position 30,001,660 of record NC_067118.1, read on the forward strand.
CATACTAAAACTGACATTTTTGTCCATTCTCGGTCGACATACTAAACTATGACGTTTTTGGTGACATTCTGGACAACATACTAAACTATGACGTTTTTGGTGAAATTTTGGGTGACATACTAAACTATGACGTTTTTTGTCCATTTTCAGTCGACATACTAAACTATGACGTTTTTTGTCCCTTTTTGGACAACATTCTACATTTTGAAATTTTTTGTTGAGGAAAACATGGACCGGATCGCTCCAAAAAGTGGACCGGAGTGGATGATAGGAAAACGTGGTCCAGATCGCTCCAAAAAGTGGACTGGACTGGAGTTGAGGAAAACGTGGACCGGATCGCTCCAAAAAGTGGACCGGACTGGAATTGAGGAAAACGTGGACCGGATCGCTCCTAAAAGTGGACCGGACTGGATTATAGGAAAACGTGGACCGGATCGCTCCAAAAAGTGGACCGGACTGGAGTTGAGGAAAACGTGGACCGGATCACTCCAAAAAGTGGACCGGATCGCTCCAAAAAGTGGACCGGACTAGAGTTGAGGAAAACGTGGACCGGATCACTCCAAAAAGTGGAACGGATTGGATTATAGGAAAACGTGGACCGGATCACTCCAAAAAGTGGACCGGACTGGAGTTGAGGAAAACGTGGACCGGATCGCTCCAAAAAGTGGACCGGACTGGAATTGAGGAAAACGTGGACCGGATCGCTCCTAAAAGTGGACCGGACTGGATTATAGGAAAACGTGGACCGGATCGCTCCAAAAAGTGGACCGGACTGGAGTTGAGGAAAACGTGGACCGGATCACTCCAAAAAGTGGACCGGATCGCTCCAAAAAGTGGACCGGACTGGCGTTGAGGAAAACGTGGACCGGATCGCTCCAAAAAGTGAACCGGACTGGAGTTGAGGAAAACGTGGACCGGATCACTCCAAAAAGTGGAACGGATTGGATTATAGGAAAACGTGGACTGGATCACTCCAAAAAGTGGAGCGGACTGGAGTTGAGGAAAACATTTTCGGACGACATACTAAAGTATGACGTTTTTGTCCATTTTCGGACAAAAAATGACTTTTTTGTCCATTTTCGGACGACCTACTAAAGTATGACGTTTTTTGTCCATTTTCGGATGACATACTAAACTATGACGTATTTTGTCCATTGTCGGACAACCTACTAAACTATGATGTTTTTTGTCCATTTTCTGACGACATACTAAACTATGACTTTTTTGTCCATTTTCTGACAAAAAATAACTTTTTTGTCCATTTTCGACGACCTACTAAAGTATGACGTTTTTTGTCCATTTTCGGACGACATACTAAACTATGACGTTTTTGGTGACATTCTGGACAACATACTAAACTATGACGTTTTTGGTGACATTTCGGGTGACATACTAAACTATGACGTTTTTTGTCCATTTTCAGTCGACATACTAAACTATGACGTTTTTGTTCATTTTTGGACAACTGATGTTTTTAGTCAATTTTCGGACGACATACTATGACATTTTTTGTCCATTTTTGGGCGACATACTGAACTATGCCTTTTTCCACATCATATCGCTTCAAAAAGTGGACCGGACTGGAGCTGAGGAAAACGTGGACCAGATCGCTCCAAAAAGTGGACTGGACTGGAGTTGATTAAAACGTGGACCGGATCGCTCCAAAAAGTGGACCGGACTGGAGTTGAGGAAAATGTGGACCGGATCGCTCCAAAAAGTGGAACGGACTGAAGTTGAGGAAAACGTGGACCGGATCGCTCCAAAAAGTGGAGCGGACTGGAGTTGAGGAAAACGTGGACCAGATCACTCCAAAAAGTGGACTGGACTGGAGTTGAATAAAACGTGGACCGGATCGCGCCAAAAAGTGGACCGGACTGGATTATATGAAAACGTGGTCCGGATCGCTCCAAAAAGTGGAGTGGACTGGAGTTGAGGAAAACATTTTCGGACGACATACCAAAGTACGACGTTTTTGTCCATTTTCGGACAAAAAATGACTTTTTTGTCCATTTTCTGACACAAAAACCTTTTTTATCCATTTTCAGACGACCTACTAAAGTGTGACATTTTTTGTCCATTTTCGGATGACATACTAAACTATGATGTTTTTGTCCATTTTCGGACAAAAAATGACTTTTTTTTTCATTTTCTGACAAAAAATGACTTTTTAGTCCATTTTCGGACAACCTACTAAACTATGACGTTTTTTGTCCATTTTCGGACGACATACTAAACTATGACGCTTTTGGTGACATTTTGGACAATATACTAAACTATGATGTTTTTGGTGACATTTCGGGTGACATACTAAACTAGGACGTTTTTTTGTCCTTTTTCGGACAACATTCTACATTTTGAAATTTTTTGTCCAAATTTTTTGTTGAGGAAAACATGGACTGGATCGCTCAAAAAAGTGGACTGGACTGGAGTTGAGGAAAACGTGGACCGGATCGCTCCAAAAAGTGGACCGGACTGGAGTTGAGGAAAACGTGGACCGGATCGCTCCAAAAAGTGGACCAGACTGGAGTTGAGGAAAACGTGGACCGGATCGCTCCAAAAAGTGGACTGGACTGGAGTTGAGGAAAATGTGGACCGGATCCCTCCAAAAAGTGGACCGGATCGCTCCAAAAAGTGGAATGGACTGGAGTTGAGGAAAACATGAACCGGATCGCTCCAAAAAGTGGACCGGACTGGAGTTGAGGAAAACATTTTCGGACGACATACTAAAGTATGACGTTTTTGTCCATTTTCGGACAAAAAATGACTTATTTGTCCATTTTCTGACAAAAACTTTTTTGTCCATTTTCGGACGACCTACTAAGTATGACGTTTTTTGTCCATTTTCGGACGACATACTAAACTATGACGTTTGTTGTCCATTGTCGGACAACCTACTAAACTATGATGTTTTTGTCCATTTTCGGACAACATATTAAACTATGACGTTTTTGTCCATTTTCGGACAAAAAATGACTTTTTAGTCCATTTTCTGACAAAAAATGACTTTTTAGTCCATTTTCGGACGACCTACTAAACTATGATGTTTTTTGTCCATTTTCAGGTTACATACTGAAACTGACATTTTTGTCCATTTTTGGACTACATACTAAACTATGACGTTTTTGGTGACATTTTGGACAACATACTAAACTATGACGTTTTTGGTGATATTTCGGGTGACATACTAAACTATGACGTTTTTTGTCAATTTTCAGTCGACATACTAAACTATGACGTTTTTTTGTCCCTTTTCGGACAGCATTCTACATTTTGAAATTTTTTGTTCAAATTTTTTGTTGAGGAAAACATGGACCGGATCGCTCCAAAAAGTGGACTGGACTGGAGTTGAGGAAAACGTGGACCGGATCGCTCCAAAAAGTGGACCGGATTGGAGTTGAGGAAAACGCGGACCGGATCGCTCCAAAAAGTGGACCGGACTGGAGTTGAGGAAAACGTGGACCGGATCGCTCCAAAAAGTGGACCGGACTGGAGTTGAGGAAAACGTGGACAGGATCGCTTCAAAAAGTGGACCGGACTGGATTATAGGAAAACGTGGACTGGATCGCTCCAAAAAGTGGACTGGACTGGAGTTGAGGAAAATGTGGACCGGAACACTTTCACATTTTTCCCCATCTTATATCTCTCCCTGCTGCTCAATGGGAGAACTGCGCTGCAAGTTGTCCTGTCAGTATTTTGAGTCGTGGTCTGAATGGTGTCAGGGTCGTTCTCAAGCACATTTGGAGCTCATTGGTCAGTCTGGTACGATATTTAGTTTGTATTATATTAATTGTTGAGAAAACTGCCTCGTAACTGTATGTTCAGCCAAACATAATCAGCATGTGCAGGGCTACTTTCTTCTCAGTGTCACGTTCTTTGTCTTTCCATCTACTCTGTCCTCTTGTCTGTCCTTTGCCTCTAAACTGTTTTCTGAATGCTGAGGTTGCTTAGCTGCTACAATACAGAGATTTCATTGGGTGAGTAGCGTCACATGGGATGCCTGACTTCGTGTGTAATTGGTCTGTGTGTTTCCTGAGCTGATAACCAACAACGTAAACACAGGAAAAGCTGCGCTGGGATGATAGAAGCGACCCGTGAAATTTAAAATGCCATTACAATTTACTGATTACAGGTCCGGGGGAACCTGTTGACCAGCCCCACTGGGATGCCCGTTATGCCAGATGGCCAGTCCACCCCTGGCTTGGTGACTTAGTTCCAGTGACTTAGTTCCAGAGAAAGGAACTCTGAATGCTTCAGCATACCAAGATATTTTGGACAATTCCATGCTCCCAACTTTGTGGGAACAGGTTGGAGCTGGTCCCTTCCTCTTCCAACATGACTGTGCACCAGTGCACAAAGCAAGGTCCATAAAGACATGGATGACAGAGTCTGTTGTGGATGTCTTGACCTACAACCCGATAGAACACCTTTGGGATGATTTAGAGCGGACACTGAGAGCCAGGCTTTCTGGTCCAACATCGGTGTGTGGCCTCACAAGTGCGCTTCTGGAAGAATGGTCAAAAATTCCCATAAACACACTCCTAAACCTTGTGGACAGCCTTCCCAGAACAGTTGAAGCTGTTATAGCTGCAAAGGGTGGACCGATGTCAAATTGAACCCTATGGATGTCACTTATGTTCATATGTGAGTCAAGGCAGGTGACTGAATACTTTTGGCAATATAGTGTATCTGATGAATCGCAGTCTATATATGTTATTATCAACTTTTTTTAAAACAGCAGAAAGAATTTTTAATGCCACTGAGAATCAAATTTAATGATTTTTAATGCCATTTAAGGTCTTAATTTTTGCAAAATTGAATTAATGACTATGAATGCTTTTTAATGCCCTGTAGAAACCCTGAGAAGAAAAAAACACAGCCATAGTTTGCTTTAGACAACTTTTTTATTATTGTTGCTGAGATGGAGTTCTCTAAAGTTTTATAAATCAGTGTCTGTGTTTCCAATGTTTTCTTTCTGCAGTCATTGTTTTAAATGCAGAGATGTTACTCAAATTACTCCCGAAGCTAAAAGCAACCGCTAACATCACAAAGACGCTCCTTGAGTTCTTCACACTGTCAAAATACATTTAGAGTGTTGCAAGTTTTCTGTGTAAGACGATCAACAACTGCAGAGCCCCGTCTCCTGTCGGCATCTATGAAGAGAATTATGAACAATCTGACATAAAGCGCTAAGACAAACTCATGTTAGAACTGACTGATAATACTTGCTGGCATTCATGTAGTGTTAGTATGTCTGAGAAAAAGGCTAAACAGTTGCTGTGACCTAAGAGCTTCTGTAATCTTCACAAAAGAATGGTTTCTGTACACGAGCTTTGATGCCTTAGTTTTTTTTTTTTACTTACAGTTATCTACAGTGTCTCTTGGCAAATAGTGCTTAGTACCTACATGCTGGGTGAACTGGTTGTGTGAACTCTGAACGGGCTTCTTAGATGAAACTATTTAACAGATAACATGCTTCACATACAGATCTTGGCTGACAGCACAGAGTGACATCTATATGTCTATGGTCTCTATAAAAAACTGAGAGCAGAAAGACAAGCATGCCCTGCCGCTAGCTCAGCATCACACAGCACCTCAGAGAAACACAGACACATGCAGCCCAAGAGCCACTGTAAACAAATCCATCACAACCCGCAAGGTCACACAGTAGGACATTAAAAAAAATATTCACGTGGCTCTTTGTGGCATTTAAGATGCAGTTTTTCAACCCACAGACAAGATGCAATAAAAATGAATAGTGAAATAAATCTGCTTGATAAAGGCTTTTATCTAAACCTTACAGACGGATCATGTCAGCTGAGAGGAACATTTGAATTCACTTTTACAGGGAAAAACAACATTTAATTGTAGGAGAAATTAACAGCTAGTGCAACAAATACTCAACCTCTGCCATGAATACTGTATCACAAATGTGGTTGTTAGCAGTATGGTTAAAGACTGAAAGCTTTTTTGTGATCATGATATCATAAAAGATACCTACGTACTGGTATGAGTGATGAACAACAAAAAAGGCTGAACTCTTTGTAATGTGCCTTTAATTTCCCCTACAGGGTCACTGGCACTGCAACAACAATCAGTGCATGTGTAGTGACTGAAAGGAGAATCCAATTATTAATATCTGAGAGTCAGTTTCCTTCAAACACTTAATGTTCGGACTGACAAATGTTAATTGTCCAGTTAGAAATAATAAGTAAAGCATGGGTTAATTCTTTACTAATACTTGAGGAAGAGCAGGAATTTCAGTTACCACAAATAAAATGAAGTTGTAAGTGTGCTAACACTACTGCTGGGATATCAATGAACAGATTTTACACATCAAAGGCTGTTTACAATTCTATGTGAACAGATTTTTACAGCCTTTAATGGAGGAAGCTGTGTGAAATCTGGGAAATTGCCTCAACTGATGCCACTGGAGTCAGAGTTGGTTCGGTCCAAAGACTATGAGTGTGGACCTAAACAGAAGCCAGATCTCTGTAGCCCCTTCCCCATCTCATCTGAGGCTGCATTCACTGCTACACACCAAACTCTCAGTCAAGTTGCATTGTGGGTAATTGTGGGCGTCAGATTTTGAGGCGGAAGAATGCTTGGAATAAAGAAACATTCTCTGGCTCTCCAGCATCAGTTTTGATCATTTTTAAAAACTGTCCATCTTGAGTCCAACAACGTTAGAGAAGTGTGACAGAGTGCTCTTTAAAATTTATTTGGAAAACGCTTGTTCAACCTTCACCATGGAAACACTTCATCATAAAACCTGACTTCCACAAGACCCCAGCAGGACTCAACTCAAAGAAGAATCTGACTGACTTTAAAGTGACATTCTTCTGTCTTCCATTGTTCGTGTTTGCACTGTTACAACAGGGTTAATAATAAGTCCATCAATATGCCTGTACAAATGAATTTCTACTTTCAGTGCTTAAAAATTGTGCATGCTGGGATAGACGCCAGCCCTCTGTAACCCTAAACGGCATAAGTGGTTTATAAAGATGTTTGGAGGGTGCTCCAGAATACTGAGCTCTAAAACCCATTTCATTTTTAGGATGAACCTAATGTGTGGTACAGCAGACCTCACCCAAACTGAACTTATTGGGCTCATTAGTCATGTAAAGTGAGCTAGCCTTGCATGACTTGGTAAGTAGCGGGTGATCAGAGGAGATTTCGAGGAAAATGTGTCAGTGCTTCTTCTTCTTCTGTTCCTGTAGAGTGAGTTGAAGCTCTCTTAGGTTCTCTGAAAGCAGTTCCACCTCGTCCAGACGGCCACTGAGCTTTGCATCAAAAATGTAGGCCCTGATGTTGTCGATCTGCTGCAGCAGCAGTTCCTCCTCTATCATGTCCACATCAGGCAAAACCTCAACGTCGTCGTCCCCGTCAAAAGGGTTGGTCGAGACTTCAGGAGAGTTCCCAGAGGCCTCCAGGAAAGGGTTACCGGTGTCAGTGTCGTCTTCCTCAAAGGGGTTGCCAGGTACCGTCTCGGCCTGTCTGTCCTCCTCTGCATCGTCATCTTCCTCAAAGGGGTTGTATTCTTTCTTCCCATTAGTCTCCTCTTTGTGCTCCCTCTTGATGTCCTCAAAGAAGGGATTGGATGGATCCTCCTCGATGGGCGTTGAGTCCTCCTCTTCAAATGGATTAAGGGAGGCACTGTTTTGGCCCTCACCACTAGGGGGAGTTACATGCCCTCCTAAGCTCCTTAGTCTTGGAGGAGACTCCTCCTGGCTTGTGAGAGCAGGAAACGCCCTCACAGATGATGGACTCCTCTCAGCTTTAGGAGTCAGGCTCTCTTCTGCTGTGTCTTCTTCTCCCTGGTAGCCTCTTGCCGGGCTGATATCCAGAGTAGGTTCCCACGTGAAGGAAGAAGGCTGGTTGGGGCCCACAGTGGAGCCCCACTGTTCTCTTCCCTCCCTTTCCCGAGCCTCGAGGCGATGGAGCTCCCCCTGCTGCAGGTCTTCCTCCTCAGCCAACTTCTGGGAGAGCGCGATAGCGAGGCTGGTCTGCTGCTGGTCGTATTCATCCTGCAGCTGACGCAAGTTCTCCTCTAACATTGCCACCTCATCTGTTCTCTTGGCCTCCCGTGCCTGACGAAGGAATGACTGAATGTTCTCAATCTGCTGCAGGAGAGGGTCTTCTAGCTCGTTGCGTGCATGGACAGAGTCTGCAGACGGCAGCCATCCACCAGCTTTGGTCATGCGTGGAGCTCTCGGGGCCTGGGGCAGCTCTCCGTTGGCAGGTGGACGGTTTCTCTCAGACTCCTGCCTCCTCTTCAGAGTCTCCTGGACTGCCTGTTGAGTAGAAAATACACAAACAATACACATTTAGAAACTTGTTCGCCAACTAAAAATCTACACAAGTACACGCACAAAGCCTCACCAGTCTCTCTTGCTGGAGTCTCTTCTCTTGCTCCTGTTTCCTCTTTTCTTTCAGCTCTTCATATTTCTCCTTAGTGGGTAAAGACATCAGACCTAACAGTTTCTCCTGAAACACAGAGGACACACAGAATAGGTGAATTTAGACAAGAGGATAAAGACATATGTGACAGAAACTCTGAGTAAATGAAAAAAAAGTGGTGATTGGAAAGACTGTATTTGTATGTTATTTAGTTCTCTAAGGAAGGGGGGTTGATTTCAGCATTACTTGAGCTGATCAGTAATTTTTAGCATGTCTTGAACGCACACGATTGTAAAAAAAAAAAAAAAAACTACAACAGCACTCCAGACTCTCACCCTGTAATAATTACAGCCCTCATTACTTAGTGTTTTTCAGTCAACCCATAATTTAAAGTCCAACTGAAATCCCATTTAGTCACCTTTTTTGTAGCAAAAAAAATGCAAACATGTTTTTTTATGTTAATATATTGTTGTTGGTGTGTTATTTTCTACTAAGGAAGAGAAAAAATATTTGGGGAACTATCAGATATGCTACTTTTCATCTGTGTCAATGTTGTGGTTATTTGTTTAAGAGCATGTTGAGTACTTATATATTCATGTTTGCAGGTTAGATTAGAAAGACTCATGTGGCAGTTGTTCAACGTATAGGATCTTTGTGGAGCAGACTGCTCTCTTTTGATCGGCTGTATTGAAATGAAGCCACTGTCTATATAAATGGACACCAAAATTCAATTCTGCCAAATTAATACAAAACTAGAGGGTGCCACCATCAAATAAAAAAAACAGAAAAAGAAGAACCGATCAATTCAGTTTTCGCTTTTTACTCAAAGGAAATGAAAGCGGAGTTACAATGGTAAACTCTACACAGAGTTTCATCAGCTCAGTGCACAGTGAACTGAAGACATAGAAAAGGATTTTACAGAGCTAGCAAATCATTAATATCAGTCAGCTGGTACAGTAAAAAGTGAGAAAAAATATTTTACGAGACCAACAATAAAATCACAGTACTGCACTGTAAGACGGAACATTTTGTGTGTTCTGAGTTGCAATGCAGAAGCACTGTTGCAGATGTAAGTACATTTTTTATTCACAAAGAAACCTTAGTGTAGTTTGCAAGTGGCTCTGGCAATTCAAATACAATTGAATAATTATTGCTAAATAGGTTTTCTGTTGCAGTACTGGCTATTATAATGTGCCAGTGGCTAAAATGCCCTTCAGAATGATGACTTCTATGAGGGAGGAGGGGAAATACTTCCATTCCCATCTACCCATGTAATGTGCATTCTGTATGAAACTGATTTGTTATTTTCATGCTAAGTGCTGTCTGAACTTCCTCTCACCTGGACAAATAGTGTGGCTGTATAGCGGATCATCCTTTGTAGCTGGAGCGCCTTTGGATGTGGTTGTGGTTCATCTTTAACTCCCAGGGTTAAAATCCTCTTACTGAGAAGAAAAGAGCTTAGTTTATTCTTTAAATACTTCATATTTAACAAACATGAAAAACACGACTTATGTTTAACTTTAAAACTATCAGTTGTGGCCAACGTGTACCTTAGAGCATCGATTAGTTCGTAGTATTTCTGGACTTCTAGTCTCAGTCCACCAGCAGTGTCCAGATTGTATGTAGTTTCTCCGGCACTGTGAAATGACACACCCAAAGTAAACAATTAAACTGTCTTTAAAATAGAAAAAAAAACATCTGTCACATCAGATACTATCAGCGATGTAATTCTTAATACAGCATACTTGAGAGACTCGGCCATTCGGATGTACTCTGGAGCCTTTTCATCCACCTTCTCCATGCACATCCTCAGCCTCTGTCAGGAAGACAAATTTTTGGCAAGCGAATAACAGGAAACCCCAAAAGACAAACAATGAATGACAGGAAGGATGCAATAGAGTAAACTCAAGAGCTTGAAAAGAAAGTACAGAATCGACTGCACTGCTGGCTCTTCATTTTAAACACTGATAAACCAACCTCATAAAGTTTCACTATATCTGGCACATGGTCCTTCTCTTCTAACTTCTGTTGTCTCTTCAGCAGCGTGTCCATGCAGTGGTGACAACAGCGGATCTTCTCGTCATCCTTTTCCTCCAGCATGGAGGTTACACTGCTCAAGCTGCTGATACTGCCTCTCCTAGAGCCCATCCCACTGCTGCCACCTCCTGCTGGGGGAGACTGGGACTGACCAGGACTTCCAGGAACACACAAGGCCTCTCGAGTCCCACTAATAAGCTTCTCTGTTAATGAATAAAAGGTAAAAAAAAACACCTCACAGCACTGAGGCGCATGGCAAAAGGTGACTTCTGATTTCGGAGGCTTTGGTATATCTGTGCATACTTACGGGCCAAAGGTAAGGGAACAAATTCCATGCACTTCCTACACATGATGGACCCACAGAGGCGACAGTGGTGCCGTCTGTTACGGATGTTGAACTTGTTTCCGCAGTCGGGGCAGAACGGGACATCCGAGTCATTCACCCACGACACCACAGACTTCTCAATGGCTACAAGGAAGGATGAACACTCATTTTTAGAAAAGTAAATAAATCATATTTGGATACGCCAAAACTAGTCAGAATTATAAAACACAAACCTCTGATTTTAGCAGCATCCGAGCTGGTTCTGTCAAACGATGTCAACTGAAACATAAGTTTTCATTGTAAAGAGTGTTAAGCTCATTTAAAACTGTAATTTGAGCAAAAGCGGGAGACAAAATAAAATGATTTTTTTATTGTATGCACACCTTTTCCAGTCTGATGATGAGCTTGTTGACCTCTATGACGTAGTGATCAATCCGGGCTGCTCTGTGTTTTTTAAAGAAGTCCTGGTGACTTCTAGTTGCTCCTTCAAAAGAAACAAGAAAGATTTCTGTTAGGGTGTCGTATATAAAAACTTGTTGCATATTCTTTCCGTATTTTTTAGCAGTGATTTAAAGGTAAGGCAAATAACAGTTTTACTCCAGTTTTCCAGTCTCACCCAGTTCCTGAGGCTCCCACATGTATGGGTCCACTCCACCATAGTAGAAGGACTCATAACTGCCCGTATCTGGTCTGTCATCTCCATCTCTCTTCAGCAGTTTATCTTTGGCTTTCTTTGCCTTCTGAACCAAGCCTGAACACAAACAATATTATTAAAATACGAACGTGTGGTAAATACCAAAAAGAGTCGGCAAGAGTAGGAGTTGGTGAATCCAATCCTGTTTGTGTGTAGTCTGCAGGAAAATTCCCTCATTTTAAAATTCATCACCGATCTGACTAACATTGCACGCCTCCATTTCCAGCCAAGAGCGTTTCACTTCACATTTAATCATTTTCCTATCAGATAAAAACCTGCAGCATATGTTGCCAATTCATCCTGCCAAGAATTTCCTCTGGTCTAACACTGCAGTATCTTTAATCTATGCTCAAATACCGAATCAATTAAACTCCCTTTTGTCAAACTAGACAGTGCAAAGTAACTTTTGTGTTTGTAGACTGTAACAGAACATGTTAAGAAATGAATGACTTACTTTTTAGTTGCCCCCTAACATGGCGGTCCTCTCCAGAGTGCTCCTCTTCATAGTGGTCTTGGAGCTGGTAGAATGACTGGAGGTCCTTCAGGCACAGCGGGCAAAGAAAGCCCTCCTTCACTTCACCTGTGCCCTCAAAGGGAGGCGGGTAGCTGGAGGCCATGACAGCAGACGGCTGTGTTGTTGCAGAAGAGGTGCAAGGCGGCACGATCCTGCTTTGGTCCACATGTCACGGGGTGTGCAGCCAACCCCATAGTAGGTCCATGACGCTTGAGGAAAAACCCAGGACACTGAAAAGCAGGACAGGGCAGATTGAGGCTACACACAAGAATACAAAATCCACACATGAATTCTCAGATAATTGAACTGAAGATAAAAGATTTGTGACTAAAATGTATTCTGGTTTATATGTGTGGGTCACTTACCTGCAAAATAATTCACTGCAACGACAGTGTGACTTTTATGTGACTGAAATATGAGCTGCAGGAGTGTGACTGCAATAAAGAGCTTTAAAGTGCCGAACACAATGAGCTGAAGAAGAATGTGAAGCTGAACCAAATTACATTAATTCCTACTTTCGCAGCTTTAGCTATTTATAGTGAAACGATTACTCTCATTGACCAAGTAAAATGGTTACAATTAAGTAGACTTTAAAATTCTAACTAAGGCTAAAGTTATAGTAAATGAGGTACACACATCTGACATTTGACAGTAATTACAGTGCTTTAAGATCGCATGTGTTTTCCGCCCTCATGCATAGTAAAGCTAACTTAATTTGCATTTCATCGCTGTATTTTTAACAGTTAAAGTTAACGTGAGCTAACACTTTTTACACCCATGTCTCACAGTTTGTATTTCTAGCCCACACAGCTAGCGTTAGACACACCTATCGAGGTTACAAATCTTTATTTACTGCCTGCCACACCTTATTATAAGAGTGTTATCTGGATACTAGCAGAGTTAAATAAGGGCTCAACGTTGCTGTTTCATATTTTTGCCAACTCTGTCCGCCGTTATATTTAACGGAGAAGGAAACGTTAGCAAGACAATGCTAATAGTAGGTCTAGCTTACTTTAGCCATATTTTCTCCAATCTCGTTGCTCAAAACACGACATTAAATAGCTTCCAACTGCACGACAGCAATAGATCGTGGACTAATTAACACTATAGATTATTTATACTTACATATGTATCCGATAAAAAAGGTGTTGTTGACAGTTTGGGTTTTCTTTGACAGCCCGACAGCAGCAGCAGCAGCAGCAGCCCTGCCCGGTCATGTGATTAGCATTCCGTCTGTACGGGAAGAGAAGAGGGACAAACGGCAGGAAACTCACATACGCTGGACTTCACTGTGGCAGCTCCATCACACACCTGAATCACAATGTGAGTACACATATTGGTACCGTGTTTTTCGTATTCTGCTAGTTTGTTTGAGTCTGCTCTTGCGTTCTGTGTCCGTCTTACCCTGCTGGTGTAAATAACACAGGCTTTTAGACTCGTTGAAACTTAAAATTGAGCCTGAAATGTTGCACAAAAGTTTGGCATGGCTAGCAGAGTGGACTTGCTATTTGCTGTAGGTTGGGTAACAAGGTGTGTGACTTCACTGTGTCAGCTAGTTTTGGGAGAATTTAATTAACTGAAGATAACAGCCTTAAGGTGGATCCTGTGTTATTTTTATTCTAACTCTGTGACTCAGTGTTCCTGTGTCAAATTCTACTTTTAAGACTTCCAATTTTGTCAGTTTAACTTTTTAGAAACTGTGTGCAGTTTTGGCCTACAGCATGCTTGAGGAAAAAGCTGAATTTAGATGCCATGTGTAGTGTGCACCCAGCTTAACTGGCATTACAGGGTGTACCTGTAATGCCAGTAGTGTATGCACTGTAGTGCATACACAGTTCATAGAGAGTCAGTGGAATAATAGGAGACCAAAGCTTATTTGAGCCAGAGGGCTCCTTATGGTTATTCCAGTTATGAGCATAATTGCTATATCATCTGTCCTCGGTCTGAAGATGGATTTCATCTCAACTGTGAGACTCCAGAAGCTAATAAGAAAGGGTAGAAATATATGCATAGTATGTTTTTTGTAAAAACAAATATTCTGTCAGATTTTTTTTCTGGAAATTTGATACTTTAATTTTCCAGGCCTCTGAAGTTTAAAGTGAAATAGCCTAAAGAGGAAAAATTAGTTGTTTGTTCAACTGCTCATAATTATTGTCTACGTTTGACCACAGTCTGTGATTAGGGTGACTTTGTGAGTAGAAAAATGTTTGAAAACAACACTAACAGTGTCACCAAAGTGTTTGTGTGCAGTTCACTCTCATACATTTACAGATCAAACGAAAACAAGTAAAACTCTGAAGCCACATTAGATTTATCCAAATTATGCTAATTGCTTTCTTTCCTTCATGCATTTCCATATAGTCTAAAAGAGTTTGTGTGTCAGACATCCCTGCTTCTCTTGACCGTCAGAAAATGTCAATTTTCTTGGCTAAACAGCCTCACGATCGACTGAAGTCTGGATTTTTCTGCTGGAGTTGAAAGTTATTTGAGAGTGTGCCTGTGCTTGATGAATAATCTGCATCTTGATCAGGTCTATGGACAGCTGCTCCCGAGGCTCTGATGGAATGACTCCAATTAAGCAATGAAGTGGATACCTGACTCTGTCTGTCTGCTATTGAACTACATTAATCAAGAGGCTCAGGGCTGGTGAATACTTTGTTGGACACCAATTAGACCTGGTTGGGTTGAATAAACAGTTTAATAGTGAGACATACATTTACTGCAACTAAATATGACATTTCTGGTGTTGTCCAACAAAAACATTGGGTGGTTGACTTTAAGGCAAAGCAGCTTTTCATTTTCAACATCATGAACTTATTTCCATGCAGAAATGTAGAAAAATAATCAGTGACACAATTTATATGCTGTGGTATTTGATATATTTTACACTGGTAGAAAATAACGAAACACAATCAATGAAGGGAGATCCTGTTACTGTAAACGTTCATTTTAACTCAAGCATGAACTGCAGGCGACTGACCAGCGTGTGTTTCCTCACAGAGGCAACATCGCTGAAGCCACTTGACTAATGCTTTAATCCTTGGACTCGCAATACGCACAGGTATTTAAACGGAATAATCCCTAATAATTTCATAAATATTAATTAATAGTAGATCAACGCGAGGCAGCAACTCTTCTGAAAACCATATGTACAGAGATATAGTCAGTCCAAAGTTTTTACGCATAGGCTCTCCAACGAAAACGTCATCTGCAGTGAAACAGTGACTGTCTGCCAAAGAAAATACAGTGGCACAAAGGGTTAAATGAAGTAAATTTCTTTTTTCATTTTTCACAATTCATTATGGTCACTTAGTTTATACATTTATTCGCTTACAATACAGCAGTTTACGCACACCAGACTGAACCTACTCTCCTTCCTCTAAATCCTCCTCCGGCGCGAGCCTTTTACCCGGGTGTTGTCTCTTCTCCTCGGAGTGGTTCTTGTTAATGTTGTCTAAAAAGTCGAGCAGCAGACTGGTCTTGCTGCAACTGGCAGCGTCCAAAACGTCACACGGACTGTTTGTGCCTAAATCCGGACTCGAGTTATCCCAAAAGCGTTTTCCGGGATGCTGACGCTTTTCCAAC
Source organism: Acanthochromis polyacanthus (assembly GCF_021347895.1). NCBI lineage: Eukaryota > Metazoa > Chordata > Actinopteri > Pomacentridae > Acanthochromis > Acanthochromis polyacanthus. The sequence goes on from NC_067118.1 coordinate 30,017,212, forward strand.
TCGGACAGGTCTTCTTCTCCATCCGCGTCGGCATCCCAGTCCCCGTCGTCGTCCTCGTCCTCGGGATGGCGCTTACCTGGGTGCTGGCGCTTGCTGTGCAATACCAGGTAACGCTTGCCTGGGTGCTGTCGTTTAGAAAGTTCACTGAGCAGCACCAGGGGGTCGTCAGAATTGTGTTCCGCAGCGGAGCGCTTTCCCGGGTGTTGCCTTTTCTGGAGCTCCATGAACGAGTGCATCTCATCTTCGCGTTTGCCCGGGTGCTGTCTCTTTTGCACATCCAAGTACTGCTCGTCCTCGTCCTCTTCTCTCCTCCCTGGATGCTGCCGCTTCTCCAAATCCTCGCCGTACCTCTTACCAGGATGCTGCCTCTTTGTCACCCATTCCGGCAGCGAATAAAACCCCTCTGGAAAATAGGGAAACACTTTTTAGATTACTTCAGAAGTCTTCCTTCCCCCCCCGATTTGTCTGTACCTCATGCGTAAATTACGCGCGATGATGCCCAGCTGATTCTCCACATTCCTTACATTATATTACTGTACAGGGGGGATGTTCCTTTGTAATTTCCACTTCAAAACACATTTTCAAACATTATTTTGAAAAAATTATCTAACTGGAAAACATCCAGAAGCAGGCCTACGCATTAAATCACAGGACTTCTGACAGCATGTTGCCACTTATATACCCCCAAATAAATAGTCTACATATGTTAATATCAGTAGGAAATAATATTTGACAATTTAAAACAAAAGTAACCAGTTGTTTAATGTTTAATGACACTATTTTTGCCTTAAAGTCAAAAATTGGTGCCTGAAAATTGCTCCAAAGCATTGGTTTTACGCACCGTTTCTGCCGTCTTCCTCCTGCAGCTTTTTAAGAATGGACCGTAACAGCAGATTTTCTGCTCTCTGTAGTATCATGTCGTCTATGGTCCTTCGATCCGTCTCATCCTCAGCAGGGATGCCCTGTCCTCCAGACACCGCCAAGTTGCAGACCGTGAGAGAAGCCAGGATGAGCAGACATGTCGACTTCATGGTAATTTAGTTTGTTCGTCTGTTGAAGAGAACAGATTCTGGTAAATGGGAAATATGTTGCAGAAATAAAATGAATGTGGCAGCAGGTGAACTTGTCTGCAGAGCTACACTGCAGTTAGTGTATCTGAGATTTGAAATGTTGAAATAAGTGCAATTTGTTTTAACTTAAGAGCAATTGTAGCACAGCTGGTTGCTCTCCTTTAGATGCTAAAATCCTAAAACAAATCAGTGCCACTAAAATCGCAGCAGCATTTAGAACTGGTTTCAGAGGGAAAAAAAACATGCTGTCTAAGAGCATCTCAAATAAATTAGAATAATGCTTAATGAATTTGACCCTTCCATATCGAATGAAGCAGAATCTGTAAAACATCCAGATTTAAATAAGAGTTCACAGTGAAATGCGCCAACTTCACCTGGGAAGTATCCAAGTTCTCCTAGCTCCCAGCCTCTGGCGCCGCCGACTCTGACTGTAGTTGCTCTCAGTTCTCTCGCAGCGGGTTGGTGACCCTAAAGGCCAAGTCTGGAGGTATGAGCTGATAACTTTTGCGTCTCGGCATTTATACTTTGCGGTTGCTGTCGTCACACCAACGCTGGAGTAATTTTTCAGGATCCCTCGTCCCCATTGATGTCACCGAGTCGTGCGCAACTGGATGTGGTGAATGATCGCCCTATAGGGGCCGCTGCCCAATTCTTCTTTTGGAAAACAAATAAATGATTGAGACTGAGAGAGACGACGAGCTCTACATGAGATGAATGCATTAATAATAAAAAAAAAAATAGTGAAGTCTATACTGCACAAGGCATATATTCTCATTTAGGTTAAACCATATTTAATTTTTACTAGATTGGTTTTGTTTCATGACATTTTTATTGAGTCTGCCTCTTTGGATGCAGCCTTTTTTCTGTATTTATTGCACTCAAATTGACAACATAAACTGTCTAGTATCTTAAAGAATCTGAAGGTCTCCTATGAGGCGCCAGTAAGATGGAGGCTATCCATATTTTTCATAAAGACCCTAAGGTCACAGGACTCAGGAGGCAGAGCTGAACCCATCTGGTTCCTCTGAGCACATGTAATGCAGTTTTTCTAGTCACGAAGCAACGGCGGCTCTAACAAGTTTTACATGGGCGAGTGGGAGCAGGGGACTTGCTAAGCAACCAGAACTGGTTAAATGTGATGCCTCGTGAAGCAGTGTTAATGGTTATTACCGTCTAGGCAAGTTTCACCCTGTTTAGTTCTCCATCAGTAGCTTTAAGGTTGTCAGAATGAGTTTTTTCTACATTCATGAGCTGCATATTGTGTGTCTTATGATGTTTAGAATCAGTGAAAAATTGAAACCCAGATGTTTAATGGCTGAAAAATCCAAAACAAATGAATATATCTCACATATGTTGTGTTTATATGTCATGGGCGTAACGGACGCGGGGTACGCGTGGGACATGTCCCCCGCACTTTCCACATCTGTCCCCTCTGTCCCCCGCACTTTTTTCAGCCGTTGCAACAGCTAAACCCGTTATTAGCATCTAGTACCGTGTTTTCCCGAGCCGTCTTTGAATGCACCATGAGCGCATGCTAACGCAGGTGTTCCACAGAAGACGTACTGCTGTGCTGAGCAGTGCTGAACGTGCGTCTGGAGTAATGGTTAGCAAACCAGCCAGAGCTAGCAAGAAGCAAAAAACTTTACACAGTTCTTTCCAAACAAACCGTGTAAGTTGTGTGACCTTGTGGGATGTAAACAATGTTAGACTTGTTAGCTAAATGATGACAAGGTAAAACGTGGCAATATATCAATATGTTAAGCTAGTTAACAATAATTTAAATGTTGTTGCCTCTGTTACATTACTGCTAATTAGTTTATTCTTGGAATAAACCCAGTCCTCTTTCATTTCTGGGCAGAAGATGTGCTCACAATTGCTCTCCATGTATTTAAGTCTTTTGGTCCCAAAAGAGGAGAGTCAGGGAGGAGAAAAAGAATAGGCTATCTATGGTATAAAAGTGGTTAAATTTACAACTATTTTTACTGCTTCTCTTTCAAATTCTATCTCAGAATTTTGATTTTCAGATTTTTTAATGATTATTTCCATAACAAAGAGCAGAGTCAGGCAGGAGATGGACCAGAGGCGGCGGCCAGCAGTAATGTTGACCATGCAGGGTCTGCAGAGGTGAAAAAAAATATATATATAAGTGGCTGAGAAAAAAATATGTATCTATGGGTTAAGTGATTTTGAGGTTAAATTCTACTGCAATTTTTACTCTTCCTAATGCTATTTCAGAATTTTTCTTACCACATTTTTTATGTTTATTGCCATAACAGAAAGAGCAGAGTGAGGGAGGAGATGGATCAGAGGCCAGCAGCAGGGACAAGGATGTCGGGTCTTTACAGGTAAGGAGAGATTATAACTTCCTGAAAATAAGATATCTATTGCAGGGAGAAACCAGGCAGTACTGATCATTTCATGTTCAGTGTTTGGCACCTTTGGCTACTCGTCCAGTAGCTGTTCAAGGGACATTGTTGTCAACTCAACTAGAGTTTGGCCACTAAAACTTTAGATTTTATAGTTTAAAGTTTTATACTTTATAGTTTAAAGAACTAGCCTAGTTGGTCCCCTGGTATTGTACTGTGGCTGTTAGGGATTATGTGGTTCTTTAGCCACTAAGGACGGTGCAATTAAATGTAAGAGAATGATAAATCGCTCTGAAAAATTTGTCCCCCTCACTTCTGAGATGGTGGTTACGCCCATGTTATATGTATTCACATGTCTCTGTTTTGTAATCTCTGGCCCAGAGCTATTTGGATGCAGTTCAAGAGGTTGATTAGTCAAATTTATCTGTACTGGGTTGAAGTCTGATTCAGCTTCAGTATTTCTTTAGGTGAAGAAAACAACTGCAATCAAGGAAAGCCAAGTATAAACATTACCCGGTATTCCACAGTGTTGTTACTCCATCCAGAATGTGATAATAGGACTTGTAGAGGTCTGAAAACACAAAAGATTTGCTTTCAAGTATCTGTTGCTGTGCAGGAAGAAGTGTTCCAGTAGCAGCTTGTGATAACACACAATCGCATGGAAATGGATATAAACATACAGCGTTAGCTGAGTGTTGAGCCAGTGAGAGCGCACTTGAGTTTTCTTACAGCTGAGCCGGTCTTGGAAATTTCTTTCTGCAGATAGTCGGTTCTTACGAAGAGGTTTTCATTTACAGTGATTGTGGGTTTTTTGTGTGTGACTGTGTGGAGTCCCTGTAAGAAGAGAAGTATTTTGAAGAGATTTGGCCCTCATAAACCTTCTGCCGTTGAATAAGAGACTTTTCACTCTCTGACTAAAGCTCCCTGTATGAAACCATCTGTCCTCATCTGTTATGCAGGACTGGATGAACTCCTGCATACTCACACTCAGTCAGCGCTGAGTGAATTGAATTGGCCGTGTAACGCTGTAATTACTTGCTTTCATTGCGCTGTCACGTCCAATACTTCAGGTGGGTTTAGACTCGCTCAGTTAAGCACATCAATATCATGGTTAAAATCATTCAGTAAGCCTTGGTAATGATTTTTATTGAGAATTCTCATTGATCTGTGGCTCTTTTTTGTGTCTCATTTTCCTTTGTGAAGAAAACGGAACAGTTCCTGTAATGTTGAAATGGAAATGGCAATAGTTGAGTAACACAACAAGGTTAATGGGTAGATTAGGGTTAGAGTTAAAAGAGCGTGCTGTTAAATCCCTCTATAGCCTCGCTAACAACATGAGGAGGAGGAATTAGTTTCAGTGAACCGAAAGACCTGTCTCTGTCTGATAGTGAGTTCTCTCTGCGCTGCGTCACCTCCAACGAACACAGAACGGTACAATTAAGACATGTCTGATCTGTATGGGCATCCACCTCCTTCCACCTGTCATGTAGGTCCCCTCCCTCCTATTTGACTCGGGGTGTAACGACATGCCCAAAGGAACCAATTAATTTACCAAGAGAATGTGTAGTTGGATTTAAGCAGTTCTAAAGGCCAGTGTGTGCTGCGATGAGAGAAAACCTCGTGATTGGGCCGAATTTTTTTCTTAAATCTGATGTCCTCATAGTGAAGATGTAGAACAATTAGAGCAGATGGAGTGATTGTTGCTGGTGTAGCCGCATTTAGGCTTTTTTCCTTTTATCACTGTAAGGCTGTGATTAAAATACAGCCTCCTTTCTTTTTCATTCACTCTCACTCATCCTCCCTATAAAAGCTTGCTATCAGAGCCTTTCAGAGCTGGGAAATCAACACAATTAGTATTCTGGGCAGCATTATGTACCTCATGTACTGAGGAAGAGGAGAGGTTAAGTGTACACCCTGTGCGGTGACAGAAAATAATAAGACTCATTAGCTTCTACCCCCTGTTTACTCTAGCTGCTTCATGCTGTCATGTGAACTTCTTCAGTGTGGAAGGAAACTTTCTGCAAAGTGTGACTACACTCTGTTTCCAGATCAGAAGCTTTATTATGAAGTGAGATTAGTGATCTAGCAGCTGTCTTTGGTTTTAACTCCACATTTCTGAAAAAAGGTGGTCAGGATGTATCACCATGGTAACTTCAATTAACAGTCAGACATCAGAATAAATTCACAAAGCTGTGCAATTTGATGCAGGACTTATTAATCCTGGGTAAAACACTACTTGTTTTCCGCCTTAAAAACATGACAGACTCATCTTTATTTCGTCATTTGTTACCAGTGGTTGCTGTCACTTATTGTTGCCATGGAAACACATTCAGCAGCTGTAACTGACTGTTGCCATGGATACATTGTTCAGCAGCTGTTGCCGACATTTGCCATGGAAGCAACAGGTCAGCACTTGTTGCCACACGGTTACTGTTACCATGGAAACGTGTCTCTTAGTTCTAAGTTAGTCTAGTAGTCGAGTAGCTAACCTTTTAGGCCTGAATAAGTGACTCTTTATTTTCATGAAAAATGTACATTCAGTTCAACAGAATCCTAAGACCCAGTTTCTTTAGAGAAGAATCAATACAGCTCTTACATTCTTTAGTACAAAATATAGGAGTCCAATAATTTTGTTCTTACATGAGCGATTTCAGATAGGACAGTACAGCTCTTGGTGATTAATCTCTTTAAAGTAACTGAAATAGTTGTTAAAGGGGAACTCCCTCCATTTTGCATTACATGACACTCACATTCACACCTACAGGGAATTTAGAATAATCAGTTTACCTCAGCATATTTTTGGACTGTGGGAGGAAGCCAGAGAACCTGGAGAAAACCCATGCATGCACAGGGAGAACATGCAAACTCCATGCAGAAAGATCCGGGGAAGGCCGGGACGCAAACCGGGAATCTTCTTGCTGCAATGCGAAAGTGCTAACCACCATGCCACTATATATACTGTAAAAGTGTATAAAACCCTTTGCGGCTTCACAAAGAGCAGCACAAATCTGAAAAACTAAAGAAGTGAAGTAGTCAGACCCCTGTGTGAAGCTTCATCAGCAGCTGCTAACAGACCCAAATCTCCAAATTATATAAACGACATTTTCTCTGGTGGCTCAGTTTTTTTTGCCGTGATTTTTTTTTTGCAGCAGTGTTGTAAGAGGGCAACACCAAATCCCAGCAGTAGAAAGGCATACATCTTCTCTTGTTCTATTCTATATGCAAGCTTGTTATGCAGAGTATTTTTTTATCTCACTTAATTTCACTTTTGTCTTTTACAGTAACCTTCTCTTATGTCTTATTAAGAATCTTATTTATATACTAGTGTGTCAGAATTGTGCAACCGAGACCTAACGGAGCCAGCTGATGGCATCCAGATGTGATAGTAAGTATCCAGAATCACTGGGATCAGTAAAGCCAGATACCACAAAAAGAGCAAGACAAAGCTGGACTTACTTTGTGAAACAAGCTCCAGATGCTGTGGTTTGTTTCTGTAATATGCAGCTCGGGAGACTGGAAGTCATTTAATGCTTGAAGATCCCTGCAGACTTTAGTGTAATCCTGACTGTTTTAGTGCCTGGAAGTCATAGACAGCTGTGCTCTCAAAGAAAAAACAAACACAACACATATATACAGCATGATGCCACCATTAGCATCACAAACAGAACTGCTTAACAAGATTAGCTCCGTTTAATTGAAGTATACTTTGTTAAACTGCTTATCTGAAAAACTTGTGATCATTTTTAGCTTAGTTTGGATGAGCACAAGTTACATAGTTCATGATTTTTCTGCCTTGCTAACGAAAGTTGGAGGTGAAAAATCTGCTCCAGATGAACCGAAACATACTCTGAGCAGCCACAACATTAAAATCGCCTGACTATTATTGTGTAGCTCTTCACTGTGCCATTAAAAACATCTACAATTTTTTGGGACATGGACTCCACCAGATTTTTGAAAGTGTGCCGTGATATCAGGCCCCAGATCCTTTAAGTCCTGCAAGCTGCGAGGTGGTGCCTCCATGGATTGGACTTGTTTTTCCAGCACATCCCCCAGATGTCAGATCAGATGGAGATTTGGGGAATTCAGAGGCCAAGTCAACACTTTGAACTCTGTTATGTTCCTCAAATCCTTCCTGAACGTTTTTTTTGCAGGGTTGCAGTGTGCATTGTCCTGCTGACTTGAAGTGGTGTAGGTGGTCTCTTCCCCAGGTAAATGGTTCATCTGACCGTTTACATGATGTACACTAAAAGTTTAGACACACCTTCTCATTTAAGGGTTCTTCTTTATGTTCATGACTATTTACATTCTAGATTCTCACTGAAGGCATTGTGTAGTAAAGCTTTGATTACTGCTTCACACACTCTTGGCATTCTCTCCATAAGCTTCATGAGGTAGTCACCTAAAATGGTGCGCATTGGACCAGCATGGCTACCACAGCATCCTGCAGTGACGTGCCATCTCATCTGGTTTGCATTTAGTTCAATCATCATTTATTTTTCAACAGGACAATAACCCAAAACGCCTCTCCAGGCTGTGTAAGGACTATCTGACCAAGGAGAGTGATGGAGTGCTGCATCAGATGACCTGACCTCCACAGTCACCTGACCTAAATCCAATCCAGATGTTTTAGGATGAGATGGACCGCAGAGTGAATACAAAAGAGCCAACAAGTGCTCAGCATCTCTGGGAACTCCTTCAAGACTGTTGGAAAACCATCTCAGGTGACAATCTCATGAAGCTCATCGAGAGAATGCCAAGAGTGTGCGAAGCAGAAACCAAAGCAAAGGGTGGGTATTTTGAAGACTGGTAGTGTTAATGAAAACATACGTAGTTCATCAGTCAAGGCCACCTTCTTCCATCATTTCATGCTCCATTACTGACAATCAAGTGCCAGTTTGTAGGCTCTTGTAATGACGGGCAGGGGTCAGCATGGGCGCTCTGACTATGCAGCCACATACACTGCAAACTGCAATGGATTGTGCATTCTGACACCTTTCTATCAAAGCCAGCATTAAGATTTACAACAATTCAGCAAACAAAATCTGTGAGTCTTTGGCAACCATGACCAACACTGCTCATTTTGTTATCCTTCTGAGAACCTTCTGAGAAGGAAAAAAAGTTTCTTTCAATTTAACTTTTATGTGATTTCCTGCCTTTTTGAAGGTAAAACAACTCACAATTTAGAATTTTACAAAAATATTTTTATTTTAGATTTTACAACATGCCCACTCTAGTGGACAGCACAACAATTTTTGCTTCGAAAACAAGAATATCTACATTTTGTCTCAGCATGAAAACAAAGTTCCTCTCATCCCACCCAATCACGTGAGGTATCATTGGAAAGGCCAGGATGTCGTCTACGGAGCACATTGGGATGTAGTACATGGCTCAAATGAGTCAAAAGATAGAACTCAAAAACAAATGTTCAGTACAGAGGGCATAAATGAACGGACCGGGCCTCAGGAGGATATAGAATGACAGTCTGTATGTGGAGGAACTTGCAGTGCATGTGTAGTTAAGAATATGTTGTTCATCTGGACTTTTTGATTATCTTACAGCGAAATCAACTTAGCAGCAAGGTGAGCTGATGCAACGATAATTCCATTTATCTTAATATCAACAAAACAGAGGAATTTGTCATGAATGCCACAACAAGTTAAGAGGAAGCATCTCTAGTGGTCGTTAGTTATCAGAAGGTTTAAATACTTTCCTCTGCAACTATATGGGGGCCTATATCAGCAGAGCAGAGGTGGTTTTTGTCAGGAAATCAATGCTTTGAGGTAAGATAGACATTTCTAATTGCGTTCTGTCAGAGGTTTGTGGCCAGTGCTTTGCTTTATGCTGATGTAACAGAACCTCTATTAATGACAGGAAACATGATTAACAAGCTGATTTAAAAGGCTGGGTTTATAATTGGCCTGACTTGTTGCAGACAATGTCGGAGTAAAGGACCAGGAGGAGCGCTTAGAGCGTATTTCTGTTTAAAGTGAAAGGTCATCCCCTGTTTGGTGTTTTTAATCTTTGATAAAGTGTTGTGAATAACTGCTTCATTAGGCTGAGATGATTCAGTGAATGTTTTAGAAGGCTTGTGGCTACAGTTTCTGACTTGTGCATGTTTCATTATAATGAGCATTTTAATAAAGCTTTCTTATTCTAAATGTTAACCATATTTAACATGTATATGCTTAGCACCCAAGAACCCTTTATTGTTCCAGAAACATAATGCAGTAAGCAATAAGCCATACTGATGAAGGATGCCTTGTAGTTCTTCTAAAATCACACTAAGCTACAGCCGCTTATGAACTGACTCATTCTTATCAATTTCGTAGTAGTTCCTTCTATGTTTAAGATGAAGGATGTTTTGGCTGCGCACAAACGGATGAATTCAGAAAAAGAGAACCAATAAAAGAGTTTCCACAAAGTTCAGTGAAACTCAGTGGAGTGGATCTATAGACAGTTAAAATACAACACCTTGGTGTTAGTAGACACTTCAGAGCAAAGAGGTGGGAAGCAAATTAAAAAGACAAGACATCTGACTGTGACAGTAGGGGTGTGTTAGGAGCATAGAGTCAAAGACTGACGGCTTGAGGGCCGATGCCAGAAAGCAAAGCGACACAAACGAATAAATAAACAAATGGAATAGCGAGTGTGTGTGGACGGCATGATAGCCCTGTCCCCCAAACTGACACTGGCCTGACAGGGGTCACTGTGGCAGGGAACGAGTGACAGCTTACAGGGTATGCTGGTGGAAATAGCCGGCTGGAAGTGAGTGTGTGGACGAAGAGTGTGTCACAGGTCAGGATGACAGACTCAGCTTTACTGACCAGCTTGTTGTCTTTGTCTTGCATGTTAATATCACACAAAAATCCAGACGAATGCTTTTCACTAGTGATTCTCCCCAGTTGGAAACTTCATTCGTGCTTATTCAAGGCTACCATGCATGAGTTGTTTTGTATGAATGATTTATTTTTACTGATATCCTAAAGTCAACCTGAGCTGATTGTCTTCAATCGTTCACATCTGAACATTGCAGTTTTGACCAATCTTTGCAAAACTGTCAGGTTGCACAGGGATCATGGGTAAATGGCTTTAAATTTAGGCACACATTCTCAGTTGGGGTCTGTCTGGATTCTGATTCAGCCACTCAACAACATTCTCCTTGTTGTCTTTAAACCATTTCTGCTTAGCTTTAGATGTATCGTTAAAGTCACTGTCTTGCTAGAAAACAAATCTTCTACCAAATCACAGTTCTCTTCCATGCTGCATCGGCTGGCAGTTAATTCAGCTGCTACCTTTACATGTCGTCCAGGGTCTGCTGCCAAGAAACCTCATGATGCTGCCACCACCATGCTTCATTGTGGTGTTTGTGATGATGTGCGTTTGATGTTTGCCAAACATAGCACCTAGTCTGATGGGTAAAAGTCTCATCAGACCAAAGAAGCTTCTTCCAATAAACTTCAGAGTCTGTTCAGGTGCCTTTAATCAAGATTTAATGTGAGCTTTTTCAACAATGACTTTCTGTTTGCACTTTACCATAAAGCTTTCACTGTTGAAGAATAGGCAACAGTTGTTGTATGACCAGTAACTCCTTAACAGAAGTCATAGGTGTGTTGGTGGCCTCCATCATTAGTCTCAGTAACATTCTGCATCCTGGGTATTATGGGCTGCACAGTGGCTTAGCGGTTGCAGCTAGAAGATTCTTGGTTCATGGACTGGGCCTGGGATCTTTCTACATGGAGTTTACATGTTCTCCCTGTGCTTGCGTAGGCTTTCTCAGCTTCCTCCAACAGTCCAAAAACATGCTGAGGTAAATGGGGGATTCTAAATTGTCCGTAGGTCTGAACGTGAGTATGCTTGTTTGTCTCTGTGTGTAGCCCTGCGATAGACTGGTGACCTGTCCAGGGTGTCCCCTCCCTTCACCCTAAGCTGGGATAGACTCCAGTGCCTCCGCGACACTAATGAGGATTAAGTGGTGAATAGATAATGAATGGATGGATAGATCCTCTGCATTATCCTGGAGCCCATCTTGTTCTTTTTGCCGTACATTAAATTCCATCTCTACATCTTTTGTCTCCAGGCTTCACTCTCTTATACTGTTGCTGAAACACTTATCCATGTATTTGCCACTTCCTGCCTGAAGTACTGCAATGGATTCCTATCCAGAGTTTCCAGCAAAACTTTTCATAGGTTGCAACGCGTCTAAAACTCTTCTGCGAGGGTTCTCACCCACTTTAGGCCACCTACACTGGTTCCCAGTTAAAGCTCCATATTAAGGACGAGATTCCCTCCTCACCTTTAAGTCCTTTCACACTTCTGCCCCTCATGACGTTCAGGCCTCCATCACCTCCCTCTATCTTTGTGTCTCTCTCCTCCAGGTTGCAGAGTCACTGTCCAGACTTCAACACTCTGGAACTCTCTCCCTCTCACCATCTGACATGTTGAAAACGAGGGACAATTCGAGACGTTACCCACCTTTTCAGACTGGCATTTGGTTTTACTCTCTGTCCATGCTTCTTGTCCCTTTGGTTTTATTTTTACTTTCTTTTATATTTTTATCTACCATGTTTAATCCTATATCTGTGATGTTAGTGCCTTGAAGGGGGCTCTTATGAATTATATTTATATTATTATGGCATGATGTCACAAACAGGAAAATAACTCTCTTTAATTAAGGTTGCATTTAAACTTGTATTAGCACTGTTTTGTCAATTTGACAGCCACATTTAATATTATTTACTGGTATTTACTATTCAACCTCCACGTGCATATTTACAAGACTGGCATTCTTTTTTCAAGTGCCAAAAGTAGAACTCGTGAGTGTTATTTGATATCACGAAATTCCTTTTTTTCACTGCATTTTTCCTGTTAGCGACTTTTATTTTGCCATTTTTTTCTGTTCCTGTAATGACTAATGCATTATTCCCTCATTTTTCATCACACAGAGCAGTTATTTGGAGTTGCTACACACACACACACACACACACACACACACACACACACACACACACACACACACACACACACACACACACACACACACACACACACACACACACACACAAACAGACACTTCCAGACAGCCACAGAGAAAGTAGGAAGGTTTTGCATTATTTATTTTCATATTCCATCTCTGTCTTTAGCTGAATGTCTGTTGCCCTGAGAATCCCATTATCTCTCAATAGCCTGTGAGGCACCTGTTTGTTTCTGCAGCCGGAGACCATGATTAGTGCACTACTTGCACATGCTTTAGCTCACTTATCATTGCGCTCCCTGTCTTTTCCTGTGTGCCCGTCCCTCCTCGTCTTCGCACCCCTCCATCAGTCAGGTAATGTCTGAGACTGCCTGTAATCGTGCTAGATTGAGCTGATCTTTCAGTCTCACGCCTGGCTGAAATGGCAGATGTGAGGCTTTAAATATTTCATTCTTCAGGAGTGACGAAAGAAAAAAATATTTCCGGAGAAAAAAAAAAGAAGTCCCCTGAAGAAGCCCTCATCAGAGCACTACAGAAAAACTCTTCATCTTATCAAGCTATTTTGTCTATAATTGAGTTCTCAAACCTCTAATTTCTAATGACAAAATGCCAGTTTGGTTCAATTATTTTACCCTGTCGACCTGATAATCCGAATAAATTGTCTATTTCATTTCACTCGATTATTTATCAGTTGATTTAATTGCATGACGCATCATGTGATCCTTGATTTAGAGCTCTGAAATCTGGCTATAAGATCGAATTGTTTCAAGAATATTTGAGAATTAAGGGTGAGTGCAGGGGTCAACATCTCTGTCCTGGACAATTGTTGAACCCAGTCAGTTTGCATTTTAAACATCCTGCTGAAGCAATCTTACAATCCTGTAATTTTTACTATGAAATTATGGCTTCTCTAGGACTCAATGACACACAGAATGGCTTGTTTAGATGCTTTTTTGTTTCTGTGATTAGAAAAGTTATTCAGAGAAAATAGTGATGAAGAATTCCCAAGAACAAAGGGGATTTATGCTGTGTACTTGAATCACATTGATCCAGATTTGTACTCTGTGTGCTCGTGTTGCATCTTGTATGCGACAGAATTGGCACCCGACTTTGCAGTTCCAATCACCTCTACTGAGCTTTTTTGCGTCCTAACTTTTTCTGGCCTGCAGTCTTACTGTTTTTATTCCACGTCAATGTTCTTGTAGCATTTTTTTCCCTGAAGATTGCCATTAATCTGCAGACAGATACAAACTACTGTAGCTGCTCGTTTTTTCAAAGTTAGAGACGACCAAAATACATAAAAAGCAGAGCCATGATTGGACTTGCATTCATCAGATGACCAGACTTATTTATTTTATTTTATTTATCCATTTATTTGATCAGGGACCAATGAATTAACATAGAACACATCTGATGTATTACATATAGAGTGTATAGCATTAAGCTAGCGTTCTACTCCTGTCCCTGGTTGGGCTTTTCGGTAAAAGTCATCAGACTCCGAATGAATATTGCTCATTATTTTTGAGATGTGTTTACAAGCAAATGCTAACAAGTTTTATCCCTGTCAGTGTAGTGATGGTGTCAGAATTGTGTTTACAGGTTGGTTGTGCTGCCTCCAAGTAACCAAAAACCAGTTTGTTTCTAAGACTCCATAAATTAGCAAATGCAAATTCGTATCAATTCTAATTCATTTGATTGATAAAAAGATCTAGAAATATTGCCATCGTCCTCTGACTTGAGATGTGAGCATTTAACTTTTCTATCTTGTACATATAGTTTTTCTTTCACATCATGCTCTAGATTTCTGAGCTAATGCCCCTGTCTATTTTATGTTTTGTGTGATCTTTTATTGTTTATTGTGAATGCTTGTGTAACTGCTGCATAACAAATCACCCTTGAAGGGACAAATGAGAAAGTTGAAGTTGAGCTTCCACATATTAAAAGGTTTAGACTTCACACCTTAAAACACTGCAACATTTAATTCTTCACAGGACTTTCTGCCTTCAGGGTAGTTAACATGCATATCAGAGAGAGATCTGGTGTTTGAGTTGAAATCACTCTGTCGTGATTTCAGCCCTTCGTGGTCCTCAGTGGCTGTGTGGGAATGTGTGAGGATGCAACAGAATAGTGATGTGCTGCTGGTGTATCATTACCAGCTCATGTAGTGAGCTGTAGCTGCAGGTGTTTAGTTTCCACATGAAATCCATCCGTCTTCTGTTGGGGGAACTGCAGACACACGACACAGTCTCGCTCCAGTACCACGGCCTGAACAGCCTTCACTGTGTGCAGTTGGAGAAAACAGCAGGCAGCTGCAAAGCATATTAAAAGTAAATTTATCATCAAGTTTAAATGTCACAACATGCAAATGCTGTTATCTTCCTGGCTGTCATATTTCTCTGCTCAGGATGGAGTACTTGTCGTATTTATTGCACGCATGCATAGAAAAATACTTCTTACTGCATTTCAGAAATTATTCCGGAGAAGATCAATGGGCTTTCGAAATATTTCTGTTTGCAGAAATGTAAAAAAATAACTTCTTTCATTCTATTATCTGTACTTTAGTAAAATGGGCTTAATGCTGAAGTGAAATGAGCCAACAAAATGGAAAGCGAAGTACAATCCCTTTGGTTAGTAAGAAAAGCATTACTTCTAATGTTGTTACTCCCACTAGCTGTTGTTACTGCTATGACTATTAATTTTTTACTGCTCTTCTGGGTTCAGTGAGTGTGCTAATAGGCTAATGATAAGATCTGGGCTTCGTTCACACTTCAAGAGCCCAGGACCTGTTTTTCCAAAAGTATCTGAAGGCAGAAATACGCAGAAAATCAGTCGTATCAATCTTCTCAACCTTAAGAGGTGTTTCATTTTAATATAAGACACTCTTAGAAATATTACCTCCCACTCACTTGCAGAGGCGTAAGAGCTCGAAGTGAAGAAGCTCAAAAACCTGCAGGAAAAACAAAGAATTCATTTTTTTTTCTGATGTATTTTTAAAAAATATACTTCTGTCAGGACTGTTGATTCTCCATGTAAAGTTGTATGAGCTGTAAAATGAGTATTGACGGTTAAATTATAAAATAAGAAATAAAATGCCATAACTGTAGTGTCCAAGTTCCAGTAAAGGCGAATGTGGAGTGTTTGAATTAGGCTGTTTATTCTCTCATATCGGTGTCTCAAAAAATCTTATACAAGGACCATTTCTGTTTAGAACAGCCTCTCAGAAAAGGATGTAGTCATACGTGAACACAACATTTTATACAGTATAATGCAATGTGATTGGTTATAGATCAAACATTTAAATATTGAAATGTGAATGACTACAGAGTGGAGATGAACTGTGGTTTAGACTCAGTTCTCCCTATGGTTGGTGCCCAGATGTGTCCATTTCTCTTGACACATAATTCATCAAATCTCCAGCAGCCGCACACTGTAAAAAGAGCCCTCCTTGCTAACACTTCCCGCTCTCTACCTGTCAGTTCTTCTCCTTTGTTAGCTGTGATGGGATGTAGTTACTGCTGATATAGGGAGGATAGTTGTGATCACCAGTCTTAAATCACTTTGGAAAACCAGGTCCAGTGAGGTTAGTTTTGTGTGTGTGTTTGTGTATAAATGTATGTGTAGGTAGCTGTAACTCTGCAGCTTGACCTGTCTATGACCCTCAGGTATTCAGCCCTTCAGAGCCTGAGACTGATGCTTTGTCTCTCCCTCTGTTCAGGTCAGCACAGCTCATGTATTAATTACAAAATGAATGGTATTACATGGTTAGATTACTGTAAGATTTTCAGAAGGTCCCTTTTGTAGCCTCAGATTATAAGTGATTTGCTCCATATGATGTAACTTATTCTTAATATTTATAAAGCTATCCACAGGTTGTTGTAGTTTGATAAAATATCGTTACACATGGACGAACAGAACTGATTTGTCAATATTTGTTGTAAGACACTGTTGACATAGCACCTGGTTTGGTCAAAATCATCTTTTCCGCTTCCAATATATCTCTGGACAACTGACATGTTTCTTTTTGGTGAAGAAAACCTTCCCCTTCAGTGTTTCTGCCCTCATTTTTCTGTGCACGAGTCTGCATGTCAACAGGCTCTGTGTCTTGTGATTAAAGTTTAAACAACCTCAGTGTTTCCGAGAACCCTTAAATCACAGTAAGTGATGTTCTATCAGACAGACCTCTTTTGTAGATCAGTCATGGAAAATGAGAACTGTGAATTTTTTTTTGTAGGTGTCTGGGACTAAAAACAAGCTACAGCATGATGCGTTGGACCTACTTTGCATCACTTCACATTACACCTCCTGTGAGGTGACCATATTGCACGTACATATCAGGATGTCAGTGCTGAAATGATATTTTGTCCAGCTCTGGTTAAAATCACAAATGAACTATATCTTTTCCCTCTTTTTTTGTGTGTGTCACCTTTACATTTTTAGCAGTTCAACTTGGCCACCCTTATGAAAAAAAGCAGAAATCTTATTGGTTTTGAGCAGGGAGCCAGTGTGATTCACATCCTCAATGTGTGGTATATTGGTGGAGTGCATAAGTTCATGGGCAGAATGGTTTTTGGCTTGCTGAAGGTTCTTGACTGGGTTTGCTTCGGGCCAGACGACAAAAAAATTACACCAGTCACTTCCTGCTGTTACAGAAATGAATTGCTGTGTATATTTTCCAAGTCTGTACTAGTCCTTTGTTGAAGAAAACCAAACACAAAAGCATCCACCACATGCAAGACTGCAATATAGGATTCTGTCTCCCAGTGATCTAAGTGAAAGTAGATTTCTTTTCATTACTGGATGCCATAGCAATAGCAATACGTCTCTATTTGAGAAGTAAAGTTGTAGAATATTAGGGGAAAAACTCTGGTAAATGCTGTAGAGTCACACATCAGAAACATCTTCAGCAGTAGTTAAAAGAAAACGAACAGAGATGAAAACTTTGAGTTGCTTCAAGCAAGAGGTTATCACTGCGTATTCCACAGTGTGTCTTGTTGTAGCTCCCTTTGACTCCATTTAGAACATATTGTTCTTGACCACACTTCAGCCTGTGATTCACCTAATATGGTCAGAAACACAGCAGTTAGCTTCTATCTAATGTTAGAATGGATAATAAAACTTTAAAACTGGTGATGCCCCCAGCAAAAGTGTTTTCCATTTTCATTTTGCTTTGGTTAACTTCACATACCAGCAACAGTAGTGTCAGACGCGGATTCTTTGGTACTGTTAATGAGGGAAAAAACACTCGGAGACAAGGATGACCCAGAGTCAAAATATTCATTTAAGAATATTTAGTAAAAACGCATTGGATAGTACAGAAAATACATGCATGCAGACTCCATGTTGATCTAGCTGGCATCAGACTGACTTAAACTAAGACAATATTCCTCTGCATGCAGCTGTTCACAACAAAGAGCGAATTCTAAACTATTACATGAGTTTTTAACTAAGAAGCTGTTGTCTTCTGATTGGTTCACACTGCCGGATGTCTTCAGTCTTCGTCCAATCACAGCCGTCTTCACCCTGTATTGAGAGTACTTTGCATGTGTGTGTATGTGCCTGCCTGAGGTGTGACTTCCTGTGAGCTTTCCACAGACTACAACTCTGCTTTCTGCAGACAACAGGTCTGAACTTCTTGCTCAATTTATGCTGAGCTTTGAGTTTTATTAATTCAGCTTATTAAATGTTATATTTAATAATAGTACAACAATATCAATAAATTAATTATTTGTATAAGGCAGATTAATCTGATTTTATCCCTATTTTAATCTAGGATCCTCATAGGTTAATATAAGATTTCTATGCCTGTCCCCAATTTACTGTTAATTTAAGACATTGTTGATTACATTTTCTTTTAAGTATTTTTCTTATGAACATTATATTTTAATCTTAATTCCCCAATATTGTTTTATGGTTTAATACTTTAACTTTTATTCTTGTTTAAACATCTAGCTGTTGTTTGAACCTTTTGCCCTGTCTCTGTCCTCTGTGAGTACGTGACAAGTTGCTCATCTCTGTAACCGCAGACCCCCCTCTTTCTTCCAGGTATTGCCTAGTTTTAACGGATGTTCTTTATTTTTAATTTAAAACTGTCACCTGTCCACGCTAAACTGCCATCCTAGATGTTATTCTTATTTCAGTTTGTTAGTTTGAAGCGAGGGGGAGAGTTTTCCCCTCAGCTCTTTGAAAGGTCAGTTGTAACCACAAGCCTTTAGTCAAGTGGAGCATCAAGCATTTACCTTAAACACACTTTCCTTTAAGTTAGATGTTGAAACCTGCACAACCTGCTTAGATCAACACTTTTTCAGGTTATGAGCTAGAACTCAAACATGCATTCATAAGCACTTTATTACATTTGATTATAGGGTTAATACAAGTTGCAAACACACATAATATGATCAACGAAGGTTAATGATGAATATAAGTAATAAGTAAAAGGGTAATTAAATGATGATTGTAAGTAGTGAATAAAAGTAATAACATGATGATCATAAGTAATAAGCAAAAGTGATTAATATGATGATTGTAAGTAAAAGTGATAAAATGATGATCGTAAGCAATAAGTAAAAAGTAATTAAAATGATGATTATAAGTGATAAGTAAAAAGTAATAAAATGATGATTGTAATTGATAAGCAAAAGAGTAATTAAAATGATTATAAGTAATAAGCAGAAAGCAATAAAAACATGATAGTTTAATAGATATGAAAAAATGAATATTCCCCACAGTAGCTCCTATTATTCTGGTAATTGTGGTGGCTATGATCACAAGGCAGGTCAACTTTCTAAAACTAGAATCTGTAGATTTCGTAATGTGACCAAAACATATTACTTTCATAATATATTCTGCTGCATTTTATGTCGACAACTAAAGGCACCACTGTGATATCACAGTGCTAAAACTACCATCTTTTCCCTTTGGTCAGTTGGAACAACTATAAATGCTTTTTTTGGACAATGTGTCTCTTGAGCTTGTACCAATAAAGTTTAGATTTTCTGAGTATAATGAGTCATACACACTACTAAAGAACTGTACAAAATACAGTCAAATTTGAACTGTAGTGTAGTGTTTTATTTAAAAAAAAAAAAGAATGGCTATTAGCAGCAGGCAAAAAGTACTGTTTGGACACTCGATTTGCACTTAGGAATGTTAATGCTAGCTTTACACTGATGTGCCAAACTCTGACAGTTTTGTTCTTTGTAAATTTAAAATAACTTTGTTTCCTTGGTTTCTAAAGTATATCTAATAGACTACAATTTGTCATATATTACTGTTTTTAAAATGTTCAAAAAGAGAAACCGAGAGGACACGCGGTTATTTGTGGCCTTTATGTATGCAATTGGCAGTAGTGTTTGTGCATTTTATATAAGAGGATTTTGAATGTTGATTGCAATGGCAACACAGAAAATTTAGTCACATTATTAAACAGTGAAACTCAGATTTTATTGTGGAGTGCTGTAATTACCCGTTTTTCAACAAGGTTGAAAGTTTGAGTTAGGTTTTTGTGACATCAGTGTGAAAAAAATACTGTGGAATAAATGGGTAACTTACATGCAATGTCTTGTGTTTTTTTTTTTTTAATAGAAAAAATAGTGTAGTTTTAGAATATAGCACCAAAAATTGTGTATCAATAGCCCTTTAGTGACCTTTTGCTTGATGTTTGCTGAAAAGTAGGTGAAAATGACCATATTTTGGTGACAAAATAATTTGAATACGCACATTAATCCTGTTGCTGCTTGCAAATTATTGGTTACTTGCTTACTATTAACCTTAGAATAAGATCTCAATGTTGTGTTCTTTTGAATGAGTATCAGTTTCAGTGGTTGCAATTAGAAATGATGTCATACCAGCGAGTTCTTCCGAAGATGTCCGGTGACAATTTTGTTTGGAAATTTTGAGACTCTAGGCAAGAATTTGGCTTTTGATTCACCCTATAGAGTTGATTTAATTGTAAATCTGCATGTACTATACATCAATCTCTTTGTAATTTAGTTGGGAATAAAGCAGTACCCAACATATAAGTGTATTCCAACATTAGTTAAGTAAAATCATAACTTTTACTAACCCTACCCCATCAATTTTCAGTTTTTGAAAAAAATACATGTTGTCGTAAAAAAAACTTTCACATTCACTAAATTATCAATGTAGAGAAACCAAAATTGAATCACTGATACCCATTTATATGGGCTATAAGCAGTTTACATTGTTTTAGCCTAACAACTTTAATAAATTGAGATCAAGTTTTTTTTTTACGGTCAAGTTTTCATATTTGTTTTAGAAAACGTCTGCCAATTTTGCATGTATTCACGTACTTATTCAATGATAAAGTCAATATATCCAGCCAGGAAGGAAATGCTTTCATATGAGTATAGTTTCATATGAGTACTTTGAGGCCAATGAAGGGAAAAACATTTCAGACAGTTTTGGATCAATTGTTAGATGTGCCTTTCAGCGAGGAATAACAAAATGCAATGAGGGTGTGAGTGGTGCATCTGGCATTGTGGAAATCATAAAAGATTTTTTAATAAATGATTCCATTTTCAGATTCCTGAGAAAATTTGACCCTAGATTGATATATTTTGAGTTCATGAAACAGAAATTGATTTTTTTTGCCCGAAATGTCACTAAAATCGAACTCGAACCTCGAACCTTGTCTTAAATAAATTACAACTGTAACTATGCAAAATTACAGTAAAATACTAGTGACCACAGCTGCTAGTATTTTACTGTAATTCTATCGGAAATTTTGTTACAGTGCATTTTTTGCCAAAATTTTTGACTTGAAACATGACATTGAATGACTGATAGGTTTAGTCTGTATTAAGATTTCAATTGGCCAAAGACTTGAAGAGGACAACATAATGTTAAGTTGGACCTGATCAAATCTAAGCACAGCAAGCTGAAAAAGTTGCAGATTACCTTTAATTTGTGCTTTCTTTGCAGCTAACAGTAAGCAAAATCTTTACTGTCAGATTATTTTGCCTTGAAGGAGGGAAACCGCAAAGCATGCATAGGATATAAAAAGCAAACCAGCCTCCTCTGCAGTGTTTCTTTTTGTCACATTTCTGCTGCCGTCTCACCATGTTAGTATACCGTGTTGTTCATATATAACATCTCACAGCAGGCATTCAGCAAGAAGTTGATCTATTTTTGATTTGTCCTGCTTCCCTCCGCTCTGTCATCTCCTTCTCCAACCTGTTTTCGTGTCTTTTTTTGAGCTCTTAATCAGAATGTGGGCTTCAGGGAGCCATGCTAAGGACTGCTTGATTGTGTCTTTATAGAGCAGAGTACCTGCAGCTATTTATGTCTGCCACGGTGATCAATGGGAGAGGTGGTGTGTTTGATGGATTTGATGTCAGATTAGCAACGATCTGTTCCGCCCACTCCAGTTGACAGGAATAGGTAAGAAAAAAAAACGGAAGGATCCCAAATTTACATCTCACATAGAGGGCAAACAGGCAGGGTGAGCTGAAACAACCAGAGATTTACCCCAAAGGCCGCCATGAAAAGGCTCCTGCAGAAGTAAACCAAGTCGCAAAAGAGATCGTCAGCTTTAGTAAAAAAGGTTGTTTTTTGTCTTGCATATCCACAACTCTTCCCTTGCTAATGAGGCACTCTTGGAAGAGAATTGCTTACTTGCTGTTTTTCTCAAGATGTGTCCTGCTTGAAAAGGCCACCTGGGCAGTGAGCTGAATGGCAGATGTGCCCACCTCAGATATGTGACTGCAGCAGCAGGTGGTGATTCTCTCTATTGACCGATTCCCTGGAGACAGCAGAGGGGAAGGTCCCTGTCTGCTCTGTCAGTTATGGTGAGGCTGCAGCCAGGAAACAATGCTCCACATCTTCATTTGCTGTCACTGCTGAGAGAGATGCACCTGTGTCAGTACTAATAACGTTGTTTTCATTACGTTGGCGTCAAATGAAAGCACAATCCATGAGGTCGCAACTGTTGCTCCTCAGCTTTGTCTTTGCTAATGAGGTTGTGTTCGGTTGAGGCTCGCTGCTATTGTCATTCCATCTGAATTTGGGCTGTATTGTATCACTCCGGTATCCGACCAGTCTCCCGGGACGACAAATACAGCCATTGTTTACAGTAAAGAGCAGCACTGACAGGGTCGTCTGTTCCACCAGCCTAATAGTCTGCAGGTATGGATGAAGATGCTCTGTCTGTCTGCCAGCTTTGGAGAAGTCGTAAAGGTCAGACTGCAAACAGTTGATCAGACAATCGTGTTTTGTTATGACTGAACTCTTGTCACGGTGCCCCGAGATGCCGACAGAGTTGTGCAGCCTTGGAAGTCAGACAGAGGACAGACATGGATTTATCAGAATAGGCAGCTGCTTCAACGTAAACCTTTCTCCTCAGAGTGAAGCAGTGCACCTTAAATTTAAAGACAATTTTTGTTTTCCCTGCCTGGTGGCATCTCGGGTAGTCATTCTGGAGGAAAAATGCCTTTACCGGCGGACGGTGAGGCAGCAATGGTTAGACTCTACAGCAGCAGAAAGTGAGGAGGCAGGACTGCACACTTTACGCAACTGCAGCTGAGTTAAATTCTTACTTGCCTGTAAAGATGGGAGGCTGTCTCGTTGTGGTGGGGCTTGAGGGATGACAGAAGTACCTTTACATCTTAACAACTTTTTCTTTGTACGCTTCCAAGTTTAAAACAACCATAAAACACACAAAAATGGACCAATTTTTCTTTTTACTGTCAGCACATCCCATGAAAAGACCAAAACCAATGCATACCTTCCATTTTCACTACTGCATCTTCTTAAGAATGACTTGTATATAGATGGATGATGATACAGCTAAAACTTCCGATTTGCCTTGAGTTGTAGAAGTAGGAACACTTAATCTACTGTAAGTAAGCAAGGCCTCGTCATGAAAAGGGCCCTGAAACAGTCCTGGATTAGAAATTACTGCAATTTTACATAATCAGCATTGCAAATAAACTGAGGCTGTTTTGCTTTTGTCTAGTACAATGTTAGAGGCGTACTTCTTCTCTCAGAAGTACACTTGTACCATCTGCTGCTTGATCCTCTTTTCGGTGAAAATAGTGCTTTGTTGCTCTGAAACAAAATGTTCTTTCTCAGTGTAGAGGCCAAAGTAAATACGGGTCCTGATGCCCACATTATCAGACAAGCCTGAAATACTGTGATATAATATTATACTGTGTTGTAAAACATAGTGAATACTGAGAAAATGCAGTTTTAATTGGGTGAAGATTTCAGACTGAACAGATTTTCATCTGTTTCTGACTGCACATCTACAGATACACGTGTTTACTTGATTTGATTATTTGTACAAGCATCATAATGAGAGTATTGAAATGAGAAGGGGGCTCACTGAAATTGTGTGAACAAGGCTCCGATGTATGTGCCACATCGCTCGAATGACTCCTTACATATTTGGTGATCCACCTGCAACACTACTAGCAGGACCTACTTCTGATATCCATCCATCCATCCATCCATCCATCAATCCTCATTAGGGTCATAGGAGGGGGCCGGATCTTATACCAGCTGACTTATGGTGAAGGTATCAAACACCCTGAACAGGTCACCAGTGTATCACATTGCCACATAGAGAGACAATCACACTCACATTCACACCTATGGATAATTTAGAATCACCAATTAACCTGAATATGTTTTCGGACTGCGAGAAGAAGCCGGAGAACTTGGAGAAAACCCACGCATGCACAGGGAGAAAATGCAAACTCCTTACAGAAAGATCCCTGGCCCAGGCCGGACACAAGCCGGGGATCTTCTTACTTTTTATGTATTCAGAGAAATATAATTAAATCTCATGTTTTTATTGATACAAATTTTTTTTACAAGAGATTTGTTTCACCTTATTTTGTTTTGTTTATGCTGTTAAATCTGTGACTTTTAATGTAGCGCCAAAATTAGTTGAAAATTTTGTAAAGTACTTCGATTTATGAGTGAATACCTGCAAGTCTCATGATATCTCCATTAGACTCTGCTTTGTGTTTAGTGTGGATTTGAAAGTGTTACTAGCACACAAAAATATCACGGTAAACACTAAGTCAACTATAATTTAAAATATTAGCCTAAAGCATAGCCGGCTAATTTATGATATTTTAACTGGAGTCTGTCCGATATATCGATTGGCTGATTATGTCTGCCGTTCATAGATGTATCTACAGTGGGGCAAAAAAGTATTTAGTCAGCCACCAATTGTGCAAGTTCTCCCACTTAAAATGATGATGGAGGTCTGTAATTTTCATCATAGGGACACTTCAACTGTTAGAGACAGAATATGGAAAAAAAATCCAGGAAATCACATTGTAGGATTTTTAAAGAATTTATTTGTAAATTATGGTGGAAAATAAGTATTTGGTCACCTACAAACAAGCAAGATCTCTGGCTCTCACAGACCTGTAACTTCTTTAAGAAGCTCTTCTCTTCTCCACTCGTTATCTGTATTGATGGCACCTGTTTGAACTCGTTACCTGTATAACAGACACCTGTCCACAGCCTCAAACAGTCAGACTCCAAGCTCCACCATGACCAAGACCAAAGAGCTGTCGAAGAACACTAGGAACAAAATTGTAGACCTACACCAGGCTGGGAAGAGTGAATCTACAATAGGCAAGCAGCTTGGTGTGAATAAATCAACTGTGGGAGCAATTATTAGAAAATGGAAGACATACAAGACCACTGATAATCTCCCTTGATCTGGGGCTCCACACATCTCATCCCGTGGGGTCAAAATGATCATGAGAACAGTGAGCAAAAATCCCAGAACTACACGGGGGGACCTGGTGAATGACCTGCAGGGAGCTGGGACCAAAGTAACAAAGGTTACCATCAGTAACACACTACGCTGACAGGGACTCAAGTCCTGCAGTGCCAGACATGTCCCCCTGCTTCAGCCAGTACATGTCCAGGCCCGTCTGAAGTTTGCCAGACAGCATATGATGATCCAGAAGAGGATTGGGAGAATGTCATGTGGTCAAATGAAACCAAAATAGAACTTTTTGGTATAAACTCAACTCGTCGAGTTTGGAGGAAGAAGAATGCTGAGTTGCATCCCAAGAACACCATACCTACTGTGAAGCATGGGGGCGGAAACATCATGCTTTGGGGCTGTTTTTCTGCAAAGGGGACAGGAAGACTGATCCATGTTACGGAAAGAATAAATGGGGCCATGCATCGGGAGGTTTTGAGCCAAAATCTCCTTCCATCAGTGACAGCATTGAAGATGAAACATGGCTGGGTCTTCCAGAATGACAATGATCCCAAACACACCGCCCGGGTAACGAAGGAGTGGCTCCCTAAGAAGCATTTCAAAGTCCTGGAGTGGCCTAGCCAGTCTCCAGACCTCAACCCCATAGAAAATCTGTGGAGGGAGTTGAAAGTCCGTGTTGCCTGGCGACAGCCCCAAAACATCGCTGCTCTAGAGGAGATCTTCATGGAGGAATGGGCCAAAACACCAGCTACAGTGTGTGCAAACCTGGTGAAGAACTACTGTAAACATTTGACCTCTGTCATTGACAACAAAGGTTATATTACAAAGTATTGAGCTGAACTTTTGTTATTGACCAAATACTGATTTTCCACCATAATTTACAAATAAATTCTTTAAAATTCCTACAATGTGATTTCCTGGATTTTTTTTTCCATATTCTGTCTCTCACAGTTGAAGTGTACCCATTATGAAAATTACAGACTTGTGTCATCATTTTAAGTGGGAGAATCTGCACAGTTGGTGGCTAACTAAATACTTTTTTTGCCCCACTGTATATAGATTTTTGTTTTCATAGAACAAAAGAAGATGCATGGGGTAACTTGGGAAGAGTGTCATCACATCGTTTGTTCAGCAGACAAACTCCAGCTCTGTTGTTTCCGCTGTATTGACTGCAGCACGTGTAGCAGAGTTCGACCAGCTGGTGTGCTGCTCTTTGAATTTTAACAACGGAACAACAGTAAATCAGTCGCAAGCATATTCAGCACTTTAAATGGCAGTTGAACATCAAAATAGTAAATGACTTGTCACAAACAAGGCCTGATTCAGAGTCTTTGTATGAATGAATGACATGCGTATATTTTTGTTAAAGATGGGAAATTACAAAGCAAAAGACTGACAAAGATGGGACAGATGGGATCTCTGAGTCAGCTGAATAACAAAATCACTTTACTTAGGCCTTTTGTCACTGCTGGAAGGCCATTGAGATGCACAGAAAGTAAGCTGATTTCTCTAAAGAAGCCATAATGGTGTGGTGATTGTGGTGTGTGGAGTGGCTTCTTTGTTGTCATATCATGTGTTTGTGCTGTTGACTAGTGCAGCGACACACGTGCAGTTTCATGAGATTAATGCTATGAATGAGATGGACCTTTTTTCACACAGTAATCAATTTGTTTTTGGCTGAAACTGATGCTCAAAATGAATTATATCTGCAGTGTCTTGTTTACTTGTGGCTGACCTATTCCCCTGTCTATGTGTGATGCAGTTATTCCCATGTGGAAAAAAGTTCAAATGTCATGATAAAAATAAATCCCGATTCTGTCAAAAGGACCATCTTTAGTATTCCAGCCATGTTGTGCTAGCGCCTTCATTGTTTTTTTTCTGCTGCTTCCAAACTGCAGGGATCTCCATCTGTGTCAGTTTGGCTGCATATGAACATAGGGTGGGATAGTTGATTCTCTGAGGCTCATGTGATGTAGCTTTCCCAGATAATAGCTTTGTGATCAGGTTCATCGCTTTAAAAATAGAGGCTTCCAGTCTTTTAGCAAGGCTGCACTCTCACTGTGATTGATTCTCAGTTGGCTGTCAAAACTCTGATGGACCACTGGACCATAAGAGCTATTCGAATGTGGAGTTGAGATGATAGTTCTGAAAAAGTCCCTTGGTTTGTTTCAGTGTTATTGGTTTCAGAAATGGAGAAATCACTAAAAATGAATTGAATCTATACCCTATAGCAGCCTCATTTTAGTCACTTTAGGCTGACTTAATTACATGACCTTTACAGAAAAAGTGACCGTCATGCCTCTGACATGAGATACAGTGTTGTTTGTTGTTCTAACAGAGATTAAGGTTTAGATTTTTTGTTGTGGTGCAGCCTGTCTTGTGCCCCTGGCTTCCTGTCTCTGCTGTCTGTCAGACACCCCTGTCACTGTCCCGCTGCCCTGCCATCCGGCCAACAGACGCCTGCCTGCTGCCAAACTGATGGAGCTGAGAAACGGCAAGGATGACTGTCAGAGTGACTCACCGGCCCCAAATGGCTTCTGTAAAGACCTCAATGCCTCCAAAAATAGGAAAAGCTAAATATATACAGAACAAAAAGCAAAATATCTGAAAAAAAAAACATCTGGGTCAGGGGACAACGAGTCTTGTGGATTCTGTTCTATGTGGATCTCGAGATGCAGCCGAAATGGGGAGGGTGTCCAGTTTGGGGACGTCAGGGCACATCTTTTCTTTTTGCAGATTGTTCTGTTGGATTCATTAGGCCGTGACCCTTAGAATGAACTGGAGAGGTTTGCAGCCGAGTGTGAAGCAGCCAGAACGAGGTTTAACACCTCTGAGACCACGGTTCTCTGCCCGGAACCGATGGATGGCTCCCTCTGGAGTTGAGTTGTTACCTCAAGCAAAGGAGTTTGAGTATCTTGCAGTCTTCTTTTCAAATGATGGAAAAATGGAGCCTGAGATGGACAGATGAACTGACCCAGTATCACCAGTAATGGAGGTCTTGTACCAGACTATCATGGTGAAGAGGTAGCTAATCTGAAAGGAAAAGCTCTCGATTTACACTTATGGTCATGAGCTCTGTGTGGCGACCAAAAAAATTAGGTTGTGAATCCAAGCAGCCGTTAGTTTGCTCTGTAGGGTGGCTGAACTCAGAGCTAGAGATAAGGTGAGGAGCACAGACATCAACTGAGAGCTTGTAGTAATTTCTTCTCGTTGAAAGGAGATGGCTAATTTTGGTGTTGGCATCTCATTACGATGCCTCCTGGATGAGTTTCTTTGGATGTTTTCCGGGCGCGTACAACTGGGTTGAGATTCCAGGGTAAGCCCAGAACTCGCTGATGCAATTGTATATCTTATCTGGCCTGCAGAACACATATAATATCTTTAGGAGGCACTGGAAAGCTTTGGTGGTGAGACGAGCATCTGGAATGACTAGCTTAGCCTGCCTTTGTGCATTTCAGACAGTTCTCTGATGTTCTGCTTTGATATCTATGAACTTCTGTCATAAATCTATCTATAGCAGCTTTGTAGCTGCAGGTTTTCATTAACTGTGATGTCACGCTGCAAGTCGATATCATTTTGCCTTCAATTTTGATCTATGCATTAAGTGATTGTTCAGGACAATTAATGGAGATTGGCCTTGGTCAATTAATGGATTCACCTGATGAATCTAAGTCCAATACCCACCTATTTTTCAACGTCTTTTTTGATACTCACCAACCCGAGAAAAATGTCTGCTGTGTTCACCAGCACTCTGTGTGTGTCTGCTTTGGGACGCTTTACAGTCAAGTTTTAGACTTGTTTTTTTCATACTGAAAACGGCTTCCTACTACATCTGCTGATGAGAGAAAAAAACAAAAAAAAATAGTTGAAAAAGTGTGAACTACACCATAGAGCTAAGGGAAGCTGCAGAATTAGGAGATGCTTTTGTCCCTTTTCACAATCTCAGTTCTTTACATGATCTATTGATGGGTAGCATACTTTTTTGTCCAAATAAATCCAAATAAATGTTTGTTGTTTGTTTTTCTTTATTACATATATAGTACTATGCAAATGTGGATAAGATTTGGATGTCGGTATCACACATGCATCACACAAAACCTTCAAGGAGGCATCACTCATTCTACAGCATGAAAACAACCCCTGACATACAGCTAGAGTACTCATCAAAAACTATCTTCAACAACAAGAAGAGCAAGACGGAACTTGGAATGTGCGGCCCCCCCCCCCAAACATCATGGACTCAACTTGGAATTACAGAAGCAGCTTAGAAAACCGAAATCCGCAGAAGAAGTGGGGAAAAACAAGCATGAAAATCTGGTCGAAGTAATTGCTGATTTGATTTAGATTTTCATGACATCTTTACTTTTTACAGAATGTGAAACAGCAGTGCCTGAAAAAGTTTATTGTGCTTTTTGTGTTCTCTAGCTGCGGGTAATTGTGTTGGACGTGTGAGGTGATCAAACATATACAGGCAGGTTGTTCACAGATGTCACAGCAGGTCTCTGTGTAACCGAGTGCTTTTATATGAGCACATGTGAACAGCTGGCTTCAGCTCACGGCTCTGGATGCTCACTGCGAAAAGCACATAGGGGAATAGAAGAGACCTTGATTGTGTGCATCACTGCTAACTGCTGCAATAGTTCAGATAAATCCCTTAATAGACATTTGAAAGTAGTGTTGCAGAAAACATGCAAAAAACATTACCTTATCTCACAGTCCTGCAGGTGAGCATTAGAAAAACATCACTAGTACATCAGATTGAATAAATGTATGTTAATGAATTCTTGTCTGTGTTGCTGCAGGTTGGGTTTAAATGTACCTCAGTATCGTCCGATGATGATCAGCTTCTCCTACTGTGTTTGAAGAAGGTTTCCCTTTATAATACATGAGCAGTAATTGAAAGTCTTCACCTTTTTAATGTTAGTGTAAGTGCAGGATTACACTTAACTAATAATTAACAGGGTTTCCTGACAGCAATAGCCACCCACATATTACCTTACATTAACGACAGAGAAGAGAAAGGCTAGTCAGGAGCTCATATTGTTTTGTGGCAAGAGTATGACATTGAAGGAGAGAATTAAAGGGATAAAGATAGCAAGAGGTTGTTGTTTTCTGTGCATATGTATGTGTGAGTGCATGTGTGTGTGTGTGATGGCTGCAGTGCTGTGGGCTGTAATAGAGAGGAGAGAGCATTAGGCACACTCAACTCTGAGGCAGCAGGAACTTGCAGCAGAACTCCACAGAGTCCTCTCTATCTGTAATCAGCGGAGTGAGAGGGGAGTCACACCTTCTTTTTCCTCCACACAAACAATCCCTGTTTCTCTCCAGTCCGTCTCCTCTTTATCACTCTCTTTCTTTCCCTTTTCTCTCTTCTCACGGTGCCTAGCTTCACCGACTTCTTCTTGCATGAATGCATATTCATTTGCTACTTCGTGAGGCAGGTATTTGGTCATCTTCTGTAATGTTGTTGTTGAAAACTCCAACATACAGTCATGGAACAAAATTATTAGACCACCCTTGTTTTCTTCAATTTCTTGTTCATTTCAATGCCTGGCACCACTAAAGGTACCTGAAGAATACAATGAATATGACAAAAAATGCAGCTGATTACATGATACTTTATGTCCTATTTGACATGCTTCAGCTTAATTGTATTCCCAGGGTATATAAGAGGCCATTTCATGTCTTTAGCAGCACTGCACATGCAAACGCCTGGAGTGGTTTCTGCTTACATTGAAGCCGTAGCACAACTCAGAAGTTGTCAGCTCTCACATAATGCCAAAAACAAAAGAATTATATAAAGCCAAAAAGGCAGCCATCTTGGCACTGCTGGAAATTGGCATGAGTGAAAGACAGGTAGTGAAAAAACTGAAGATCTCCAAGACAGCCATTCATTACACCAAGAAAAACAAACCCACCATGGGACTACCAAATTGCTAGCTGGTTACGACAGGAAACATCTTTCTACCCCATGAGATGACCATACACTCCTCCATTACTGTGTCGGGAATCATCGTCAGACCTCCAGGGATTTTAAAAATGAGTGAGCACTGTGGAGAAATGGGACTTGTTCGGCAAGGACAGTTTGAAACCGACTTCTTGAAGCTGGTCTGAAGTCACACAGGGCACGGAAGAAGCCCTTCATCAACGAAAGACAGAGGAAAGCCTGGCTACTCTTTGCTGGGGATCACAAGGATTGGACTGCTGATGATTCGGCTCAGGTTCTCTTCAGTGATGAATCTAATTTTCAGTTGATGCCTGGAGAAGCCTACAAACCAGACTGTTTTGCCCCTACAGTAAAACATGGGGGTGGATCAGTGACCATGTGGAGTAATTTCAGTGTGGGTGGAACAGGGCAATTGTGTGAAGAGTGAATGAACTCTGTCATGTACAGGGCTACTCTTGAAAACAGTCTTCTTCCATCAGCTGAAAAACTCTTTCCTGCCTCGAATGACTGGATTTCCCAACAAAACAATACCCCTTACCACATGGCAAGGTCAGTTAAAGTCTGGATGGAGAACCAGAACATTGGAACCATCCATCCATTCATCCTCTATACACCGCTTTATCCTCACTAGGGTCGCGGGGGGTGCTGGAGTCTATCCCAGCTGACTCGGGCGAAGGCAGGGGACACCCTGGACAGGTCGCCAGTCTGTCGCAGGGCACATTGGAACCATGCCAGATCTAAATCCAATTTAAAAACCTGTGGAAAATCATCAAATGCAAAATGGAGAGCCACAAGCCCAAAAACAAAGCAAATTTGTTTGAATTAGTGCAACAGGAATGGACTGCTGTGACAGCAGAACAATGTTAGAAGCTGGTGGAGAGCATGCCAAGACACATGGTTGCAGTCAACAAACAATGATTAAGTACTAACTCCTGTGTGGATCATGTGACTAAAACAGAAAAGAACACTTGGAATCGTAAAAGCTGTTTTTGACAGTGCAATGCCATAGCTATTGATATAAGAACTTCAGTGATTTTGGTTATTAAGAAAAAAATGGAAAATGTCTAGATATCAGCTCTTAAATTAAACTCTTATGAGCTATTTTTATCATTGTATTTGTCCAAACAAATATACCTTTAGTTATACCAGGCATTAAAATGAACAAGAAAATGAAGAAACAGGGATGGTCTAATAATTTTTCCATGACTGTACATGTGTAGTTGAAGCCAAAATTATTTTATTTAAGTAGCAGCTTATTACAGAGTGCTTAGCATTAATGTATATACATTAGTGACAAATAACAGGTGCAAATGAATATGCAAGGAAATTCTTCATTGTAAAGCCAGTTTAAGTTAGCCTAGACAACCGCGCTAGACAACCCACGGCAACGAATTTAATTCTCTGCCAGGGTGGGTCTAGTTACCCTCCATAAGGCTCGAGGCTGGATGCTCCTAAAACTGGCCGGACCAATCACCATGAAGTGTAGAGTCAGAAGGCGGGCGTAACGAAGTGACGACAGAGGCACGACGATTCTGACAGAAACAACCGGCGCACAATAAACAGTTATCTTTCGACTCGGCTTTGGCCGCAGCCCTTAAAGATTTGAAGCTAAAATTCAACTTGAAAGATAAACAAAGGACGGCACTGAAGTGTTTCATTGAGAAGAAAGCCGTATTTGGACTTATGCCGACGGGATATGGCAAATCCTTAATATACCAGTTGGCTCCGCTGGTTGGGAAGCTAATGGGACTTAGCCACAATCCGCCGGCGCTCTAGGAACTACGTCAGCCTATTCATTGCGCTGATTGGTTGTATACCTACCCAATTGCTGCAGAGTGATTTGAAAGACAACCTTTTAGCCCGCCTCCCTCCCTGTCGAGCGGTCCTAGACCCTTGTGCCTTCAGAACATGGGTCTAGCGTGGCTAGGCTAAGTTTAAGTAGCTCTAAAATGAAGTGAGAGTTCATCATAGAATTACATTCCTTTTAGCTTGTTACAAATAGTTAGAAATGACTCATGCCTCTCCAGATGCACACATCTGTCTGCTGTGGCATCATTCAAAAGTGACTCAAATGCTGTTCTTTACAATTAGCACCAAGCCTGATGAGTATAAACTTCTCTCCACTCTTCCTCTCATCTAATTCTTCCCTGTTGCGGAGTCTTATATAACCAAAAATGGCCCTTAGTAACATCACCTGCTTCCAGCCCTCCCCGTCTCCTCCCGTCTCTCCATCCATCCACCGGTCTCAGTAGAGTTTTCTGTATTAAGGAATTCATCTCCGTGCCGATGGTCATTCCCCAGCCCCCTTAAGGAGCCAATTCATGAATAAATGAATAGAACTGACAAATTATAACAAGATTGCTCATTTTATTGCACAGCACTGTGCATGTGTGCGTTCCCGTGTCTGTGTGTGTCAATGGCAAAAAAAAGACCCCAATTACCTCGGCAGTACTCACTAGAACTACCTCCAAAATGTGGTTTTGCAATTTTGTGTCAAAGGAACTTCTTAAGTCTGAACTAACTGAGCTAACTGATGATTTACAAATACAATGGGATGTATGTTTTCTCAAGTAATTCTTTTTTTTATGACGATTTTCTTTTCTATCTCAATGTCCAATTTATGCAAATAAAAGCATTTACGTGCATCCCCATTGCAGACTTAACCTCACTATTTCCACGTACCTGCAGCTACTTTGCTCTTCATAGACCAGCCAGGTGGATTTTTTGATGTAAGATTGTTTTTGTCCATTTTCTGCCTTTATTAAATAGTCTCAGTAGACATAGACAAGAGATGTAGAGAAAGTGAGCAGGTGAATTACAAGCAGTGCAGGTCAGATAGTCCCAAACCACTTGGCTAGCAGGTTGCCCCAGATAATTTAAAAATGATTAACCTTTTACACCATGTTCACAAGACTACTTATAGTATAGTAACTTACAGAAAATGAAATAAGAGATGCATGCAGCTAGGGGCAAAATACCAAATGATAACGCTCTCATGGAATAAAGGACAAGAAAAAAGCACTAAACGAAGGCATAAACTTCCAGCTCAGTTTTAACATAATGCTAATACTAATAAGGTAACAGTGTTAAGACTATCATATTTACCATCTCAGTTTAGTGTAACTACCATTTGATGTTTAGTGTTAGTATAGTTTGTCATATCCCTGTGCAACATCATTTAAATGTCAAATGATACAAATTTGCATCCCTCCTCTATTATTACATTATTTTAAGTTGGCGAGTGAAGTATTGCCAGAGAAATGTAAAAATCTGATTGTATGATTTCACAAAGATGGATACGAGACGACTCTTAACCATCTAAGAATGGGTGCAAACACAGTTAAAGTGGTAATCAGGAAGTCCAAAACAAGACATAGTACCGCTAATTAAAGCTGGAGTGGCCATCCTAAAATAACGCCATGGACAGTGCCCTACTTGCAGAACATGGCTGTGCTTCTGTGACTCCTCTGACAATGTGAAGAATCTGGTTAAAATCACCAAAGTCAATGCACAGTCTGTCAGGACTGTCATGAGAGCTTGATGATCTGGGGCTTCATGAGTGCAAGGTGTTGGGGAGATGACAGATGAAAAGTCAGAAGAAGTCATCCTCTGGGAAGCATTTTGTAGTAATAGATCCAGTAGCTGCTGAAATGTTTCAATCTGGACCAATGATGTGAACCGACCAACTCTGTTTAACCCTGTTTCTACTGCAACACCACGGTGTTCTAAAATGGCAGACAAATAAAGATTTCCTTTGTACAACAGTGCTTTGAGCTTAGTGCTGCCATCAGCGTGTTAAATGCGCTCTAATAAGGTTTAGTTGTACTCGGAACAGCTAGAAGATGTCTCAGTAAGGGAGGATAGCTTATTTCAATGAGTAGCCAATCAAAGAGAGAAAGAATAAGAGATGAGATCCTATAAGCAGTTGTGCAAACTCATGAGTGTGTGATTCAGGCTGGTGTTCCTTTGCTCCTGCAGTCATCTCACATGGCCCAGTAGCAGTTGTGACTCTGATCTTAGTTCTGTCTTTTTCATTCTTAGAATAGTAGCGTATACATATTTTTATCTTTGCTAAATGTGCTGCTTAGTGGTTGTAAAAGTAAACTTTCTTCTTGTTGCAAACCTCTGCTCTTTAATGTGAATCCCAGAATGCCGAGAGTAAATTGATAGCCATCTGCATGAATCAGGACTGGCATTGAAAGTTCTGTCAGTGCATTTTATGTGCCATGATAACCAAAACCAAGACTGTAAAAAGACTGCGATCGATCTGCATGCCATTAAACGCACGCACACTTAAACACACAAAGCACACACATGCAAACACACAGCTGTATACTGATAGAACCACCCACTCTCTCTCTCCCTCGAACTGATTGACTAATAAGGCCGGTGCTGCGATGCTGTCACTTGGAAGGTCAGCGCTGTCTTGTGTGTGTTGGCAGTCGTTTGTTTCTGTACATACAGACACGTATACAGTAAATGGACTGCTGGGGTGTGCTTATGTATATGCAAGAAATACTTTGAGGCTCTAATTTAAAGTTTTTCACCTCGTTTGGAGCCTTTTTTCAGAGACAGACTGTGAACATACTATCATAATAACCTCTATTCATATGTGAGCATGAATTCTGCATTTCTTGTGACGTATTTGCAGACCAATTGTCATCGTATTGTCAGTTCATGTGCTCTTCCTGAAATAGTGTAGCAGAGCAAAGTACTAGCAGTTTGTTTTGGTCATCCAAATTGATAGATATTAGAATAAAGCTGTAAGACACTGTAAGTATGTCCTCAGGAAAGACTTTTCCTGTAACTGACTGTGAACGGTGCTTTTAATTGCTCTCGCCATTATGTCCTAAAAAGACTTGGGAGATTTCAGCAGTGAACTTTAATAAGACAGAATGTGGCTGAAACCCAAAGTGGCATGTCCTATTAGCACAGAGTAAAGAGAATGGGGAAATCTCAGTGTGTCATTGGCACAGACTGAAGCGTATTAGGTAAGTCATCCCGTCACTGAGGCAGTCACTGAAAACTGTAAGGGGGACATAGAGCAGGTATTACCCTCCTATCTACTTGTTTTCTCAGTGGTTGAGCGATACATTTACATTTACTTGTAGCAGGAGATCATTTAAATCAGCTAAATTCTAGCTTGACTTCACTTCCTCAAAGTGTTCACCTGCTGTTTTTGAGGAATAATATAAAAATATAAACTGACATTTTAAAAAATAATAATTTGTCCTATTTGGAAATAAGCTTCCTTACTTTGTGGTATTGTTCTTTTGGCAAAAAAAATTAAAAGTAATTTGCATTTCCCAAAATGTCTGACTACTGTCACTGTGTGATGCAGACAGTGTCTGATGCAGAATGATGCGTTGTTGTAATGGATTACAATAACGCATCATTCTGCATACATACTGCCATTATTAAATTAAACTACATTTGTTATTAACCAACAACCACTTAGGATTAAAGAAAGTCACCTTCTTCATTAAAGAAAATTTAAACATTTCTGCAAATTTATGCCAATTTACATATTTAGTTTCACTACCACTTAATCCTTGACGCTGGTTTTCAGATCACACCCCCATAGTTAAGTCTGTGTTGCCCCTAATACACTTTAGTGTAAAATCCCAGTCTGATCTGTCTTTTGATATCAGGTAATGAGGAGCTCAAACTGTCTCTGCATTTGTTATCAAATTAGTAGAGGCAAAAATATGGTAAAGTTTCTCTTTTACTTTTTTAATCCCATCTTCCACTTTTTTTGAAAAGTGAAAAGACAGATAGCACTTGTTTGGAATCTCATACATATCCTTTTAAGCCTTTTAAGTTTTTATTCCTTGTCCATTTCTTTATGTAACTACATTGATTGAAAAATCCATTCAAACAGGAATTTAATTTAATGTAGTGACTCCAACTTGACAACAATTAGGACGCCGTTTCACTTTGAATTATCCATTTGCATTGACACATGAGTTCATTTCATTCTAGTGGTTTGATGCCATGTGGAGTGCTTCCACTCTTATTACATTATTATTATTATTACATTATCTTAGATCAATAAAGCACACCAGTGGTCATTGTAACCTAATTCTATTTTTTTTCCTTGCACTTAATGGTTAAAAGCCAACTGAAAACATACTGCAATGCACAGAGAAAACAGATTCATACATTTTTTTCTGGTTCAGTACCTTCAACAGCCCTACATTAGCCTCGGTTTAAAGGGACTGTTTTGGTTCCTCTCGTGTTTATCTCACTGCAGCCAAATCCTCATCAGGGACTAAAGGGGACTTATTAATGGAAATCCCTCTTGTCTAACTTTAGATGTGATATAACTCATACTATGACTCACACTGTAGCAGGAAGTATTTGTATCACAGCCCACCTCTATTCCCACGATGGTTAAGAAACCCATAAGAGCCGGTGGCAGTAAATCAGATTCAAAGAAAACCAATTAGGCCTCATCTTCACAGGGTTTCTCAAAATATTCACAAACCCCTTCTCTTCTGTTCCATGACTATCAATGAATTTACATCTAGCTTGAGAATATTTAGCTTCATTTAGTGTCTAGTCAGAAATGTTGAGTTGAAATTGATCATTTAGAAAAGCTCTTGATGGCTCAGATGCATTTCTTGGTCTTCAGGGAATTCATTTTCGATCTAAACTGTCTTTGCTGGTGTAAATAAAATTTTACGTGGTTTGATGTTTTTTCCCTCAAGGCTCTAACACAAGCAGAATTTTTCTCGCATAGAGACATATTCATGGTCATGTCTACAGTGAATTTATAACAAACTGTCCATACATACAGCATGAACAGGTACGTATGCAGAGCTGCGAATCACACAGGCTTCTTGTGATTACAAATTAACAAGAAGTAACAAATATGGTTCTTTCAAAGGTCTTCAATATTTGTTTGTTTACTTATTTGATTCATCTTTAACTATAAAATCAAAAAGTCTACAGTATGCTGTAGGCGCTCTCTCTCCACTATTTTTCAGTACAGCTGCACTTTGAGCTACATGCCAGCATGATCACACTGATGATCTTTAACATGTTAGGGTGCTATATTTGCCAATGAACAAATGTGATTTTGTTTGGACAAATCCAAATTTTGACTTGACAATTGGTGAAAGTTGAAGGTGTCACTATGATCTTTTATAATTGCCAAATGTCACAATGATCTATCTAATCCTTTTTGAGACATTTCACTTAAAAGCAAAAGTGTGAATACAATGGTGACTGTCAGGGACCAAGCAGCTAGGCAGGGACACAAGAGGAGTCTTTAAAGTCTTTAAGGCTTTATTATGCCAAAATGACAGTCCGTAGAATACTCAAAATTACAAAAGGGATTAAAATACATCAAGAAAAAGTATCAACAGAAATTCTAATTCTGGGCCCTTTAAATAAACTGAGGTCAACCAAACAAAAAGCTCAACATAAGTGTTAACTAAACAAACCTGACCTAATGAATGACAAAAGGAGGGGTATATATACACATAGGCTAGCCTACCAACACACAACAGGGGAAAAAAACCTAATCTTCACACCATAAAACTCCCAAAATAAACCCACCTATTACTTAAAGACATAATACAAATACCTATACATATGAAACAACAATACCTCCCCAAAACTCAAACAAATGCATAAATGCTGCTTTTCTTGAGGCCTCTGCACTTCCGCTCTCCCCTTCGCAGCACTGGGAGTTGGCGCCTTCCAATTCCCATCTTCCAGCATAAAAGAGTGCCTCAAACATCACCTCCTCTTTTGCCAGGACCTCAGCAGCGTGTGGAGCAGCAGAAGCAGAAACAAAGGTACAATGACTTAATTGTTTAAACTAATTTGATAAACTCATGACTGTATGTAACCAAAATGCGTGCACTCAAATTGGTAACACCAGCACTTTGTAACTCAAAGAAGCTAAATAAACATTTTTTTTAACCAAACTGTGTGAATGATTATTTGTTTGAAATGACAAAAAAAACCAATACTAACACTGCATGGTCCCAGTTGTTGATGGGTCCATGACAGTGACTTTAGAGGACAATTTGCTAAACAACAAAGACCAGCTGGAGGCACTACAGGAAAAAACACTCCGGTTCGTAACCTTCTTTTGCTGGAGAACACTGTCTGTTCAGATGTTCGTGGCGAGCCACGCTGTCATTTACCATTTTGTCAGTCTCCGCAGTGACAGGTGTTTCTGGAGGTAATTTTGGTAATATTAAGCCCTAGCATTGGCTGTCTGGTGAAATAGTTCTGGCAGTGACCAATATGAGCTGCTGCAGTTCACATCGCACACCTGATGGTATAACAGCTGTCAGCCCGGCTGGCTAGCCCTTTCCTCCGAATGCTAATCCAAAACAAGAAGTGGCAATTAGCCCTATTAGCATGCTGATCACTGTTGAGATGCAGGAACAGAGGACGAGGCAGAGGGGTCCTGACCTTATCAAAGACTGAGCGGCAGTGGGCGTGCTCAGAATATAGAGCGATTGTGTCTGTATTGTTTATGAAAGTGGACAATTTGCTCAGAAAGTCTGCAATTTTTGGTGGCGTTTCCAGAAGAAATCTCAGGAGATCACCAGAGTCAATAGGATTTATCCTCTGGGTCTGGTTAGTCAGGAAGGATCTGATCAGATTTTGGCGATCGGATCAAGTTATAAACATGGGTTGTTTAAAACAAGTCAAAAAAGATTCTAAAATCACATTTGATCCAATTTTGAAAGCTTTGATTCAGATCAAACATTCAGTATGTTGTTCATCTGGGATTCTGATACCAATGATCCAAAAAAGTAGATTATCCTGATCCCAACAGAAGGGTGGATTTCAGGAACAAATATGACAAAACTTTAAAATAATGCAATATTTGTATCATGTAGTACATACACCAATCACACTTAACATTAAAACCCCCGGCTCAGTATAATGTAGGTCCCCTTTGACCTGTCACGTCATTGGCACAGGACTTCTGGAGGGGTCTGGCACTTAAATGCTAATATTGGTTCCTGTAGTTTGCAGATCAGGCCTCCATAGTTTTCACTTGTTGCAGCACATCCAACAGATCCTTGACCAGATTTGGGTCTGGGTAGTTTGGATGTTTGGTTATTGCCTGGGGCTCGTTTTTCATGTTCCTCAAGCCATTTCTGAGCTGTTTTTGTAGTGTGGGCGAATGCAATCCCAGTTATTTTAATTTTGCGGCTGATTTGTGTGTATGTTAATTTGTATTGTGCACTTGACTTCTGTAACTTTTCCATACATACTGTACTTTATCCATGCATACTAAATGAACAGGTAGGTATACAGAGCTGCATATAACGAACCAATTACAGAATAACAGACTCTCCACACCTGATAATGAATGCTGTTCAAAATATCCACAATGAATTTGTGAATAATGTATATACTTGTATTTATTTCTTGTGGGCCAGATTCCACCTCATGTCATATTCCCTGCTCATATTGTTAATGTGAATCACAATGTGTATATACTGCATATATCTCATGCTGTTTTCACCGTTAATATCACCATTTATCCCTACCTGTGTATGTACATTTGATATCTTTATATTATCTACAGCTTTTTCTTTATATATTAGGTATGTCCATATAACTGTGTTCAGACTGTTCAAATGTACACTGTATATATGCTTTCTGAATATAATGCACTTCACTGTGATTTTTTTGCTCTTTTGATTAGATGCTAACTGCATTTTGTTGTCTTTACACTCTGTGTAAAGACAATAGAGTTGATTCTAATCTAAAACGAGGGGTCTGATTGTTTGAAAGAAACTGAAAATAGAAAGGAATGTCTGTGTTGTGTTGCTGTGTTATTTTCATTCATTTTTTAAAACACTGCTAGTGGCTGTTCTGCTTGTCCTTTATATGGCCTGTAGCTTTCATTATGATCAGTATTCCTATTTAGAGTGTCATTTATCTGGAGATCCAGTCCAATGTTGCTTTGCAATACTAGCACAAAAGTAAGATGGTTTTTCTGATGCTGGAATGCATTCTGATCCAGGTCAAAATTTTTGAATAACTGACTCTCTGGGGACCGGAACTGACTGTAAAATCTATGCTGTGCAGTATTTGTCGAGATGACAGTCTTGATCACTTGTGGACCAACAGACGTTACCATCCTAATGTCATGTCACCAATGTGGCTAATAGGTGTCTTCAGCTTTATCCTCTAAGTCCCCAGATGTTAAAGTCTGTTATGTGCCTATATGCTTATAACTGGCACTATATGTTGTGGACATCCTGTCAGTCATAGGAGAGGCCTCATTAATTTTCACTCTAACGTCTACTGCAGATGAACAATTACTGCTCTGGCAGGCTTATTAACCACGCCTGACGTACGTCAGCGGGGTTACTGCATTCGCTTCGGTATCTGGCTGGGTAAGTATGTATGTGTGTGTGTCCGGTCAGATATCTCTGCAAGTGCTGAAGTCAGGATAATCAAACTTGGCACTGACGATCAGTCTAAGGTCCCCTGCTCAGTTGTGGAGTTAGAGGTCAGCAGATCAAGTAGGAAGGGATATACGTAGGATGATCAAAATTGATACAGAGTATCATGCATGGGCATGGTTCTGCCATCTACTGAGGGCTCGTCTAGTTCTAAAAATGTGAGGCTTGACGAACTCAGTTTCCCCAAAGCTTAGTTTGAACATAACAAAGCTTGAGCCACAAGGGACTTATAACAAGATACATCAGCGTCTAACCCAGACTTTGCAGTGATGACGCACATCAGCAACAGAAGTTTGGAGATCAAGAGCCAGAACACTTTGTAACATGAAAAAGACAGTATACGGAATAAATATAATGATGTTGAGAGTTCAAACAGACAAAGAGGGAGCTGCGTCTCCCAGAGGATGATACAGGCCTAGAAGAACAAGATCCGTTCTCTCGGTCCCCAGGCTTTCCCATGGTGCCCTCCTCCCTAGCTGTGCACTCACCAGGCTAGGGATCAATCCCTGTCTGCTCAGCTCCACTCCCTTGCTCCGGACTCTTCATTAGGCCCGGCCTGCTGGAGTGGATGCTCTAATTGACAAGGGCCACTGAGAGCCAGCATCCTCGTCTGCCGCGCTCTCAGAAAAAGGGTCGCCAGGCATCAGCCGCTCTCTCTAATCTTTCCCATTATCCCCCTGCTCTACTGTGGGAGCAGGAAAAGCAGCCTGCCTGCGGTTCGTGTGGATGTTGCATTTAAACGTGTTTGTTTGTGTGTGACTGCAAGCTTTGTTGGGGTTCTGCAGCTAATGGGAGCACAGGTCTGATTAGATCATGTGAAAAACAGAACATCGTTATCTACGACATTTGTTGACAGCTTGTCCTCTTTGAGGACATTGTTGTGAGAAAAATCTGCGCTATTTTTTCTCTTCTGTGTGGTGTTTTTTATATGAATTTACTTTGCTGGGCACGACAGCACTTCCTGTTTTGTGAACAACAATTCTGACGTCATGATTAAGAGCTTCTGTAGCTGTGTCACATGTGAAAACTATACCTACTGATAAACCTAAAATTATTCATACTTGCACCAAATACTGATTTATGAAGATTATTTTGAATAAAAAGAAAATAAAATCCTTTATTAGGAATCAATTGAGAAGCCTTTATCTGCTCTGACCGCAATCACATGGTTCTTCTAATCATTAACAAGCTTTCAGCATGTCTCCACTGGGATTATGGGACCTCTCCTCTTGTGATATCTCCAGGTCTTTGAGGTTAGAAAGCTTCTTTGCTATCACTCTGGCCTTCTAGTCCATCCACAGATTCTTGATGGGATTCAGATCTTAACTGTGGTTCCAAAATGTTCATATTGTTATCTGTTCACCACCTCTTCACCACTTTGGCTGCATGTTTCAGATTACTGTCTTATTGGAAGGTCCAGTGTTACTCAAGGCCAGGTTTT
The DNA here is from genome assembly GCF_021347895.1 of Acanthochromis polyacanthus. Lineage (NCBI taxonomy): Eukaryota > Metazoa > Chordata > Actinopteri > Pomacentridae > Acanthochromis > Acanthochromis polyacanthus. Next base: position 30,060,167 of record NC_067118.1, read on the forward strand.
TCTGCAAACTGCTTCAGATTTTCTTCCTGAATCTTGATATAGTCCCTTCTTTCTAATGATGCCATTTACTTTGAAAAGGATGCTTTTTTTTTTTTTTTTTTTACTGCTATCACATTATAACGTCTAACTATAATGATGGTGTTCTTGCGGTGCAATGCTTCCTCTTTCTCTGTCAAACAAAAGAGATGTCCCATTGTCCAAACAACTCCATTTTTATGTCATCCAACCACAGAATTGATGACCCAAAGCTTTCTTCTTTGTGAAGGTGAGGTTTTGCAAATGCTAAATCCATATGAACCCTTGGACACCTAGCGTCTTGGTGAGGCCTTGTGCAGTGGCCGCTGGAGTGTCATTCTTTACATATTAGCACCAGAATTGCTCAGATTCATCAGGACGGCCTTTGTGATGATCTTTGGATTCTTCTTGAACACTACCGTTCTTGACAGTGCCCTTTGGGATTTTGACAGTGTGGAGCTCATTGTGCTTTGTAATTATGCTTTATGCTGTGGCCAGTGACACTAGAAATGTTATCCTCAGTCTTGTGAGCAGCCACAGCACACATCTGGGGGTCCTCACTAAGTGTTTTAGTTTTAGCCATCACTTGTGATTAACTAGTAACGGACTAGACCTACTGCATTAGCTGTTAACCATTTTAAGTGTGTTAGAACGCTCTAGAACATGGTGGAAATGACCAGGACTATTTTAATTTGTACTGAAACATGTATTTTTTTCCAGACAGTTGTAACAGTTTCACGAATGAATAATTTTGGACAAGACAATGGAAACCTTAGTCAAATAAAAATTCACTATAGATAAAAAGTTAAGAGTATGAATAAGTTTGGGCTTAGCTCATTGGATTAAGTTTCATTCACTGGTCCTGTGGTGATTCATACCACTCAGGTCTAATTTCAGTCCTTAATTGTTATGATTGAACATTTCATTTTATGAATTAAAGCAATTAACAGCATGGCAATGATAATTTGCAGGGTCATTTACAGCCTTTTCTGGCCCACTGAGACACCACTTCAGCCAGTGCTGGTGTTAGGACTCTTTCTGATACTCTTATATGTGCATTTAATCTTCATCTTTATAAAAATGTTTGCTTTCCTTTTAAAAAAGCCATTTCAGTCAAATCAAAGACATGCCAGTTAGCAGACTGTGATCAGATATGTAGAAAAAGTGATTACCTGTAGCAGCATAGTTCAGTTTCTTACAACTAAGACAGATGCTTCTCTTTTTTGAGTAGGTGTTCAGATGTGCAGACATATGTTGGACTCTCCGACAGGTCTTCTTAGCCAAGTTAGCAGCTTTGCATAACTGCCTCTCGCTAAAGTAGTTTCTGACCTATCATGCTAACAGTGGCAGTGCTAGCAGGACATTTAGCACTAAATGCAAAGAACAGTTGAGGCTGACAGGAGTGCTATGAACAAAATTACATTTTGACCAGATGTTGGCACTAGATTATCTAATTATCAATCATCATCTTGGTGGAAGCTTTGATGTCTGTGATAAATTCCATGTCAGTCAGCCCAGTCATTGATGGTTCTTTAAAAAAATATCTGAACTACAAATGTCACAAGGTTTAATTGAACCAAAGTGGTGGAAGAACAGACAGATTATATACCGCTAACCTGTCCTTCAAGCATTCTCACAATTCTTTATGAAGTCAGATGATAGTCTGTCATTTGAAAAGGTCATTTTGCAGCTAAGATGATAGTGATGACCAAAGAACTTCACAGATCCCCTGAAGCTCAAGTGTGTGAAATTTTTCAGTGAATGAATTATGACCTCCGGCATAGTCTAATTTGAAGTGGAAGTGCAGCTCATGATACCGATTTGCTGGATGGTGGACTACATTTCCTACACTAAAGACTAGAGAGTCACAATATAGATAGAGCTTATTTTTGTGTTTGTTAAACTTTTTGTCTAACAGACCAGTTTTGCAGTTCTATAGATGAAAGAGAACTCAAAGTAATTTTCAGTCATGGTTAATATTGCTGAACATAAATGCAGTCATTTGAGATTGTTTACACGTAGAATTAAAAACTAGCTTTTTTTTCTTTTAGTACTTTCTCTTGCCTTATTTGTTACATTTAATTAAATCAACCGTGTTCTTCCCCTAATTGAGTTTTCTCTATTTATTTATTTCTCCTTGTCAACTTGAGTGCCATAACCTTCAATGACTCACACTCTGACCTCAACTGTTTTTTTATCTGTACAAACTCAAGGATGACCTTAAAGATGTGAATCGATCAGAAAAAAAAAAACAAAAGACACAACATAATACGGCTGCTCTCTTCAAATAAATTGCATGTCTCCTCTTCTCTACGAAATGAATTGAAGTGAAAACATTCTGCTTCTTTATTCTCTTTCTGAATTAGCCTCTAATAAGCAGCAGGGTGCTTGTAATGTAACAGCAAGTTTAAACGCATGAGGTGTTGCGGAATGATGCAACAGGTACACAAAATCTGTGTATCAAAGATTTATTTATGATATAATTATGGCACCAATGCAACAAGAAATAAAAACATAAGAAACATTTGTGCAAGGAATGATTAAAACACGCATATATTACTATAAATCTGAAAATATTGAGGGACACAAGAATAAATCCAAACAGTTTTAAAATACAAACATAAAACCCCCTAAAAAGACAAGACATATATTGATAGATATATATTTCCTTCTCAGTTGCCTCTGCTCAATACCGCAAGGAGCCCTATCACTCTCCAATCTAGACAGTTTGTATTATAAACTACGTTCAATCAAGTCAAGACTAAAGTTTTTTAAAAAACTGACAAAAAGTTACTGTACAAGCAACGACTTCTTAATGTGGACAGAAGTAGCTGATCTCACCAGGATGTCTGCATCAATGTTGCCATCTAGTGGAGCAAAATTAGAGCATGGGCACTGCAGCAAATACCATCATACCACAGACACATTTAATAGATGTTGTCCATGAGAAATGAACATTATGTCCTCGACTGCATAAAAGATCTCTTGCATTATATTAATTTAAACCAGGGGTGTTAAACATGCACCTCAAAACCAGCCCTTCAGAGGGTCCAATATGGCCCATGGGACGACTTTGTGAATTGTAAAAATTACAGAGAAGACTTTTAATTGCAGATTGTAAATTTGTAAAACTATAAATTTAAAATCATTTCTAAGCCATGACAAGTTGTTTTGATCATAAAGTAAAATAATAGATTATTCTTTGTTTCTTTGTCTCATTTTTGTTATATTTTCTCGTTTGTTTGTTTTTGTCTGACTTTGTTGTTTAGCTCATGTTTTTGTCGTTTTGTTTGTCATTTGTGTTTTGTGTTTCCTTTTTGTTTTTGTCATTGTGTGTTTCGCTTTAATCACTGTTTTGTGTGTTGTTTTTGTCATTATGTGTTTTTTGTCTCACTTGTGTTGTCCATTTTTTTGGCGCTTCTTAACTTTTTTGTCTAATTTATTGTCTCTTGTCGTTTTGTTCCATCTTTAGTCTCATTTTTTGTCATTTTGTTTCTCTTTTTTTTTTTTAAATTTTGTCCTGTATTTGTTGTTTTGTTTTTTTTTGTCCTTTTTTTGGTCAGACTTTTATCAATTTGATCATAAAGTAAAATATTATACTATTCACTTCCAGATACATGTGACTAAATGTTTTGTTCCTCCGTAGACACTCTGTGATCTGGAAGTTGTAATGTGCAAATGAAAAACTGAAGCATAATGTTGCTGAAATTGAATTTATTTTTCTTAAGAAATTTCAGGTTGTTTACAATGTTTTGTAAAAAGATAATTCCTTAAATGTGAACATATTCAGAATGCACTTTTTTTTTTTGCACTAAACAAAGGAAACATTTGGAGTTGTGGTTATTTATCAGTCATTATGCACTGATTTTACTGGTCCGGCCCACTTCAGATCAAATTGGGCTCAATGTGGCCCCTGAACTGGAATGATTTTGACACCCCTGACTTAGACAAATAAGAAAATGTAGATATAGAGATGAGTGACAAATTAAAGACAAGCCAGAACCCTTCACCCCTACAGGGAGGGTATCCGGTGGCTCTATTGTAATGTTGGGACGTTATTCCTGCATTGGTTTGGCTGCTCTTTTCCACTTAAAGGGTAGGGTCCTTGCAAATAAATACAGAGTTGTTCTCAGTGATCACCTTCATCTTTATTGTCTCTCTCAGGAGGACAGTGTCCCCATCCATAGGACATGAAGCATCACTGAATGTGATTCATAGCACATGCTGTTCACAGTTACCAGATCTCAGGCCAGCTGAACGCCTTTGGGAGATTTTAGACTTTTAGTACATTCCACTGTTTTCATTAAAACACAGATTAAGGGAATATCTTCTGGAAGAATAGTGTTCATCCCTCCAGCAGAGCTCCAGAGACTCTGAAAATCAATGCTAAGGCACATTAAAGCTGCTCTGGCAGGCCATTGTAGCCCAAAGCCTTATTAGGACACTTTATGTTGGTTTGTCCTTGAATTTGTCACCCACCTGCACTTGCACTCATTTGGTTTACGTATATAGTACAAATATATGATTCATGAATAGATTACGTAAATGAATGATAACAATAGACCTCAAACATGCTGACAGTGTATATACGCTATTTGTCTTTAGATTCTGCTCTTCACTGATACGGTAAGCTTGTATGCAGCAAAACTCAAGAAAGACCCTTTCTGTTTACTAAACATGTGAACCACAAACACCTATTCCACCTGAAAAACAAATTCAGCCTTGAAAAGAACACTTCACAGTCTCGATGTTGGAGATGCATTTTATGTTTCCATAGCTACCAGGGCTACAAAAAAGAGACCTCACACTTATTATCCAGAAATGAAATGCTCCTACCAGCACATCACCACTGACGTTAACCACTGAGAGGTGAAGATGAGAGAATAGTAAGAGTGGTATTTGACAGATATCAGTCATCCCTAACATGCTTTGTGTCACCTGAATGGAGATCCATCCTGTCACGCCACTGCTCATCGCTGGATCAGTAAAGAGGAGTCCAGATCAAGGACATCTTGGCAGGATCAGTCTTCATTAAAACCACTTTACTGATATCCTCTCACAAGGTCATTACTCTGTCAAATATATTCAATCTATATACTGTCGCTTTTTACTAGAGATTTTACTCATGAAGTTGAATAAGCACCTGAGCTAACGGGTCTTAAAGCTGAGCATCCCATAGGAACTTTATTGGAAAAAATAGAACTTAGCATTCAGTTTTGAAGTGAGATAAACTATATTGCTTTATATGTTTGCATTGCTAAAAGTCTTGCTGGGTAGACAGCAGCTGATTTGGTTAAACAATCTGCCAGTTTAGTCTGTCGTTGCTCCTCAGCAGATATTAACAAAAATATGTTGCTGGTGAGAGAGACAATATGTAAAGGTTTGTTTACAAGAGCTAAGAATGGCACGGTATATTTAGATTTTGGCCATGAAGCCACTACATGAGTTTGTCCCTGGTTTATAGACAGAATGGGTTATTTTAAAGGCCAGCTATAAAAAATGGTATAAAGTAGGGCAGCTGTGTCATGTAATGCTGGACCAAAAGCAAAGAAGGGCTCACATATTTTATTCTCTCAGGTTTAATTGGTTGCATTTTTTGTTATCGGTGCAGTAGCCAGTAAAAATGAATACAACACAATATACATTAAATCATCCTTCGTGGCCCTCTCTTTAATCCCCACAACCAAAACTAGACAAACTAGAAAAGTATTATTTTCCTAATTTTCTTAAATGCAGAATCTCTGAAGTGTCAAACTGTCTGTATACAAAAATTACAATGTCTATGCAACACGAAAGTCACAATAGTCAGTTTTGTGTGTGCTCACTGGATGGCATGGTCTCTCTTTTTTTTTTTTTTAAACATAATTCCTCTTTGCAACTCTTTCGTGAATCAGAACATTTTGCTTTTACAAAATGGCCTGACAATGTTTTCACAGATGTTTTACATGCCATAATGACTCTCTTATTTCAGGCGCTCTACATTTGAATTTAAAATTGACTTTACATGGCAAAATGACTGAACCACAGCGCCGTTGTAGCAGCATGGTTAGGTCTTTAAATTACAGCTATTTGTGCTGCTGTGACAGGCATATTTTAAAATGATAGAAAATAGAACAAAAAATATGCATTAATTAGCCTTTTTTTAACTCTTTTGTTGTTTTGGGATAGAGTATATACAAAAATAGTAAAAAATAAAATGAAAAACACAAATTAAAAAAAAAATGATAACAGAGTGGAACTCGGGACAAGGAGCAGAGGTTCATTTTAAAGTGACCCTGGAAAGATTTCCTCTGTCATATAGTTTTCCAAGCACTGAAAGTCAGAAAGGCCTGTAGTCACTTCAGCTTTAGAGGAGTGGACTTTATTTTTCAGCTTATCTGTGTTGCAATTTAAAAGTAATAACCATTGTGTTAATCATGTTCTGGGAGTTTATTTTTCCAATCTACACTGCAGTAAGAAGTACTAAAACATGTGAATCGCTCATTAAACTTGTGGCTGTACAGCAGCACGTTAACAACTAGAGAGTAAATTTACTGTTTTCTCCAGTTTAACTTCAGACACTCAGCAGATATTCAGGACTACTGACAACACTGAACCTCAACGTTACTGTTTTAATCATGTTTAGGTTTTCCAAACATCACATAAATGTGAATCAGCGTCTCCACTGACAGTTTTATTAACTAAATGTACCACATTACAGTAACACAACATTCTTCAGCTGTATACATGAAACACAACACAAACATTTTTCAGCTTAATGCTACATTAGCTTTAACCAGGCTACAACTGAAGAGCTAGCTCGGTTAGCATCACTAATTCACATTAAAGCTAATGTTGTGCTGCTTCAACAATAAATAAATTAACAGTTATATCAAAAATAATCCAAGGAAGAACAGAGTTTAAGGTGAATGAGTCTGGGCTGCCTGACCTGTCAATCATTCCAGGCCAGACTGTCAATCACGTAACCACGCCTCCTGACTTTGCAAAACCTTAGCACTCTAAATAAAATTCAGTATTGATTAAGTTTTAAAATCAGCCACCTGATCTCTCGTTTTCACCATGAAAACTAACGGGACAAAAATCCTGAGCCATAGAAAAGCAGTATATGTTAGGCCTGCCTCTGCAGGCTCTCGGTAGGGCCCTCCTTCCCTGTTTATTTGCGTTTTGTTTTTTTTGTTTTTTTGGGGGGTGTGCTGGCTGCGGTGACAGGTGAAGGCAATTCTCTGCAGGCAATCAGCAGAAGCAGGAGCACCAGTATCAATCAGCCCGCCTCACCACACAATATAACCAGAATCCATTCATCTCTCAGATGGCAGCTCATGAACTCCTACGGTTAGTTCATTATTAAATTTCTATAGCCTTAATTCCTGACCGAACCTCAGTAACGTGGGCTGCACAGTGGCATAGTGCTTAGCACTTTCGCCTTGCAGCAAGAAGATCCCCAGTTTAAATCCCGGGGTGGGCCTGGGATCTTTCTGCTTGGAGTTTGCATGTTCTCCCTGTGCATGCGTGGGTTTTCTCCGGGCACTCCGGCTTCCTCCCACAGTCCAAAAATATGCTGAGGTGAATTGGTTACTCTAAATTGCCCGTAGGTGTGAATGTGAGTGTGATTGTTCGTCTGTATATGTAGCCCTGTGACAGACTGGCGACCTGTTCAGGGTGTCCCCTGCCTTTGCCCAAGTCAGCTGGGATAGGCTCCAGCACCCCCCGCGACCCTAGTGAGGATAAAGCGGTGTACAGAGAATGGATGGATGGATGGACCTCAGTAACCCTGTTTTCTGCTCTTTCTCAGTTTGGACACCTCCTGCTACTCTTCAGTCTGGCTCCTTGGATTCATCTTTGGCCCAAATCCACTCCCCACTGGACACGTCACCTGGTTCATCTCTGCCATCTCCACATAACCCAAACCCTTTTGCCTTCCCCTGTCGTCGCAGACTCCGTCTTTCAGCCCCCTGGACACCCAGGCCTTCAGCTCCCACTTTCCCCAGTATATGCCAGTAGCAGTGCCTCAGTCTGTGCAGTCACAGGTCAGATTTTTGTGTTTGCAGCCTACAGAGTATTATAGCCCTGAGCGTAAGCTTTTGTTTTTTGTTTACCTATGTCCACGTTTAGTCAGTGCTTTTCTTTAGTCCTACTTTAGCCTTTAGTCTCAGAGAATTAGAATTAGTAGCTTTTGTTCTCGTAGTTGTCATAGCGTTACGACTCTTTCTATTCCTGACCAGAGTTATCTTGTGGTACTGTAGCTCTTTGGTTTCTTAGAGTATTTCCCCTGTTGTAGTATCCTCTTGAGAAGTTTCTCTAGTTAATTTAGTTGAACTATTTTTGGAGCACACTTTAGTTCTGTTATTGTTTTTAGTTGGTTTTCCCATCTCTCATTCCTTCCCAGGTGTTACCTGCAGTGGGTTTGTGCTTACTTTAGTTTTGTCTGCCTCTAAAGGCAGCATAGTTTTCCCCAATTTAGTTTCCTTAGGTCCCGAGTTTTAGTTTCTGGGGTTTGATAGCTGGGATTTGTAGTTCTGTTTGAATTTATTGTAAATAAATTGTTTTAACTGCATCTGCCTTTCTCGTTCTCATTTCCTATGCCTGAGCTCTCTTGCAAAACCTAACAGTATATCGAATTTTAGTTTTTCTCGTGGAGAATTGTAGTCTATAGAGGCATAACTTTTTGGAGCCAGCCCCTTGCGGACGGTGTGGTATTGCAAGTTGTTGACACTTCCGTTTAGGCTTCATTTTTGGAGCCAGGCGTTACGTCCATTTTTATGTCTATACTTTTTAACCAAGGGAGTGAATCATCTTATCGCAACACAATCTTTGCTTTGCTTCCCGCTAGCATACGTTGTGCGTGTTGACGTCAGAGCGGGGAGGGAGGGCGCACCGCGAGGTGGACGGCACTCGGAGGAGGGGTGTTGCTCGCTGAACGTCTGTCAGCTCCAACAGTTTGCTATCACCCGTGTAAGTGTGAAATATATTTGTAGTTTAGTTTTTTGCGGTTGTTTTACTGTCAGTTTGTGCGTTCTGAGTCTCTGTCGGTGTGGCTATTTCATCGTATTAACAGCTCTTTACAGTGACACATTAACGGGACTGTCAACATGAGTCCGTTAACACACTGCTGTTGCTGCTCACTGACAACACTGACAGCCACCGAACTAACATTTTAACGATATTTTTTAAGCTATTTTCATTTTGTTCCGTGTAATTTCACCACATATACACTAGCAGCTGTGTTATTACTTTATTTCTACAGGGCGTAAAGTACGTTTTGTGTTACTCAAATGGGAATTTTTGGACTCATCTTTCGTAACGGTCGCTATATTTCATGTCCTGTGGTGTGATGCTTGTGTTGATATGCGGGCGTTTTGATGAGGTACTTAAATAAGAACATAATTACATGTTGGATATTGTGGTTATGTACAGCAAGTTTGTTATATTGCTCGTTAAATAAGGAATGAACAACAAAAGCTTTTTAAATACTGGAAAATTGCTCACATTTTTTGCTTGTGGGTTTTGGAACCAAGTAGAAGTGGTGAGTTGCATTCTATTTCCAGTTTATTCGTGGAACTTTCTATTTACTGTAACACTGATTTTCATGCCTCTGTCAGTTGCACAAGTTTTAATAAATCCATAGCAGGGTTTATTTTCCCCTCAGCTGGCTAATGCAGACTGACGGGCTGAAGATATTTCAGGGCCTGATAAGGATGGATATTGGGAGCCTCATTACATCTGAAGCCTAGAATTCTTCACAGTGAGGCATTTTTTCTGCAGCCTATTATTATCACTGTCTAGGAGACTGACTGAGACACACACACACACACACACACACACACCAAACAGGCTAGTCAGACAGGCAGGCAGAGACTACAATGTGCCAAGGATGCATTTAGTCGATTACAGTTTCCATCTCACTTTTTCAGTTGTTTCTTTTTCGAAGACCCGAGGGCCTGATGTAGCAGGTTGTCACTTCCTCTGCGACGAAGCAAGTCCACTTCAGCTTTACTACAATGGACTGAAGGTTTGTTTTCCTCCACTTACTCTCCTCATCCATTCTGGTAAATGTTTCCATCTCTGCAGAGAGAAGGGTCCGCTGTGACATGCTGTATCCCACTATCTGTTCAGCATACTCTGCTAAGTGGCTGAGAGCTTGGCTGCCCCTTCAGGGCATTGCTAACACAGCCATTCATGTCTCACTCTGATGGTCAGACCACCATGATGACGCTGCCCTCCTCCTCCTCCTCCTGTTCCTGCTGCACTCACGTTGTCTTCCCTGTTGGGAGCTGAGCTTAGAATTGAGACTCACTGTACGAGTGTAACGTGTTTTTGTGTATGTATTTGTGTGCATGATACCCACGCAATAGAACTCAATGGCCTCCTCCTCTGGTTTGCGCTCAGCTTCATGTAACGCTTAAGCATAGGACGTGGTGAAGATGTCCTTCCGCTAGATCATATCGCATGCTGTCATAGAATGCTGTGGTCTTGTCTGACTGATGGTGGGTTTGATTAGTTGTGTACAGAAAACTTGCATTTCTTACCACAAAGCTGCACACATTGGCATGACATGAGGTGGACTGTCATAAAATTATGCATATGATAGTTTTTATTTACTCGCCAATTTGGTAGAGACGGCTATTGACAAGACTTGAGATGTTTTGATAGAAAAATGAGGCAAAGGGCTGTGTCAAAGATTTTCTTGAAACTGCCAGAAATAGTGTTGGTTTCTTGTGTATGACCTCATTCCTCTTGTATACAGAATTTTATTGCGTTATTTTTTCTTTCCCTGTAAATATAACAGTATGGTTTTTTTTTTGGATGTCTACAATTTCAAATTCGGTCTTATCAGTAACACAGTGATGTGCTTTAGTGAAATAACTTCCTGTCAAGCATGAATGATTTTTCTGCATGCAGTTAACACGTCCAAAACCATTGCCTTTGGTTACATCAGTGCCATTTCTTTTTACAATCAGTGTGCAACTCATGCTGAAACAATTTTTATGGTGTTAAGTTTCAGTCCTTCTGGGTGTTTTCATTTTTTTCCGTAATCCAAAATCAAGCATATTAGGCCTTAAATCGAACTCTGAATTGAACCATCTGTAGAGACGTGTTAACCCTGTGTTCAGGTTAATTCCAACATCTCACCCTGTATGTGCGGCAACAGTGAGCCATGCAAAGGCTTCAAGCCCCAGCATCCCTGTAGGGCAGGATAAGGGTGATAGTTTACTTGAGGGATGATTTACATGGTGTTGGAGAATATTTTGGCTGCATTTAAAATTCATGAAATTAAAAGATTTTTTTTAAAGCCAGTGCTTGGTTGCAGGACAGAATGTGGAGTGACGAGATGATTTCCAGACATTAAATAACATTTAAATTTGATTTTAAAAAGTATATTGTAGTAGTAGTAGTATAATTGCTATAAGAGAGGTTTTCCTGCATACTGTACTTCATGTTTAGTGCTACAGTTTACGAAGGGAGTTTGACAGATATAGTATGTTACTAGCCTTTATTCAAATGGCATTATTGTTCTTCGGCTGCTGTTTTCTGTTGTGGTGTAGTCATGCATGTGTTTGGATAGGCCTGTTGGTGCGTGGCTGTGCACATGTTTGTATACCTTAGCCACCTTCAGGGATAATGGGAGTCTCCGGTTATTTTGGGGTTCGAGGGCTGAAAAGTTTGGGAACTCCTGCTTCAGTGCCTAATGGTTGGTTTCCGCCCTCTGCTGCGGATGAAAACAGGATATGTTTGGTAGAGAGAGAGACATACTCCAAAGGTTCAATTACTGGCAGCGATACAACACCTCCAGCAATATGTGCCAGCAGAAAGGTGGTAAGCGATAATGTGTTTGTTGAAGCATCATTCTGGTTGGTGAATGCATTACAACAGGCAGTATAGCAGCGCTGCAACTAACAGTAATTATTGTCATCCTTTAAACTGCTCATTAATTTCTTGATTAGGCAGTCAATTGTTTTCATTATAAAATCCTCAAAAATAGGAAGCTGGTTATTCATATTATTGGGAGGCCAAAATGAAGTCTTATATCTTGTTTTGTCGAAGAAACGGTCTACAACACCGGAATATTTTGCTTACAGTGACATAAATCAGCAACAATGAGATTATTTTTCCTCAGGAGCTAAAATGATTAACTGTTGAACTTGGTGATTTATTTTATGCCGACTCATAAAACTGATCAATCATCATTGCTTCTTCACAGCATTTGTCTGTTGGAACATGAATACTCTACTGAGTAATGTTTATTGGCTTCATGTAACCGCGGTCAATATCGGTGTTAGTGTGATGAAACTTCATAATAGATGCCCCATCCTCTCGTGTCGGTTTTGTAAAGTTGTGGTTTTCAGCTTAAAGTTTCTTTGTCCTTTTTCCTAAACAGATGCAGCAAAAATGATTAGTAAGGGATTCAAAAGGATTCAGATAATCCCCTTTTTCAGGCCTGTGGAGTCTAAACAATCTCAGCATCATTTGGGCAGTGATTTGGCTCCATTCTCTCAACCACGGATCCAGCCTGTGTTGAGTGTTGCATCTCAGAGAGGAAACACAGTTTTTTCCTCTTTCTCTCTCTCACAAACACACTCCTCTCTCACCCTCTTCCTCCTCCACCATCACAGACTTTGTCTTTGAAAACCCACCGGGTAGCAGAGGTGTCATAGTGCACCATTAATGCTTTAACTGTGGACAGACTGGGTTTATTCTCTCCACTAGGACTAACTCCCACACTTCCAGAGTGAAGGTGAAATTCCTTTATAAAGGCTGTGGTTTCTAGTGGCAACGAGCTGCCTGCTTCCCTCTGGTCCCTTCCTGTTTGAAGACAGAGCGAGAAAAGAGGCAGAGGTCACACAAGAGTTTGCACTTTAAAACAGGGCTGAGGTCCTTGTTTTAGTGCTACAGGATAGGTTCTTATATTTTTAAATCTGTCTTAAAACACTAGCAAAGTGTCCATATAAACATTGAAAAAGGGTTGGCTTGCTGTAGTTGTTTCTGCTGTTCATACTGGCTATTCAGAGATGCTTTCCTAATGTGCTTTCAGTGTAACTGATGGAGAACAAAATCCACAGTGCCCATAGGGATGAAGCTTCTGCATTCTGACTTGACAAATCAAGTGTACATGTTGCAAAGTTAGGCTTTTTAGTATTCGTTTTTCTCACTGTGGGCCTTACACACTATTTCCCTGTTAAGCATCAGTGCAGGAACAGTAACAAAATGAGAGAAATTCTATCCAAAAAATGTTGCTTTAGGTGGTATCCATTTGATTTATCTGAGCTGGATAACTTAATCCTTATTTCAGCTTTAGATATACTTTTGAATTCACTGCTGCATGATTCTGACCACCATTATGTTATACAGACATTGCTTTCTGCAGGCAACGGCCATATTTTTGTTTGCATCCCCTTGTCTTTAGATGGCAAACATTAGAAAAGCACATATTGAAGTTTGGAGGTCAGGAGAAATATTATCTTTTAACTTAAATCTACTACCTGAGTGTAGTCTGATATTACTGACCCACAACAGGCATACTCAGGCGAGTATCATGCTCAGAGTAAACGCTCCAAGAGCAGAACTTGGATGTGCTGATCCTCCACTAGTGAGCTGGAGGGGTGTCTGGTTACCTGAGTTATTTAAATAGGTGACGATGTGCATGATTTATATCTGACTGCGTAAAGTTGTTCTCACCTGCTGGCACCAAAAAGAGTCAGATGCCCTATGGCCTGGTGACCTGGCAGGTTGCTCTCTTCAGTTGGACCAAGTGTGCACTGACCCTGACACGCATTCCCCTCGTCATTGCTTATGGCTGTGCGTCTTTAACACAGTCTCTGGTTTGAGATTACAGCTGGTGAGTAGGTGGTTTCCAGCCTGTTGACAGTTGATGATGCTCTACCAGAGCTGGTGGAATATGAGCCATGTTGGCCAAGTTGGAGGCCTGACTACTGTTAAACACCCATCAGGTGAGTAAGTGAAGGACACTTTCAAAGCCTTGAAATATTTTTGCATATACTGCTAATTTGTCTTCTTGTCCAATGGAAACTCCCTGATGAGAACATCAATCCTACTGGGAAACAACAAGCAAATGAGGTCATCAGAACCTTCACTGCTTGTACATGTTCAGTGTGCACTGAGCGTTGTTGTAGTTGTAGTCAACATGGATCAGTGTCAATGCCTTGCATGTTGTAAATTATTCATTGGGGCTCTTGCTGTGGTGTTGAGCACAGATGTGAAGGTGTCCTTTAAACAAAGCTTCCCTAGTAAACGTACAGCCTTGTCCACCCTAATGTTTGACATGCAACCTGATGATGGGTCACAGCCAGTTGTCAGTTATGTGTCACACTGCTGCTTAGATTTATTCACTGGCTTACACCTCTGTACAACCTACACTTCAGATGTATGTGATATATTTACAGCCATGTACAACCACAAACGATCAACATAACAGTTGTTCTGTTACTTTGTAGTTGTAGCTTCCCACCTCACTAAATGTCTTAGATGACTCAGACTTGTTTCACACTCAATATGCCACCTGTTGTGTATCTTGTTCCCTTTGAGACTGTGTGGCTGTTTGTGTGTGCTTTTTATTTAACACATTTATTTATTTTTTTCATTTTAAAAACACTGGCCTTGCAAACAGACTGGTCTCTATGTGTCTCAGACATAAAATCTGAAATATTAGACTTATGCTGGCAGGCTTTTACATCAACATTTTAAAAGTTTGCCTTATTTAACTTTAAAGGTTAAACATTTTTAAAGAAATATATGCCAGTTATATACAGACACAAGGTGTGAATCAGACTCCGTCAATCGTTTTTTAACCTGCATGTATAGAAGTAAATGATTGTGTATCTTCTGGTTTGTCCTGTTCTTGGAAAGTTGAGCGCAACTTTGGCATCAGGGCCTCCCTGTGGGTTTCATCTTGCACAATAGGGCGTTGTGCCTCCCTCTTTCAGGGGACTACCTGCTGTACACCTCCTCATTCAAAGTCAGTGTGCTGAGCTCCATGCTTGAACCTGACATGGCCAGGCGAACCACGCCGTGGACCGTTGGAGGCCTTTGATCCAGTCTGGTCCTCTTTCACTCTGTGTGTGTGTGTGTGTGTGTGTGTGTGTGTGACCCTGTGTCTCCCGTAGTCACTCTCCCATCTGATACAAAGAGTTGTCTCTTATCACACTTGGTGCAGTATGCTGAAGTCATCTCCTTCACTGTCACAGCTGACATGACTGTGCTATTCTCTGCCTCCCAGTTGCACACACATACACACATAAATACAATAACGATTGTTCCTGTTTCCTGGCCATGCTGTCATTATGCAGCTGCTGAATGAGATATGGTCCAGTTTCCATTCATCCACGACAACGCACACAAACGCACACATGTGTACGCAAATGTACATTTCCACAAGATATCATTTCTGGTCGTTTTCCTTTCCTGTCTGTCTGATATAAATGCACACATATTTGTGCGTGCACTCAAACACAAATGTCACTGACAGAACTCTCTGGCCTAATTCCCCTCTTATTGATGTGTGTCTGTCAGTGAAAGAGGCACAGCACAAAGAGCAGCGATGGGCCTGTGTGAGGCTCAGAGGGAACAAAGAGCGGTCTATTCCACGCCAGCTCCCAGACTCTTCTGGAAACACTGCATTGGCTTGTTTAAGCTATAGCCATATTTTGATTTAACCAACTGTATGCTCAGCATTCAACAACAAGATGGCTGCTTTAGTGTCAGAACACAGGCCAGATTGACCCCTGCTTTGGGTTGGTCATGCCCAGTTAGCTTTATTTTTTATTTACATTGAATGTAGAATTAGATAGAACGAACATGAAGAAAGACTGATTTTGTTATTGTGTAGACAATGCACACATAATGTAGTGCTGATACACCTGTTTTCTCATGTTGTGCTTAGTTACAAAATGATTGTTTGAGCTGTAGCCCTCACTATTGGTTGAGGCTTAATCCCTTTTTAAGTAATCACCGGTGATTGTCTCCTTTGTTTAATAACATTAATACATGTAATTTTAGAACACTTTTGTCCCACATCTTTGTCAATATAACCTTTGTGGCCTTATTAAGCTGCACCTGTTTTCTATCCTGAGAGCTTAAATTGATTTTTACAAGGATTTAATACAATGCACAATAAAGTCATTTGACAAACACTACTTAATAGAGACAGAATGACTGTTTTTAAATATTTATCATGATATCTTTGTTTAATATTGGATGTATATCCATCAGTCAGTTGTTGGCTGTTTGCTCTGCTGAGCTTTGTCTCCATGTTTCTAATGTAGCCGGCCAAAGACAATAACAGTGGGATAGCAGCTGAATGGAATGAGACACAGTGTTATGACAAGGGTGTTTGTGTGTGTATTTATATGAGGGATTGACTGAGGGCGACAGTTCTAGAGGCCCTTGTCCATGTGGTCGTTTGTCATTTACCTTTGACAGCACTGAGAAATTTCTGAGAAACACACTGACTCACAGAGGCTGCCAGCCCCGGCTGCCACTGACACTGTTAATCACTGATGATCATTGATCTACTTCTGTGGTGGGTAGAACTTAAATAGACCAGCATACATCCTTTCACTGGCCTTATGACGCACTACCATGTGAAACTGAAAAAGATGACAGATTTCTTGCTTTTCACATTATTTCAAAATCAGCTCATCAAAAAGCATATATTGTTGTTAGAATTATTAGCTATATACAATATTTTCTGAGATAAGACACTAAAACTAGATCCTAGTGCACACAGAAAAAATACTAGATGGGAAATTTCCAGCTGTGCAGTCTTTTGTAGTAATCGGTTATTGCTATGCTGTCTGGATAGCATGATGCTGTGAAATAAAGAAGTTGTAGTCCGAGCAGGACAGTTGCCATTGCATATCCATCTGGTGTTTGTTCTTGTTGCATCATCGGTTTATCAAGGTGGATAACCATGTCTTGTTTAAACTGAGCAGAAATACAGGCATACACACCAAGTTTGACAATAACATTATTGTGCTCTAAAGGCTTTGGAAAGAGGATTTAGTTTAAATATAAAACCGCAGGCAATCAAGAAAACGTCCAATCCAGCGCTGGGATCAGCCTGGGGATGAAGGAGGGGATTTACTGACAAACAGGGAGGGATGGGCACTGGGGTCGGGGCAGGTCTTCAGGTTCAGCTTCAGGACAGGATTAACTTAGGTTTACCCCTACACTCAACAGCTCTGAGACAACAGCACGATGCTTCATCATAATGAGTCACATTGTCACTGTTACTTATGTTAGTGAACTGTGCGTGCGTCCATCCACAATCAAGTGCTTACGTGATTGTGTTGCAGGTTTATGCATGACAAGTTGCCCTTTATGAGGGGCTCCTTAATTGAATAGCTTTGTCACTTGTCGTCATAAACTGCAGATATCTGCCAGCGTGACTCTATTTATTTTTTTCAATGGTAAACAAAAGTCAAGTAAAGGTCACATTTTACTACCAATTTGTGCTCATGAAGGCTTGTTGGAAAAAAGAAAAAAAAAACTGACAACACATAAAGTAAATCAGTGAAGAAATACAGTCATGTTAAATATTCAAAATGATCTTCGCACTGCACCGAACAAATTAATACAATAGTAATCTAAATATTTACACACCTATTTATACATTTATATATTTTTATGTTCCATAAACAAGCAGACTTATTTAATATTTCCTATATAGAACTAGTGCCCATTTTAAATCTGTCAGTGCCAAACTGAAGCTGTGTTATTAACATGAAAGTCACAATTATCAGAACAGTATCTTTATAGCTGCAGCCAGCCAGCTAGCCAGTGACTGAACTGAATATGTTCAGCACTTGCTCCCTCTCTCTGGCAGGCAACAGCCCCATTTAACTGATTGGCACCCCATGTAACTATAACTCAATCTCTGAATTAAGCACCATCAGTACCTGCTGTCCTGAATTTGTTGGTTGAGCAGAAAAGATGAGATAAGACCAGATTTAAGACCAGTTTGTGCAGAAAGTAAATGCTATTTGAATGTGTTTATCTGTGTGCTTTCCTTGGCTGTGATATGCTACCTGCTAATTCCCCTCCTGTCTGTTGTGAGACATGTGCCTGTCTGTCCAACTTTGTGTTATTTTTTTTATGATCCGACTGTGCAGCTGAATGAATATAGTTTGAGTATACAACTGTCCCTCCCCAGGGCTCTGAATGTTCCTGCCTTGGTTGTTTTGCTGCCCTCAATAAGAGCAGCTATTGATGCTGCAGGGAGGCTCAGGCTGTCTGCATGTCCATCTATGAGGTGATCGCTTTTCCACCAATAAGGTTGCTTCGCGAGGAGGACGGCGTCTATTTTATCAGGTGTCTACTCTGTTGGTGTTGTCTCTGAGTTAAATTAAGACAGGCAGTGTGCAAGGCTGCAGGAGGCAATCATGCACTTTGTGTTAGTGGGATTGCACTGTTGGTTGTTTCTAGTGTGGAAACCCTTGTCTCTTGATACCGCCTTAGAATAAGGAAGGGATGCCTGTGGGAATAACAAAAGGGGTCCAGAAGGAAGACACACATGCAAAAATACACAAAATTCTGCTATTCAGTATCACACATGTCCTGTTAAGTATGTCTTGCATGTTTAGAGCTGATACAGTAGTTGGTCATTGATTAGGATCAGTAAGAGGTGCTTAATTTCTTGAGTATGTTGAGGTGTAGTTGTGAGGGAAGTTCAGAACCTTAAAAATAATTCTGTGTTCATTTTTTTCTTCCACCCTCTCAGGTAATCCAGAAGAGTGAGTCACTCTAGGATGACAGTTGGGCTGATGGTAGGTGGGTTTTCTTCTTCTGATGTGAGTCATTATCTCTTTCCTCTCTCACTCCTCTATTCCTTTACACATCTGTTTGTTTATCATTCTGCCTGCATCCCTCTCTAGGCAGTTTATATTCTTAGCCTTCACACACATGGTTAAGTTGAAATTAGTGTATGCTTTTTGGTGAGGTTTGTTTGATTTTAGTTTACATGGATCCAGCTTGTTTCCCTTTTTTTTTTCTTGTATTTTATAAGGAATCATTGTCATGTTTGAATGCTGAATGAATCAGATTTTTCAGTTTCATGAAAATTTTAAGACACAAATGGCCACAAGTGAAATTGAAAATTAATGATTGTCACTTGAGCATCCAAGTCTCTCATATTCCATCTCATTTTTCTCTGTTAGACCAGCATGGCTACTTGTTCCTGAATGAAAGATACATGCTCCTTTGGATCATCCATCTGACCGCCAATGTGCCAATCCATCACAGTCCCATCTCCGTTTTCTGCTGTACTCCGCTGTTTTGTAGTCGCCTCTTCCCCAGTCATTGACCTAATCTGACCCTCTGCATGCCTGACAGATAGAGGGAAGTGTTAGCAGACTCTTTAATTGGATACTTCCTCCCTGCTATTCATGAGGTGTCAGCGGGACCATATGCAGCAGGGGGACAACAGTCAAAGGGAGCCAGAGGGGGTGGGCTCCGGTTCAGGTCCTGGAGCTAGAGGAGTGACAGGGGGGTTACACGGCCCAGGGTTGAAGAGGGCCTCGTCCCAGACAGAGCACCCTTCTTTCAGTAAGATGAGCCAAAACGCCAGGGAGAGCATGGGGGTTCTTGGCCAGGGCTTCAAACAGCTGTTCCAGCAGCAGCGTAAACACCTATCCCTCACTCGCTCCTCCATCACCTCCTCATCTTCTTCCTCATCTTCCTCTGTGGTATCAGCAGGTGGCACCTCCACCTCTGCCCCAGAGGATGCCCCAGGCTCCTGCTGTCCTGACTCTGACCACCTCTCTGCTAATTTGGTTCCTCCTGCAGCTGGCCAGGGCTCAGCCGCCACGGGCACCATGAGGCGTGGGACCAGCCTGCAGAGCCGGCGCAGCAAGGGCTCCGGATCAGGGTCTGGGAGTGGAGACCGCGATCCTCTCCTGAGAGGTAGCCCCCAGGCCCCGCACCGCCGGTACACTCATGATCCGCAGCAGCATACCAGCCGCCCGCGCTCCTCCTCCACCACCGACACCACACCCAGCAGCCCTGCCCCTGGATTCCCTGGCGGCGATGTGGTGCTGTCATCAGGGTACCAGTCTACAGAGGAGACGGACAGGGTAAGTGACAGCAGCCATTAATCACTATCATGACACAGGTTGATCGATGCGTGTCTTTTCCCCTTTTACCTGGTGTCAGGTCTTGTTTGTCAGTGAACTGTCAATCAAAAGCTGAGGCTCACCTTGCTGCTGATGTAAAATTCCCTGTGGTTTTAGCTGTGAAAGCTAAGAGGTCCTGCTGTCATTACTGCCGTCAGAATTTTCCCATTGCTGACTATTCTCCAAGGAAAAAATGTTTATTTGCTAAAACAGCATCAAGCCAAGCTGAGGCCGTATATTCAACTTGTTAATCAATAGGTTTGTTGTTTTTCAAGTTTGACTCAACCAAATAAGGAGGTGTCCATATTTTGCTCATAATAATCATTCCTGCTGATAATACAGCCCTTTACAAGAACTTTTTCTAAGATGCTACCAGTCAAAGTTATACAGTACAGTTTTGTTCTGTGCAGAGATACATTTTACTGTCTATCTGAAGCTAATATGAGGCTTTGGTAGTCTCATTTCAGGCAAATAAGCAAATATCACCCTGAATTATTGTCATTTTAGGTAACCAACTTTGACTCTGTATTGAATTCCAGTCCAGTCAAACCAGACTGCCCAATCCTCATAACTTCACATGAACTTGAAAACTTTTATGGGCTATGGATTTTGTCCCTCATTACTTCAACTGGCAGTGCATAATAGAGGAATCTTTAATGGCCAGAATGAATGCAGGGATCTATTTCAAAGTACATGTAGGAACCTAGCTATTGTTTTAGACTGAGTTGACAAAACTATAAACATATCTTTTGCAAATGACTCCTAGTGGTTGCTTTTGTTTTAGACTTACAGTAAATGCTGCCAAGTCTAGTGCAAGTCAAAAGTTTGGATACATCTGCTCCTTTAAGTATGTTTCTTTATAACAATAATAATAAATTTTATTTATAAAACGCTCTACAAGTAACTGAAAGATGCTGTTTCAAGGCATAAAACTGAAATAAATCAAAAATACTGTTAAGCTTAAATATGATTGAGCTTTAAATAGAATATCTTAACCAACATCATAAGGTAACTGCCTGAAGAGGTTTTCGGTTAACAGGTCTGCCTTATCAAAAGTGAACTGTTGGAATTTCTTAATGTATTTGAGACCTGGTTTGAGACCAATGTTGCTGCAGCAAAGAAGCATTCACCTACGTAAAGAGAAACAGCAACAGTCCATTATTACCAAAATCATGAAGTTCAGTCTGAAATTTGAAAGTTTCTTCAAGCATAGTCATAAAAACCATTAAAGCGATATTGAAACTGGTTCCCATGCAGACTGCCCGAGGAAAGGAAGACCAAGAGAGGGAACTTCATCAGAGTCACAGATTTTACCAATTAGTTTATATGTAGTAAAACTGGTGGCGGCGCGCACGGTCGCAGCGTCTTTGCTCTCCCCGTCCAAAATTTCGTTGTGCCTATGTCCAATGACAATAAAGGGATTTGATTTGGTTTCTTGAAGACCAGTGTGTTTAATCCAGAGATTATTAGACGTTGTATGTGACATGCATTTCTGCAGTGTCATACAACCCATATTAAACTAAACTTAAAGTTCTGCTTTTTGGTATTCCAGACTACAGTTGATTGTCTTTGCCACCAGAGGTCACTGTCAGATCAGCCTTCCTGCTGTGAGCAGCGCTGGACTTGGTTCATGTGGAGGTGGTGTTTGCCTTATGAGCTCATGTTTGTTGTAGACTAGACTGATCCTTGGGTTAATGAAATAAGCTGTGCCAAGGACCAGGTATTGGTGTGTCACAGACAGTGATGTCTGGCTGTCAATACAGTGGTGGGTATTAAGTCCAGACTGGTGGGTGGTGATATCCATGTTGTGTGACAGCTAAATTTAATAAAGTCCTTCCTCCTTTCTTCATCTGTAAAATCAAGTGTCCTTCAGTCCTGTGTGAATGACCTCACCTGGGATGACAGAGCAGGGCTGAGAGCCACACATCTGTGCTCCATTAGTTTCTCTGCTGTGATGGACAACCATCGACCTTTCTGAGGTCTGTTACTCGCCCTTGACAGAGATTATAACCTGTCTTGCTCATCTCCAGCTAACACCACAGCCCTGTCTCCACCCAGCAACACAGCAATGTCATTCAGGTTACCCAAGCGGTTGCCGTGGTTACCCTGAAACTTGCAACAAGCTGCCTAGAACTACGCCCTGCTTGGGTTGCCATAGTAACATAATGGCTGACCTTGGAGGTGTGTGACATCCTACTGTTAGTGGAGGTTGAAGGTTGCATAGATTGTTTGAATTTGTGTCAGGGATGAGGAATGTTCAGTGAATGACCAATTCCCTTTATTGATTGTTACTCTACCTCCTTTCTTTCTTTCTTTTCCCCTCCTGCACTGCCCTTCCCCTTTCTGTTCCTCTTTCTTTTTTCCCTTCCTGCCCCCCTCCTCTCTCCCTGGAGAGAGTTGATACAGACAGTCAGCTGGTCCCTCCTCCTCCTCTCCCATCTCCCCCTCCTCCCGCTAGATCTCTCCCACCACCTCCTCCTCACTCCACCCTTCGGCTCACTGACAGGAAGCAGGAGGCAACCTTGCTTCGTCCTAGATGAGTGAGAGCTGAGCACAAGCTGTGTGTGAATGTGTTCTCAGTTCTGTGTTCACAGGAGGATGTGGAGGGGTGTGTATAGTGTAAATGTAGACTTCATTTTTATCTGTGTACTAGATACTGTGTGTATGTGTGTGTGTGTGTGTGTTTCCTGAAAATCATTTGGTCATTGACAGCCATGTGGTACCAGCATCTTGTGTGAGCGAGTGTATCTGTGAGAGAAAGAAACAGCTCGGGGATCACTGTGAATATGAATAGAGGGCAACACAGCTGAGCTGTCTTTATCTCTACTTGCTCTCTCTCCCTTTTTCATCTCCCTCTTTTTTCCCGTCTCTCTCTCCTCATTTGTGTTTGCATAGTAGACGAAAGCGGTGTGGACTAGAAATGTGTGTGCTCACGAATGTTTGGAGAAGAGGATAGCGCGTGTGTGTGTATGTGTGTTAATGGTGGAGTGTACTATGTGAGGCAGTGTGTACTTTGGAGAGATATCAGCAGAGAGGAGTAGAACAGGGGATCCAGATGTGGGTCCGTCAGTCAGTCAATCAGGATGGTGCAGCGCTTCAGTCTTCGTAGGCAGTACTCTAAGGTAAGCTTTTAACACACAGCATGTTTAGTCATTAAAAGCATATCTCTTTCTTTCCATCTCCATGCTGCATGCTCTCCGAAAGGCAGAATTTTGTTCATTTTGTACTGCGAGTGAATCCTTTTATTTTCTTAATAATGCTTGTGATACATTGTTCGTGCATCACATTTTTATAGTTCTTTTGTATTTTGTCAAGAGATGGTGTTTTTGGCTGTTTAACCAGGACTTGTTCAAAGCAGCAGTCAAAAATGGAAAAAAAAATTACTTTATCATATGTAGAGATAACGTACACATAAACCAGTTCACAACTAAAGAAAAAGCAGTGTTTGCACACTTCTTTGATAGCAGCATTTTTTGTAAACATAAATTTTCTTCCAAGTTTCCATTCACTTTTAGGTAGTTTAATCCATACTGTAACTGAGTGGTCTGTGTTTGCACTTTATCTTAACTCTTGTTAAACAGTAACTCATGCTACAGCAGTGAGAGTGTCAGACTATGATGTTGATTGGAGCTGTCACCAAGGGATGTAATTATTGATAAACATTAAGTTTGAATATTGCTGATTAGGGAGTATTTATGAGTCACTTGTAAAAACATCCTACTTAGCTATGCTCCACAACTGTCCTTGGGTTTGATATATCTATCCCCTGGTGGTAGTGCTGTTAAAGAGAGTAGATGGGTTGTATTAAAACACAGCAATAGGTCTGTTAAGAGCCTGCTGTTATGCAGCTGGTACTCAGCCATTGGGATTAATTACAATTAGCTGCTGATTAATTGATTGACTACACCCTTCCTGCTCATTTTAACTCCATGTGATAGTGCTGGAAGGCGTTTAGATGCCTGGAAGCACCAACATGCAGAAATGTGCTGAGGAGACAGATGCACAAGCTCACTTTCAGGCAGAAAGCCAAGGATCCAAGGTGATTGAGTCTGATCTAGTCTGATCTTTTCTCTCTTCTTGGAATTATGTAACAAAAAATGAGAACAGGTAGAAGATAGGAAGGGTTACAATGTGCAAAAGGTATAGTGTTAGAATGAATGACTTGTTTAGGACAGGAGATGGTGAGGTACAGTAGAGTAGGCTCTGATGGGATATGAGCTGCTGAGTTTAGATGAAACACAAGCCAAGCCTCCAGGCTACTCCTCTCGCACCAGAAGATTTGTCTGTCTGAGAGACACTGAAACAGCATTTGTGTTTGGAGATCATAACTTCCTTCAGGGCCTGTCTGCAAATGTTCACTAGCATTGTCCCCTGCAAAAATGGGATATAGAGGAAATATTGGAAAGGAAGGAGGTTGGATAGATGATCTCTCCTCTTTGCCTCAGGCCACATCTCCACATGCCCACCTGGCTTCCTGCTCATCCTTTGTCTCTATATTGTTTATCACTATATTTTGGTTTCATGTCAGAGATACCCAACTTGTTTTTAGTAGCCATTATATGATCGTATGATAATTTAAAAACAAAACAAAAAAAAAACGGTTAATTTCATTGAATGGCAAAAAAAAAGAAGTTTTAGAAGAGGTTATGCTGTACATAGTGGGTACTACAAGTCTGAGACTTCTAGTAACGACACTTCTATTTTGCATTACTTTATATTTGAATGCATAATTGATCATTTAATTTGTCAAATATTGAACAATTTCAATGAAAAGTTGAATCTGTGAAATGTAAATGAATTTCAGAATATCGTAGTATTTGCTTCCCTTTAGCTTTATTGACAGCTGCACTTTGTGCTGGCATGAAATAAGTAAATTTGTGTAAAATCTGCCAACCTGTCTTGTTCCAGCATAATATGACAGTGATTTAAAGTGCTTCTTGAAATGTCAGAAATGCTTGCCTGTAGTTTTCATGTTCCCTCCTAAATGTCCAGTCAGGTTAAAGGAATGTCCAAGACAGTCAGCATTCATTCAGTCTTCAAATAGTTCTTTCAAGTTTTGAGCTGTTTGGACTCATTATCCAGTGGAAGTATAAATTATTGTCAGAAAAATGACAAACCATAGTGTGGTGCATGTCTGTAAAGAATGGAGTTCTGCATCTCCCAGTTTTTGTTTGAGTCCACTAAGTGCAGGTGTCCAACTCCAGAGAAAGCATAACATCCCCAGACTTGAATATTACCACCACTGTGTTTCACTGTTTGATCTGATATCTTATGGCGTCACTATCTCTCCTTGAATTCATCAGTAAATATGTGAAACTATAAAATACTTGTATGTCTTCTCCCACCCAAGTATGTGACCTTGCTTCCTCTCTAGATTAGTGATTTTTGCTACTTGTCCTCTGAGGCCACTTCTACACTACCTTCTTTTGACAGCACTTTTGTTAATTGGAGCGTTGTGCTCTTTATTTAGCAAGTTCTGTACCTCTGATGAAGTGGCTTTTCTATCCGTGTCTGACCACATCTTGATATATTGATCTTCTGATGATGCGGTCACTTTTAATGAGTCTGATCGTTCTTTGGCCACAACTGAGCCATTATCTGCAATGCATTAGAGCCACACGAAACTGTAAGCCTCTGTGCTCATTGAGATTTATTGTGCAGATATGATTATTTTGTTTGATATTGCAAAAAAATAAATAAATTAAAAACTGACATGATTGAGGACCACATTTGGAAGTGGCTATCACCAAAATTGAAAAGATCAGATTCAGTGTGATTTGTGCTGTTTACACTTATGAAAATAGTGTCACATATGAGCAAAAGCATCTTATTGGGCAATCTTTCGCTCGCAGTCCAGACATGGGGGACCATGCACTGCCCCTTTAAAATCCTTCATTCAGTGATTTGGTGCTGAGAAAGCCTCTCTTTGCTTACTGTAAGAATTAAACTGCTGACACTTTCACATAGTGGGTTTGAGGCTTTGATTTTTGCTACCACAATGGCCTGTACTTAGTAAGCAATGCTCTTCTGGGAACTTCAGACATTTATTTATAACAGGTGAAAAATGGTTGCAGGGTGGTTTAGTTGAACAAGCTCCTAATATGTGGATCCAGTCTACCAAAGTATCATCTAAACACTGCTTTAGTAGAAGGACATAAATTAAGGAAATCTGACCAAAGTGAAAAGAAGTTAGCATCCTATAGTTGATTGTTGACCTAGATGTAGTGCAGAATCTTAAATATTGGTGCTTTGCTTTATTTGTGTTTGTTACTCCTCAAACTTTGTGATTATTTCAAGGTTTACATGAAATATTGTGCTAAAAATTTGCCCATAAGGATAAGGGCCCAACAATGGCAGGTTTGCAGCAATTTGCCTTGAACCCTCAGCAGTAATCCAGAGCCTCAGCCACTAAGCTACATTGAGAACAACATAATGTGAGATAATATTACTAAAAACAGTGACATCAGAAGGCAGCAAATTTAATTTAATTAATCCACATATTTCAATTATGGTTGTGCTGTGTTTGGCAGAAATGCATAAGATGATAGATTTGGTCTGCATTGTAAACCTGGCTACAGTATCCATAAAATAATAATTTCCTTGCCAAAAGCAAAGGAAAAGGTAAATATATGTTGCTGAAAAATTGTTAGGAGGATTAGATACTTATTTCAGTCCCTGGGCCAAAGGAGGAATCAAAGTGAAATTTGTCCGTTTAAACCTTAGTGAAAAAGATGTTTTACTATCTCTCACATTTTCTGTTAGGACTGCAACTCAATTACGTGTACTGTCGATTAGTTTGTGATTATTTTCGTAGTTAATTGTTTGACCTGTAAACTGTCTGCAAATAGCAAAAATGTTGATACGCCCCGACATCACTTTTTTGAATGTCTTGTCATGAACACTTTCCAGTCCTAGATCTCAGAATATTCAGTTTTCATATAAAGCCTGAATCATATTAATGAGAAAACAGAAAAAGAGAAAAAAATGCAAAAGAGCTGGAACAAGCAAATATTTGGAATTTTAGCTTTATAAATCAAAATCAGTTGTCAAAATAGTACCCAATTATTTATTTTTACGACTAAACACTACTTCTGTGGTTTTCTGTGTTTTGTATGAGGTACTGGTTTTGAATTGTCTGATTTCTACCATGCATTTAAAGGCAACGACTGCCCCAAATATGACTGGTAACTTTAGAAACTTTGTTTACAACAGAGACTTGGCTTAAAAAGATTTGGTTTTTGTGTGAAATTTGGCCAGTGCTGTTGTCTCGTCAGCGAGGAGCGAGAAGTGTTGGTGTGAGGACCTGAACATCACCTGGTCCCCCCAGGCTTGTTCTGTCCCTGCTACTTTAACATCCTCGTCACTGCGCTCTCATCGTCTCACTGCCTCAGGCTATGGGCTGTGTGTTGATGAAAGCGCCTGTGACCTTTGCAGCAGGACACCACGGCTCGTCCTGGAACAATTTAAGTGACATTGAGTTGGAAAAGGCGAGCGTGAAGTATTGCTCTGTCATCTTCACTTACATGCAGCCATGCACATAAGTATCAAGTCTTATGAAACCACTGCTACAGACACTGCTGCGGAAGCATGCAGTCAAACCCATGCATAATCAAACAACTGAGTTTCGATTGACTTCCAGCGGACAGCCATGGGGATGATAAAGCATGTGCTCTTAGTCCACACTGGAGGTGGTGTCATCTCAGTCTGTTTGCTAACTACCAGCCTGTAGCAAATGG
The DNA here is from genome assembly GCF_021347895.1 of Acanthochromis polyacanthus. NCBI lineage: Eukaryota > Metazoa > Chordata > Actinopteri > Pomacentridae > Acanthochromis > Acanthochromis polyacanthus. The sequence continues at coordinate 30,088,041 of NC_067118.1, forward strand.
TTTTCCAGGCACTGTGTGTGTGCTGCTGTCAGGTCAGGACACTCTGTGGTTCAGCGTTGTTGACATTAACAAGTAGACCTTATTGCAGTGTTACAGTTAAAAAAGGAAGCTGTGTAAAGCCACTGATGGGTTTGGCAGGTCTACAGTTTGTGATTTGTACTCACTTTCGGAAAAGGACAGGAAAGTAGTTCTTCTCAAATGTGTGAATCTCCCTTCTTAGTTACCCTTTAGTTGTTTCTGTTCCTTTTTTTTCCTTGCTCATTTTGTGTCCCACATTTATACAAATACAATTCTTCTCCTCTGTTCATCTTAACACGTGTAAATATTGCCTTACCTTTCTTTCTCCTTAGAGCCATAAGTCTACCAAAAAAACAGTAATGTGTTTGTGTTGCAGTCGATATGAATCCTGTAGTGTGGGTGTTTGTGTAGCAGGGAGACTAACATTGATCACAGAGCAAACACAAGTATTGACTGTGAATTAAATACAATGGATGGCCTGTTGTGTTCCTTTAACCAGCCCTGTTCTCAGCTTTCTTCTTGTTTGAATTCTTTGCTGTCAGTGGGTCAAGTCATGTTTGTATTTACTTTGCTTTATTGTTCATATCGGTGTCAATTTAAATATGCTGTTGGGCCACCATGAGGCACCACAACGGCTTTCTATAGACTCCTGCACAATTCAGCATAACATCTGTGTCATATTGTACTGTGTTACAATTTGATGGTTTATGGGGATGGATTATAACAAAAGCCATACTGTGAGAATTTGTGTCTCCACAATCAAGCAGGAGGTTTTCCCTATTGAGCAAGCCCCTAAATCTGCTATACTGTTTATTATTTACGTGCCCCACATCCTCAGCAGTCGTTCTTACTGTATCATTTCTGTCTTCACACCCTTTACCTTCTCACTGTTTGTCTCACTCTGCGTCTTGGCGACTTTCTTTCTTTAGCTCCCGCTCTCTCTTTATCGTTCTCCCTCTCATCTGTGGCCAGTGTTCAGACAGTGGAGCCGGTTGCCCATTTCCATGGTAACAGGATGATGTTCAAAAAGGGCCAAAGCAGCTTTACCCAGCTGAATGCTCGCAGGTTCAACGTCTGATCTCACTGCCACCTCATCAGCCTGTCTGGTGCAATAACAGCCTCTTAAAGGAGACAAAAGGTGTCTTCTAAAATTAGACTGCAATGCATTTAGCCAAATATGTCGACTTGTGTCAAATGCCATTCCTTCTAAACGTTGTAATTCAGTTTTATCTTTCGTCAGATATTTCAAATGTCAGAGCCATAAAGGAGACATGTTGGAATGGCACGCTATCACTTAGATCTAAGCGCTGAAGAGACATCACTATTTCCCGCTCTGACACTTATTTAAATTACGTCCTCTGAGTGATGTATAAAAGCAGTTGTGAATTATCAGTAAGGACACGCTTGTGTTTGACAGTTAAAAGACCTCAGTGGGAATTTGTCGTCCACTTCAAAGAAAATTAACAAAACAAAATAAATAGATTCACTGTTAATGTTTTATTCTACTGTGTATGGATCTGAAGAGCAGACTTGAATCAGATCATCTTTTGTATGCATCGTGTGCGTATGTGTGTGCTTGAACTCTCCACCCAACTGTTTGTTGCCTTTGAAGCATTGCCCCCGTCTGTGCAATTAGGCTGTTGAATATTCATGTCATTATACATATAGGCCAACGCCCTTATCCGGTACTTTCTGCTATTAGCATTCACAGCACTAGACCACACTCATGCTAACACACAGCACAGCTTCACAGTTGATGCATAACCAGTATTTTTTGGGTGTGAAATTCTTGTGAAACTGTCAGTGCTGATGTGAAGGTGTGAGAGGAATGACTAAGAGCTCAAAAGAGAGGCAGGGCAGAGGGATGTTTGAAAGATAAATGTAGGTTTGTATATGTATGTGACTAGCTATATGTATGAGGACAGATGTTTTACGATGAAGCTTTGAGGTTAAGGTCATTTTCCCTCTCTGCCAGTTTTGTAGGTTTCTAATCTGAAAGTCTTAATGAGGAAGGAGTCTGTTGCGGCTCTTTCCCTGTTTCTCTGCTGCTATTAATAGATGGATGTCTGAACCAGTGCTGATCAAGTTCACTTACCAAGGGTATTTAAATGTATTAATATACTGTACATCTTGAGCAAAAAAAATTAGGCCTGTATTATTTGGATGTTTTTTTTTTTTTACATTTTTAAAAAAGGAGATTGTCGGCAATTTGATTACAAATGAATTGCATTTACACACGTGGACAAAATTGTTGGTACCCCTCAGTTAAAGAAGGAAAAACCCACAATTCTCACTGAAATCACTTGAAACTCACAAAAGTAACAATAAATAAAAATTTATTGAAAATTAAATAATCAAAATCAGCCATCACTTTTGAATTGTTGATTAACATAATTATTAAAAAAAACAGACTAATGAAATAGGGCTGGACAAAAATGATGGTACCCATAACTTAATATTTTGTTGCACAACCTTTTGAGGCAATCACTGCAATTAAACGATTTCTGTATTTGTCAATGAGCGTTCTGCAGCTGTCAACAGGTATTTTGGCCCACTCCTCATGAGCAAACAGCTCCAGTTGTCTCAGGTTTGATGGGTGTCTTCTCCAAATGGCATGTTTCAGCTCCTTCCACATATGTTCAATGGGATTCAGATCTGGGCTCATAGAAGGCCACTTTAGAATAGTCCAACGCTTTTCTCTCAGCCATTCTTGGGTGTTTTTGGCTGTGTGTTTTGGATGGTTGTCCTGTTGGAAGACCCATGACCTGCGACTGAGACCAAGCTTTCTGACACTAGGCAGCACATTTCTCTCCAGAATGCCTTGATAGTCTTCAGATTTCATCGTACCTTGCACACTTTCAAGACACCCTGTGCCAGATGCAGCAAAGCAGCCCCAAAACATTACTGAGCCTCCTCCATGTTTCACCGTAGGGACAGTGTTCTTTTCTTCGTATGCTTGGTTTTTGAGTCTATGAACATAGAGTTGATGTGCCTTACCAAAAAGCTCCAGTTTGGTCTCATCTGTCCAAAGGACATTCTCCCAGAAGCTTTGTGGCTTGTCAACATGCATTTTTGCAAATTCCAGTCTCGCTTTTTTATGAGTTTTTTTCAGCAGTGGTGTCCTCCTTGGTCGTCTCCCATGAAGTCCACTTTGGCTCAAACAACGACGAATGGTGCGATCTGACACTGATGTACCTTGGCCTTGGAGTTCACCTTTAATTTCTTTGGAGGTTGCTCCGGGCTCTTTGGATACAATTCGAACGATCCGTCTCTTCAATTTGTCATCAATTTTCCTCTTGCGGCCACGTCCAGGGAGGTTGGCTACTGTCCCGTGGGTCTTGAACTTCTGAATAATATGAGCCACTGTTGTCACAGGAACTTCAAGCTGTTTAGAGATGGTCTTATAGCCTTTACCTTTAAGATGTTTGTCTATCATTTTTTTTCGGATGTCCTGGGACAATTCTCTCCTTCGCTTTCTGTTGTCCATGTTCAGTGTGGTACACACCTTTTCACCAAACAGCAGGGTGACTACTTGTCTCCCTTTAAATAGGCAGACTGACTGATTATGAGTTTGGAAACACCTGTGATGTCAATTAAATGACACACCTGAGTTAATCATGTCACTCTGGTCAAATAGTTTTCAATCTTTTATAGAGGTACCATCATTTTTGTCCAGGCCTGTTTCATTAGTTTGTTTTTTTAAATAATTATGTTAATCAACAATTCAAAAGTAATGGCTGTTTTTGATTATTTAATTTTCAATAAATTCTTATTTATTGTTACTTTTGTGAGTTTCAAGTGATTTCAGTGAGAATTGTGGGTTTTTCCTTCTTTAACTGAGGGGTACCAACAATTTTGTCCACGTGTGTATGTAGTCATGTTTAACAAAGGACAGTGTCAGCAGAGGGATTTTCCACAAAATAACTTTGATAACTTTAATCATGAATGATTTTTTTTTATTTGCTTCCTGTCTGTACACAAGGATGTGCATATATGTGCACATGTCAGCAATGAGTCACTATAGGTCATCCTTTTTGTATTTATTTTTGGTCTGCAGCTGGTCCTTCCTCTTTGGGCTTGTGCATGTATGTGTGACAGTAGTGAGGGCATGCTCGTGCATCTTTGTTGTTTTCTCAGCCGTTTCACGATTGCAACATACTCGGTCTGTCAGTCACTGAGGATGTTCTGGTCAACCTTGACCTACATGTCTGTTCCTCAGACACTGTGCTCTGGCTAGATTCATTTTTAGTGTCTAATCTGCTTGCCTTCACAAAGCCCACAGTCAGTATTAGCCCTGAAAATGACTTCCCTGACTCGTGTTGTCCAAATAAACTGCCCTGTACATTTCTGATAAAATGATGGTTTTGGTTTTCCTCTCCTTAGTCAGAGTGACCAAGTAGATTGTTTTCAAAGGGAAATTGCTCATTCTGAGTGAAGGAGACCAGAAAAAACAGACAGACGGAATCGGAGAGGCCATAGTCTGCATCCCTTGCCACTCCCTGCTCAGTCTATATCATTTGTGTGACTCCGATGAATTATGGATGAGACTATAGATCGCTGAGCTCAGCTCTGCTCCACTGACCCACTTAGAACACACATGCACACACAATTCAAATCTGATCGCAACCTCTGGGGATATAGCCTCATATTTTCTCTCCACTAATAACCAGAACCATTCCTGTCATTCTCATCTGTGTCATCCAGTAGGAATCTGAGGAATCTTTCATTTTCTCATTGTCCACCTAGCACAAAACCTGGTCTTGCCAGAAAATTTTCTTCTAGATCCCTGAAACAAAAGTAAAGTATATGTTTTGGGACTGCGAATAATTATTTGAGAATGCCCTGTCTAAAATTAAAAAATATTAGAAATACACTTTTTCTTCACAAAGATGACACATCTTTCATTATCTAACAATATCTAAAATTTGATCCAACTCTCTCTTATTCTCTTCTCATGGTTTCCTGTCTTGACATTGACAGGACCACAGTGGTTACATTTGCCACATTAACTGTTGCCATTTCTACTTTCTATCTCCTTGATATATCCCTCCTTGCTCCCTCTTAGCCTTGGGAAGCAAGTCGCCTGTGTCCCTTGATATGAGTGCTTTGTTAGATCTGAATTATGTTACATAAAGGGCTTTATGTCTGTCAATAAAATGGTGATAATGTATGAATACAATTTTTAAAAACTTGGTTACTGACAGGAAACCTGTTAGGAGATGGGAGACCAGACAGAGCAGCAATGCTGTATAGTCAGTTGGACATACAGCAGACAACACACACTGTGTAGCATAGCTCCCCCTGGTGGAGTGATACTGTAGTTGGTTGTCATATTTTGGTAGCGAAATCAAAGCTGACTGTAGTTTGTTGTGATATCTATTTGTGCTATTCTCCGCTGTTTTCTGTTGTAAAGGTTTGCATATCCAACCCATTAACAGCAGAAGGGATTTTACCAAGACTTGTACAGGTCTAATTAGATAAATAGCAGGTCTGGGTTTGATGGGCAGATGACATGGTGCATCATAAATCAAAGATAAAGCAAAAAGAGAAACTGAGTGTAGTTGTGATAGCACGACAAGCCCATGTGTAGCTAATACAATTATGGTTGTATTCCAGTCACATATACAAGTTCTAGGACTCTGTTATTGTGTATAGTGGTGGTGATACAAAGACACTATTAGAGAATGTAATTATATACACAGAGACAAGTCCAATGTCTGTTTTGAAGAAGCCAATTTTCAACCCTAACAATTAAGCAGTGGATTTCACAAGTCAGTCGTTGAAAATTAAACGGAAATTGCAATGCGATTGGATGCATAGTTTTTTGAAGCCTCAGTACATGAGATGGCCACCAGTGTCTACTTAGATGACCCGAAACTGGCAATGAGAGTTTTCACTCTATGATTTTATTAGATAATAGCTGTCAGACAGTGATGAGAACTGATTAGCCAAATGCCGCTCCTCATTATCTGTCCTTTTATGAAATGTACTGCTTCCTAGTGGACTAATTCGCACAGTGGAGTGAAACAGCATCCAAAAATTCTGTTTCACAGAGGTTAGTGAGGTCAGGATAGGGGTCATAATGTGTGGTATGAGAAAAAATAAGAAGAGAGCAGACCAAATAATCTTTCAGGGCCCCAGAAGCTGGGACTGTTTGTTCTACATTTTCTTCCTGCTTCTGAATAGGCTGGCAGTGTGTTTGGGCTTACATACTGCCCCATGCTACTCTAGCTATTGTGCAGCATCCAGCCAGACCAACTCTGCACTTTGGGCCAGTGCCCTCTCTGTTTCAACGTTGCATAACCAGGATGGGCTGAGTATAAACAGAAACAGCTCCAACAAATACCAACCAATAGACAAACATTGTGTCTCCCCACGTACCCCCTCTGTTTCCCTTCATGTACAAACATTGTGTCCCTGCAAATACAAACACTGCTTAACTGTACGTTCACACCTAGTCTCAGTCATAATCTGCTTCTCACATAAATCACTGCATAGTCATACTGCAAAAGTTAAAGGAAAACAAAAAGAAGTTATAGACCACACTGGATTTTTGCAGATCACGGTGATGGGAATAAATGTTTGTTTTTCAGTGCTGTTATAAAGAGATGGACATAAATTACCCTAAATTACCCCAAACCTGTCATCATTTTTTGTTGCAATTCCTTGTTCCTCGCTGGCTAGCATGAAGACAAATATTGTAATGTCTGTAATAAATTGCCAATATATCAGCGCAGTCACTTTGTTAGACTAGCTTTGCTGGAAACAAATTGCCGTGCCATGTAAATGCCGGATTGCAATATCGTCTCCCAACTCTTTCAACATGCACAGGAAGCCCAAAACAGCGATAGCAGATTCATTGTTAAAGGCTCCAACAATAAAATGCAAGCCTCATATTGTACTTGTGTGTATTTTCACAAACATTAACCTATAAAATGTTGCACTAACCCCTGACCAGCTGTAAGATCTGTCTAAGTATTTCTGTGATTAAAAACTAGTTCCAATGAAAAGAGTTGACAGCTAGGTATATGGATTATCGAGAGTTATCAGAAAAATGTTTCTGTAACTTATCTGATTTCTTAAAATTGAGAAATTAGATTAATTTCTTCTTTACAGAAACAAATCTGATTTCTCTAAATCTGGGTAGATCTGGCTAGATCTATCTTCATATCTAGATGCAACAAGTGATAAGTGAGAATGTTTCTTGTGATTTGTTTGAACCCACATTTTCAATGTAGTAATATTTACAATGAGGGTACAGACAGGATTACTTTCCTGACAGAATGACATTCACAGTTGTCTGTTTTCAGAGAGGCCATGAAAACACTGAATTGTTTGGGTTGGCTTTATTGTTATTTGTTTTCCTTCCTGCTTGGCTCTTGTAGATGCCAGTATTGAAGTTGGCTGCAAAGATATTTCATGCTCTCTGACCTCTCCTGTCATAATGGCCCCTGTGTATAAAGTGCCCAGTGGTTTATGTAACTGCTAATAGGACCATTGATTACATTGACATGAAGACCAGAGACGGCTGGATAGCCAGCATTGGAAAGGAAACTTCTTTTTATGGGGAAGGTATTGTTCTAAAAGGCCCGAGCCCCAAGTCATGGTTGTCTCCTCTTTTAGACTTGAATTACCATCAGTCCGTGCAGACAAAGCTCTCGCTCTTCTGCCTTTACGCAAGCTCTCACACCCCCAAACCATGCCACAGTATAACCAACTTACAGTCACATGGAGGGGGACTGTGGTGTCAGGACAGTAGAACAGTATTTTGGCAGATTTTGCACTTGGATACATAATTTTAGGGAAACAAAAAATGAAAATAACATGATGTCCCAGTTGTAACTGCAGTGACCCTTAATTCACTTCAAGTTTTAAGTTTTCCTCTCACTCTCTGCATGACTATGTTCATCATACTTACTCAATTCATTCTTTCTCCAACCCCAACAAGTTACATCGGAACCAGTCGCTTCCCTGTCTCTTCAGGATTCTTCCAGAACTTTTTGGCTGTATCCCACCAGCCTGGCTTGAGTTCAGCACTCCGCTCTGTCCTCTGAATGACAATGATTTTGTATTATTGTGCCTCTCTCCACTGGCTGAGGAAACATCTCCAAGCAGTTCTACGCCTTTGTGTTTGAGGTCAACAGTCAGAGCATTGTCCCTTCAAAATGTACAGTATTTCTGTTGTCACTCTAGAAAAACCTTGTGAAGCCATAACTTGGTGTAAAACATCTGTGCTGGGCTGGTACAAAAGTGCAACACAGAGGCCTTCAAAATAGTCACATTTTTGCCAGGGTAAGGTAATTGTCGAGGTAATATTACCTTAAAAATTAGATCATGCTACCATTTAAAATTGCACTTCCGTAACTGATGCTTTAGACAGGGATTTTTTTCTCTGGGCTGGCCACATACATCACCAGTTCAGTAGGTCCACCTATCCCCTTAGCACATGAGTAAAATGCAATTGTGTGAGAGAGAAAGACATGCATTGTGATGTATTCATCACATCAGATCATTGTGTTGTATGCGAGGTACATCTTTCTCCAAACCATTGAATGAGATTCCACATAAGCAGCTCAGCAGAGGGTTTTTTCTTGACCTTTTTTGCACAGATATTCCGGATATTCTCACACCCTTGCTAATATAGCTTCGTGTAGTGTTAGGGCTACATAATTTATAATACATGACATTTGTACTGCACAACTGACATTTGTCTCTTAGCAGATTTCTTCACTCTGTTTTTCAGTGAAGAATAAAACAAGCACATACACAAGATAAATTTAAATTTATTTCATATTTTTCAGAAATGCTAAATGCATTTGTGTGATTATTATGCCCAGTCAGGCTTTGTGGTGTAGTGACTCCAAAAAGTATTCAGAGACTTACGCCACAGTTAAAAATTTCTGAATTGAGTGGCATTAGATAAAGAAATGTACAAGAAAATTTAATGCATTTTGAAAAAAGAAAGCATAATTGCTAAGCGAAGTATTCAAGAAAAATAAGTTTGTTAGGCAAAGAATCAGTAGCCAGTTCAAAAGGAAAACAAAAATGTGATTAAGTATTTAGTTTAAAATCTTTTAGCTTGGAGAAAAGCTTGACATCTGTGTGTGAAATCAACCAGTTTCTGTAATAGTTGTGAAAGTTTACTCTGTGTTTCAGCCAGCAGTGTTTTCAGTTCATGTACTAGAGCATCGATTAGCGGATCTTTTTTTTTCCTAAAAAGGGATCCCATAGGTGCTTTATGGGATTTAGGTCAGGACTCTGGGCAGGTCATTGAAAGAGATAGATTTTCCTTTCATCTGGTGGCTGGTAGCTTTGGATCATTACCCTGCTGCAACATTCCTGTGTACACTTCAGAGTTCATGATTCCATCAATAAATACAAGCTCACCTGTTCCACAGTCAGAAAAACAGCCACAGACTTTGATGTTCCCTCCTCTGTGCTTTACCCTCAGTGCAGCTTGGTTTGAATTCTTCCCCATGTAGGTTGAATTTGGGGTCATCTGAAAATAGCAGATATCTCCAAAAGCTTCTGTGAATGTTCTTTTCTAAATTTAATCCAAGCTTCTTTTTTTTTTGAGCTTACAAATGGTTTCTACCATATCACTCTGTCTGTACTGATACATGTTGATCCTATTTCTGATGCTCTGTGAACTGAGTTGCTGTTTCTCTCCCATTTTTTCTCAATTTTACATGAAATTAAGCCGTCCAGTCTGCTGCTGGCTATAGGTCTGCTTGTGTACTTTATTTTCTCAGTCACAAGTGCTCTGTTTTTGAACATTTTGACAATATGTCCAACTGTTGAGGGGGGGAAGATTGAGTTTCTTGCTGATCTGGTGAACAGAGTGGCCTTTTCTGTGAAAGCAAATGACAGCTGACCTTTTGTCTGAGCTGGCTTCACTTTTCTTTGCCATTTTTGCAGTTACTTTCAACAAACCAGTACCAAAGTCCTTTATAGTGGATAAATAATGTCAGTTACCCCTAAGTCAGCACAGATAAGCCTACCAGAGTGACTGCAGGTGTAGTTATTACATAAAAGACATTAACCACTAAGTCTGACTGTAAGAAGTCTTAAAGTCCTTTCTATTTAGAATAGTATGCTCATGCTTGTTTAAGTGACAACCTAATTTATTTATTTTAACAGAAAATATTTGTTTGAAGTTGTGATAAATCTTTTTTATGTGTGTTAAGTACCAGTTTATCTACCATTTTATGAAATGACCATTTAAATCTGTGATATAGGTTTACTCTAACTGTCCAAATACTCTTGGGGGCAACTCTCTCGTCACTCCATCCTGGGCTTATCAACGCCCAAGATAACTGTGATTGGTTTAACCCTCCTACTGTCCTCATTTATGGACACCAACAAATATTGTTTCCTTGTCTGAAAAAAAATTTAAAAATTCAGCAAAAAAATTCCCCAAATTTCTGAAAATTTGCAAAAACCTTCAGGAAGAAGGTACCAATAATTCCTTAAAAGTTTCCCTTAAAAGTTTTATTTAAAAAAAAAACAAACAAATTTGGCAAGAAAACACCTGTAAATATTTCCAAAAAATGAGTAAAGATCTTCCAGAAAAATCTAAAAATATCCAGTGATTACATATACACTCAACAAAAATATAAACGCAACACTTTTGTTTTTGCTCCAATTTTTTATGAGATATACTCAAAGATCTAAAAGTTTTTCCACATACACAATATCCCCATTTCTCTCAAATATTGTTCTCAAATCTGTCTAAATCTGTGACAGTGAGCACTTCTCCTTTGCTGAGATCATCCATCCCACCTCACAGGTGTGCCTTAGACTGCCCACAATAAAAGGCCACTCTGAAAGGTGCAGTTTTATCACACAGCACAATGCCACAGATGTGGCAAGATTTGAGGTAGCATGCAATTGGCATGCTGACAGCAGGAATGTCAACCAGAGCTGTTGCTCGTGTATTGAATGTTCATTTCTCTACCATAAGCTGTCTCCAAAGGCGTTTCATAGAATTTGACAGTACATCCAACCAGCCTCACAACCGCAGACCACATGTAACCACACCAGCCCAGGACCTGGTGTGGTTATACACGCAATGCCAATTGCACGCTCCCTCAAATCTTGTGACATCTGTGGCATTGTGCTCTGTGATAAAACTGCATCTTTCAGAGTGGTCTTTTATTGTGGGCAGTCTAAGGCACACCTGTGCACTAATCATGGTGTCTAATCAGCATCTTGATATGGCACACCTGTGAGGTGGGATGGATTATCTCAGCAAAGGAGAAGTGCTCACTATCACAGATTTAGACAGATTTGTGAACAATATTTGAGAGAAATGGTGATATTGTGTATGTGGAAAAACTTTTAGATCTTTGAGTTCATCTCATAAAAAATGGGAGCAAAAACAAAACTGTTGCGTTTATATATTTGTTGTGTATTTCTCAGCCTCCGACACACATTGCAAGGATATATCATCCTTCTTGTTACCATCTCAGTTAACGTATATCTAAAATTCATTTCTGTGTATGTAAATAACACCTAAGGAAGCCACAGCTGTTCTTTCTGTCCCCTTCTTTTGACCAGCTAATGTAACACTAATGAAGTAAAACTACCCCTGAGTTCAACATCTCTTTTCTATTTCTTTTCGCGCATCAGTCACTTGTCAGGATTTGAGCACACCCCCCTTTGATTTTGTCACTGTGGAGCTACTCTATTTGAAGTATGCTATTAATGTTACCAGAGAATGTGCAAAGAAGTTGAGTCACCCTCAGCGCCTGGGTATTCATGGACAGGTAGGACTTGCTGGGGGCCATATTACCTCCACAGGAGACTTTAACCTCAGGGTAGATAGACACTGAGAGCAGGGCGGAGAATGTATGCAGCTCATTCATATCTGAAAGAAACCTGTTAGTCAGAAGGTCCAGTGTCAGATTCCACTAAGTGATTAGAGATAGACACTTTAGTCTCTTGTAAGAAGATTTGTTTCTGTTTGCTGTGCATTTGCTTACAGTGTAAGTAGGTACAGTCCAATGCCAGTTGTATTTTCTTGTTTTAACATAAGTTTTCACTAAAAAAGAGATTTACCAATCACTAAATAAAAATAAAATAGAAATTAATTTATTTGACTTAATACGTCTAACTATCAATAACAATTACAAGGTCAAAACCAGCCTTTTAGATTCATTCATATGATCTCCATGTGTTTTTCTGTGTTTAATAGAGGTGACACTGTGACTGTCAGTAGGAGACCATCAGTGCTCCCTCTACAGTGTACAGATGTACATAGTCCCTGCATCTCCACTTACTTCTACCCACTGATGGCAGCTCAAGCTTGTCAGCTCACCCATGACTCTGCTCAGACATAGTAAAAGTACTCTACAATACTGGAGTTAATTCAGTCATACATGCTCAAACTGTATTCTGAATCTGAAGAAGAATAATGATATGGAAAGCCCCACCCTGCCAGGATTGACAAGATTGGTGCCTTTGGTTTGTTATGTAAGAAACTCTGGAAGTCTGAATCCATATATTTGAAGATATAACACTGCAGTTTCAAGGTGGGGATTCTCAGCCAGAGCTCACAATATCCTCTGACATACAAAAACATGAGACGGACATGCTAACACAGTGAAAAGAAATTAATATTCCACACAGGGGAGATTATCAAAAATAAATATATCAAAGTTTTTGCCAGTGAAATGAAATAAAGATCATATTCATCCACTTTATTGATATTCAGCTTTAGAATAACTGTTGCACTGTAAGGACCGGACTCGGACTCAAAACCACAGATGTTGCCTTGCGTCCCTTTCATTCAGTACAGGAGTCAAACCTACATGTCACACTTCCATTTGAGCAAGTGAGTTTTGTTCTTACATAAGCAGCCTTTTCCCTAAATCCTACCCCCTTTTGCCGGGTCCCCTAACACCTCCCGCTCTCTCATTAAAGCATGTATTCATGGCCTCTTCTCCTCCTCCCTCCTGTCGGCTTCTGCACAGAGGTCTTTAGTAGCCCTTGTCCTGCCTTACCCCCTACACCCCCTACCTGCTTTGCCTTTTCTCTCTAATTGTTTTGTACATTTTTGGAAGTAATGGCTCGAAAACACAAGCTGATAAATTTGTTAGAGCATTTTCATGTTAATTTGTGTTTTTGGAGACCTGAAGTTGAGATTAGAATTTGCACTGGATTATAGTTGAAGTCAGTAGCTTTAATTCCACCTGACAACTTGCTAACAAACACAATTTTGTATGTTAAAAAAACATCATGATCCTGCAGTTATGAATATTGGCATTGTAGTTCTGTTTCATCACTGAGCACGTAATGCAGTGTCACAGTTATAGAGCACAGTCGTGTGCACACATATGCACAGTTTTGAATAGCAGTTTTGTATACATCACATGACTGCTTAATCTGTGTAATCGGGGCCTTTCCCTGCTTTTTTTCCCACCTCAGTCTAAAATCGTCTACTCCTTTGCATCTGTGTATTTCTATTATAAAACCTCTGTATAATTCTACTTTAAGCCCACTTTAGCTTATTCCATGTGTTATTGTCAGCAGACACATTTGGTCTCGCCCTGTTTGTTAGTGCACACAGGCAGAGGAAGGTGATTCATTACAGAATTATCACTCAGGAAATTGATTGGCTGCGACAATCAAACTGTGATAATTAAAAGGAGGGAGTGGAAGATTCTTCTCCCTTTCCTTCTGCCTGAGCTACCCACTGTTTTGGCGCTGAACTGGCCTAGAAACTCCTACAGAAGAAAAGCCCCCCTCACTCCCTCCCGTCATGAAGCTTTCTCACAGCCCTCTCTCTTTTGCTCCCTCTCTCGCTCTGTCTCCCGTTCAGTGACAGCTCCTGGTGGGCTCTCATTTTCCTGTCTGCTCCCTTGCTCCCCTCACATCCGTCCTTGGGGTCTCTGCCTCTGTTTTCTTCCTCTGAGGATTTTATGCCCGATGGACTCTTTGAACGCTTAACTTCACAGTAAACTCTTTCTTCTTTAACTTCTGCCTGCATCCGACCTGGCAAAGCTTCCTACGATTAGCTGCCTCTGCTCTGTCACCATCAAAACCTACATCAGACAGGTTCTTTGCTCCAGAGGCGCCCTTCTTCGTCTACTACTGCATGCTGTCGGTGGGAGTCGCGTTTGTCGAAGCACATATGTGGGTTCCATAGGTTCTCTGAGTCTGCAGAGTGTGTGCTTGCACTGAAGTGTGATTATGGGCTCTGAGGAGCTGCTGCTCTGTAAACCAGCAACACTTTGTAGACTCTGTGGCTATCAGTAGTCATGGTTCACTGCTGGAGTTCCTGAACACTCCATGGATTCTGGATATTCAGTCAAGCCAACAGTAATTTCTAAGAGTCTCCGCTTCCTTGTTAAGTGAGGTCTTTGTCGCATGGACTTTGAGTTAAGTGGACATTGTTTAGGAGAAGTGTCTTGAGTGATGAGTGCTCTGCCAGGGCCGTTCTCCTCGCCTTTCCCCTTACTGAGGTTGTCTCCCAAGAGACATACGAACAGATAAGCAGACCCTACAAAATTCTAGTCCAAGCTGCACACATGCGTCTCTCCGCCATGGAGGTCATCCTTAACCTGGTAACTGCTGACACCTCTCCACTTCCTAGCCCCGCCACAGTGAGTCTTCACCTGTGTATACCTGTGTGTGCATGCTTTCTTCTCTATTATTTGTGTTTCAGACAATTAAACTTACTTTACTCACTTTCTTAAGAATGTGTTCGAGACAATCCTGAATCCAGTATATATATATATATATATGTGTGTGTGTGTGTGTGTGTGTGTGTGTGTGTGTGTGTGTGTGTGTTTACATTCATATGGTGCTTGTATGTCTACTCGGTAAAATAAATGTTGCATTTACTTGTAGCTGTTTTAAAATGTTACAAGGTGTTTTTCAAGATGTTCTTGGTCTGATAAGGATTTTTACTTGAAACTCCGGCTGTGATGGTAGCACCCTGCAAGAGGGTCTGTTTTTTTTCTCTTTTTGTCAGACCTACACTCTTTGTTGCTGATACATATATTTAGTGTTTTTGCATGTGAACATGAATGGCCTTTCTTAAAGCTGCTGTCTGGAGTTTGAATCGCAGCGTCTCCCAAAACGCTGTTGGTCCCACCGTCCCTCCCTCTGATTTCGCCCCTTTATTTGTGCACGCGCGCAGTACATGAGAGAAGTGCCCGGAGTGCTGCAGCATCTCGCCTGTTTGCTGTTTTCCCCTCTTCTGCATTTAGTACATTTAGTAAATAATAAAGGAATTACGTTAGAATGCTGTATTGAGTCTAACTTGTCCTAATACCAAAATAACATGAATCTGCTAGGACTAACGAATAAAGTTTCAATATGTGATTACACTCGTGTATCCCTCTTGATGACGTTGTTTATCAAACTTAGTGCATTTACGCGTGTATATGTGTTAGATTGTTTATTTATTTCTATCTAGAGTTCAGAATTGCATGACTCCTCTGACGAAGAGTATGTCCCAGACGCCCCAACATCTTCCTCCAGAGGTCGGGCATCTAAACGAAGCCGTCAGGCGGGCTATGGAGGCCGTGGTCGGGGAGCGACGCGAGCACCCCGAGCCAAAAAACGTCCTGCAGTCTCTTGGCCTGACAAGCCGTGGGATTGGTAACTTTTCTGGAAGTTGCTGATCCCTGATGCTCTCTCCTCCACAAGCAAAACAAATGTGCGCGCGGTTGCGTAGTGCGTAGCTCGCCCACCTCTGCATGGGCTTGCTTGCTGTGCGCGTAACCGTTGATTGACAGCATGACAAAGCTGAAGCTCGAACTTGATTGGTCGGCAGCAACCGGCGCTTTTTGGAATAACATGGGGGTCTATGAGAGGAAGGCGGAGCTCAGGAATAAATTTTCATATCGCGTTATACTAACTTTATATTATAGTATCGAACTAGACTAACACATTTAAGCTTTGTTAAAAAATGATACATAAATTGAAAACAAACGGAAACTCCGGACAGCAGCTTTAATCTCTCTGTATTCCTTAGGGAATGCACTGGCAGGCATTGACTGTGTATGTGCATGCTATTTATGCATGATTTTTAGTGCAACTTTGTGTTGTGTGGTAATTCCCAAGTGCATGTGTTGAGTAAACTGCCCCTTGTCCAGCATCACATGGAGTTATGTAATTTGCCATATCTGGTGAATGGGGTGCATTGTTGCAACACTGGATCCCTTTAAAAGAAACAAAAAGCAGATTTTCATTATAAACATCGCTTTTGTGTTAGTTTCAAAACCACTTAATTTGAATTGACTTTGTTGGGTCTGAAACCATGATAAAATAGCATGGGGTAGTAGAAAACAGGTTTGTGGTTAGATATGGCACAGACTTGTGACATCCTCTAATGTTATAAATAACCAAATAATGATAAACAAATAAGTGCAGCCACACACTTTGTGTACCTGCATAATCTTCACTGCATGCCAACATCACACATCCTCTACCATCCCAAGCACAAACTGATAAACTGCAATCTGTACTAATATATAGCCTCTGGATCCCTCACTGCTGTCATAGTGTTGCCAGGACAACTGTGTCCACTTCCGGATCCCTAGATGGCAGGGTTAAAGAGCAGATCAGCTAATCAGGAGTGTGAAGTTCAGTCAGACACAGATGATTGGCTTTGATGTAGAGTGAGTCATAAAGTCAAGAGAGGTATAGGTGATATAAATAGAAAGGAGACTGCTGTAATATGCAAAATGACTGCTTAGAGACGGATGGCACAGCTTCAACCATACACCTAAAAATGCAGTTTCTTTTGGCCACCGTGTATAACAATTCCTATACCTCATGGATACTGGACCAGCCTCCAACCGTTAAAACTCGCTGATATGCTTTGACATTTAAGCGCAGCACTTTCTCCATATTTCAGAGGATGCTGTAATAGGAGAGGTGTGGAGCAGAACAGATTTCTCAGAAACCTGTAGTTACTGTGTCCTCCAAGTATCACTCTTTCGTCTTGGCTCGTGAAACCACTGCTTCACAAAAAACAAAACCTGACATCACAGGAAGCTTACCATGCCTCAACAGGAATGCAAGGCACAACAACCAACAAGGTACTGTACTTTTGCACTCAGACATGCAAACTAAAAAAAACTTGACCTTGACAGCAAGGAACATAGAAATGGACAACTTCGGTGTTTCAGTTCAAAATGTTTATATTCAAAACAATCACCGCATAGTTCAGCACTGTGGTCTATGATTGCCATGTTTATGCTAAATACTGTTTAAGAACATTATATAAGCTATAACTCTAAGACACAACAAATGTTACGATCATTTTGTTTCAATCTGAAACGTTTTATGAAATGCATACATCTTTAACAACAAGCTACAGGGAAGGGTGGATGTTGGATTCACATTCCACCTGCTCTGACCTGGTCAGTGTAGATAGCATCAGTGTGTGACAAGAACCTTAATCTCTGTCTGTTTTCACTTCTTGTCTATCAGGACGTCTCTCCTGAGCCGTCTGACCAAAACAAACATATTTAACAGGACATAGAGAAGAAAGCAGAAGATGGTACATCTGAAGTTATTAAATATATTTTGAATCTGCAAAATAGGAAAGGATTTTAACAGCATGAGTCCATTTTTTCTGTACTGTGACCTACATTGAAGAGCCAGGAATTTGGGGCATGTGTGACTGAGAGAGATTGAGATGGGGCAGGACAAGATGTTCTATGTATCTAATTATGCGTGATGCATATCTAACAACATTAGTGTGGTAATGCTTTCTAAATGCGCGTTTGTGTGAGATGTATTTCGAAAGTCTGAGTGTTTAGGTTTAGCTGGGCTTTTCCCAGGCATCTGGTCGATCCAAGGTAAGTCAGAATTACCCTTTCATGGCTCTAACCAGCTTTATTTGGATCAGAAGCCGTTACACAAATGGGCTCACTAGCAGACAGACCCAGTTTGAGAGTTTGAAAGATAAGTCTCCTGTGTGAAAGCAGTTGTAGGGCAGAGGACAGGTCCATGCAGACCTTTGTCTTTCCATCTTACTGATAAAATCTAATCAGGGTGGGGTCAGATAGCCCCCTACCCAATTACAAACACCCCATAACTTCATTATGCTGCAGACTCCAGATATGCCGTTCCTGTCACGTCTTGCCTCAGTGGCTCAGCACATCAACACGTTTGGCTATGTTAACCCAGGGAAATTAGTCTAATCCTTCAGCTCACAATCTTTAATTACATGCATGATTAGTCACAGAAAAACCCGACCATTTAGAGATGACACTGATCATGCAGATGACGCCAGTTTGTTCGGTAACTCTTAGTCTGTTTCAGAAAGCTGGGATTGAAGCATTGCTTTGCTATGTCTGGTAATGTAGCAGTGCCATGACTCAGTTTACTGTGTAGTGACCAGTCATGGAGAATATATGAACTGTATGTAGAGCTGTAAAAGTCAGGGTTCACCCTTGGGAAACCACCTGACTAACCAGCTGTTGGTGGTGCCTTCGTTTATGCAACTGGAGATTTCTGGTGACTGCATTTTTTGATCAATGAGAGGGCGCTGATTTGGTGCCAGTCTGTGCAGGTCACTAGTCCTTCTTATCAGAGTATCTAAAGCCTCTATCTGTGCTGTGTGACATGGTATTCCAGTTCAAAGAGTACACCTAACTTGTCCTTTGCCCTCTTTATCTTTAGTAATTGGGCATGTATTTGATTATGCAGATAATGACATCATCTGTAAGACAAGAGAAAACTGAATGTTATTCACATCTACTCTCCTGAGTTCTCAGATAGATGAATCAGGTACTTCATTCATACAAGCACTCATAAAGCTATGAATATTGCTTTGTTTATAGCTGAGCAGACCAGGTGCCGCTCTGAAACGTCACCTCCAAGCCCTCTCTGTGCTTGCTTGGCGGGCTATTCTTGTTCTCTGATTCATTTGACTGCCTTGGCTGCCCGTCAAGAGGCTTTAATAATGATTAGACTTACTGTACAAAACATTTCTTGGGTAAACTGGCTCGTGGATATGTGTCTCTTTCTATTTAATGCTGCTAGTAATCAACCCAATGCAAAACCCCTTGATTTTTAAAACAAATCACCTTAAAAGGTTTAAATGAATTGCTTCCCGGTGGTTTTAGCCAGTCGGCTACTCAAAGGAATGTGCCCTTGGATGAGTGCGTGCGTGCGTGCGTGCGTGCGTGCGTGCGTGCGTGCGTGCGTGCGTGCGTGCGTGTGTGCGTGCGTGCGTGTGTGTATAATGGGATGTTCAACTGGTTTTACTTGCCCTCAAGTACTCCTCTCTGTTGGCTGGCAGAGTAGCAGACAGAGAGACTGGGAGTTGATACAGTCTCGCATTGCAGCATAGACTCCCAGTCTGCCCTGCAGCCTCACGATTACAGAATTTCACTTACCCATTTTGTAATTGTTTTACATATTCTTTATAATATATTGTAAATATACTGTTAAAAAACTCCAGTCTTTGTCATCCTTGCAGTGAAAGACTGATACTGATGAATGTGTGTCTGGATTGTTTGTTTTTGTCAGGCTGTGTGGTTTAATGTTGCTCATTCATTTGTTTGTAAATAGGATTAATTATTAATGATATTCCCTGCTTATATCTCCTCTGTGATGACAGCCTGTGATCTAAGAGGGATTGAGATCCTTCACCTGAAAGCAACAGTTACTGCAATAGAAAGAAAAACACTGTTACAAGCAAATGTCCTGCATTCCTATCATCCTTCAAGTACAAGTGTGTACTATTGTCAACAACATGCAGTTAAAATATCAAAAGTGAGAGTAGAAATTCAGAAAATTAGCTCTAGTGAGTAGCGCACATTTGTAATGAAGTAGAATTTAGCTTCCGGAGTCTCTCATTAGAGCTAATTTGGACCATTTTCTTAAAATATTATACATTTTGTTTGTAAAATCTGACAAATAAATACTTTCTGCAGTTGTCAAATAAGTGTAGCACATTATATTTTCCTCTGAACATTACTGGAGAAGAACTATAGTGTAACATTAACTGGGAATACTGAGAGTACCTCAGAATCATACTTGAGTACAATGCTTGAGTAAATCTAAGCTATTTACTTAGAAGTATGACACACTTTAAGTGTATTGAAAGCTACTGAGAACCAGGTTGGATTCTGTAATTCTTCACCCTTTTTTCATTATTGTGATATCTGAAATTATAATTATAACAAAGTCAAATGTATTTATAGAGCACATTTAAGATGGCAGGAGTGCAGCAAAAATGCTGTACAGTTAAAATAATAGGGCATAAATACAAACAGAAGTCTGAGCAAACTTAAAAAGATGGTAAGAAAAATAAAAAAAAGTTGCCATCCAGTAAGAGATAAAATCAGTTCTATTGTACTATACAGAGGACATTTTGAATTCTCTCTACTTCTAGCCACAGTTGTGCTATTTCCATAGAAGAGCAGGGCTTTATGCCGCAGTTAAAATTAAGCATAAAGTGAGTAAAAATGTGACAGCAGCAACAAAAAAATTTGTTACTGTAGCCTGTCATTTCTGCCATGAATGGTTGTAAAAAAAATGTATTTGTGAATTTATTCTGTAGTTGTTCCTCACACGGTGAAGGGATTGTGTCTGAGTGTGTTTGTGTGAGGATGATTGACTGCAGCGTGCCGCGAGGCTGACTGGATGATGTCATGCCTCAGCTGTGAGGGAGTGAGTGAGTGAGAGAGGGAGGGGGGATAAAGGGGGAGGAGCTTCCCGCAGTTGAAGGAGTTTCAGGTGCGCTTTAACTTTCACAACAACCGGAGTGAATTGAAGCGACAGGAGTGTCCAACGCAAGTCCAAGGAATCGGCGCGGGGCTTTTATTTATTTAATTACATTGCAAACTTTAACAGAAAGTGTCCGGACAGATGAAAATACTCGGCTCGCGTTCTCTGTGGGAGAAAAAATGCACTGGGAACAGTTTCTCCGTTTGACGAATGGAAAGGTGAGCGCCCGGATTTTACGCACGTCTTGGTTGCCTTTGTGGCAGGAGATGAGTTACTAAAGAGATATTTTTGGGGGAGATCCACTGCTTCTATGCATTAGGAATACAGACACGTTTCATTAGGAGCTTTAGTTTCTCCCGGATGCGTTGTGGTTTGTTTTGTTGACTGTAGTGTCTGTCATCAATTAGTCATGCGGCTCAGAATGCAGGTGAGCCTAAGGTGCTTTGTTTTTACCTCTTATGGTGTTGCAGTGGTGTTAGTGGTGAATAGCCAGCCACACTCTCTCCTTAGTCATCTGCTGTTCTTCATTTTTTTTTGTTTGGTTGAACTCTGATCTTTATGATTTCAGGTTCAGCTGCTTATTTTTTTATCCATGCTAATAGATAAGAAGAATATTCTCTTCACAATCACTCCCTAAAGCATGCTGGTGTTCAGTGTGTTCTTCCCCTGAGGTGTGTGAGGAAATGAATCACTTCGGCCACGTGCGAAATGAGGTGTGAAGAGTTCATCATAGTCTCAGGTTGAGTTTATCTGGTTTCAGAAAATGCAATAAAACCACAATTCAGATGGTGTCTTGGATTTTGATGCAGAAAATCTGGTCACTATCTTTAGAAGCAAAACAGACAAATATTTTTAATCTTTGAAACTGTTGTAAACCAAAATCTAATATCCTATCGGTCTTGTCCTACATTGGCACTCTCTGAACAAATTTTTTAAATAAAGCAGAGATCTGGCTGATACTCTTATAAGCAAAGAAAAGTAGGTTTCCAGACAGCTTTAGATTCACACCTGAATGTATTTAGATTTGTGTGAATGTGCTGAAAATTATGAAAGTTTTTTTTTCTTCCACTTTTGTTTCTTTGCAAATCCCTGAATGAAAAATGAATACTTTGTGTGTTCCTCTTCAGAGAAACTGACCGTGAGTAGCCTGTTCAGCTGACTCAATTTGACTTCTGTCCA
Organism: Acanthochromis polyacanthus; assembly: GCF_021347895.1. NCBI lineage: Eukaryota > Metazoa > Chordata > Actinopteri > Pomacentridae > Acanthochromis > Acanthochromis polyacanthus. The sequence continues at coordinate 30,109,938 of NC_067118.1, forward strand.
AACAACAGGCTCCAGAAATGCAGAAGCCTCTATTTTTTAACATGTCAGCAAAATGACGAACAATCTCACAATATGCAACTCACACTTTTTCTTCCCTGTCTTCCTCCTGGTTTTTGTCTTCTTAAATCCCTCATTTCCTCCTCTCACCCTTTACCCACTTCAATCCCCCCCTCTTCATTTTCCATCTCCTCACCACAGATTGACCGGCTGGAGGTGAGCGGATTGGGACAAACACCCCTGGCTGTTTCATGTGGGGCGGACAGTTCATTTCCAGGGGGTGAGGATGGCACGCCAGACCCTCAGCGCACCAAGCAGGCTATCGCTCAGCTGCAGCAGAAAATCCTCAAGCTCACGGAGCAGATTAAGATCGAACAGACAGCCAGGGATGACAACGTTGCAGAATACCTCAAACTGGCCAATAATGCCGACAAGCAGCAAAGCACACGCATTAAACAGGTAAGCGTGTCTTGTTTGTTTGCCTTCATCATCCTTTCTCTCCCCTTTACCCTCACCTCAACTGGTCGAGGCAGATGGCCGCCCTCCTTGAGTCTGGATCTGCTGGATGTTTCTTCCTGCTAAAAAGGAGATGTTGTAGCCCACAGTCACCAAAGTGCTTGCTCAGAGAAATGTTAAACTTATTGAGTTTCTCTTTATAATATAGTACTGCAAAGTCTGACCTTACTGTATAAAGTGCTCTGTGAGGATTTTTGGTGTAAAATTGTATTATATAAAAAGAAACTGAATTAAAATGATTATTATGTAAGCTCTGTGTATGTATTTTTAGTTACAAATGAAATCATTGCAGCTAATTGGCTTGGGTTGTTAAACAGGCCAGTTAAACCTGTTTGATCAGTTTGTTTGTCCCTAGAGGTACGGAGGAAGCTTACTCAATATTTTGAAGTAGAACTGCTAATTGCAGTGTAATGTGCATTGCATTTGCTAATTAAAACCTGTTCTATGGCTGTCAGGTTTTTGAGAAAAAGAACCAGAAGTCGGCGCAGACTATCCAGCAGCTGCAGAGGAAGCTGGAGCACTATCATCGGAAGCTGCGGGAAGTGGAACACAACGGTATTCCACGCCAACCGAAGGATGTTCTGCGTGACATGCAGCAGGGCCTGAAGGATGTCGGGGCTAAAGTCACAGGCTTCAGTGAAGGTGTGGTGGACAGCGTCAAGGGAGGCCTCTCCAGCTTCTCACAGGCCACCCACTCTGCTGCGGGCGCCGTCGTCTCCAAACCGCGGGAGATTGCCTCGCTAATTCGCAACAAATTCGGCAGCGCTGACAACATCCCCTCGCTCAAAGACTCTCTGGAAGACCCCTCGGTGGAAGAGGGTGTGACTGTTGCTGGCGGACGTTCTCTGGGCAGTGCTGGACATCACCTCCAGTCCAGTCCCAAGTATGGCAGTGAGGATGACTGCTCGAGTGCTACATCAGGCTCTGCAGGGGCCAACAGCACCACAGGGGCCCCTGGTGGTCCCCCCAGTTCCAAGGGCAACACACTGGAGAGGAGCCAGAGCTCCAGCCTGGACATGCTGCTGCAGGAAGTGCAGGAGTTGAGGGAGGGCCAGGCAAGGCTAGAAGAGAGCCTGGACGGCTTGAAGACCCACTATCAGAGAGACTACACAGTCGTTATGCAAGCACTGCAGGAGGAACGCTTCAGGTATGGAGAAAAGAGAACATACGGAAATGTGTGTATCATGCATTCCTGCAGCGCTTCAAGTGAACACAAGAAATCCCCTAAAAATTTTAACATTGTGTAATCAGGAGGGTTACTTGTAAGCACAGCTGATTGTGCCATGCAGTGGCGTGTCATGATGGGCAACATTCACCCTGCTTGTGCTATAGAGAGCACTCTTATCAAAGCTAGCGCACAGTAGATAAAAACAAAACGTTGGCCTCCAGTGCATCTACACTAACGTATAGAACTTGCATTAAGGGCCTCTCATTCTCAAAGCATGTTGCCACTGCCCCAAGTTTTCTGAAGATTTATGTTCTTGTTGCTTTTTTTTTTACTGCTGCTTTGAAAGGAATGTATGTTTGGTTGTTGTGAGGCAGCATTTTGTAGTTGAACACAAAAGTAACAGACACACCTGTACAGTTCTCAAATGTCCTCTATGTGCTAAGACGATCAGTGTCATTTCAGCACTTGTTCAGGCTCTGTGTATACTCAGGCCATAAAACACACACTCACAGAATGTTCTGACAAGAGGGCACAGAGATTAAGGGGAAACACAACCAGCTGCTTACATAGTAGAGGAAACATGAACATTTTTCTTCCTAAAATGTTCAAGTCCAGAGCAATCTGTGTTTGTCCTCTGAGACCAAAATAATTACCAACAGCGAAGAATGACCACTAAGTAGCTTTTTTAAGTCTGCCCAAGGGGGACTAATAAGCCGGTCTCATGTTTCTAAATAGCTCCTCATAACTGATTCCTTCTTTAGCGTAACCGGTAATGTTGCGAGTAAGGATTATTTTCATTGTTGATGAATGTAAAACTGAAGCAATCAACCAATCATCAGCAAATTATCAGCAACAGTTTAACTAATTGAATAACAGTTTCAGTAATTTCTTTGGTTTTCTTAGTCATTAATAATGCTACACTGAAAATCTTTGAGTCATAAACATTTAAATAAAATTATTCAGTTTTTTTCCTGATATCAAACAATTCAGATATCCATGAAAATAATCTGCACTTAATTGATTTTAAAAAGTATTTCATGAGATGATTTCTGTTGCACTGAAATTTAAAAACCAGGCCAAGTTTTTTTTTTTAATCATGTGTCATCACTTCACATTATGTACTGTATGTTGTTTACTGTACACACCTGTTCAATGTTGTTAAACGATCAAACACACAGCCATATACAGGAGTTGTCTCGTGTCTATTCTTGCACTATGTTGTCCATCTGATTGCCTGCCAAAATACACAGCAGTATAGATCCCTCTCCTCTGACTGGGCATATCCGATTGGCCAGTCTCATACAGCTGACTCTCTCTGATTGGCTGGTTGGATCAGCAGATGAGTAAGCATACCCTAATCTTGTCAGGGCGAGTCATCAGTCCAGCCAGGTGCCATGTGGTCAGATGCTTTCAGGGTCTGTTTCTACTAATTCCCGCGTGTTTCTTTGTCTAAGCTAATTATACCTCAGACTCTCACGTGCGTCTCTGTGTGTGTTTTCTTTGCTTGTGTATTCAGGTGTGAACGTCTGGAGGAGCAGCTGAATGACCTGACAGAACTGCACCAGAACGAGATCCTCAATCTCAAACAGGAGCTGGCCAGCATGGAGGAGAAGATCGCCTACCAGTCCTATGAGAGAGCCAGAGACATTCAGGTTTGTCTTATAAGCCAACGTCCATAAACACACTGCCCATCTCAAACTATATTAGTTGAAACAAAGACCAACTGATGCCGATTGCTGGTTTTGACTCTCTTGCAAAATACCGCATCACGCTTCATATGGATATAACAATTCCCTATCCAAAATGTTGCACTTACTCATACTGAAAATCTTGTCAAAACCAGTTTTATTTATTTTGCCCAATGTTGCAGATTTGTCTGCAACACTGACATTCAGTTTTCATTAAAAAAAACAACTCCCCCATAAAATCCAAGATGAACAGATGTTGAATAGGTGTCATGTGAACATAAAAGACCAAAATAACCAACTTTCAGTATGTAAAATTCTGCTGTCAAAGAAGGATAAAAGATTGTCATTAGCATATGAAGAATTTGAATGCATATAATTTTAACATTATTATTACCTCCTCTCTCACTACTTCCACTAATTTGATGGTAATTATTTAACTTTACATGAAAAGATAGTGAAAAATTGAATCATATCAGTCAATTGAATTATATCAATAAGCAAATAGTCTTTAAAAATGCATTATTTTATGAAATCTCCAAGTAGTATCATGGTTTTCTCAAGTTTAATTTCATCCTTATATTGTAATGTTTCAGAACTCTATTTTCAGCAGCGCTACTTTTTGCTTCATGACGTAGTCACTAATAAACGATTTCTCTTCCATCAACCAGTCACATGCCCCTGACCTGTTATCACACTCACTAAGATGCTACAGCAGCAGTGCCAAAGTAACTCTGAGTTGCTGTGATAATGAGAGTGTTGAATGACATTTTAGAATAAGCTGAGTTTTAATCATCTTTGTCTTATCTGTTTAATTTTCTTCAATTTGGAGTTCCACACTGAACCTTTAGACCTAAGACAGCCCTGTGTTGAAATAGTGGAAGTGCGTATGTTGGTGGGGAAGCCTGCCTGGCTTCCTGCTTTAGACAGTAGTGAGCTAATGCAGGTTTGTCAGACTAGACGTCATGGTGTCAGTCGTAAGTTGAACTAAAGTCTGAGGTGGGCACACACCCTCCAACAGGCATTATCTCATTGTGCATGTTGACTATGTAAACAGGAAGATGAGTCCAAGGATCCAGTCTTCCCATCAGGTTTTCTGTTTATTCAAAACAAAGGGATTTCATTGTGCATGTCTCACATTACTCCAGTACTCTCCTGCTGTCTATACAGGCTTAGATGTAAGTAGAAGTCTATAAAATAAATGCTACGCGGCTACTTTATAAATGTTTAACCCTCTGAGCCCCAAGTAGTCTCGCTCTTGTCACATTTTTACTGACTATGGGCTCGTTTTTCACTGGAGTATAAAATCATGCACATCTGTATCAGCAGCACATCCATGTCCAGAAGTAAAGAGATCCTAAAAATGTCTTTTGTGCAATTTAGCACGGTTATAATAAATCATCAAAAACAAAAAATCAGTTCTAAATTTCTTTGATAATTTGTTAAAAAAAAATTGGAATCAACATGTGCAACATTTTCCACATGTGCCTAGGTGTTACCAAAAAGTGAGTCTACATACCATAGATATTTTCTTACTCATATTTAGTTTTTCTTTCTGAATGGTTCAACCCAGTACAGCTGAAAACTCCCTGCATTTTTGTCACGTGATTTTTGCTCACAGCTGAGTATTGGCTTCAGGGTTGTGCAGTGGAGCACAGATTTTTTTTAAGTTGTTTTCTGAATGTGGTTCAAATGGTTTATTTTTGGTGGATTTTTAATTAAACAAAGAATAAATTATTTTTTTTAAACATGATTTTTATTAAATAGGATTTTTAGGCTTAGATTTGGTCGAGTTTTTCAAAGGAATGACACATCATGCATGAGTAGTTCAAAGACCATCAGAAAGTTGAGAATTTGGTGCTTCTTTGTGTTTTTACTGTTTGTGTTACATATTGTAATTTTGATATTTTTTTAAAGAGAATGCTTTTCAAACATGCTGGCAAGTTTTGGGGTTCTGAGGCAAAAATCCAATAAAACATCTTGACTTTTTATCTAAATAACAGCAGATGGTGTTCAGTTTTGATTAACACTCTGAGGGGTATTATTTTAACTGTGTGTATTTTTGAATTTGTAGTTTGGACACAGTGAAAGGCGTTTCTGATGTTTTGTGAGGTCCTTTCACAAACACGAGGGTAGAAAAATATTTTATGCATAGAAACCTATTTCAGTATAATACAGGTCGTTACAGTAAAGTTTTCACTGTGGGTGTATTGTGTTTGGGTTTAGTTCATATGGAGGAGGTTGGTGATTTTGCTGACCTTCTTTTCTTCTGGGTGTCCTCTACAGGAGGCATTAGAGGCGTGTCAGACCAGGATCTCTAAGATGGAGCTCCAGCAGCAGCAACAGCAGGTCGTCCAGTTGGAGGGGCTGGAAAATGCCACAGCCCGGACCCTCCTGGGAAAACTTATCAATGTGCTACTGGCCCTTATGGCTGTCCTTCTGGTCTTTGTCTCAACTGTGGCCAACTGTGTGGTCCCCCTGATGAAGACACGGTCTCGCTCCCTGTCCACCCTCCTCCTCATCCTCCTCCTGGCCTTCTTGTGGAGAAACTGGGACGCTCTGTCGGGGTACACACACCGCGCTCTGCAGCCCCCAGGATGACCAGATTGAAGCCAGCACGTGTTGCTTTGGTGACGCCAGACGATGTAACTTATAGCTGCAATCATGCAGGGAGCTAGAAGAACGTGATCGCCATGAGGATGGCTGTGTGTCCGCACGCTCCAAATTCAGCTGAGCTAATTCGGACACAGCCTGGATCAAGATAAAGAGGAATGAAGAAAGTAAACTTGAGAACATTCACATTTAGGGAGGACAAGACTGTTTACATTTTTTAATGAACTATTGTGTTGTTATCCCTCACAAAATGCAACATTGTACTATTTTTATCCTTAGACTTTAATCAATTATAATGTTATTTCTAATAATATTATTTTTATTTTCAATGTTATTTTATTCAGTACCATGTAGCATTACGCTCCTCTCACTCTACATGGTGGGGAGTTTAGTCAGGAAACTGAGCTGATGAGTCGCCCCAAAGGCCCAGTCTGACTGTAGAGACATGCAAATGTGAGAATGTGGTTGATTGCCTTTAGGAAGAGAAGTCTGACCCAGCTGTGATTGGTAGATTTGAACCATGGCTGAAATCTTTCCTGGGAGTTGCTCTTTTCTTGCTGTGATGAAATTTGTTGAAAGACTGACCATGACTTTGGAGCGTCATGATGACTAGAGACTTTGTGCTTCCTTACCATTTCTAATAGCGAAGATCACATGCTTTTAATTATTTCCTTTTTAAAGAAAAAGAAGAGAAACAGTCTTCAATAGGCGAGATTGTGAATGATGCATAAAGACTTTAGAGGGGGAAAGCCATGACGGGCTGCTCACCATAGAAACGGCACATAAACACACACACACACACACGACATCTGGCTATTGTCAAGCATCTGCCATACTTGCAGCATGTATACAATGCTGCATGTTGTCATTAGGAAAACTACATAACCAATTTTGCTTTTAAAAGCAAGGGTCATTGTCTAAGTAAAATTGATTTGCCAGGATAAATGTCTCCTCCTGCCATATTTGACGTGATCAGGTTGGGAAAGAGAGACCACTGGTGCTCATCTGGCTCTTTCTCAGTTGCATCAGGAATGCTGCTTCATATCTACAGTGAAAGTCGTCTCCACTGCCACGTCAGTCGAATGCACACCGCTTGTATGCGATTTTACTAACACCTCTTCCCTGCGTATGATCTCTGTGGCCGTTCCTTTTTTTTTCTACAAGCACTCTTTCTTAAGGTGTGATCACCCAGTGCCAAACCTTAGCTAACCTTGGGATGCCTGAGCACCCAATAGCTGAGAGGACAGACAGAGGATGTTGCACAGCAGGTCTATCTTCTTCTCAGATATGTCATGAATGTCTTGATGTGACACTTTGGGGGACGTACGTTTTGCAGAGGTAAAGCTATTCACAATCTAAATGTGACCTTGACTCTGAATCCTCAGTTGTGTGTTTCTGCACCTTGCTTCATTGATTAGTGTTCCTTGGCTCCAGTCTTTTTCATGTTCTCCCTTTCTCATCTAGTCAAGGACACTACAAGATGACCTAGCACATTAAATAGTCCACCCTGCATTTCATGCTGAGAAGCTGATTTTTCTAACAGATAGTGTGATCATTTGAACTGTACAGCTGCACTTTAGCACACTGCTGGATGGCACATAGGTCATGCTGAGGCTGAAGAAACCTTTGATAGAGACTTCAAAGGTTGTCCCTCTGTAGACGGGCTCCCTCAGCGGGAAAAGACGAGTTGACTGAGGTCAGGATCACTGTCATCCTTGTCTAAAGATAAAAAAACACCTCTCAAAGTAATTTCTGCACAGAATGTGAGTCAACTTGATAGCACTCAAGTTGAACATACAATTAAAGTGGCTGTTATCAATCTGTTTCAGATTTACCATCAGGTGAACAAGTTGAGAGTGAGCTGACCTTTGACCTTAGCGTGTTTTTGCAGTAACACCTATGATGTAAGTTGTGTGCTAAACCACTCCAGTGCCTTCTGATGTCCTTTTCTAAGTGTGGAAAAAAATAAAGTGCATTCCTGACTAACTCATGAGCCACCAGTATTTCTTTAAGCGGACTGTGTGTTGGTCGAGAGCGTTCATGGACTCAAGTCTTATTTTAAGGCCGCTTGCAGATGCGTCATGTAACCACTAGATGGCAATCTTTTACCTCGTAACCCTTGATGTTTGACTCGTGTGCGTGAAAGGCTGTGCTGGGTTTGTGTGACTGGCCTGTTGTAAGAGAGGAGGGTGTCCAAGCATAAAGAGGTCGCTCCTTATCAGGAAGGAAACAGGTTGGGTTGAAGGGCCCCTCACTGCCAAAAGTTAGAGTGGGCCACCAGGGATAATATTTTCATTAGAAACACAGGAGAGATCACGTCTACCTCCACTTTATTCTACTTTCTTCTTTCTCTCACACATACAGCTTGATTCCGCTGAGTGCTGCTTTAGGTGAGCCAGCAGCCACACCTCTCCAGTGTGATGTGATGTGATGCTGATATCTCTGCCCCACAGCGAGCTTCATCCCTGCAGGACCTCCTGATGCCTCCAGGCTCGCTGTCCAGGATCGCGCTTACGTGTGCGCGCACAGTGCTGACACTGTTGGCGGCTGAGCCATTGTGCTGTGCAGATGTAGGGGGGGTCATTATGTTGCACTTTATCAGAGAGCTTCCCTCCTTTTCTACACTGCCACATTTGATGCGCATGGCTGTGCGCCAAGGTAAACACGGGCCGCACTTATCTGCCTTTACTGAAAGCTGCAAGTGGTGACGGGGAGGGAGGGAGGGAGTGTTGAGGGTGGAGGGGAGTAGCGGGAGGAGAGAGTGAGTTTGTCCCCAGAGGAGTCCACAGTAAATAGGCACAAGCGATTGCACACGATTTAGCATCAACTTTAATTATTGCATGTATTCAGAGATAACACTTCTCGGGCTCGCCTGCAAACTGATTTATGCAGTGTCTGACACATTCCCCGTCGTTCCTCTACTAGGAATCATTCATTTCTATTCAGAGATGTGAGCATATGCACGCTCCATCCAGAGACAAAAAAAAAATGCTAACCATATTCGTGCATTTTTGAGTGGGGGCGCATGTGTTGCACTTGAATATTTATGAGGTAAAACGTGCAAGAAAGCTTTGGTGGATGGATGTGGATGTCAAAACCCGGAAAGGTGTGCTGATGTGCCCATCTGGTAGCACTTTCATGGTGCTTACCGTGCCGTATGTGCCCAAAACGGAACCCTTTTGGATCTGCACAACTAATCTGAGAGCCGAGGGACTGTGGAGCACAGGAGGTGGGACGGTGACCCGACATTAACCCCGAGACGAGCGGAACCACGCAGGGGTGGAGACTCATCAAGTGGTTCATCTTGAAAGGAACGGTGGACGGTCATTATAACTTCACGTGATCAGTTCACATTATGTTCACATATAAATGCGGTAATATTGTAGACAGAGTAAAAAAAACACATCAGGATCCAATAAGTGAACCGTGATCAATCACAGCACAGCGGCCTGACAGCGCGCTTTGATGGGATGTGTCATTCCAGGGAGTCGGTGCCATTCTTCAGGGTTAATGAGTTAACGCCCCTGCTCCCAGTGAAGTCCATCTTTTACCTACATTTTCCTATTTCTTAATCCTTGACTTATGAAGCCATTTTTGAACAAGCTGGACCAAGATATGACTCCAAATAAGTTTGATCACTGTTGCGCAGACGTGAGTGTCCAAAATTGCGCACGAACAAATCATCTTTAATTTGTCTCTATTTGGGTGTTTTCATTTTTAAAAGTAATCCAAATCTCGACCTGGCATTGTGTCTCAGTGCGCCTCAGGAGAGAGGCTGCTGCTGCTGCACAGTGGGCAGAGAGGGACAGAGGAGGCAGCCTGAAAAGGAAGCACGACTCGCTTATCGCGTCATTCTGGGTTTAGGCGTTGAGCAGGAAACAGCCTTTCCTCTCGGATTGTCGCAGTAGGAACAAACACACAATTTTGTCTTTGCTCAATGCACCCCTCGGCACAGAACACGCGGAAGCCGGTCAGAAGGAAAAATGCCTCCTTCGATAGAGATAGCCGTTCTGCTTCTCGGCGTCCTGGCTTTGGAGACGCGCCGGAGTGCCAGCGCGCTGCATATCCAACAGGCATTCGCGTCTCCAAATCACACCAATAACTTTGTGGTGGACCCGGTGTCTAGAAAGGTCTACCTGGCCACCGTTAACTCCGTTTACCAGCTCAACGGGACCCTGAACGTCGAGGTGGAGAAGAGGACCGGGCCGGTGGAGGACAACCTGTTGTGCCATGCGCCACAGCTGCCCCAGGCTCCGTGCGAGCATCCCAAATCCCTCACTGACAACTACAACAAGCTCCTGAAGCTGGACCGGGAGCAGGGGGTCGTGGTGGTGTGTGGATCCGTGTATCAGGGCTTCTGTGAGCTCCGAAAAATGGACAATATTTCCGAAATAGCGGTGGAGTTCCCACCTCAGGGCGAGAAGACTGTTTTCCCCAGCATGCTCAACATCGCTGCCAATCACCCGAACGCGTCCACCGTGGGGCTCATCTTCAAGAGCCACGGGGGAAACACCCGGCTGCTCGTTGGGGCCACTTACACAGGGGCTGGAACCCAGTTTTTCCCCAAAAATCACAGCAAGGAGGACCTGCGCTTTGAGAACACCCCGGAGATCGCGATCCGCTCCTTGAACATTAAGGATTTATCCAGACTTTTCACATATGACATTAACCCTTCAGAGGATAACGTGTTCAAGATCAAACAAGAGGTCAAAACCAAAAACAAACTCAACTTCGTGCACGCGTTCATCCAGAAGACTTATTCCTATATTGCCTTCAACAATGATGCGAAAATGGGGCACAAGGAGAGCCAGCCCAACAGCATCCTCTCCAGGATTTGTCTGGATACCGAGAATCTCCGAAAATCCACCGGGCCGGAGAGCAGGAAGCTCACGGAATCCTACATCCAGATGCCTCTACAGTGCGGATTTAACGGGAACATTTACAACCGGCTGCTGTCCGTGTACCCCGCAGAGATTCAAGGAGAGGACGGGCTGAGTTCAGAGCCCTACCTGTTTGGAGTGTTTTCCAAGGCGGATAAAAAGTCCGCTCTGTGCGCTTTCAAGTTTGGAGACATCGAGGAGGAGATTCGACAAGGCCGCAGGAACTGCTCCAACTCTCCCAGCAGCGATGTCCAGGTGCTGGACAGCGTTATCCAGGGCTCCGGGGCAGCCTGCATCCAGAAGGGAAACCTGGTGGTAAGAGCTTATATATTATTTTATTGTGTATTTCATTCCTTGTTCGTTTATTTTTTTACTTTGATTCATTTTTATGTGGGCAAAGAAGAACGTTTTAACAAATTATATTCTGCCTGAAGGTGTAATATAATACAAAAAGGAAAGTTATCTGCTAGAAACAAATGCCTCAATCTTGATTTGACAGAAGAAGTGACAAGAAAACCTCAAATGATCAGCCTGCTCAGCAGAATTTTCAGTTTCATTATGTCATTACTCAGCTTCCATTTCTTATCTGTGCATTATTTAGTGAAGATTATTGAATGCTTAATGGATTCAAGCCTGCACATGATGAAAATTGGACTTTTTCTTCATACACTAGAGTCAAATTCCAATAAACCTGGTTCTGATGTATGAAAGCTAAAGGCTCCTACAGTTGTTCAGGCTGTTATGAGATTAACTCACTCATGGCTGCTGCATCTCTCTGCCAGCTCCCATTCGTGCTTACAAGCAGTTATCCTCTTTAGCCCAGAGGCTCCTGACTCGGAGAGAGGATCTCCCATGTCAGGAGTAGAGGTCATAATAGTTGGAACGACCCTCCAGAGCGACGCTGGGGTTGTGGGAAGGGTGAGACTCCTTTCACATGCAGCGACTCCCTGTCTTATCAAATATAAAGATGGGAAAGGGTCAACAGGGTTTCAGTGAAACTCCAGACATATCTTTTATTGAGCGTGTGCTGCTAACTATAACGCAGCCACAAATTTACCACTGAGTTAGAAGATGAAGAAGCTCTTTGTTATGAACATAGTCAGACATTATCAACAGTTTTTTACTCGCTTTCAACTCACATACCAAATTAAATATTTGCCCTTAAGGATAATTTAGCAACATGCGCGATATCTGACCGCTTCATGAATGCTGTCTGATGAGAAAGACAAAGAGAGCTTCATAAGGAATGCAGTGAAATTCTAGCTTTTCATTGTGTTGCTTTTTGACTGACAGAGTTAAGGTCAAAGGCGGCCGTCCCGTGACCACTGTGCTGTCAGGTCAGAGAGCTGCCCTGCTCGCTGCCACTGTCTTGTTGGCTGTGGCCCCGGGGCCACTCCTCTCGTGACCAGTTTTCTGAATAGAATCTCAGTTTGCCCCCAGGGCCTCCTGAGATAGACAACTGCACAGTTCAGTGTGATTCAGTGCTGATTTTTGCTCTCCTGCTGTACTTCAACCTATACGCCGCACACAGAATAAAGTTTTACAGTCTTTAGTTTTACATTTACGTTGCTGCGGCGGCTGAAATGTGATCTTTTTTGTAGTCGACAGTTGGAAGACGAGCACTGAGGGAAAGCCAGACACTATTTATGATAAGAGAGACGAGGCCGCGAGCAGAAGGGCCCGTGGGAAACGACTCTACAAATATCTACTGTGCTTAATTCTTTTTTCTTTTTCTTTTTTTTGCCTCTGCGTGCTCTAAAATATTCAGAGAATTCCCAGTAGATCCTGGTGCTCATCCATGCGTGGCACTAATGTTTTATCATTGCCCACTGTGGATTTGACAAAAGCAAAGTCTTATGAGTGTTGAAGACCCTTGTAAGCCCTTTTCAAGTGTTCACTGAGATGTCTAAAAAGTGATTTAGGAGAATGAGCAGCACCAATGTGATAGCTACTATCAGCTCTTGTTTTCTACGACACTTTCATCTCACAGCGCTCCCTTTGTGCTCTGCTCTCTCCTGTCTACTAATCTGTATGCCGTTCTTCCATATGAAAGCTGATGAGAATTGATCTCTCTCTCTGGTTTTGTCTGTGTTGCAGTTGCAGCCCGAGCAGCTGGACTGCGGTGCGGCTCACCTGCAGCACCCTCTGGCTTTACGGAGGTCCCTGAGGGCCGCTCCTCTCTTTGAATACCCAGGCCTTAGTTCAGTCTCTGTGGACAATGTGCACGGCCACACTGTGGTTTTTCTAGGAACCAGTAATGGACGACTTCGTAAGGTGAGACACACGTGAACACACACATCCACACATACACACTGAGATCCTGTACAGTGATTGAGATGGAAACTTGTTTAACCTAACGTAACCTCAGGTCTTAACAAAGCTGCAGTGCAAAATGGTCACCGCTCAATGGAGATAATATTTTTCATGTGATCGAGCCCTGAAGCTTGGAAAAACTATAACAGTACCGTTACGTAGTGCTGCTCTGATGTGGCCGCTGAGTCTCTCAATAAACCGAACATAGGTGTGCGATGAAACACTTATAGCAGCTGTAGAACAAGCAGGAATGTCTGCTTTCATCTTGTAGGTTCTCAGGGTTGTCACCCCTCATCCAGCCCCCTCACTCCAGTCATCCATGACCCATCCTGGACCTTAAGTCGTCCTAATCGTGCTTTAATGTGCCTCAGACCTGGTTGTTGTCTGAGAGATCACCAGAACGCCGTTTAACAAGAGCGGCTGACGACATATGACTCAGCGCTGCCCTGCGTTGGTGTGCGACCTCAGCTTTTAAACATCTGCAGAAGGTCCAGCTTGTGAAAACCTTTCCTGGCCAATTAACAGCATTCCTTAATTCTGTCTCAGCCACATTCCTGGTCACCCCTGACTGAGCTCGCTAAGTAGCAGATCTGCCTGCGAGCACAACAAGCTGCTCCTCAGCTGTCTCTGGAAACAACATAATACGACTCTGACCCTATTGTTTTGCATTAGCCTGGTGCCTTTGTACAACATTAAAACCGTTCTGCTGCAGGGTGCTCCGTTTAGGTCCCGCTACAAGAGCTCCTTGTTTGCCTCCCCAGATGTAGGCGCCGCTTTAGCCCCAGCTGAGCCTGCAGTAATTGGTTTTTGGAGGGTTTACACCGGATGCACCACGTTGGTTGAGATGGTGTAAGCAGCAGCAGCGTGTATGAGTGTGTTTGTGTACGTCTGTTTGCTTGATTGCAGGTTTGACTGTGTTTTTAGGTGTTTGACTTTGTCTGTAGGCCAGTGAGAGTGGTTTAGTGATTTCATGTGTTTACTCAAATGAATGGGTACACTGCGATGATGTGCTATATGTGAGTGTGTGTGTGTGTCAACCTTGTTATATAGAGAGTGTAGTATTTCTGCGACCTTGGGCAACAGCAGGCTTTGTGCTTTTTTAGCTTTATGTGCCTTTCATTGTTTGTCTCTGCATCTGTGTGTGTGGCAGCGTCTAAGAGTGTGAGTGAGCTTCTATGTGTGTGTGCCCTGAGGATAGAGCTGTTACAGAGGTTAATGGTGCTGTTAGTGTGTGTAATGTGATTCTGACTGTGAGTTTGGCTCAGACTAAACACAGGGGAACAGTGGTTCAGATTAAGTTAGGCCTCTTTTACTGTCTTTGAGAGCCCTCACTGAAGTAATTTGTAATTACATGCATTTTTTAATGAAGTCTCTCCCTCCCCATTACGGCAGACTTCCATTTTCTGCCTCTCGCTGTGTCCGCCTTTATCTCCCCTCACTCTGGTCCAATTTTACTCCCCCTGCAAGTCCACCCTTGCACTTCTCAGTTCACTGCTTCACCGTCCCCTTCTCTCTTGGGCTCCTCTTTTTTACTCCGTCTTCTCCATAAAAGGCGCCTTTGATTCATTTTGCAAACAAACAGACTTTATCTCTTTCTTGTTCTGTCTCTCCTGCCCCACCTCCATCCATCTGTATTCTCTCTCCTCCACACACAGGTACACAAGCGCGCACACACATAGAAAGAGAATGAGCACAGCAGCTGAGCATTCCTCGCTTTGAATAGGGTCTTTCATCTGCGTGGAGATAGACAGAGAATGGACTCGGCGAGACCTGCCAGTACAGCAGGTGTTTTGTTGGCTGACCTGGTGGTGTACTGTGCCACAGCTCTCCTCACTACTCCACCCCTCTGCTCCCTATCCAGGTGTGTGGGCTGCTGTTTACTTGCTGCTCGCTGTGTCACCCTGCGTATGTGTTTGTAGTCACTGGGGTGTGGGGTGAAGACATAGCACAGCTGCTCGCTATCACCAAGGCAGGAGAGCCTCTGTGTATGTGTGCAGAGGGGTGGGTGGTGTTATAAAAACGACAGTGATATTTGGAGGCTGAGATAATGCCTTTCATCGCAGGTTAAGCCAATGGTTTACTAAGCTTCTGTCTGCTTCGGTTTAACATTAACCAGCACGTCTCAGTGGGTGGGGATGGCTCAGCGTGTGCGTCTGCGCCTGTTTGTGTGTTCAGCGGATGGAGAAGTGACACAGCTCGAGCTTGTCACCAGATGCCGGTCAGTTTGCCAGTTCCTCAGGATGGCAGGATGTCGCCACTGAAGGGAGACCCGACAAATCGCAGAAATAAGAGCTTTCACTGTCTGGGTGACAGGAAGTCTCACTCAGCACAGTTTGTTTTTTCTACACAGCTCTGTGTGTGTGTGCGTATGTGTGTGCGTACGTGAGAACATGTCACCCGTTTTATTATCTGGAACTGTAGGAAGGCCAGCGCGTAGATAAATCACCGCTCGGCAGAACGAGATTAGGCACACTGCATGAAAAAAAAGTATTTGAGAAGGTGGAACATGAAAAAAAAAATTAAAAATAAAGGATAGGAGCAAAAATCGCTTTACTAAATCCGGCAGCTATTGTTTATACATACTTGAATTTAATTAGCACAGAGAGTTGGGTTGCTCTCTTGTGTATTCCAGAAAGGTTTGGAGGAGCTGTTTCCAGACGAAAGAATATATTTATCTTGCTGATGCTGTCATGCTGGCCTTTAAATGTGGATGAACGAGGGGGCTCAGACAAAGATTAATTCAATCCTTGTTTGGACATTTATTACACACCATGTGCAGCACAGTGACAAAGAATCAACATCCTAACACCTAATCCAACCACCCATAAGCGGGGATTCACCATATAAACATTATCTGGCATTAACATATTGTACAGTCTGCGTCATAAAAACACATTTTACAGACCTTCACCTCCTCTGTTACTCATACATGTTACAAGCAGGAATATAAAAAGCCTTGAGTTGTACTACACAATCAAACTCAAACAAGATGCTTAATACAGCGAAAAATTTAGCATTGTTTAATCAAACAATAACAGACAACATCAATGTCTTTCCTGTTAAACCAATATTAATACACAAAGTATGACATTCAGGAGCATGTAATGGAGTATCTTCATATATCTCAGCGCTCATAGGAAGTAACGGCAGCCTCCAGGTAACTGTCAAAGTGTGAAAGTTAAAGGTGTGAATCTCATGTGAAAGTCAGCTGAAAGGAAATGAGGGGAAAAAG
Organism: Acanthochromis polyacanthus; assembly: GCF_021347895.1. Lineage (NCBI taxonomy): Eukaryota > Metazoa > Chordata > Actinopteri > Pomacentridae > Acanthochromis > Acanthochromis polyacanthus. Next base: position 30,126,342 of record NC_067118.1, read on the forward strand.
AAGCTGCTTCTTCTGAGGTGTTGCTGAGCAAAACATCTGAGCCTGAATGTGCAACAGAGAGAAAATGTACACTGACAGTCATTAAAAACTTTGAGACCATATTTTTCAACATAATTTTTATTTTGAAGCCCGAAACTGGATTTTCTTCATATGAATAATTTGTTTAGCATATTGGCATACAGAAACAAAAATCTAAAGTTTCAAGAATGATTTCAAAATAAAGAATTTCACAAAAGAAAACGGCACCTGCCAAACACAAAGTCACAACAGTCAATGCCGAGTATGGCCTCCATTTGCTTCGATGCAGGCAGCAATCCGTCGGCGCATGCTTTGGACCAGGCTTCTGATTGTGGGTTGGGAACAGCCCATACGCCTGGCTACATCACTGTAGCTCAAACCGGCCTCCACCATACCCAGTGCCCGGAGACGTTGTTCATGTGATAGACGCGGCATGATGCTGTTCACTGGACTAACAATGGTGGCCTTTTCTGGGCCTTTATATAGGCCTTCAAAACCCATTCTCAAATTGTGCAGATACTCACTGAGTATTGCTTGGTGTGTATTTGGTTCACTTTTGCAAAGTGACCAACCCATGTGCAGTGAATCATGACAAAATGACAACTCATCATTATCTCAACTACCAGGGCACTAGATCATCAGTAAATCCACAATGAATAATTACAACCCCCCTACAAGTAGAATTCTGCGTACATTTCTACCTCAAAGTTTCTAGTGACTGTCAGTACAGTTATGGCGAACAGTTCTCAATGAGAAATTCCTCAGTTTGAATGCAAAGTAAGGCATTTTTGTTGCTCCGTGATTCAACTTGTGTCCATGTTTTCCGCAGCTGACCCTCCTGGCGAACATGACCGTAGCCAATCAGTGGGCACTGAAGCTGCCGGCCGGCGAAGCGGTCCACCACATCATGACCTTCGACCCCAACGACAGCAATTTTCTCTATGTGATGACCTCTCACCACGTAAGGCTGCGGGCGAGGTTTCAACCTCAACATGTTTGTTGATCCCCTGCATTGCTGTCACTAATTTATTCATGTCAACATGGAGATGAGCCATAATAACCGCAATCAGACGCCGTTTCCCTTCAGCTGGCTGCCGCTCGTCTCAGTTTAGCAGAACGTTCCCATGTTTGTGGCGGAGACAGACGTGTGTGCAGACCTTGAGTAGCTTTCAGGGCTGCGCTTTCAAACCCAAATGTTTCGTAACAGTCGTGCTTATGACAGGATGTGGTGGCACCTCCAGCATTTTCTGTTCAGCACAGCACAAAATGCGCCTGATTGTTAGTGGATTGTGCTCAGATTAAATCACGGTGCTCCCAGCCACAGTAGACAAGTTTGACATGCACACTGATAAGCGGAAGTTCTTTTTAGACACTCACATGGCCAACTGTTCCAAAGGATCTTTTAAAGCAGCAAATACGAGTTACAAACATTTTCATTGAATCAAAACACATTTTAGTACTATTTATGGTAGTATTTTTTTTCAGCAATAGCTTTTCTTTGAATTTGCAGTCTGTAATAACTTAATACATAGCAGTTTCCATTTCTAGCATTGGAGTCTGCCATTCTCTTCATGTTTATGTTAGCCTACAATAGTCCATTCCTGGAAAAGCAATTGCAAAGAAGAGTATTTGTCATTTCAAGAATTTTGGGGCATGTGTATTGTCTTTACAGTATAAGCAGTATACAATGAAATCATTTAATAAACACGTTATAACACATTATAAAGCAGTTATAAGCAAATCTGAGGATGTGTTATACATGCACTAATAATTCTAATTTCTCCTGTGGTCACCTGGCTTTGGTACATTCTTTGTAGAAGCTGTGCAGGAAAAACCGGTGCATGTCATATCAGCTTTGCAGTATAACTCCATAAAAGTGTCAGCAACCATTTGTTAAATTTTCTTTTTTTACTGTTTATAAGGGCAGGACGGTGCATGCTCAAGTGTTGCCTTGTTCTCTGTTAGATTAGTGTATTGACTGTCTAATTGATTGTTTAGTCAATAAGGTGTGAGATGAGGGTGAAGACATCCCTCATATTTTCCCACAAGGCCAGAGTTTTCAAATTGATTTTGTCTGGTCAATGGTACAAATCTCACTCTTTCAAATCATAATGATACAAAACAGAGAACACGAGCATATCTTTGCACTTCAGAGGTTAGGCGTTTGGTGTTTTTGCTTGATATTATTGTAATTCTCTGTCAGTTGCCGGTGCGTAAAATGTTGCGTGCATGTTTGATCTTTGTGCTGTGTTGTGCAGATGCTGAGAGTGAAAGTGGCTCAGTGTGACCAGTGGAGGAGCTGCAGTGACTGTTTGGGAGCCGGAGACGCCCACTGTGGCTGGTGTACTCTGGAGAATCGGTAAGAAACACACAAGCTCAGATTCTGTTTCTTTAACCGCCTCCTTCAGACTTGTCGTCCGTCCCTACTCAACCTCCTCCGCCGATATTATGATATGCTTTGTTGTCACGCACACACCACATGCATCCTGACGTAATCAAACAGCATGGACGTGAGTTGTGGAAATGTTTACTGTCTCTATAAACTCCTGTTTAAGCGGGAGTCTAGTTGTAGTTGTTTCTGTGAGTGACTGACTAAACCTAATGTACTCATTTTGAGGCAGTAAAAGATCACATTGATGGGACAATAAAATAATTCCTGCTTGCCGTTTTGATACTTTAAGTATTTGCATCAATAAAACCACCGCGGCTCGTTTGCTGGTTTTCATCACACTCATTCTCATTTTGTAAAATGTCGCCCGGCTGAATGAGCCTTGGCAGTAACAGAGTGTATTTTTGGGTTGGAAGGCTGTTGTTGGATCGAGCAGAATTGATTTGCTTTTCATTAGTCCTCAGATTCGGGAGTAACATCATTGTTTGGAGCGCTCCCCTGGATCTTTGGTAGTTCGGGGAGGGAGTTACAGGCTTTGGAGTGCCCAGTGACTTGGCTGAAGTGTAACTGTGAACGAGCGAGCGTACACTGTGATTAATGCGGCTCTGTCAGGACTGGCTCTCTGGCCCTGCATTCACTGGCTTTCAGGGAGAATATGTGTGGTGTCGAGATGTGTTTGTTTACCGGTTGTTTGTCTGCGTGTTAGTGTGTGTGAGTTGGTTGGTTGCTTGGTGATTAAAGCAGATCAGATGAGATAGTGAATTTTGTGATGAGCTGTGCTGCAGCTCTGGAGGCTCTGGCATTGCCAGGGGCCATTCAGAGCTGGAAGAGTGGAACTGATGAGTGTTGTGTGTTTGTGTGTATGCGGTCAGACTGTCTCACTGTCATCTCCCTGTCTCCTCTCCTTATTTATCTATCTGTCGTCTCTTTATCCCAGTCCCTTTCGCGCTTCACTGCATTTTTTACCCTTGTGATTCTCTGTCTTCAGCTTCCTTTTTTTTTTCCTTTTTTTGCCCTCGCATTTTTCAGTAGCTTTGAGAGTTTAGCTATCCCTCTCTCAACCTCCCTCTCTGTCTCCCTCGTCCTCGTCTTCTCCTCCTCCCCCAGTGCCCTTGTCCTCCTCTCTATCCCTCTACAAAGGAGCGTTGATTGTGATGATGGTGGTGGGAGGGAGAGTGCACACTGGTTCTTTTGACAAGGAAATGTCAAAGTGTGTAAGCCTGTGTGTAAGTGTCAGCATGAGTGTGTGTCGCTGTCTGCCTCTCAGAGGCCAGGGAGCTGATGTCATGAGTGTGTGTGCGTGTGTGTTTGATGCACTGTTTGGCCAGTCACGCTGGCCGCTGGGCTGGCGCTGCAGCCTCAGAGCCCGGGGGATCGAGGGGTTGATGTGTGGGGGTGTATGGTCTCCTCCATCACCTCTGTCTGATACCACCATAGATGGGGGGAAAAAAGGGCCGCTAGATCTCAGAATCTGTGAAGCCACTATGTGTCTGTGGGTGCCGGTTTGATTTTATGCATGGTTCTGACGTCTCTCAGCACGTCTGCATGTAGAGGGAGCATGAAAACACGTCTGTTCACTTATTGGAGGCAGCATTGTTGTCTGAAAAAGAGAAAGCTAGTTTCTCTGCCAGAGATAAAGCTCAGTCCTTGATCACTCTTTTCATGCCGGAGCTGGTTTAATCTGCCACATGTCACAAGAAAGCACTTTAATATCTTTATTTGAATCAAATTATGCATCACATGCAGTCTCTGCTATTCACAAATTATCGTGCTTATCTGCATGTGCTTATCTCGCAGCGACTTTGTGTGCGTCGTAGTGTGTGTTTGTGTCTGTGCGTGTGCAGTTAGACACTCGTATGTTCATTCTCCTGCTGTTTAACAGTCACACTGGGTTCCCACCTTATCTGACGTAGCGACACTTAGGAGGTGATGAGTTTTCTCAGGTCATATTTTAGCTGCATATGTTGTCTGTGTTTATTTTAAGGATCTGTTTGAGCAGCTTTTTAAAGTCAGCAGGCAGCGGTGAGGCAGGTGAGGAGTGTGTTAGTGTGTGCGCAGCTCCTGCATGTTTATTGTATGTTCATTAGCACTGCCTGACTTTTAGCGAAAAGAGAAAAATTTGAATTGATTTTCTCCCACTGCAGCGCTTGATCAAATTGTCGTTTGAATTAGCAGGCGAGACATGAATGCATTTGAATAAAGACTAGAAAAAGAAAAATAGAGAAAGGAAAAAACATGATCTGAGTGACTGGGTGTATTTGCTAGTATTTGCGACTCCCACACTGTTTGTTGATGTTCATCCGAGACTGTATGTCTTTTTCTTTTGAGATGGTAAGATGAAGTTTCCTGGATGTCCGCTTCCGTTTATGCTAACTGGCATTTAAGAGGACATTCGGTACTTAAAGATAAAATCTGGAGTTTACTGGATAAACTAAATATATTCTTCCAGATGGAAAACAAGGAGGCTACTTTTGACCCATGATCACCCAAGAGGAGGTTCTTTAACTTAATTACTTAATTTAAAAAAATGCTAATTTACTGTATCTTAACATACGGCCACGATTCATGGTTAGTTGTGGGCTTGCATTGATTATAACTTTTGAGAGCTGACTGGCATAATTAAAACTGAGGATGAAAAGCTTTCTTGTATTTTTTTTCCCTGTCCACAGCAATTTTAATAAGGTTCATTCGTTTATGCAGACTTTTGCCTATATATTTTTCAGATTTGTTTTCCCACACCACACACAGTCCCTCCATGCTCATTTACCAGAGGTTTGCAATGAACACTTTCTTTGATCATGATTCAATATTCTTTGATCAGAAATGTCCCTACCTACGCTAGTTTTTTCGAAATTTGGCATGTTTTGTTGACATAATTGAAATGGGGTATGAAAAGAACACGCCTAATGAGTCTCTTCCATGCTAGAACCTCAGTGAGGCTGAGCAGAGACTGATAATAAAGAAGGACAAAACCTCCGTGATGCCGCAAATAATTTTCCTGAAAATTGGTTTTAAAGCTACATCCATCGCCATATTGCCTGGCTCCTCCTGGCTCCAAGCTAGCTCAAAAATGATCAAAGAGGTGGAGCAGGAATGGAGCTGAGGCCAGTTATGCAAACATCAATGAGCTCTGGATGGTCCATGTGTTATCTTAACCCTTGTGTTGTCCTACGGGTCAATATAGACCCATTTTAAACTTTGAAAATGTGGAATGAAAAATATATTTTCACAGTGAAACTTCTGATGTCCACATTTTCAACATTTCTGGGAAATTTTTGAACATTTTTTGGTGGAAAAAAGAAATGTTAAAAATGTTTCTTATGGCCATTCACATAAAAATCAACCGAAATCCAGCTAAATTCGCTGGATTTCGGTTGATTTTTATGTGAATATTCTTAAAGAAAATATTGGAAGTTTTACTGATATATACATAATTACTTTAGATATTTTTAGGATTTTTTGGAAGATTTTTACAAATTTTTTGAAAATATTTACACAAATTTTCTTGCCAAATTTGAGGGATTTTTTAAAAAAAATAAAACTTTTAATGAAAATCTTTAGGGAATTATTGGAATTTTCTTCCTGAAAGTTTTGCAAATTTTTAGAAATTTGGGGATTTTTTGGCTGATTTCATTTTTTTTCAGACAAGGAAACAATATTTTTTGGTACCTGTGAATGAGGACAACAGGAGGGTTAAACTGTTAATTATGCATAACTTTAAAAGTTAATACAATTTAAACAGTTATCATGAATGAGGAAATATGCTGTAAATATGTTTATTTCTGCTTTAACTTTGTGCATTTTAACATGGAGCTCTATGGGGATTGACTCTTTTGTAGTCGGCCTCATGTGGCCGGTGGAGGAACGGTTTTTGGCACTTCCACATCTGCTTCGTTTTTCATCCTCAGAGGTTGCTGGTTGCGTTGTGCTTTGGCACAGCTAACATCAGCACACTAACTATCTCACAATGACAGTGTTTACATGCTCGTGTTTGGCAGGTAACTATGTTTACTCAAACAAAAGAACTGGCGTGCTCGACTCAAAAATCCTCATAGAGAGTGATGGGCTCTTACCCAAAGAGTCACAAAATACCGGATGAAGTCATCAGCACTTACAATTAGCGATTTAATACTTTTAATGTTGCATGACAACAGAAAGAAACTGATGCCTGTGGCTTTCTTCATCCTCAGGCTGAAACACATCCATTTGTTTTTGCTGTCATGCAACATTAAAAGTATTACATGCTTACTAGGGAGTGCTGATGACTTCATTTGCTATTAGGTAACTGATCTTTACCATCTTCACCCTCAGATGCCGCTGGGAATTGCAGGTATTTTCCTCATAAACCAAGGTGTCAGACAAATTAAATTTTTTACCTCCAGTGGCGCTGGAAGAAAAGTTGGACCGGCACAGTTATTAAGATTTCATTCTCTGAGGTCACAGCTGTCATGATTGTGCCAGTCTATTCAATATCTACTGAGATATTTCATTTTGGACCAAAGTGGTGAACCGAAAAACTGAAACAGTGTTTCTATTCCTCGAAGGAAGATAAGAAACTAAGTCTCAGCAGCATCACTGGGAGTATTAAATACCCAGCTGTACTCAGAGAACAGCTTTCAAAATGAATGTGAAACCAGTAGCTAAACTAGTATTACATTTTCAGTTTATTAGACTATTTATCTTCCATTTTAGTGGGACTATTGGGTTTGTTGAAAGCATGGTGAGAGTTTATGAGTTTGTTTGTGTCTGGGTGTTGTTTCTGTGGCTCACAGAGCTGCTTATGTCTATTTTTAGTCCAGCAGCTGACCTCTGAGTCCCCAAGTGCCAACAGGACTGAGACTCTGGACATTCACTTTCACATTACAGATACTCACACTTACAGGCATGCAGGCACACAGACACACTTTATTTTAAAACAACTGTGAAAGTGTGACAGAGAAGTGTGATGTGCCAAACTCATTATGTGGCGGGTTAGGACGTTGCTAAATGGAGCCTCTTTGGTTTCTCCTTGCTCTGAGGTCACTTTGTCCTTCCAGTCCGTGCTGCAGATGAACTGAACTCTGTGCCAACGGTGAAGTTCATTAGTGAAGCAGAAGTCAGAATGTGAGGCCACCTTGCCTGCTGAATGCCCTTTTACAATTCTTCTGTCCTCGACATTCATTATACTCACAGATTGGCACACATTCACACCCTGTATGCTTTATGTGTGTCCAGGCAAACAAACACTCAGATTCATGGATGCACTGTTGGTGCATGCAGATGAAGAATCAGACTGCTAGTTTTATTATTCTGCTATCTGTAACTGGTCCCTGATCTTGGTGCAGGCGGGCTGGGGTGTATGACCCAGAGTCAAGTAGTCCCTTGTGCTGAACCAGGCAAACTGACAGCCGAGGTCTGAATGTGACATTAGGAGCACAGAGCACCTCATAAATCTGTGGGAAGCAGACCATGAAACCCAACGGTGAGAATTCATCAAATCCTGGAATGAAATGGAAACACAAAAGTTCGTGCTCTCCTCACAAAGAATAAAATGTCCACCTTAAGGCTTCGTATGCACACACCAGTGTGGTGGTCCACTGGTTTTGACTTCCAGCTCTAGCAGGGACAAGCAGTCGCTATATATGAGGGAACATAATCTGATACGGGACAAGCCAAGCTGTCTGTGCAGGCAAACAAGGAGATGTGTGAATGTTTATGGAGCACAGGAAGAATCCAAATGTTGAATCTCTTTGTATTCTAATCTAAACTCAACTGTATATCATAAAGTTAATGCTAATGGATACGACTTTAATTCTGTCAATCTCTGTGCAGATGTACCATCCAGAAGGAGTGTGCTCGGGGGCTGTTGGCACGTTCCTGGATCAGCATGGCTGAAGGCCCCCAGCAGTGTCCGTCCATGACCCTGACGCCTCCTGAGATCAGCATCGCTGCAGACATCAAGGTATCGTTAACTGTCCATAGTTACTGTTGTCGTTACATCCAGTGAAACAGTCAATCAGACATGCCTGCTGATCCACATAAAGGAATGGCTGCAATGGAGCCAGTGTATTTAAAGCAAATGTCTCATGACCACCTTTATAATCTGACACCTCTCACTATTATTGTAGCCTGTTATTATTACTCTGCTGATTAAATCATGCCATCACTGTCTGCTGCTGCAGCTCCATCCACCACCACAACTAACAGTACTAAAACATTTTTTAAGCTAACTACTTGTTTGGTTGTTCTGCTTCCGGTTTTCATTCTGTTTCACTGCTCTCACCTCTGAGCCACATGTGAGCTCTTTGGTGTTGAAGTAAATAACACACAACTGCCCAAAAAACATTTAGTAGCCAACTACTTATGTTTGAACCGGTGAAATTTGAGCATTGTGTGTTAAAAGCGCTGTATCGCCCACACAGCTCTTGACGTAAACCTACTCAAATTAAAGCTATTAGTGTAGTCTAGTTAGTATTATATTTACTAGTGTGTGTGTAAATCAAAGTGTGCATCTGTCTGAATTCTATCTGAGCTGTAAGTGGTTGTTGCATTGATGTCAGGTTGGAATTATCTTCCTGAAATACTGTACAGAAACTGATCAGATGAACTAGTATGATGAAACATTGCTATAAGCCGCTAAACTTGCTTGATTTTTTTGGTGTACTTTTGGTGGATATTGTTGAAAATTCTTGAAAATGGATGAGCCATTCCCAAACTCTTATTACAATAGACTCTTGACAGCTCCACATCCTCGGAAATAAAAGAAACTCACATTCATGGGCGCAAGAAAGAACATTATTAATACACATTTCTCTTTATTGAGCCCAAAAACCATGAGGCTCTTTTCACCAACATACAGCGTACCAATTAATCTCAGCAAACCATTTAATGTAAAGATTATCTGGATAAAAGCAAAGTCACACCAATTTCCCAAACTATACAAACATTTTCTTGACGGCTTTCTTTGCCTTTTATGGGGGTCATCTAAGGTGTTTTTAATCTGTATTTTTTTATATCACATTTTATTATATTATAAAAATTAATGACTGTCATGTTATTGTATTACATTATATTTTCTTATACATAGTTGTAGCAGGATGTAATAAATCTGAAATGTAAAAATTTGTAAAATGGAGATTAAAAGCAGAGGTTTCATGGTGATGGTTGAATTTGAGTCAGAAAATCATTTGCTTCATACCGTAAGACCCCCAAAAATTATACATATATATATTTATACATATATATATATATATATATATATATATTTATATATATGTACACACACACACACACACCCTGTCAAGTTTTGAGACACTTTCTCATTCAAATAAATTAGAACCTGTCTCAAAACTTTTGACTTGGGGTGTATATTGTAAAAAAAAAAAAAAAAAAAAAAAAAAACTAAATTTTAAAATAAAAAATATATAGACCCATATATGAACTCAAATATTCAAAAAAATGAGGTAAAATAAAACAAAAGGCCAAATATTGAAAATAATTTGCAAAAAATAAGTAAAACTAAATTAAAATGTATATATATATATATATATATATATATATATATATATATATAGAGAGAGAGAGAGAGAGAGAGAGAGAGATATTAGAAAATATTAATATAAAACTAATGCTGAATTTGCAGTACTGGGTTTTACAGGATTAATGCATTTTGTGCCAAAGCAATGTTAAGTGAGCAAAAGAGTGACTCCTAAACTCTCTAGTGTTTGTATGCTGTAGTGGATGTCAAAGTTTGGAACAAAAGTGACTTTACATGAGTTGTATTGCATGATTCTAATTATCCTAATATGAATTATCCTGTTGTGCTAATGAAACACACATGCTTAACTTTGATTTTTTTTTTTTGTTCAACTTTTCAATGCACGACAAACAAAATGTGGCTTCTCTGCTCCACCCGAGAACAAGAGAAGCTTCATTACTACCTTCTTGACTTTAGTGATGGATGCACACCACCTCTCACAATCTGCTACTTTCACATTTAAGGTGTTCATTTGTAGGTGTTGCTGTATGTATTAGTGACACTACTGCTCTGATTATATATCACTGTAAAAGAGTTCCTGCGTTATATTTGAGGTTACGACATGCAAACTGTTGTTTTCAATCATTTCTCTCCAGTCGGTATCTCATGTAGCAGAAGGGTAACAATGCCATAATTAGTTCACTGAAATTTGACTCTTGGAATATATTTGACCTTTAATTACAGATCATAATTTGATGAGACTCAGAGACGACAAGTCATTAATTGGTTCGTTAATTGTGGATATTTGCTTGTTCTGAAGGTCAGTGTAGCTGGGCTGTAATTGGTCCACCAGCTGCCTGATCTACAGGCAGGAAGCTCAGCTCAAGGTTGTCTCCCCAAACAGGAACCAGCAGGCAGGACATCAGGGCCTTTGCCAGGAAATGATCAATTCCGCCAAACAATAGAGCAGATTTTTAAGACATGTTAGCACATGCTGCTGGCCACTTCAGCCCCTACCTGCTGAGCTGCAGAATATGTCATCCCGCTCTTCCTCTCTGCTTAACAATCCTCGCCTCCCTCCTCCTTATTTTTTCTCACATTGAAGTCATTTAGCTGAAATCCAGTCATGTCAGTGAGGTGTTATGTTTCTCATTATACGTCTGTCATACTTTATCACAAATCCAGATTTAGATGTGAATGTAGCGCTGCGCCATCTGTTTCTTCATTACACATTAGTTTCTCCGCCTGAACTACTGAACAAACTTGAAGTAAAGCCAGCACCATTCGCCCTCTACCAAAGATTCAGTGTACATTAAGTGGATTGGAATACACATGTGTGCGAACATGAGGAACATAAATTTAGAATTAATTTTGATGAAGAAGAGCAGCTATTTATATGTCTGCCCCTGTGTCTGTTTATGTCACAGGATGTTGGCATCCTGATAAATGGCAGCGTTCCTGATCTGATCGGCTCACGGGTGGAGTGTGAATATGGGCTGGGAGTTTCTACAGCTGCCACGGTGCACCTGGACCACGGTCCTGCTCAGATCCAAACCTGTCCCCTGCTCCCTCGAGAAAAATACCAACCAATCCTTCCTGGCACAGGTGAGACTGCAAACATGCCCTCATTTGGCTGCGAGCCAATGCTGCCAGTCATATTTTTCTACACATTACAAGTACAGTTACGGTATGTGATTTTTTTTTTTTTTAGAACAGATGTAATTTCCCCTTTCATCTTTCAAAATGCAGCAAAGTCAGTCTAGCGTCAGGATGTCTTGCTGTCTAGTTTGTGTTATGACAGCGATAGCATCTCCAGTCCTTGACACATGCAGTGTTGTGTGCATGCCTTTGTTTCTCCAGATCACCTGACTGTTTCTGTGGCGATAAAAGTGAATGGCACATCTGTGGTATCGGGAAGCTTCATCATCTACGACTGTGAGAGGACTGGAGCAATACATCCCAAGACTTCGTGAGTCATGCATTTATTGTCACCTCGGCTTATCTCGAATCTCTGATTTATTCGGAGTTAGTAGCGCTCAGCCAACTTACAGCGTCACTGTGGTCCCGAACGTCCAAATTCATTCACTTAGATACAGTGGGGGAAACTACACCCAGCGGCTCCAACATTAAAACTAATGATGACACTGAATATCTCATTGCGATGCAAGTTTCTGCTGCAAAATCCTGAGGCCAGGCATACACGTGGATGTTCCTTTGACATGTAACACCCACTTAACAGCAGCCTTCCCCAGCATGATGGTGTGTCCCAGTCATGGAGGGCTTGAGGAACGTGACTAAACGCTCAAGACTCGTCCTCAAATCTTCCCAGTTTCACTCCAGTATCGTCTAATTTTAATGACCTTGTGCTTTGCTTCAGTAAAGTTTGTACTGCAAAATTTTTCTACTGCTATGCTTGTCTAACAGTTACAGTTATTATGATTAATATTAAGGATGTCTGATATTGGCTTTTTTTTCCAATAACCAATATGCCGATATTGTCCACCTCTCAATTTCCGATTCCGATATCAACTGATACCAATATAGGTTTGCTTGGAAATAATTCCAAACCACAGACATATTGTTAGTCAGGCACATCAAGCTTGTTACTGCAGCCACACTTCTTGTTTACACGCTTCATGACACAGTTTGATGATGTGATCATTTGCGCACCGGTAAATGCCGGCGAAATCCAAGCATTACTTTATCGGTTTTCATGATAAGCAAAAAAACAATAAGGATATTGACCGATATTACATTTTTATGCCAATATTGAGCATAAAAAATAGTATAAATTACTACATCCCTAATTACTATAACAAAGATCATGTTTTTAATGTCATGACAACATGTGGTGTGAGATTAGATTGTCAAGGATTAAACAGGTGCCTCTCAGATTATGACTACTGACCTGGTGCTAAACAGCAGCATCTAACTGTTGTCCCATGTTTAAAAGAGTTATCTCCGCTTGGAACTTTTAAAGTAATGTGAAAATGTGAATAACTCTTAAAGATACGATTTGTAAAGTACACTCCTTTTTGTCTGTGATACCAAATTAATGATCCCATGAACCCTCAGATTGATCTTGTGACCCTTTGGGGTTTGTTTGGAGCCACTGTACTAGGCTGCTAAACTGTATATAAACTAGATTAAACTGGCTCCATCCCAGAAAACAACAGTAAATGGCTTCCTAGGCATTGATGCATCAGTAATAATCTAATTATGAAACATTTAATAATGAATCAGCCACTGGGGCCACTTTTCTCCACAGTGGACACTTAACTTTTGTTTTGTTAGCTGTATTATCTCGATAACATGAGTAGGACTTTAATTGGTAATGGATTTTTTTTTTCAATTTTACTGAAGTATTGGTTTTGAGGACTTCAACTGTGCCACCACTGCTTAAACCTTCAGTCTTGTCCACTTGATTTCCAGCAGAACCCTCAAAACAAACCTTTCCAAATGCAGGATAAATACCAATAAACTGCATGTATTGCAATCCTAAAGCAACAAATGTTGGCCGAAGTACCAGATAGACTCTTTATGATATTTGAGATGTGCACACAAAGCTTCTCCTCTGTGTTTGTCTTCTATTTGTGCACTTTGTCCCCAACCTCCTGCATGTTTTACCCCCTGCTTTCTATTTAGGCCTCAGTGGGTAAATACTGCCGACATGTCCCCTTGGAGGGCTTATTGTGTGTTTGGCTTACTCAAGGTTTCTCCATGCAGGATCAAATGCGGCATTAATATGCTGTAAACGCTAAGCCAAAGGAAATTAGATATGTATGTCTGGCTGATCGTGGCGATGTTTGTTTTTGTGAAGGACTGTGACTTCTATGGCCTGGTCACAAAGAGGGTTTTCTCATATCTGGAGGCAATCCAGCTGGCTTCCTCCTGCATGTTGGACCATGTCAGAGGATCCACTTTATCTGATGGGCAGATCTTGGGCTTAGAGGGCCATCACGGTGCGTGTGTTTGTGTGTGTGTGTTTGACTGATTCCCTGAGACTGAAAGGCGTTTGAGTTCTTTCCTTTTGTTCCGTTTTTGAGGTGTGAACACAGCAGTCACAGTCACACGTGTGCAAGACTGCACCCTGAATGTGCACATGGCCTCGGTGCTCGGCGAGGTCCAGGAGTGTGAAATTAGACGGCGGTTTGTCGAAGGTGATAATGAGCAAAGTGCCATAATCACAGGATGAGCATTGAGCTGCAAAGTGCGAAACAGCTATACTCTATCTGATTTTAATCACCGCACGCTGCTTTTGTTAATAATCCCTAAAGACCGTCTTATGAAGCACTTGTCCTCAATGAAACCAGATAGTGGTCTCTTTGTTTTGAGCTTTATGAAAAAAAGCAGACAGTCAGGTTATTCATATGCTGTTAAATACTGAGGCCTGAATGTCTGGGCGAACCATTAACGTCACACAGGAGGCATTAAAAAAGTGAGTTACTGCTGTTTATTATTATATGGAAATGTGCCACCCTCTTCTACTACTAAGATTCCAGTAGATAAGACATTTTCATTTGAGTACAGAGCTATTCTCAAAACAATTTGAGATCATATCATCAGTGGTTTCAGATCATTTGCCAAAAGGCTTGACGATAAAACATATTTTATGGCTGCAATTCAGTTCATTATCAAATATTTCGCTAATTAATGTATTAGCCAGTCATTTATTTCATCTGTAAAATGTCAAAACGATAAAAAAAGGATCAGTCACAAAGCCCAAGTGTCCCTATAATTTGATTTGGCGAAGTCGTCAAAAATGCAAAGAAAAACTAAATGTGCAAACAATTTCCTGTTATATAAACTGTTGTGTAAAAGTGAAGTAAGAAAGATTATGATTGGCATTACACATTATCCTGACAAGTTTAAATGTTGGGGTTAAGACCATGTGGTGCTACTTATGGCTTATTTAATGTATAAGATGTTAAAACCCGACAGAAATTATATAAAATACGACTTTACTAGACTGTAGTACATATCAATATATGAAGGCTAAGACTCTACAGTGTTATTAATTATGGATTCATTAATTAGAATTACATTGTAGTAATATAGCTAAGACCTGGTGGTATTATAAATCACAGAACTTAACCTAACTAAGATCAATATTAGGACCAAGGCATGACAGCATTATTCATTATGGAGATTAACCTGGTGAATGTAGAAATGAAGTTCAAAACCCAATAAATCCCAGGAGTACCTGAATCTCCTATTAGCAAGCTCTGTTTTTATTTTTAATTTATGTGGCTTGCTTGATGTGCTTTATTGTTACTCGACGTATTTTTTTGTGACAGTGTAGAGGAGCTGTTTAGCTCAGCACAGACAACAACAAACATCTATCAAAAATGTTTAATCATCTTGAGTCAGATATCACAGCAACCATCACAGGTGGGCCTCAGTATCTGATATCTTCATCTAAAATCCTCAGTGAAAATAACAGGCACGTTTACATTGGCATATTGAAGAAATGTTTTGTGGAAAGTCAAGACCTTGGAGTAAACTGGGAAGTTCCCTACAGGTTCTGCATTTCATAGTGGATTGCTGATTCAGGACAGTTTGTAAGGCCGCTGTAAGACTATTAGTTCTGCATTTCAATCACTTTCGGCAGATGTTTGGCTTAAATATGGAAAGATGATCAGGTGGGAAGTAATATCTACACCCAGTTCTCTTTCCCAGCTGTTGCAACTCTGTAATACTAGCTGTTGTTTCCTAAATAATCTGTCATCTGAGGGAAACAAAAAGGGTGATTTCTAGCTCGTCTTTTATCTCTCTCCGCTCATCCTTCACCCAGCTGGACGACGCAAAGGGAGATTTCTTTCTGTTCAAAGGGAGTTTTTCCTCCTCATGTTTTCCAAGGTCTGCCTCTGGGAGGACTGACCTCCGTATGTTAACTGCCCCGAGATGACTTAAGTCATGATTTGGTGCTGTATAAATAGAACTGAACTGCTCTGAATGCTGCTTGCACCATATTGATTAATACAGACTTTGTGACCACATAAAGGTCGCTAGAAGTCAATTTTCATACAGGTTCTCGAAGCTGGACAAACATTTTGAGTCTCATTGTTTAAAAACCTGGACGTAAAATGTGTGGTAATAAATCAAAAATGCTAACAACTGTAATGAATGCCATGTAAATTTTTAAAGGGCACGCTTTCATTTTTACACATAAAGATCAGACGTCTTGTGACAAAAAGCACCACTCATCCTGTGGAAATAAAACACTTGTATCGTGTCTTCTCTGGATCTGAAGAGATCTTATTTTAAAGTATGAGAAAACTCAGTGTTTCAACCTTGGGAGTGGACTTGAAATATGTTACGACTCGAGGAAAGTCTAAAAAAAGATGCAGTTTGAGAAATAGAGGATCCAGCTTTTTTCAGAGTTTAGCCTGTACTACTAAAACTCTGCATACTCCATTAAACTAGAATAAGTGCAATGCCAAATCACTGGACGATCGCTTTAACTGCTCGTATTAATTCAGGATGAATCCACTAAACATTAGCTTTGTAAGAAATCTAAAAAAAGTAGTATCTCCATTTGTCATTAAGTTATATATGGCGACTGTTTGTTTTTATAAATATATGATTATTTTTGTACTTCACCAACGTACTTTTTTGTTTTTTAGCATGAAGAGTCTTTGTTTTTGTGCTTTAAATCAGTTTGCATGTTTTCCAGAGTGTGTGAGTTTGTCTGAGAGTTGTTGTTGCTGCGTTTAGACACTTTCAAAGCGGCCACTGGGCAAAGTGTTAATGACAACCAGACGATTGCATTCCGGTCTCACCAGTCAGCCCAGTAGGACAAACACCTAAGCTGCCCTCTCACTCTGTTTGTCTCACTCTCTTCTCACTCAAACACACTCCCTCCTTCTGTGTTTTATTTGCTCTTTACGTCTCTCCTTGTGTCACAAGTTTTGGCATGTCTCTTTTTCTTTATTTTCTTCTCGTCTGTCCGTTTGCTCCCCCTCTCTGTCCTTCTCTGTCGCTCCCCCTGAAACCGATCTTTTCTTCTGAACGTATTTCTCTTTGACAGAGATGTGATTGAGGGTGTGTGTTTAACCGCTCTGTCCACTGAGAGGCCCTGAGAGTGTCAGCCTGACTGTGTATTTAGTGTGTGTGTGTGTTTGTGTGTGTGTGTGGGTGTGTGTTTGTGTGTGTGTGGGTGTGTGGGTGTGTGGGTGTGTGTGTGTGGGTGTGTGTGTGGTCATTATGGGCAGGGGTGGGCAGTTTCACAGCGTATTTACTGTCAGTGTTCGGTCAAGCGGAGGGAGAGTGTGTGTGTCTGTGAACAATCTGTGTGAACTCGTATGTGGGTGGTGGTCTATAGGTGTTTTAGTAGGACAAAAAGGGAGTCAGGGGAACCAGAAAAGCTGCAGCTGATAAGAGCCTTGAGGGGTCCCGTCTGCTTCTAATCAGAACACACACAATTACGTTACTGCATCCTCTTACACCCATCTCACTCCGCCCAATCTGAGACCCCCCCAGAGTGCTACTATCACTGGAGGCAGTATCACTCCAAGTGTGGGACATCTGTCTCTTCCCCGAGGCAACACAGTGACACACACTCCAGTCACACATATAGTGGAGGTGTTCCACTTTAGGTGGTTTATCTGGAAGACACACACACATTTTGTACTCTCTCCAAAGCCGGGCTGAATTCAGTCCCCAGACAGCACGCTGCATCATCTCAACCACACGTCTAACCTCAACATTTACCCCAACTGAAAGAGTATCTCCTAAAAAAAGCATATCTAATGCACTGTCTTTATATTGAGGTGCTGACAGAAAGCTCAAAGATGAATATCTCCAAACCGCAGCTCCCTGTACTGACGAGATACCACTTAGAGTTAGTGATCCGGGTGAACCAGCCCTCTGACCTCAGCTTGAACTTGCTTTAAGGTAGATATTCCAACTTTTGCTGAAACCTGTCACTGTGTCTCAGTGTCACTTCTGCGATAATGATGAATCCCAAAGCATCTGCAGAGAGGAAACTGACTCACTAACATCAGCTGCAGGAAGATTTGTCAAAAGTTTGTCACCATTACTTACCATATGCTACTGGACCTAGTAATGCCGTTGTTGTGTTTAATTTCTTTTTTAGACCTCTGAAAGACATGATATCTTTGTAAAAAATACAGCCAGGAACTTGAAAAACACAAAGAACTGATGAATTATTAACTCTCTGAAGGTCTACTTGTCTGTTCCATTGGGAAAACAGCTAAATCCAATCTTACAAATGTGATATTTGTGTGTAATTTTGTGTGTAATTTAACAATCTGTCAAAAGTAGATCGTTTATATTTTTTACAGATCCTATTAAAAAAATAGAAAATCCACAAGTGCAACTGAGAAGCCATAAGTGGATCTCAGCCAATAATCATGTGACAGAAATTCAGGGACTTTTTGGCTGTTTGGCTGGACTTTGATTGTGTTTACACGGTGGAGATAGAAGACAAGTATGAAAAGACTGAAAGTGTAGATCGTTAAAATGTCAAACATGTTGATTCCAGGTTATTTAATTTTTGAGAAGTCAATAATCCCCCCCAAAAAATAAGAATAGCTCTAGTTTTAGTCTTTTCCAACGATTTATGGCATTAAAACTGTTATAGTCCACAGAAGACACTTTTAAGTTCCCTCTACTTTTAGCCACGGTTGTTGCCATAGAGGTGGAAGGTGGCAGGACTTTATATTGCAGTGAAAAATGAGCCCACACTCAGGAAAAATTAGACAGGAGCAAAAAAAACCACCCAGAAACTGCTTGAAGTTCAGAGGGTTAATAGCTGCTGGAAAAGACTAAAAATGTATGGCACAAATATATGAAATATGTCAGGCTTTGGAAGCACCAGTACACACAGTAGGATGAATCTGTTGCTGATTTTTTCTTTTCATGGGATTTCTTGACGCTTGCAAACATATTCCATTTAGGTCCAAGATATTTAGCGCCACTTTAAGGATTGACCAGAACGATCTCATTCCACAAAAACAGACATCTTCATCCGTCAGCCACAAGTCACACCCACCCAAACAGTTAGTAACTCGTACATGTGGGCCTGATTTGGACCAGCGAGCATGAATTGTAGGAAGTCAACATGCTGCCGATGGACTCACTTGGCAAAATATCTTCATGTGGGCAATGCAAAAATCAAACTTGATCTTGCAAAGATAGCCTGATCGTAAATACAGGAGACAGCATGCGCGCACACACATCACGTTTTACCAGTCTGAGTGTTTATAGAGAAGCGCTTTGTTTCATCTCAGCAGATTTGGCCCAGTTTGACCCCTCTGCTGGCTCCGCTGTAACAGAGGAATGAATGCGTCTGCCACTGTGACTAATCATTACTTCCTTTTATTAAAGCTAAACTTTGATGCCTGTAATCAGTTCGGCTTCTCTGTTTGCGGTGCACTCCAAATGAGTCAGAGTGGGCCACATACCCGACTTTTTTAAAAAGGCCGTGTTTTGCTCCATGGGAACAGATCACAGGGAGATACTGAGCTCGAGAGGGGGTGGTGGGGGACAGCCCAGATTTGGCAATATGCGATGCGTGTTCCTCAACTTCGTCCATGCATGTGTGTCTCCATCTGTGTCAGATGTGTGAGCTGCCTGAGCACCAGGTGGAAGTGTTACTGGGACCAGGAGAACCACCTGTGTGTCTCCACTAAAGATGAGTCAAAGCACAACCTGCTCGAGGTGAGTAATTCTCCTTTCTAATCCATCAACCAAACAGGCGGCTGGCTGGAGGAGCTCATGATATTAAGATCCTGCTAAGTCAGAGCCTCAGACATAATCCAGGCTCTGCTGTCCAAAAAACTCTGAGTGTTCTGTAATGATGTGAGTCCAGACGGGTTAGGAAAGAGCAGTTGTGTGGCAATTCAGCGGGTGTCTCAACTACAGTATGAAGAAATGTTGAAACCGGCTATAAAATCTCAGGAGGTTCTGGTTTTACAGACTCATAAGAGCATAATGTGCCATTTTAAAGCTCCTCTGACCTGCTCTAAAGTTGCTCTTTTTGCCAGCTTTGTGCAATAGACTGGAAGAGTAGATTCGCTTTGCCCGTATTTGTTTAGAGACTTATTACTAAATGCCAGGGCAGCTTGATGCCAGCGAAGAGATAAATCTACACCTACATTTTCAGCTATGGTTTTATATATCCCTTTATTTCGAGTAGGTGCCTGTACAAATGGATTATGCAGATATATGTTTGGCAATGTAAACCCCCGTGAGGGTGTAAAGCACTCTGCAAAGCAAACAAATCAAATAGTGTGATATGTTTGGCACGAGATAATGAAAAGGCTGTGAAAGTGGGAAGTTTATCCAAAACTAGTGCAGCCTCATTGAACGCAATTAAAGCTCCCCAGATACCACCGTCCTTTGGACATTGTCCTGATAACTTCTAGGCTGAGTCAGCCATCGTTTTTATCTCTCCCCTCTAGAGTTTTATTGCAGAGCCAGATCCCATGGCCTCCCTGGCCTCCTGTCCACTACTGGTCCGAGTTAGTCGATAGAGGATGTGACTCACCGTCTTTTGGTCAGCTGCTGGTCAACTCGCTCGAGTATTTAAGTGTTTTATTGCCATGACTGCAGAATTTTTGGCTATATATCACAGGACCACCCCCTCCCACAAAAAGAGCACTGTTTGTTAAACAACTGAAGTAATAAAGACGTCATTGTATTTTTTTAAGCAAATGCAATTAATCAGTCCGGCACGCTGTCTCGGATCCCAAGTTACAGACAAACAAACATACAAAGCACAAGAGGCTCATGCTTTTTAAGTTGCTTTTTCTTATTTAAATCTTAGGTTCTTTTCAAAGGTTTTTGTAATGTAGGTCACAAGGAGATGATGAGGTGGGTAGTTCCTTTTCTGCTGAGCCCATCACAGTGTCCGGTGGGTCTGTTTTTCTAATCCCTCATCGTCTCTCTATTTGAAGCTATTGTTGTTTCCCTCAGAGCGAGACTTCACCCTCTCATTTCCTCCTCCTCCAGATAAACAGGACAGGTATTTTGGGTTGCGGATGTGTGCAGGGGAGTCATTGTTTTCTTTAACTCCTGTATGTCACTTCCTGCCCCTGTAACCCCCTCCTCGACACAGAATGCAGCTTCCTGTCCGAGTTTGCTCGCCTCAGAGGTTCCTCCATCGCCATCAGGAGCGGCCCAAGACTTCATCCTATCCCTGAGCAACATCCAGGAGGTATGGCAGACAGCCTCCAGCTACGGTGCTGGACTTGGACTTTGTCCAAAATGCATGTTGTGAAACTGATTGGAATAAAACAGAAGCATATGGCATGTTTGCTTCAAGCTGAGTTAAACACAGATGGATATTTGTGGGCTGTGATTTGGGTCAATGAAGGAGTAAAACCGGAGTTTGGGTGATGTGCGTGATGTGAGATGGAGATGAAAATGAAGAATGAGTGATTATCTTTATGCTTATGCTGCTCACTGCTCGGCTGTCTGGGCCCACCATGCCCCTGGTATCTAACTGTGTCCAGCTGAGTTGTGTCCTCGTCAGCACGGTGTACAATGTGCGTTCGGTCTGAGGCAGCACATGCGGCAGGAGCTTTATTTTGCTCCTGTTCATTTTAAATTCGGCTACTGCTTCCAGATCAGATTTTCAAACTCCTATTGTCATTCTTAATCCACACTGAGCGAGTCAGACACTGATCCTGCATCACTGATAAGGACGCTACTGGGATCTGCTAAAAATTCCAGTGCTGACTAGTTGCCAGGCGTGGTCAGTCACACGCCTAACCCTGGCTGGCCTCTCAAACCGTCTCCTGGTGTGTTGCCATGGTGACAGACATTGAGTCACATACAACCCCCCTCTACACACACACACACACACACACACACACATTTCCTCAGGGCAGCCTGGATGTGATTGGCCATTCATACTACTCTTTATTATGAAAGTTTATACAGACTGACGTTGTTTGAATAATGTCTTCATCTCGTCATCTTGTCGGCAAGTTCGCAGAGCAGGAACTGTGCTGTCAGTCATGCTTGTTCTCTCCCAAAACCCAAGGCTCGGATCGTTCTGGAATTTGTGGTGAACTTTGGTTCGGTTCCCACACTTTAACTGAAGGACAAATCTAAAACAATTGTGTGAACTGTGTTAAAGCAGTCTAACTAAAACATCTATTAACAAACAGAAGCTTCTAGGCTTGTTGTCCATCGTACACTAGTTCAGACTGATGATAAATCCAGAGAATAGCTCAAAGTACTGATTTTTTTCAGGGGAGAAAGAAAAAAACCTGCCAGTTGCCAAAAAAATCAAGCTTCTCTGGTGTCAAAAAGTACAGTGAAAATAGAGTCCTGGAGAGGCCGATCAAGGTAGACCAATTTAAGCTGGCTGGAATCACAGACAAATTACTTCTTCCACTTTAGGCGCTTATCCTTTACTGCTCTTAGCTTCTGTATGGTCTCTACTCTGTAGATCTTGGCTCAGTGAAACTCTGGGCACCCGTTTTGTGAAGAATTAATTCATATTCATTATTCTGACTCCCAGATGACTTGCTGAGGTGTGGGAGTCCAGATGTTTATGAATATGAATTGTGAATTGATCACATCTTTTCCTGGCAGGGACAATTATTGTGGGTTATTTCAGCTTCCTGGTACTCTTTCGGAGTTTCCAATTGTTACCAGGCTTGTTTGAAAGAGCTGTTCTTTACAGAGCTTAACTCCATTTCTCAAATTTTGAGTACTAAGGCGGTGATTATCTCATTGTGTGAACGGGATAATATGAGAGTTTTTTAATTTTTTATATTTTTTTACTTTGCTGTTGTTGTTAAAATGCTTCATATTTTTAAATTATGTGTTTTGCATAACAGACGGAGAAGCTGGAATGCGACTTTGGAACAGAGCAGCGATACGAGGCCACATGGCTGAACAGCTCGACTGTCAAGTGCAGTGGAGTGACAGTAAGTATAGGTGATGACCTACCAGAAATAACTAGTGAGTCAATTTGCCAAGTCTGAATAAAGATCAGCTAAGCTCTCTCACATTTAGTGTGCATGACCTGCTCCAGTGTGCTCATTATTGTCAAGTTTGAACCTTATTTGTAACTTGTTTGTGATGCAATTATTTTAAACCCTTATTTATGAGTTGGTAAAGAACCCGTCATTATCTCGAGCAAGAGGAAGTGTTGCAGACATATCGACACCGAGGAAACGCTAAAGACAACCTGTTTTACTGACATCATCTTCCTGTCTGTCTGTTTAGCTGTTCACAAATCAGAGGAGTCAGATTTACCACCTCAATCTGAGGAGAAGAGTTTCGTTTGGTGGACAGATGGAGGATGTATTTGTTGACAGCCCTCAGCCAATGAAAGGTAAGCTATAAAACCTGTGACTATGTAGACGTGCAAAAAACATAAAAAGTTATGGATGAAAATTAAAGCTCTCTGCTAAGCTTCAGCTGTTTGCTCAGCTCTCCTGTATTTGCAGTATAATTAAAGCACCGCTACAACAAGAACAAAAGCCTGACATAGCTGCCACTGTTGCTCCCAGAATGCATTTCACCTGTGCACAGGTGTTTCTGATGAGATCAGTGGATTTGATCACGCCTGCAGAAAAATAAAGAATCACTTACAGGGACAAACAGTGTTAGACTCCCTCTCACTTGCAATAATAGCAGTTTGTGTATTACAACACATAATTTGCCAACAGCTGATCATTTACCTTGATGCTATATTCTGCTGCTGCTTAATTGTACATAATGATTGTAGAACATAGGGAGCTGCTGCGATTTTAAGGTGTTATAAAAGGACTCTTACTAGCAGTGTCCAAATGTATTGTTGCAAATACAATCTGGGCTCCATGACGACCGTGACATGATGAAAAGTGGTGTGTGTTGTTGAACTTGGCATGTTGCGTAGAGTGCAGCTATGAGCCAGTCCTTGCCTGTCCCAGTCCCAGATGTGCTGCTCACAATCCATGTGTCTACCATGTGAACAACAGCCCTGGGCCGCTGCCACACACACACACACACACACACACACACACACACACACACACACACACACACACACACACACACCCTGCGCTGTTAACGGACAACACGTTCGCTTCATAACATGTGGAGTCATCAAATTTTAAAATGACACGCACTTTATCACACTCATACAGGCACGTACACACCGTAGTATGCACACAATCACTTGCACAGATGCGCATGCAGTGATACAAATGGGACTTCTCACTGGGAGGCACATTGGAACATGAACGTAATCATCTGTTTTCTCTGGCTTTGTTCTCCTCTATTTCACTAGCTCTTTGTTTTTTTTTCTTCTCCGGGTTTATTTTTATTGCCATGAATATATCATCCTGCAAATGCTCGTGCTTATTTAGAGCATGCAACCCATGTGGTTCATATATACGCTATAAAATAAAATGCCTTAAGGAGTATACCTTAAGTTGACCAGACCAGGCAAATACAGTTCAGCATGGCTTTTGTAGAGTAATCGCCTCTTTGTCTGTCCCTGCAGTCGAGGTGTACAACTGTGGAGTGGGTAGTTCTGACTGTTCCCAGTGTTGGGGCCGGGAGGAGCAGGGACACCTCTGTGGCTGGTGTGAAAACAGCTGTAGGCCACGGGATGATTGTCAACCAATCAGGGATCAGTGTCCCGCCCCTGAGATCCACAAGGTAAGATCACAGCCCGAACATCAATGACTGTAGCCTATAAATGCTTGCATTCATCCTCCCACAGCTCCCCGCCCCCTTCCTGTCATCTCCATTTTCAAGCCATAAAACACAGACTCATGTGGTAAGTCACATGGTGTCGTACCCCCATAACCTGTCTGTACAGTGTCAGCTCCTGAAGGATTGTTTGAGTCATCTTATTAAAGCATTTCGCTCCGTAATAACATTAACACTCTCTTAGCCACAATCCTCAGGAGACGAGTCGATCTGCAATCAGTCAGGAGGCCCTGGGAACACCTTCTGCCCCTTGTGGCTACAGCCTATGCATATAAACTATGGGGACTGGGGTAGGAAAGCTATATGTGTAGGACTTTTCATGTAGTAAACCGCAGAAACTAAAGAAACAAACAAGAACCATAAGGGATTCTAGATTCGTGGCCACAGCAAGAGCAAAACCGCGCTAGTAAAGGAAATTAAGGAGTGTTTATCTTACGCAGGATCTGACTGCGGTCGCGTCATCGTAATTACTGGCAGGGCCTTTCTTTAAATGGCTTATGGAACTCATTTGCATGATCATGTTCATTTGTTTGCCCAACTGTAATGGGAACGTGGTTAGAGTCATCCTCCAAGCCTTTTTCTGCCGCTACCAAACGTTCTATCAGCACAGCCACGGTAGGCGGTCATGGGAAGCATGGCTCACATGAGACTCAGTCGGCCTGAACTTCCTGTAGATAAAACCTGGTCTGCCCAGGAGAATAAGTAAGCAGAACAAAGCAGGCGGACACACACTCGCTCTCACATACACACACGTAAGCCCACAATCTGTCACACAAATAGGCCATATTGAAGCATTCACGATTATCCTTCATTCTTTGTAGCTGTCAGCATACTGTGACTAACAGGATGCTCTGCGAGAGTCGAACTTATGTGGACTTCTTACGTGACTGAAGTTAGCTGGGCTGAGATGCCGTATGCGTGGGTAGACCATTGTTGCAATACTCTCTCTCTCTCTCTCTCTCTCATACACACCCCCACTAGCTTTCTCAGGAGAGCGTGTTGCAGAGAGGATACTGGGGCTGTGATTCGGTGGGGTGTGTGATGCAATACTTTGTGTTTTCCCAGAGAATCCACAGGGGTTACAGCCCAAGTATTCCAGCTTACAGAGGAAAAGATCCACTCTCCCTAAATGTTCACACACTCTCATGCTGCAGCAGCTCTTTGTTTTATAGTCCCGGTGACAGCGTGCAGCTAAGATAATGAAACATGTTTTTCTTCACTCTGCTTTGTCACATACAATCCCTATCCCAAGGTAGTAGCACCAAAATATCAATATTATGGAGGTGGATTCCATTATTCCCTAAACTTTGCCACTTGCTACCTAATTGTGAAAAATGCTTCCTATTCAACGCATTGACGTAAGACAATGGAGACATTTATTATCTCCACCGCCTCTTTATGCTCGTGCTATGTGTGGGCTAGTCCACTGTTTTAAAAAAGGGACACTGATTAGAGGTACTCCAGCATCCAAAACAGGAACTGCCTAACATAGTTTATCCACAACATGAAAAGAAAAAGAACAGAGAGACCTGGGCGAGACATAAATAGTTTGGGAGAGAGGATGGAGAGCTAGCTGGACACAGAAAGGGTGGAGAAGGGTACACTGGAGTGAGAGGCTTTTTCCTGTTTTTGTCCTCATGTCCTCCTTGATTAGTGTGATGTAGAGGAACTGGAGTGAGGAGAGGAGGATGAAAGCCTCAAAAAATCTATTGAGAACCAAAAAAAAGTAGCACAAACATATGGATTTTATCAGTTAGGTAGTTTTTTCTGGTGCATGTTACGTATCTGCATGTTTTTGCAAAGCTACGTTTGGAGCAGGGTTGATTTGAATACAAAAATGTGGAATAATTTAGTCCTCAAATGCATTTAATAGCTCCAGCATTCCTTGTGGAGGTTTTTGCAGACACACATTCACACCCTGTGATCTCCCTGGAGGCCTGGCAGAGTTTGTGCTGTAAATCAAGACTCACAGACTTGTAAGAGGTGTAAATGAACAGCATGCGAGCTGATGTTGGTGTCATTGCCCAATGGCACCACAGAGACACACTAGGTGCTGTAAGAAGCACGGCGATGATAAATAACTGCTTACTTCTCGTTGCTTTTCCTGTGTTTACCTGACATGGTGCAGTGTGTCTGTGTTCACATCCACACACACACACATTTGTGCATTACACACATAGGAAAGAAGGCAGCCGTGTGTTTGTGTTAAAGGAAGTATGTGCTCTATATGTGGTACAAGTAGACACAGAACAATCACACTTTATGTCTAAAAGCTCAATATAACCACAAAAACATCTGCATCATTTCCTGTGGTGTAAATCTCAAAGAAATACACTAAGTAATGGG
Organism: Acanthochromis polyacanthus; assembly: GCF_021347895.1. Taxonomy (NCBI): domain Eukaryota; kingdom Metazoa; phylum Chordata; class Actinopteri; family Pomacentridae; genus Acanthochromis; species Acanthochromis polyacanthus. The sequence goes on from NC_067118.1 coordinate 30,153,236, forward strand.
TCAGTTTCCAACAGTTTGTTTTCACACAGTATTAAAAGTAATACATTCTTTCTTTTCTTAACCGCCTCCCCTTTTAGCTGGGAAATATACGGTTTATTTATCTGCGCTGTCACTCTTGTGGGTTTCAAATTATCTGAATGCAGAGCCAAACCTTGTCCTCTCACCTAGACCAAACAGAAGTGCTGTTTTCATTCTTCAGCTACAATTTCTGATAGAGTCGGAGCCAGGCTAATAACACAGAGGGGTCACAGTGACCTCGGCTAAACCAGAGGGTCATTCGGAGAGGCAGGCGCACTGCTGGGCAAGTTATGCTACAGTGGCAAGATGATGCTAGATTGCTCCTGTCTGGCCGCAGAAGATGCTATCTGTAAAGTCGTGTTTTCATGGTGATTGGAGAGGTGACGGTGCTCTCCTTTCTTTCCGCGGCTTCTGAACGGAAAGTTAAGAGACTTGGGCTCAAATGATGCGTGAGAGTATGCCTCTGAACAACAGCAGAAATTGGACTAAGGAATTTGACAGAGCAGACACAGGAAAACAGATGAAAGGGAATAGCGCTGCGCATTAATTCCCCTATTGAGGCTTTGCTCTCTCACCACCACCATCAGCATTCACTTTCCTCTCGACACTCAGTTCCCTAAATTGCCTCCCCACTCATCCACCTTTCTGCTGTGCTCTCCACCTCGCCTCTCCAGCCCGCACTTTCTCACTCTGTCTGTCTCTTGTGGGATGTGAAGGGGGCTCTTAAGCTGCTCTTTATTTGCATGTGCTGTAGAGGATTAGGGGCTGAAGAGTCTCAGACTGGCACAGTTAAGAGTCTGCTTTGTGTGTGTATATACCTAAACCTTGTGTCTATTCAATTAGATCTCAGTCTTCAGCAGAAGAACACTTACACAGGCCCTTATCTCCGTGTGTGCCACACTCCACGTCTGCATCAGACAGCACCTCTGTTCTCTACATTCTGTCATGTTCATTATCGCCCGTCATTAGGGGAGTGTTTTTAGGGAGGTAATCTACTTATGAGCGCTAATTTATTGCACATATTACGGCACTTTTGCGAGCTTTTCTTTCTCTCTGTTCATTACTTCACTCTGTCTTTGTCAGATCTCCCCCCTGAGGGGTCCAGTGGAAGGAGGCACTCTGCTGACAGTACAGGGCAGGAACCTGGGCCGGAGGGCTGGAGCAGTGAAGGTCTATATAGGAGATGTGCCGTGCACCCTTCAGCCCGAGCGCTACACTGTCTCCACAGAGTAAGCATTACAACACACAACTGACATATGATTCACAAATTTGCAGTGTTTGCCCGCTGTTCCCTGAGCGTTTTCTCAAGCATGGAGCGTGCTGAGACATTTTTATTCTTTTATTTCCAGTACTGTGCACTTATTTAATTACATTTTACTCTATCGACATTGTCAAAATGACATGATTGCAGAAATAGGCCCTTTATCTGTACATCATATTAATTCTTTTCATTTGGATCGCTGTCAAACTATGCAGTAATGTTGCAGCTAGGACTTATGAGATGATAGCCAACAATTACCTGTTGTCATGGTAACCTGACATGCTTTCAGGCAGGTGAGTGTTCAGGTGCATGACAGGCAGAAAGAGACACACACACGGCAGAACAAGTGATGGAAAGATAGAAATCCTGACACGTACATCTCAGATGTGAACACTGCCTGTGTTAAAACTCTGTCAAATCAGACAGTACAGTCAGAGCTGCCTACTTTTAATGGATAGCAGAGACTGGCTCTCCCACACCGGAAAACTTTATCAGCTGGGAACATCGTGAAAAAAGCCAATAGGTGCCATGCTTTAAACATTTTTTAGGAACTACTACAGCATTTTATATACCTCTAAAAAAGGTGATGCAGTATAATTACAGGGAAACTCATGTTTACAGGTGGATATGTGTCGTAAAACATAAAAGCTATACATCTGTTTGTGGCTCCAGAAGGAGCTGTGGGAAATCTGATGAACTGATTAATAAGAACACTGGTTGGAGCTGAAGACTATGAGTCTGAAAAAGCAGGAAATCTGGGGGTTTGAAGTTACTTTATTAAAGCTTTGTAGATCCCTCCTCATCTTTGACTCTGGTGTCTCAAGGCTACACTAACTACTTCTAACACTCGATTCTACGTCTAAATTGTAACTGGTTGACTTGTATTGTAGATAATTTGGTTTTTGTTCTGTTTTGTTTTTTGTTTTTAATACAGAGGGACACATAGAATTAAAAAAGAACACTGCATCTTCCGTTCTGCTGCACCAATTGTGGTTATTTTCTTAAAGGTTGTATAATGTGCTTCATTTCAACAAATTAAAGTCTCATATCTCCAGAGAGTGTCTTTCAAGCTATCAGCTTAAAATACTACAGAAATTGTTTATTTTGCCATGACTGTCTACCCTGTAGTTTTAGCCTCGTTCTAAGCAAGCTGTTTCAGTGTCTGAAGCTCTGAAAACGCTGCTCAGTGGCGTAGTCGTTAGCACTTTCGCCTTGCAGCAAGAAGATCCCTGGTTCGAATCCCGGGGTGAGCCTGGGATCTTTCTGCATGGAGTTTGCATGTTCTCCCTGTGCATGCGTGGGTTTCCTCCGGGTTCTTTCCTCCCACAGTCCAAAAACATGCTGAGGTTAACTGAGTACTCTAAATTGCCTGTAGGTGTGAATGCGAGTGTGATTGTTCGTCTGTATATGTAGCCCTGTGACAGACTGGCGACCTGTCCTGGGTGTCGCCTGCATTCGCCCGAGTCAGCTGGGATAGACTCTAGCACACCCTGCGGCCCTAGTGAGGATAAAGAATAAAATGTATAGAGAATGGATGGATGGATGGAAGCTCTGAAAACCACAAAGCCACGCCCCCTTCAGGAAGAACACTCCAGGGCTCCAGAATGGAGCAATCCTCATAGGATTGCACTTTCCACCTGGTTACAGGCGAAACACATAACTTACTGAACATTTTAATATCGATAGACACAATTTGCCAGTGTTGCTAAATGCCCCACACAGCAGAGTGTGGCAGCTGTTGCATGGTAGCTACAGTGCTCCTGTCAAAAGGTAACGTCCTTCATCCCAGTGTAGATCACTGTCAACTAAATTGCAACCAAAATGAAAGCAATGTTTAACTAACAAAGAAAGAAAAGCAAAATAGACCATTAAAAGCCACTCATGTGGCCAAATTATGCTTTATCGTTTGAAATTATCTTTTTTTTTTGTTAAGGAATCCCCAGATGAAGCAGGTATTAAACCTGCTCTAACAAATCACCATCACAGATCGTTAATATCTGCCTCGTACGAATCCACCAATCTTGAGATTAGAATACCAAAACGCCCATGTAGAGCTTAGTTTTCATGTATTCATGAAGCTAATTCTCACAAATATTATTATGCAGCACACTTCTCATTTTAAATGACTCCATCTCCATCCCTCCGAAGCTCAGGGACCATCACACTGTCACCATGGAGACAGCAGGACCCTACTTTGACACCGGGATAACAGAGCTGAGTGGAAGTCAGTAACTCTACAATTACATCCAAACTTCCATTCAGTATCTGTAATGTTGCTTGAATGGAACTGTTTATCTGGTCTTGCTCTACTGAAGCCAATCATTATATTAAGACCATTTCTAAGGTGACCTGTGGGTCTTACCTGTCACTCCAGCTGCCTGACACGTTTCCTCCAAACCACACATGTCGAAAACAGCGAATCACATTTCACTCCGCGGGTGATCTCATCTCGTGTCGTCATTCCTCATTGGCTTCTGAGGCCGGTTGTTGTGACAGTGGAGCGCATCCTCATTTTTAGAGGTGGCACCGACAAATCATAACACGTCATTTGATCTGAGAATATCAGCACGTTTGACTAGCACCACGAACCTACGGTTTTCTACTTCTATACTTGTGGGGACCTTCAGTGATTGTGAGTCATTTAATCTCACCTTGATTTGAGCCTAATTTAGAGGAGTCTGAATGTGTTCACACCACACCCATAAAGCCTCTTGACTATGCAAGAAACCAATAAGATAACGTAGTTTTACAAAAAAAAAGCCTCATTTGCAAGATTTACATTTAAACTGCCTCTTGCAAAAAATACATCAAGACATAGACACACACACGCCGGCGTACACACACCTGCGCATGTGACCTCATTTGCTAGGAGTGTTGAGACAGGTGTCTGCTCATGTGCTGAAATGTGAAAGTTCACATCTGTGTGCCAAAAGGAAAATGTGCAGCACTGGAGAGACTCTGCTCCTCTCACTCGGTGTCAACATGTTAATTAATGGCACAGTCAGTCTAGGCACACCTCATTTACTGGAGTACTTCTCTGGATATTTGGCTCAGATCCTCCACGCTGCCCTCTCTGTCATTTGCATATGAGCCCTCGGTGCCCTCCGCCCTGTCCATTTAGCAGAACCAGAAATCACATCCAGGCGTCATACAGAGCCGATTGTTGATGATCCTCATCAGCCACTCGAGGGAAATGATCGCAGACATCTCAGCGTAGCCCAAATATTGCCCTCTGAAACCCATAATATCTCCGCAGTGGGGCAGGCGCAGGAATGTGGAGCAGGGGTCAGTCCACGGCTCTGTGTGCTCCTGCTGGGAGTCTGTCTGTCCTTTTGACTGCGATCACACTCTGCTCACGCACACCGGCGTATCTGCAGGTCTTGCAAGTCTTTTTGTGTGTTTTTGCGTCTGATTGCGAGCTGCTGGGAGACGTCACACACCAACTGTGTAATTTAGATGTGAAGATGTTGCGACATAAATTGGACATGTAAGAGGCTGGGGAGTGTGGAGCCTTTTTTGTAGCATTTCAGTCGACACCATCAGACCAGTAGCAGGTGCTTTCACGACTTCCAACTTTAGTAGCTATAAGATAAACATACTTATAAATGAATTCATTGGTATTGAATTATACCATGAAGAAATATTGTTATATCTTGATAAATGATGAATTGTGTTATGTATTTTCTCTAGCTCCTTCAATGTTAGGATTTTCAGTATTTCATCATTGTAAAGTAATATATTTTAGCTTTGAACAGCTGGATGAAAAAATAAGACAGGTGAAGACGTCACATAAAGGAAAAAATGAAAAAGATCACATTCAACATTAAGAAATAACTTTGTGCAAAAACATTCCATGTAAAATGCATCTTAAAAGAGCATTTCCTATTTCATTGACAGAAGTATTTCACAAACATTGACCAAACTGTCAAAAATGAATAGTGTTTAAGGAGGTTATCCCTCACATTGGGATTTCATTTGGCACCCAAGATTTTTCCTTGTCAGAAAACCTACCCAGGAATTAGCCTGATTCTTAGACCCTGTGAGCATTTACAACTCCTTCTTCATTCCAAATCTGGACCAGATACACCACCTAAAGTTTGCTCTAAACCTGCACTGTTTAAAGCCTGTGGATTAACTCATTATGCACAAAAATACAGAAAGGCTCATTCAAAATAATGTAAAATATTTTGAGGCCACGTTGTTTCATTATGTTTTTCCATCATAGTTTCATACTTTGGCTGGTAATATCATTAAACAGGGCTTCAATAAAGGTTTCTGGATAGTCTTTACAACTCAGTGAACCCTACTTAAACTCTGACATACACCCAGCTTGTATTTATACTTCATTTGAACTTAATCACAGCTTCTATCTGCTGGTAAGCCTTTGTCTATGCTCTTCAAGAAATACCTTTTTTTTTGTTTGTCTTTATCTCAGAATAATCCTCAACATTATGGTTCAGTAGCAGACTTCACACAATGTGATGTATTGTTTTGATAATAGTTTAATTCTCAGCCTGAAGCAAACCTGCAGGTTCAGACTGATTCCGGCTCCTGTTTCTTTTATTTCCCTCAGGCTCGAACCTGTGAATAGTCATGTTTCATTCTGTTTGCCCTCTTTTTTTTTCTTTCTTCTCTAAATTAGAGCATGTGAAATGAAGCATTTTCTTCAAACAGGTGCGTGTCTGCCCTCATGCCACGTAACTGACAGGAGTGTAATTTGAGTGTAATGACATTCTGTACCTGATGCTGCTGTAATTAATGAGCAGGAATGTAGACCCTGCTATCAACAGATGGCTGATACTGCAGCTTATTTTAGAATATATTTTAATAGCTATTCGGGCTTATGAGCAAAAATCTGCGGTTTAATTGGGCTCCATCAAAAGCTGCAGGGTTTAGAAGTACATTTCAATTTGAATAGGGAAAGGCCGGATTTTTTAAAAACACACTGGGATACAACAAGTTTCCTCCTGGTCTCCTCCCTGACAGCTTGACCCCAGCCAAGCCTAGATCTGTCCAGCCCAGCCTCATCTCACTGTATGTCCTGCCAGGTCCTCCTACACAAAGCAAAGCTTCTCCGCTTATGTAAATACCCCACGATTCCTCTGTCAATCACCCGATCACTAGCTGAGAATATATAACCACTGTAGCAGCAGGCACCTGACTAAATAAACCGACAGGGTGTCAAGCTGGAAGGGGATCATGTGAAGCGATAAAGGTTGTGTTACCCCCCTAGTACGTTTATCCCCGTGAGGTCCAAGAACAGTAGGTCCCTGTGCCTCGACACACCACCGTGCCATTAATATGAGACGTCCCCGTAGAGCGCGCTCTGATGACACAGGGTTTAATCACAGCCAGGAGGCGAGAGAACAAGCCTGAGCAGCCCCTTAATCTCCTCTGCGGTTAAACACATCTGGTCTGAGGAGCTTTGACCTTTACATCTCTTAATATCTGATATCTCAAGGCTTTATTTGATTCCATATGCAAATGCAATAGGGACTGATGAATTACTTCATAACCAGCATTCTCCAAGATTCATTTTGTGTCTTTGTGTGTTTATATTAATTTCCCTCGCTTACAATTTGAGTTGAGCAACTTCTTTTCATAAGCAAGTTTATTAAATTGAAATCATAAGTCACATTTTTTGAGTGTTATCCAAGTCGCGCTTTTTTAAAATTATTATTAAATTGGTCTCTTTTTGTGGTGTTTTGTCCCCAGGCTGGTGTGTCTCACTGGGAAGTCCGCACAAGACAGGACAGATATTGTCCACGTGGAAGTGGATCAGAGCGGGACGGGGACGTCAAAGGAGAGCTTCTCGTACTTAGTGAGTACTCTCCAGACATCTACCCTCCGACTGTTTCGTGCTTTCTGTTATGCCCGTCTCTTCCCCAACAGTCCTCCTCTGTGCTCTTTTTCCTCGTTCCCCACTGGGAGAGCCTTCCCAAGTGTGTCAGTTGAGTGTTAACAGATGCATTTTATGATCCAGAGGAATGCAAGTGTGTGGGAATCTTCAAACGTCCATCTGAGCTGCAGCTAAGCACCATTGTCATCCTGCGCTCACTGCCAGCAAAAACAAATATGGTGATTGTTGGAATGTCCCTTTGCTCTGAATTCATCACTGGACGAGGAGAGCGAGCCAGCATTGTGTTAATTGACCTCGACCCTCACAGTCTCTCATGGATTAAGAATATTCAGTCTGTGGAAATACCCATGTAAGCCCTTTGTTTCTCTTTGTTTATAGACAAAGAGTTTCTTATTATTCAGCGCTGGAACGGTCTATCATTTCAGCAGCTTCTAAGAGCAGCTCTGCCTGTGAGTCATCCCACTGAGAAATCACCCTCATCTTGAAGCCCTTCTTGATACATTGGGATGAAGGAAATCCAGAACAACAAACATTACGCCAGGCTGTTGTGGGAACTCCTCTTGGGCTTCCTTACCCAACTCTGAGATGCTCAATGTGAAGTGGGGGATTTTTTACTGCAGGGTGCTGAGGAGATGTGGGAGAAAGGGAAAACAGTTTTGGAGACAGGATATGTGCCTCCACTGCATCTCCTTCCTCAAACCTTTAGACGGAAACATCTGCCTCCTTACACCCACTCTGACACACAAACACACAATAGGTCTGATCCATCTGTGTGCACTGAGGAAGTGAATCCTGTCAGTGAGGATAAGAGGTTTCCCCTGAGGGGAGGTTCACGGCGGGGATAGAAAGTTCGGAAAGAGCAGGAATGCTGATGCTGGTAGCTGCAGAGCTGGACAGCGATATTCATCTTGGCCCAAGGAGCTTTTGTTTGTGTGTGTTTGTGTGCATGTGTGTGTGTGTTGGCATGTTTATATAAGTGTACATGCAGTGTTTCACGCGTATGCATGAGCATTATTACTTCTTGCCCGCAGTATAACAGTCCTGCTAGCTTGAGCCCAAAGGCCTGTTGGCTTCAGCAGCACTTTAGCATACTGCAGCGTGGGCTGTCTTCACAGTTTTCTTCACTAATTTACTGTTATAGTCAGCAGCTGTCTCAGCCAATCTGTAAAGACGAGATTTGAACCTCAAAGGATGAGGAAAGATTTTATTTGGTGTCAAGAGAAGCATTATAGAGCACAAACAGTTTCAGTAAGCCTGTCTTTTCCAGTGACAGTAGCTGTCAGATGTCCACCGATAAATCTGATGTCTTGCTAGTCATGCCGCATTTCCCCTCTGCACGCAGATGCCAAAGCTGCTGTCAATGGAGCCGAGGAAAGGCTCTCGTGCAGGAGGAACAAGAGTGACCATCAGGGGGGAACACCTGGACATTGGCTCTCAGGTTATGGTCAGAGTCAACAACACATGGGAATGCAACATCACAGAGTGAGTACGACCTGTTTTAAACACAACAGTTGTTTTTAAATGTTTGAGGCGAGACCAGATCGCCATGACTTTCAAAGCTGCCCACTAAATTACAAAACGCTTGAACAGTTTTCTTTGCTTTTCACATAGTGCAAGTGTTTTTTAATAGCTGATGCCAATTGCATGAACCTAATGATTAAATATTCAGACAGTATCGCTTTGTGAAGCCTGCATGAAGCTGTTCGAGCTGCTGGCACATTTAAATTCAGCACCTCCACTTGTAGTCATAGTGCATTCCGAAATAGCTCTGTGACCTCCATGAGAGTTTGCCAAGCTGTAATAAACATAACTTCAATTGTGATCTGAAGAATTCTTTGGGATTAAACATTTGCAGACATCACAAGTTTTGAGGTTGCGATGTTTACTGCATTTTTACAGGAAAACGGATGAAACGATTGAATGCACCATGCCTGAAGCGGGGCAGGCACACACTGACTCAGTGACAGTGTGTGTGGAGTTTGAGAACCTTCCCTGTCAGGTTGTGGAGCTTAGCGCCACGTACACCTATGAGAAGAACCCCACTATCGGCTACATCCACCCCAAAAAGAGCTTCCTCAGGTAGGCCGACTGCAACACACACTGTAAGCATTAAAACCAAAATGTCACAAGCATCTCAAACTTCACAGTCACAGACATGAACCATTTGTCTAATGTGGTCCAGAGTATCTTCTTCCTATTGTGTTCTAAACTGCACAGCATGTGTGTGACAGAGCAGTGGCATGTCTTTGATGACACGAGCAGATTTTCACTGCAGCCAGACTGGTTTGCATTATTATCTTGTCCTCTGTTTCTCTCTCACTTTGCTGCAGTGTCCTAAAGTACTTACATACCAGTATGAAGTTGACACATTTTTGTCACGGCTGAAATGTGACTCTCTTGTTCTTGTGTGTGTCACAGTGGTGGCAGGACCATCACAGTGACAGGCCTGGGTTTTGATCTGGTGCAGAGTGTCACTATGCAGGTGCTGGGAATCGGGCAAACGGTGAGTAATCGGCCGAATTGGTCCGTTTTTGATGAGTTTTGCAGTCGTATAATCGGCCATGTGGAAATTTCTAATTAAGTGGAGCAAATTAAAAATGTAATTTTAACACATCATGTAGCCATGTTGCAATCTAAGTAAAAGAATTAAGGAAAATATGCTCATTTGCTTTCATTACGAATTGTCAAACAAACCCAAATTATATTTTTCAACTCAGATGTAAGTAGGTCATGTTATTAAACATCTGACTCAAGTAACCCCTAACCCCACCTGGTCGAGGCAGATGTCCGCCTTTCTTGAACCTGGTTCTCCTGGAGGTTTTTGTTCCTGGTTAAGGGGAGTTTTTTTGTTGGATTTTTCTGTATAAATTTTGTAAGGTCTTCACCTTCTCTGAAGTACTTTTGAATGACATAAACTGTGAATTGACTCTACAACAAGATAGAATTAATTTGAATTGAATTGAACTGAATTTGACTGAACTGAATGGAACTGAAAATTAATGGAACTGAAAATGAATGGAACTGAACTGAAAGGAACTCAATCAAACTGAATTGAACCAAAATGAATTGAACTGAATCAAACTGATTTGAATTGTACAAAATCCATTATAAGCTACCATGTCCTTTCTGGTCCTCTTCCAGCACTGTGAGGTTCTCTCCCCCTCGACAATCATCTGCCCTTCCCCAGCGTCCAGCCAGTCCCAGCAGACCTCTGTGCAGTTCTTCCTGAATGGAGTCCCCTACAAGGGGGACAGTCCTTCGTCCTCTGAGGATGAGCCAGAGGAGGAGGAGGAGGAGGAACCTCATAAAGGTCACTTCAACTTGGAATATGTGGAGGATCCTCAGTTCTTCACTGCCAACAAGGAGAAGCTGATTAAACACCATTCAGGAGAGCCACTAACGCTCATCATCAATGTGAGTGACACTGCTGAGACAAGACTTTCAGTTCACATTCGTGCTTGACTCCTGATGAGTCAAGAAAATATCCACCTTCTTTCAGAAAACTGGTGTTTCCAGTCAGTGTTGTTAGCCTCCAGTTAAATGAATATATTGATTGCATGTTTACTTGTATTTTACATAGCATTTTTAACAGAAATATGTCACAGTTGTTCAATCTAGTGCTAAAATTGTATCACATATGAAGCAGAACTATAACCAGCGTGTTCAAACTTAGCCCTTTTGAATAACTAAAAGACTGTTACTTTGACAAGCTTTCAACAATATTAAGCAACAGGCTTCATGAGTAGAATAACATTTATAAAATGAACTCAAAAACTGTCAAACTAAAATTCAAAGAGATGCATCATAAATATAACAATCTACATGGCAACAAAGAATAAGATACCTAATCATAAAATCTCTACAACATTCAAAAGACACTTGTTACAAGTCATCAGTGTCAGGATCACTCAAGAGCAAAATGAGTCAGTCAGTGCAAATCATTTAAAATTATACTTTTGATTTTACTAAATGTTGGAACAAGTGGAAAAGACACAGCATTACTGAAGCAGTTCAGCTTCAGGGTGAACCAAACTTCACTGCATAGTGTATTTCACTGCAAAACAAAAAACAAAAAAACTCAAATAAATGTCTACAATCACCAATGGAGGATTCATCCTCAGGTGACTATGAATGCCTGTACAATGTGCAGTAGTTGTTGCGATATCTCAATCTGGCCAAAAGAAGTGGATGCTCTGGAGAGCCAACTAGCATTGCAATCCCAACAGCCACACCGGTAGCATCTCTATTAAAAATTAGACAAATATAGTGAGCTGTTTTTTCATCAAAAAGCAATCAGGACTAAAGATACTATCAGGAGAAATCGAACTACTGACATTCTCAGCTTTGAAGCATCAATCAAACTCTTGAACAAGTGATGCTATTTTTTTGGCAGCTGCTTGTGTTTTGGCTCCAAAAGCAGCGCTGCTATAAACGTGACTGCACCCACTGTGAACAGCAGACAGAGCTGAACGCTTCTTTATTCATATTCACATAAACCAGAGGCACATAAAACACATCAAAGGGCCTGTCCTCTGAAATGTGTTGATTCCTGTTGGGGGTCTTCGGGGGGGAAGGGTGCCGTGGCAGCTCAGTGGGAGGTCCCATGTTCCTGTGTTCTGGCTGAACTAAGCACCTGTCTGCATGGATTCATCTCCCTAAAGGGCTGCTGGCTGTGACACCGAACGACGTGCTACATGCTAGGAGCACAGACAGGGAAGTTTGAACATGATGCAGCTTCCCCTTTATGTGTTTGTGTGCCAGGATGAGGCCCCTGCAGGAATCGCTGCCTCAGCCCGTCTCCTCGAGACTGTTGTTTCCTGTTCCTGTGGATTCCACTTGTGGTGGACCTGAGGGGGGGTGGTGAGGCTGGAGAGGGAATGTGTTTGTTTAATAGCGTGGCTTGTTAGCCAGGCGGATCCTATATTAAGGACATGAGCTGGAATGTGGGCGGGTTTTGTTTGCTTTCATCCTGTTTCAGCGTTTACAACCCGTTGTTTTCGCCTGATTAATTTAAGTGTGAAAATGCATATCGGGTTTATAAAATATATTTTCGCAGTATGCTCAAACATATTTGTTAAGATAGTTTGACACTGTTTGTGTCTGTAAGTTATGTTTGTGTGTTGTGTCTGCACACGGAAGCATTTGTTGACAGAGACCCAGGGGGCTGCATCCTGCAGTAGGGACAAGACTGTGCCCTGAGGGTGTAATCAAAGCAAGGAAGCACACAGGGGACAAACACACACATACTTCTCCACTTGTGATTCATACATTTAGGGGAAATTGCAGTTTCGTACAAATGGGTTTGTATTTTTGTAGTTTTGGACATCATTTTAACTCATAAAAATGACACTGCGCATACCAAGTAAATTGCAGAGATCTAAGAATGCCGCAAAATTGCTAAAAAGGAAGAAAAATAAGCAGAAACACAAGCAGTCATATGAGACAGGCTGTGCACAGTCCTCGAGGGTAGCCAAAATTATTTAGAACAGGGAACAGAATTTTTCTTGTGTTACGGCTGCTGTTGTGAACAGTCAGCACAGGTCACAGACTTACTAGCTGGTTGGATTTTTACCTTAAAAGAAAGCACTTTAGTAATGCAATTTGTTTACAGCAAAGCATCAGATTGTCTGTCCATTCTCTGTCCATACAACCGTGCCAGTGTATACCCTTTTTGAAAGGGATTTTAGGGGTTGTGCTGGGCAAGACACTACTATAGAATGGTAAAGTAAACTGTTTCAGAATATATCTAGCATTTCACCACTTTTTAATTTTTTTTTCCAATCATCAGCTGACATGTACACAAATACCAAAATTCTATAATATTCAGTGAGCTAATAGTAAATGATAATGTTTTCATGGCTGATGGAAGGCTATATAAATAGGGCCCAGCACTGTAATTGTTTTAAAGGCTAATATCCTTTGAAATTAACATCTGTCAACTAAATATGAAGATTTGCTAAGCAGACATAGATAAAAACCTGACATTTCTGATAGTAAGTGGGTACTCCATGATTTATTCTTGTGCATCTAGAATGTCTGGGGTCTCTTGAGAGACTCACAAAAATAGAAATTTAAGTAGCTGGGGCCAAGATATCCTGACTTTTCTTCCCAGCAAGGAACAAGCTCCAAAAACACAAATTTCCCATGATGCAGCTTAACAGCATCCTCACTGTCTGATAAACATCCATGATAAACTCTGTGTTTGTAAAGCAGGCGTTCTACATAGCTCAAATAACTGCGATGACGTCATTGATGTTGTTTTTCAGACTGTAGAAAGCTCCTTCTAGAGCTTCAGGAGACGTACAACTGCTTCAATAGGTTGAGTGCTACTCTTCATCACACTTAAAGTGTAGATTCAGGGGAGTCTCCCTTTAATTCATCTACCTCTTAGCTGTCAGAGGCAGGACGTGGATGGATGCATGGCCGAGTCAGATTGATTAAATAAAATGGTTCTGCATCTCATTGCGCCAGGCTCATGCAAAGGCCCTGAGAATGTTGTTTCGGGCGCGGGCTGGAATGACTGTCACCGAGTTTGTTTGGAGAAACTTTGCTGGCCATGTGAGAGAGGCAGCGGGAATGTTTGCTGCTTTAAGCTGAACTCCAGGCCAAACTGGATGAGCTTTCTGCTGCCTTTCTCTGTGTGACAGCTGCACGACAGGCCTGCCACACGCAGCTCGGTTTCTCTGTGTGCACATAATCGTCTGCACATATGTGAGGGTTAAAGCTTCTGATGAATGTTATCTGTGCCTGTTCAAAGTCGGCCCTCTCTGATCTCTCACACCGCCCGGCTGATGGCTGTTTTTGTTCGTTTTCTCGCGCAGAAAGTGCCGAGCGATCTGGAGCTGGTGCCGGAGGAATACTCGGTGATGATTGGCACCTATCCTTGTAACATCAGCTTCCATAACGACCAGCTGTTCCACTGCACCATCAACGGACTGCCGAGCTCCAGCGAGCGAGAGCTGCCTGTCACTGTAAGTATGTAAAACACTGCAATAAAATACAAAAACACAGCGAGCCTCGTGTTGAAAATTATTGCTGGATGGGTTCTGATAATTTAAGGATATCACCCATCTGTCAGGCAGAATTCAGTCCAAACAATTAGTCAGAATCTGGACCATCTGTGATGTTCACTGAAACAGATTTGATTTGCACAAGTCCATACACTGTAAGTGATGCACGTGTGCCACTCTTCATGCATTATGAATCCGAGCATGCCACCATAAATCAGCAGTTAGTGGGGGTGGTGAGCCGTCACTCTGTGCCACAGTGCCACAACAAAACAGTGACGTGCCTCATAATTACTCTTCGCATCTTCAGTCTTCTATCAGGATTACATCTATCATCACCGACACAATCACCTTTTTGGACAGACACTATCTGCGCACGAATATTATGAATCGGTGAAGATCTCGCTGCTCTCTTGTGTTTTGTTTTGTCTCCGTAACAATTAAAGATCTTAATCAAGACACGGTCAAGCCCTGTGCAGTCCCGATAAAACCGGACCAGCTCTCCTCCCCATCTGTTGGTGTCCATTCTGGTCTGTTTTGATAGGGCTTTATTAAGGGGAGAGAGCATTCATCTATATTTAAATATGAGCCAAACTGTTAGTGGTTTGCTGAAATAGCTCAGCAAGACAGCTGAGTCGTACTGTAAGAAGCATTTCCCCACTTTTGCCACAGAAATAGAAGGAAGGCTCTTTTATTTCTCTCCCTCTATCTGCCTCTCTCTCTCCTTGTGTACCTGTGACTCGCTTGAGCAGCCTCCCACCTCGTCTGTCTCTCAGGATGTCTCAGAATAAACACCAGCAATTAGCAAAGACATAAAGGCAGGGCAGGGGTCAGAGGAGATGTCATAACACAAATGGGTGGGCCGCCTGCACGTGAGCACCGAGGATGATTTGTGTGCACGTTTGACAGGGGCATAAATACAGAGCACACGTATATTTTCCTTTGTGTCGGCACATTTGAATAAATGCATACGTCTCGGGCTGCTGCATAGCTTATGGCCATTTGTGTTTCTTCACTTACTTTGGGTGGCAGATCTATTTTTACATGCTGTTGTGCTTGGCTCTGAAGTGAAGCTGAGCTGCAGAAGTGGATGTGTGGAAGCAGCGTTTTTTGTACCCAGAGCGAAACAGGAACATGGAACAATGGCATTTTCCCCTCCATTACACCAGGACTGGCTGTTGCAGTCTCTGGAAGAAGGCCTTGCTGGTCTGAGTAAATAAATGCCCGGTCCAGAAAGAGAAAGACGGAATGAGAAAAGGAGGGAGCCCGGTGAGGCAGCTTCCCCCCTCAGAGTAAGACCAATGTAAGAAGGATTTGGTCTGAGGATTGGAGGCTTTTTATCTGAGTCTTTTTTTATGAAGTATGCTCGGATTGGGGAAGGAGAAGGAACGATGCGAGCAGGGACCACAGAGGCCCTGCTGACTAATCAGAAGGCAGAAGTGAAAGTTCTTTTCTTGTCACATCTGGGTTACTCTGAACTGTGTGACTCCTCCAGCTCATTGCAGCGAGAGACCATTTTTCAGACTCTACAGTGTGCAATTTTTTTCTGCATGTCTGCACCTGTGTCCAGGAAAATAATTGATGTGCACGTGTGCAGGTACTTGTGTTCCCATTAAGAAATGCCTATGTTGTGCTGCAGACGCTCTCACACTGCATTACAAAGAAAATATTTCCACTACTTCTGCTCATTACTGCCATATCTTCCTTGGCCCCTGTCTTTGTCTTCGTCTCTCTCTCTCAAATTCCCTTTAGTGACTGCGGAGTAGAATGCAGAATTTAAAAAAAAGAAAAAGGACAACAAAAGATTATATTTGACTCCAACCGATCACTTGACAACCAACTATCGAGGGACGGTTGCTAAAATTAAATCAGTGTTGCAGATCTTGAGTCCATTCTTTTATTTCATCTTATTTGGACTGCTGCAGTTATCGTTGCTACTAATATACATCAGTTGCTCGTCTTCAGTCTATCCAAAGTGCTGCCGCTGGGCTTTGACGTCTTTAGAATTGGTTCGTGATGGCATCTAAACAGCAGCTCATTCGAAAGATCTTACAATTGGGGTATTTTTATGAATGCGCGAGACTAAAGAGATATGGATGAGCTTTGTTGTAATGATTTAGATAACGCTCATTTATGATTACACAAAGATTTCAGGGCTGTGATAAGACACATTTAATGCCTTTGACTCGTTGTGGTTTGATAATTATAAACTGTAGTTGTGTTTTACAAATGAAGTCTTGCTGGAAGATTTTACTTAGAATTTTTACTGTTCAATCCTCTAAAAAGTAAACATCTCTAAAAAAAAAACCTGACGTCATTCATCAGAACCAAATCTAATCGAACTAGTTGTGTGTGATGGAGAATTAGCCAAATCTAAGGTTAAAATTCTGATATTTAATCAAAATCACTTTACTGTATGTGTCTCAGTTACACATTTGGCAAAAGTAAACAAAAACTAAACAATTCTGTGCTATTCAGTGCAATCGTGAAGCCAAGAATGACTGAAGTGTAACCAGCAGTCACAATGCCAAAATTCAGTTTTCAGGTGAACTGCAGGCAGTGTTCACACAGAGCAGAGGGATAAATATAATTAAATATAATAGATGACATAAACTAAAACTAGCATCGCACAAAAAATGGCTTTCAGAAGAGCAAGTTGTGAGAAAGTTGGTGGAAGATTCATTTAGCATGTTGAAATACCTTTTTGGAGTGAGTGTTCGAAGTTGTGTAAAAAAAAACGTATAGTAAATGTCAATAGGCCTTGTCAATAAGCCCATCTATAGTATGTGGAGCTCCATTTTTTCCTGCATTGACAACACATGTGGACACAAAGATTTTCAACTTTCATTTCTGTCTTTTTACAATATAAATCAAGATGCACAGAAGACATTTTTGAGTTCTCTCCGTTTCCATCCATAGTTTCCTTGTTTTCATAGAGGTGCAAACCTTTACATTGCAGTGGGAAAATAGCCCACAGTGAGCAAAAAAGTTTTTCATGCAACTACTATGATAAAATAGAAATAACTGCTAAAAGAATAAAAGTATACCTATGACATGATGAAATACATGACATCCGCTGAGTGTCATGGTATTTGAGGGAACCATCGAAGAAAAGACTTAAAACGGAACAAAAGAAGAAATAGACTTTGAAGGAGCTCGACCCAGTTTCATGTGCCGTTTCCCTTTTTTCTTTCTAGGTGCAAGTGGGGAACTTTCATCACACTATCGCCAAAGTGCAGCTCGGCGGCAGCGAGCTGGCCATCGTGGTGTCCATTGTGGTGTGCTGTGTGCTGCTGCTGCTGTGCACTGTGGGTAGGTTGTGTACACACGCTTACCAGCAGATGATGGATGTGTGCCTGCGATTGCAATGGATGCTCCAGATGTGGAACAGATAAAAGAATTTCAGGGGTCATAGTTTCCTGCACTTGCTTCATCCCTCGTCAGTATCCAGCACGCAAAGACCCCGCTGTTCCTCACCGTCTGAGTGTGTGTGTGTGTGTGTGTGTGTGTGTGTGTGCGTTATACTGCACGTCCTGTAATCTCTGAGCAAGTGTGTCTGCAGGGCAGGTGTACGTGGTAAAACTGGCACAAATGTGCATTTTCATCTGTTCTCAGTTATTCACGAATCCCCTTTTTTCTCGCCGGTCTTTGTGGGTGTGACAACTGCTGAAATAATTTGTGCAAATTCTACATTCTCGCATTCAAATACAGTCACGCAAAATGTTATCCACGGCTTCATAAATGGTGACGAGCAATTATTCCTGGAAATCATTTCCATGAAGACCCATTTGATACTCGCTTTGACCCCTTTATTATGTTCTGCAAGTTGTCAGCATGCGATAACAGTTGTTAGTTTGAAAACATATATAAACTGCATTCTGTTTTTCACACTCTTACCTGTTTTTCTCAGCTCTTGTAGTGTACTGCACAAAGAGCCGAAGGGCAGAGCGCTACTGGCAGAAAACGCTACTCCAAATGGAGGAGATGGAGTCCCAGATCAGAGAGGAGATCCGTAAAGGTGAAGACGCATGCAGAAACACGCGCACACACTCTCTGTTCTCTCACCCGAGCTCCGCTATCCGATTCATTTAGACCACAAATGATGTTTTGCGTCGATTGACATGAAAAAAAAGCTCGTGGGAAGATAGAAATATTGACCACACATATTTGCCTGTTTCTGTATGTCTTTGTGTTTGTGCGTGCGTGGAAAATGTGTATTTGTTTTCGAGGTTTTCTACTCTGAAGTGGGAGGGAGATACAACAGTTGACAGATTTGTGCCTAGTAAGCGTGACTCACAAAACACAGTGTCTGACAAATGATCAGTCACACTCAGACGCACAGAGTGGCCACATCGCCTCTGCTGTGTCTACCCTATAGGCACGAGGCCCGTGTGTGAGTGTTTTTAGCTCCGTGTGTGTGTGTCTAGGGCATTAGAGTAAAGCCGTGTGAAGGCCACTCTGTGTCTGAGCACCCAGATTTATGGTGTAGAGATGGAGGGGACGGATAGAGAAAGAGGAATGGAGGGAGGAAGCGATAGGAGCGGGAGTGAGGACTGCAAGCCTGAGGAGAAGCAGAAGCGTGGGAGGGAGAGGAGAGGTTATTTAGTCAGAGGACACAGATAGATTTGCGGCCCTGTTCAGGGGTGAGTGTGCACAAAGCGAGGGATACTTCTGCTGAGACTGAAGATGTGATAAAAGCAGAACAAGGGGGAGTAAAAGGAAAAAAATGGGAAATTGACATACTCCAGGTTAGGCAAATGGGCGGGTGGTGTCTGAAAAGTGAGGCAGAGGGGAGGCTTGGTATTCAGGGGCCTGCTGCATCTAATCTTGAGTTGATGGTGTGAAGTGACTGGTGTTTTAGAGGAGGATAAATAACCTGGAGGAGTAATGAAATATGTTTTAAATCCCACCGGCCTTGTATTCTCTTCTTTCTGCACAAACACAGTCTGAAGAAACTGCCTTTGTAACCCAAATACGTCTCTCATCCTGTGACAGGAAGCACTTTTCCATAAAGAGATCTCCAGCGCCTCATTAGAGGAGAACATTATCCTCGGCTGGTACATGCTACCCTATAAAGTGGCTACAATATTAGCATGCAGATTCAAGCCGGTGTCTGGACATGCTGATACTGTTTCTGCATGTAAAACTCAGCCTGCACACATGTTTTGGATAAGAGCCTCAGCCTGGATTTGGCTGCTCTGATTGTCGTTTGGTAAATATTTGCCTGCATGCCGTGATGGGCTGCACAATCTGGCAGAGAGAGACACGGAGAAAAGGGGAAAAAGATCAGAGGATTAGTGTTTGGTGTATGCAGTATTCAACCAGAACATGACACCGGATCTTAGAAATTAAATGTTGTAATTCTGCGTCTGATTTAATGTCACATCCACTGAAATCAAACAGACTCTGGGAAAAATGTCGGTTACTGCATTAGCGGTTGCAAACAGATGTCTCACTCATTTTACTTAGCAACAATTGAATCTTGAAGAGCCAGAAACAGGAAGCGACTGTTTTTTGGTTTTTTTTTTAAAAACAGTCTCATGATTCAAATCCTTTTGGGTTTTTCTTCATTTTTTTTCTTTCTCCTTTCAGGCTTTGCAGAGCTGCAGACAGACATGACAGACCTGACCAAGGAGCTGAATCGCAGCCAGGGCATCCCCTTTTGGAGTACAAACAATTTGTCACACGCACGTTCTTCCCCAAGGTGAGAAACCCTATTTCTCCCCGTTATCTGATTTCGACTGGCAGGCTGACAATACCATTTTTCTCACTGGGGTTTTAATATTTTTTCCCTACATGTCCCATTTCACACTTCCCACCGCTTGTAATATGCAGGATAAAAATTCACCTTGGAACCTTTAAACGTACAGCAGACATCCACAGAAGTGTAGCTCAGTTTGGCACCCTGCAGGAGAGTTAATGTGTTCTCTATAGGTAAGCACTTTTCTGATGCGCGATCCACCCCGAAGGTAGACTGTGGGTCTGTCCGTGGGTGGGTGTTTTTCCACCAATACCGACAGACACAACTCAGCGGGCTTTGTCTTCCAACCACAGGCATGGACTTTCAAGGAGACAGAACAATGGCGGGCACGGAGACAAGGAAACTTTCTCCCTGATCTCTCAAAACACACTCTTTACTCAGCTCACACACCCACGCTGTTTTGCAAGTATAAACAATCTTGCGCAAGGACGGCCATGCTGGTTGCAATGGACGCTGTGTTGGGTTGTGAAGAGAAGAGAGTTTGGAGAGTGTTGAAAAGCTGCATGGAGTGAAACACAAATTCAAGTGTTGCCGTCTCTCCATAGTATTGCGTACAGACAGCAAACGCTCCACTCCTGACCTTTCGCGCTCCTGTTTCTGTGTGAGAGCTTCTGGTTGTCTGAGATTACAAATGCATACACACAAAACGGTGTTGGACACAGATTAGGGCACAGTTAGAATACAGGCCAAATGTAGCTGTCCTGAACTGACAGGCTGTGTTGAAAGGCTGCCTCTTAACACTGGGTCACTCTGTCTCCAAATCCATTAAGGATTGGGACGTTTTGAGTCGCGGTGTCATGTTTCCTCTGCATATATTACTCAAGAAATTCAGTCTTTTGGTTCCTGACTGTGAAATTACAGCTAGCATTTCAAGGCCGGGGAGCTTTGTGTTCCCCCCGTCTATCCATCATCTTATGTTTATGACTACAGATGACTTTGTGTTAGATTTCTGTGCATGTTTGTGTATGTTTCAGATGTGTTCAGATTATGAGAAGAGCCTGGTCCAACCGGCCTACGAAAATGATGGCCTGGGGCCTCGAGCGCTGCCGGAGACCCACCCACTGCTGCAGGACTGGCAGGTGAGGGGTTAAGCCATTAGGTTAGGCTTTCTTTTGCCAGAGTGCCTCGATTTGGGTCCTTTTTCACTCCCTCTTGTGTTTCAACTGGGTCACACTGAAGCATATTAAGGTTTCATGGTGAGGTTGTTGTTGACGAGCAGTAAAGTGTACTGCATGTGTGCACGTATGAATCCTAATGTATGACGTTCAGTTGTTTCCTAGTGAGTGATACAAAAAGAAAATTTAGCCTGACAAGCAACACACTGCCCACTAAGCTGATAGCAGGTTGTTGACACACTTCCCACCGACTCGTGGACAGCCAAACAGTATGCTTTTCATCGAAATCCACTTCTAGTTGTTGTGTATGTGTGTGTAGGGGCAGATGGGAGGGAGAGCTATAAAGAGAATGGGAGAGAGAGGGAGGGAGTTGTGCTTTCACACACCTATGTGTGAAAGTGGAAGCACGTGCATGCGTGTCAGCACGTAAGAACGAGAGAAAGTAAAGATTGCAGCGCTAGTTTTGGGTCGGCAGCCGGGGGAGGCTGTCTAACGGTGATGAAGTGCCTTGGATCCACATCGTCTTCCCAGGAAGTGTTTTCCAGGTCACAGCAAATAAATCTCACAGGCGGGCATTTATCTTAATGGACACCCCTGTTCTCCTTCTGTCAGGCTGCAAACCACACCATATGGCTGCAGTCCAGAGGGAAGACTTCATCACGCTGCTGCTTAGTCGCACCCATAGATAGGCCATACTCATTAAGTCGACTCGGCACATTTAGAGACAATCACACACAGTAAGGGACGTACAGACACTGTGGAGAAAACCAGGGAGGGAGAAGAAACGGTCGGGAAGAGATGTGATAGAAATATGAAGCCTTCAGTAGATGGGTCACTCGAGACAAGAGGTGGTGAAATAGGTTAGGGAGCTCGCAGCAGGTGTAATCCAGTTAGGGTGAAATCACGCAGAAAAGTAATAGTTTCATTGCAAGCTTTTTCTCATCAGGCCACCAACACAACAAGGCCGAACGTAGAGGAGGGCATCACCCTGTTCTCCACTCTCCTCAATAACAAGCACTTCCTGATCACGTTTGTCCACGCCTTGGAGCAGCAGAAGGACTTCGCTGTACGAGACAGGTAACCGCTCACTTTGTATTTAATTGGACTCCACACAGAGGAACCATTGTTTGGAGGAAGGTCATTCGTTTCTGTGGTAGCTTTTGAAGCTGCAGATGGTGGAGGTGGTGTATCGAACTGCATTATGTGGCGAGGTGTTTTTAAAGCTGCTAAAATCTGCATTTTTTATTACTAACAATGGCCAAAGTGAAAACAGTCTTTATAGGAGGAGCCCACAGATAATTATCATCCAACTCTACAGTTCTCCTGATCTCTGCAGAATATTTTACCAACTTTTGGTTTTCTGACCCACGCCATTTATCACTCTTACCGATCTCATCAGGGCAGCAGGAAGACAAAAAGTTTCCAGACTAAGTTAACCACTAACTGCTGATGATCATAGTGGAACACTGAGACTCCGATATTTGTTTGAGGAGAAGATGGAGAACTCAATGAAGCAAAGTGCAAAGAAAATATTTCATATTAGCCAAAATATCCAACTGCAACTGATGCAAATGTTGTGACTCAAGTGGTCAAAAAGTCAGTTCAAATTCACTACACAGTAAAAAGCTTACCGTAAAATGTACAGTAACTTACTGGCAGCAATTGGCAAGTAAGTTGCTGTAGAATGTTTTACAGAAAACTTACTGTAAACTTCATCACAGTACCTATGTACCCATTTACAGTGAGATAATTCTTACTGTAAATGTTGCTACAGTAAAAATGATCCTACTGTAAATGCAATTGCAGTAAATAGGGTCCCAGCAAGCATGACATTACTGTAACAAGCATTACTGTATTATTTTAATATTGCTAATTAATTAGTTGTAAAATAAAGACACTGTTGTCAAAAATTATTTATTTTATCAATTCATTCAACTTCAACATTTTCAATTTTAAATTCATTGACACATACATACAGATCCATACATTTTGTAAACATCTTTCATTCCTAAACATTTTTCATTTTGTCAACATTTTTCATTTCATAAACATTTTTCCCTTTGTAAACATTTTTCATTTCATAAATATTTTTCACTTTGTAAACATTTTTCATTTCCTAAATATTTTTCATTTTGTCAACATTTTTCAATTCATAAATATTTTTCATTTTCATAAATTTGGTCATTTTACAGTAATATTACTGTAAAAACTACAGAAACTTGTTACAGTGTAGGTTTGATATTTTAACGGCTCTTTAAAAATTGTAAATGAGGTTGGAGGGAAACATTTTATAGTGCGATATCAATGCAAAGTACAGCCTCAACACTTAGAGGACCAGTGTGTAGGATTTAGTGTTGTCTCGAGGTGAGGCTGCAGATTGCAACCAACTTCAGTGTAAGTAGCACCTTTTTTAGAGCCAGCGTTTCATTTGTTCTTTCTGTAGAAACTTGGCAATGCAACGTGATAGGCTCCAGGGAAGAGGACTCACACCCTATGTAGATATGAAGCGCTCACAAGAATAATTTGTAGTTACAGGTGATTGTAAGAAACGATAATTCTGAATACTATGTCCTGATTCTACTGATATATTTCACTAAATTCCACATGCTGCTGCTTTAAGTGGCCAAGTCTTTAGTGACCTCTATGCGTGCTGTAATATCTATTGGATGACAGAGTGTGTCTTTGTTTACCCAGTGGCTTCTTTATTTCTCAAGCTGTCTGTAACAGTTGCACAAAAATATCTGTCTGGGAGGGCGGCTGCTCCAGTTTTGTAAACACTTGCTCATCTATCAGTGTAGCTGTTTTGGTCCCGACGTCCTAAAACTGACCAGTCATTGTGAATCGGAGAGAAATTCCAGAGGGGAGACCACATCCCTGTCCCAGCACAGTGTCAGCACTTACTGACTGATGTAGCCTCTCTCTGCGGGATTTAAGGGGCTTTGTTAGGGAAATCCCCTGCACCTCTGGACTTACCGACGCAGACACTCCCCGCATTACATCAGGCCTTTATTTGACTCCTGCAGTCACAAGGTGCCGTGGGGAGGGCTGAATTGTGTTGTTGTTTCTGTAATGTTTTCTGCTATTTTTAAATCTAACCTGACCACACACTGACGGGGCATGTTTGCCAGAGCATGTTATTGCTCATCCGTCTACTCTGCTAATCTGTTTTCTCACCCTTCAGATGCAGCCTGGCATCTTTGCTCACCATCGCCCTCCACGGTAAACTTGAGTACTACACCAGCATCATGAAAGACCTGCTGGTGGACCTGATCGATGCCTCGGCTGCAAAGAACCCCAAACTGATGCTGCGCCGCACGGAGTCTGTTGTGGAGAAAATGCTCACCAACTGGATGTCCATCTGCATGTACAGCTACCTCAAGGTGGGGATGGAAAAGAATGTGGCTCAGCAAAATGGTTGGATAAGTTTGATTTAAAAAGAATTACCACAGCTCTGATTTTTGACTCTGCCTCTGTGTCGCATTCTTCAGGAAACAGTGGGTGAGCCTTTTTTCCTGCTGCTGTGTGCAATCAAGCAGCAGATCAACAAGGGCTCCATAGATGCGATCACAGGGAAGGCCCGCTACACCCTGAATGAGGAGTGGCTGCTCCGTGAGAATATCGAGGCCAAGCCACAGGTCAGATCCCCCACACACTCTCACTTCATTTTTCACCTCCAGAGTCTTGCCTTTTTAGAGGTCAAACTTACACATTCAGTGACATCAAGCAAGTTTGTCAGACTGAAATTCTAGATGCACACAATTTTTTCCGACGTACTTCACACTTTGATTTGTGTTTGCTTTCACAGAACATCAACGTCTCCTTCCAGGGCTGTGGCATGGACTCGCTGTCTGTCAGGGTCATGAATACAGACACAATCTGCCAGGTTAAAGAAAAAATCATCGAGGCCTTTTATAAAAACCTGCCATTCTCCCAGTGGCCTCGGGCCGAGGATGTAGACCTGGGTAAGAGCACAATTTCTCTGATTATTTCCCTCCTCTTCCCCTCCCCAACCCTCCAAGATATAGTAATCTCCATTGCAAAAGGTCAATTCCTCTCATGAAGCTCAACTAACCTGAGGCTGCAATATAATAAATGACAGAATGCATTGAGGAGAGTGTAGAGTCATAATCACAAAGAGTTATTGCTTTCAAAAGCTGCGCAGCCTGCAGAGCTGATTTGATTAATGGCCCGGGAATATTTCCACAGGTCGTGACACAGAGAGCCGGAGCACGGCTGCCGTCTGTCTGGGATATTATTTTCCAAATTTAGGATGAAATTGTCTGACGCCGCTACCTTTGTGTCTCCTTTTGTTTCCTGCAGAGTGGTTTGACTCTGGCAGCAACAGCAAGCTTCTGCAGGACCTGGACAACTCGTCAGTGATGGAGGATGGACGAAAGAAACTCAACACAGTCTTCCATTACCAGGTGTGTGGATTTAAATTTGGTGGGAGACCAGTGCTGTGGATGCTGTCACTCGTATTCCTGATGTTGCATGTTGGATGTGAGAACTCTGTCTGTCTAGGGTGGGACCACTGTGCAGCTGGAGCAGTGTTTTATAGGTGCTTCTGTTTGTGCTGCTGTTTCTTGTTATGATTGCATTGCACGGCTCATTTACTGCACCATTGCTGGAGCAGATTGTTGATAGTTAATGCCAGTGTTTTTGTAACGGCAGCACACAAAATAATAGTTTCGAGCTAGTTTTTGTGAATCGGCAACACGCGATTTTCACCACATTCTCGCTAATAGGACCAACAGGTGCATTAAGTGGGTATGAATGTTGGATTGTTTGTTTCAGACAGTTAAAGATATTTTCAGACACGATCACATCACTGGAATAATTCCAACAATGTTAGCCTGTAGGGGAAAGAGGTTTCCAAAGTTATTCTATCACCTGGCAGTCAGTTTTAAAGAGGTATACTGATGCCTTGTTGCTTAATTCAAAGATGTTCAAGAGTATTTGAACCCTCTGAACCTCAAGCTGCTTCTGTATGTTTTTTTTTTTGCTCCTGTCACATTTATATTCACTCTAAAAGTTGAAATTCAAATTTCGAAAACCCTAGAATCACAAGTTCCCCTAAGTTTTGCCAATTCTGGGAAAAAATAGTTACTGTACATACTAAAGATATTTTTATTCCCATACATACCTCTTCTGTACTCTGTGTAAACATAGCTGGAAATTCAGCCCAATACTCCCTAAATGTTTATGCATGACTCTTAATAGCAGCTGAGTCATTAATGGATTTTTGGTTGCACTCAGTTTGTCTTTTACAGACTCTAGTTAGTGCAGCCGGTTTACTTTTGGCAATTTTTTTAATGAGACATGTTGAATGAAAATGATTTTGATGAACTATCACGATTTTAAGCTAACATTTGGTTTAATTAGCCATGGACCGCGTGCAACACATAATTAGTTAAAAGACTAAAAGAAAGTTGGATACCTAGCAGTTTTTTCCTCTTTTTACAGTTTCTGGCGCTGATTAAAGGTGTGATTTTGGTATTTTTTAAGAAGATAACAAGCATTTCAAACTCACCTGCTGGTTTTGGGTTTAGAGAGTTGTGACACTCTACTCTAAATGATAATAGGTTTTTTCCACAAAAAAGTAAAATTACGTCTTGAAAATTATGAATCACATGTTCTCACTTTTTCCTTCTTTATAGTCATAGACTCTTCGGATAAGAAAATATTTTTATTTGAATGTTTGAACTTCTAAAAGCGAGATTTCCCCTACTTTCACGTTCATTCTTATTTTATGTACTCTGGAGGTTTCAACTTTCCGATCACACGTTTGTTTTGCTCCATACTTTACTATAACTGCTTTCTAAAGAGCGGTGGCGCCTCGAAGTCATGCTCCTACCTACATGTGTTAAATCACATTTAAGGTGTCAGAGAAACTTTCCCCCTTCAGCTGATGTGAAAACAAACTCAGCACATACGTAAATCACTCCATACAGGGAAGGTCAAACATGCAACTGAAATAACAATAAGCAAAAACTTTGGCAAAGTAAGACTTAAATGACTTAAATGTTGCATTAATTGTCAAAATCCTAAGTCATTAATAACAGAAGATTGCATTTCCTATATACCTTCATGCTTGAATGAGTAGTATGTAAAGTGCTTAGACATTTACGCCAGTGTTTAAATTACAAATTGCATGTACAGAAGTAAATCACTTGTTAAGAAAAACATCTGTCCAGGATCTACACATATAAAATACCCTGATGTAGTTTTAACAGTGTTGAGTAATGCACATTATAAATGTATGTTTTAAATAAACGCATAAAAGTAATGATAGACATCATATAAGCCGTTACAAAGCTGTAACTGACATTTACTATACGTAAGTAACTATTAATTCAGGTTTTCTGTTTGTCATTGGCTGCTTTACTTCATTATAGGAGACTAAATGTAACTATGCTTTGTATCACAGTATTATAATGTACATATATTTCATATATACATCAAATATAGAAAAATGTAGATTTTAATTAGTTTAGTTTAGTTTCTAGTAACTTTGTTTTGCGTTCACTTTACTTCCTGCATTTCGATCATTGCCAACAACTGCTCTTATAAAGAAAGTGACAAGTAAAATGTCATGTACTGGTCTCCCATTAAGACAGTGTTTGTGTGTTTGCTTATGTCTGTGGTCATTTGTGCATGAGTAAACAGACATCCAGTGACTCTCGAACTCTGACCTCTTACCTGTACTTGTTAAGTGCTCTGTTTAGCTTTTGCTGAGCCATGGGGACAGAGCTGTGAAAGCAGTGAGCTGCAGCATGTACTAACAGTCTGGGTTCACTGGTGAGGCTGTTCAATCCATTTCACTGCGGGTTGACTTTAATGAGCCCAGCCAGGTTCCCGCAAACTCGCCACAACTCGGGATGCACGCAGGATCAACACACACACACAAACACACACCTCTCAGCACCTCACTCCCCTCGAGGGCAAGCTTAATGAAGCTGCTCTGGTGCTCCTCGACTCACCCCTGACCTCATGCCCTCTGTCCTCTCCCGGCTTTCCTCCCCCCCTCCCCCCTCCCCCTTCTTCTTCTTCTTCTTCTTCCCCTTCACAGATCCCAGAGGGGGCATCGCTGGCTATGAGCATGAAAGACAAGAAAGAGAACACCCTCGGGAGAGGTACGTCACCTTCAAACACACCCACTCCCTGTCGCTTTGTCACACACACCCACCCACACTTGGATAAGTACGAGCACCCACTCAATCACGGGAAACGACGCATGCTTAGCTGGTCGCGAGAACATGATACGCTCATGTAAACACACATGAAACCACACACTCTCCCGTCCCCAAAAGTCGCAGCGGACGTCTAAACACACTCGCACCTAATAAATCCCAACACATTCTCTTCATCCAGAGCTCTTTTCTCCACATTATAGATGTATTCCATTAGCAAATGTCAGCTTGAGGGGAAAATATGACAAAAGTTGGCCTATTGTCCAGACTCAGCCCAGAATGAAATGACTGCTTTGCCTGTTGACAAATGAGTTTACATTCAGCCTTTAATGGGCCCGTCCGCTTGTTGTTTAGGTTCTACCTTACATAATCAGTACCAGACCAGAGCTCACTTCTTCTCAAGCTCTGTCCATCAAAGCCTCTCCTCTCATTCATACTGGGCCAAAAATAGGCTCATGTGGACCAAACCTGGCTCCTGCTTCAAAGCACCAAGAGGGTGTTATGAGCCTGTAGTGCTCCCTGGCTAATATAAAACACTGTCCTGCCTGCCTGCCTGCCTGTGATCAGTGTTGAGGGGTTGGACTGAGGCCCGCTGGGCAGGAGCATCTCTGGCAGAGCAGACTGTAATGAGAAGCCACTCACTATGTGGGTGTCTCTGTGTGTGTCTGTGCGTACCTGCACAAATGCCGGCTTTTGTTTTTGCGGATGTGTGTACAATAATTTAGTACGTTTGTCTTTGTGCCTGTATCCGCGCTCACGTTTGAACATGTTTCAACATGCGTCCTTCCCCTCGCATATCTGTTCATGCATGTGTATGAGCGTGTTTGTGTTTAGATCTATATATAAACCAGCAAGGTTTAATGCTTTTTTCCCAGCGTTGGCTGAGCATTACCATCTCATTACACCGGCTCCAGAACCAATCACAGACTCTGTGTGTCTGTCTCCCCTAATCTCTCTCTTTTCTCTCTCCTTTCACTCGTAATCTTTCTCTTTCATTCTCTCAGACAGTTCCCCTCCCCTACCGGCCCACAGTCCACCTTAATCACTTTCTCCTCTTGCATGCACTCTATCTCTCTTGCTCTCCTGTCAATCTCCCTCAGTTTTTTTCTCTCTCTCTCCTATCTGTCACACTCCTTTCTGCTCCATCCTCCTGTCTCCTCTCATTCTCTCAGGTCTCCACCTTGCTGATTGCACATTGTTTCATTCTGTATGTTTTTTTTGTCTCTTTCTCCTTAGTCAAAGATCTGGATACTGAGAAGTATGTGCACTTGGTGAGTATCCTCATAGGTAATCAAAATGTTTCGATAAGTAATGTCTGAGTTTATTACCAGAGTTTTTCCTGTGTGTGCCAGTGTTAGTCAGCCTAGAGCATGTCTGATGACAGAGAGAATGGGGGTGAACGGAGGTGAAAAGGAAAGCTGCTGAGAGGACATGACAGCACTAATGCCGCTTAAGCTCTTTTATAAACGTCAGCCAAGATATGGGCCCTTTGACTTTAGAATAATGAGTTCCTTGGAACACAATTTGCCGGGTGAATAGTTAGTCTTACAGGATAGTTCTGTAGCCCTTTTTTGACACAAGTAGGTGGAATTTGTCTGCTTCTTTCTTCCCCTACCCCTATTTTAGACTTGTATGAGCAAGTCAGGGGCATGATCCTGTGCACAGCAACCAGAGAAAACCATGAAAATTTCCCCAACTCCCATCACTTCCTTAATTCTGTATATTATTCAGCACTTCCAAACACCCTGATGTGGTTTCTGGATCATGTGTCTAATGCAAGAACAAGAAAATTCCCCTCATGTAAGACAGACAATAGTACATTCATTAATCTGCTCATGATGGGGATCATTGCTTTCAACCTGTGTGCAGTAATGTTGACCTCTGGCCTCGTGTTTTTTTTTTTTTTTTTTCAGGTCCTACCTCATGATGAGCTAATGGAGACCAAGAGGTCTCACAGGCAGAGTCATCGCAAGAAAGTCTTGCCTGAAATCTACCTGACACGCCTGCTGTCTACAAAGGTAACCAGAAACATGAGGCCGCCCGTGTTGTCAACACTATAAAACTCAAGTTGTCTTTCTGCCTCATATTTTATGGCTGATACTAATCTCAGAAGCCACAAAGAAATCCATACATCACATGAAACGGTGTATCTGGATACATGTGAGTAATTTTTTTCTTACTTTTCCTCCACAGGGAACTCTTCAGAAGTTCTTGGATGACCTCTTTCAGGCAATCCTCAGCATCCCTCCGGACCGCCCCCCTCTGGCTGTCAAATACTTTTTTGACTTCCTGGAGGAGCAGGCTGACAAACGGGGCATCACAGACCCAGACACCCTGCACATCTGGAAAACCAACAGGTAGCCAGCTAAACGATACGCTTATTTCCCCCATTGGTCAGGCACGCTGTGCAAGCGCAAGGCTTTGAAAAGCTTATCTCTCCCCGTCTGTGCAGTTTACCTCTGCGTTTCTGGGTGAACATCCTGAAGAATCCCCAGTTTGTGTTTGACATTGATAAGACGGATCACATGGACGCCTGTCTGTCAGTCATCGCCCAGGCCTTCATCGATGCCTGCTCCATTTCTGACCTGCAACTCGGCAAGGTGAGTCCATCAGCATCTCTCTTTCTCTTTTTATACCTCTCTGCCTTTTAGTTTCTCCCTCCCAAGGGGTTTCAGAGTCGCTATTAGCAGGTTCAGTGTACTCAAATATCACTGCAATACTTTGATACTAGAACTGAAACATGATAACCTTTCCTTTTACCTCGCGCAGTATCTCTGCCTTACATCATCCTCCAGCTGATCTGATAGATGTGATAGTTACTGTACTTAACTAATAGATCTTTTTGTATCAACTGTGTTTGTGTATTAATCTAACACACATGCACACACACACCTCGAAAGTCCCCCTGTGAACCCTCATCCCTAAGCCTTCAGATTGTCAGCTCCATCTACCTCTCCTCATGTTATTTCAGCCCAGTTGGCTGATCCAAGGTCATGAGCACCAGGGATCTCTTTTTTGTGCTGTGTGAGAGTCTGTGTGTAAGTCTGTGTGTGTGCATTTGTCTGTCTGTTTGTCTATGTGTGTGTGTGTGCGCGCGCTTGCATGTCAATGTCCTCACTGCTCACAAATCCGTCTCATCCTTCAGACACCGTGACCCTGAGCACGCTCTGCTTCCTGTCTCTCTCTGACTGGCTTCCTCCCTGGAGGGAGCCGAGGACTCATCAAATAATGCTCCTCTTTCACTGAGAAACCGTCTGATTTATATACTTCAGTTCAGCGCCAAAAGGCCAGTGCGCTCACAGCAGCAATATTCGCATGTACATGCAGACAGATGCATACCTATGGAAGCAGTGGCGTACATAAAACCCCCGGTGATGACACATTTTTTTTCGCAGAGTTTGTGTGCACCTTCCTCATTACCATGTCACATCTGGTCATGCACGTATTGCAGAGTCACCGGGTTCAAGGTCATGGGCACATTTTCTCCTGTATGTCCAGGAGAGACGCACAACACGCCTTTGCATTCTGAGCATTGTCCGTTTGTGCGTGTGCGATGGCGTCGGGACGAGGTGGTGGAGGATATGAGGTCTGGATTAGAAGGAGCCCAGCAGGGGTCTGTGAGGGGTAGAAAACTTAGCATCGCTCGCTGTTTCCACAGAAACCCTCTTATCTGGCGAGATGCAGAATGCGGAAGGCCACAGGGTCACAGGGGGGTTGCCGGGCAGATGGGCGAGCAGCAGGAACTGACCTTGTGGACAGGAAGAGAGAGGGTTCCCTATCAGAAGGAGCGACCACGGCTGCAGCGTTTCAGTCCCTCAGCACATTTAATGCACACACACAAACACGGAATAGGTGACACAAATAACTCATGACACATAGAAATACTAAGGTGCGATGTAAGCACCTTCACCAATGCTGAAAGCTGTGGTCGCCCGTCTCTTTTACTCCTTCTTTTCCTCTGTCCTACTTTCCCCCGTGTCCCTTTTTCTCTCCTACAGACACGCACAACACACAAAGACACACTCGCTAGTCACCACTAAAGCCCGAATATGCCCACAACCTTTTAGCCCCGCTACTTTTCTTCCTGCTTGAATAAGCACCAGTGTGAGAGCCTGAAGTGGCTGAGAGAGAGCTGTTCAGACTGGAATGTTCCTTCGGTGGCTCTGACTGTTTGAGTCTCCTGTTGTGTGGAAAGGAAACCGTTCCCTCCCTCCATTGTCTCACTTTAGGCTGGTTTTGAAAGGGTCATCAAATAACATGTAATTTAACTCAACAGTTACTTATTAGGACATTAGCACCAGTGATGGAAGAAGTAGTCATTTTACTGTACAAGAAGAACCTATTTTTATTAAATGTGTGGGGAAAGAGATATGACATGCGACAAAAGTGGACTCTAAATTGTGGGATGTGCCACTATTGTGTACTCAGAGTATCAAAAGTAAAAGCATCCGGTGAGAATGACTCTTTCTGATGTTTATGTGATTTTATGTCTGTATATATTGTGCTATTGGAATATAATTTCAGTACTGAGAGGCTAATTGGAAGGTATAAAGTCAGACTTTTCTGATTAGACACATCAATGACAAGCATTATCATTATGCATACGCCCATATTAGATAAGGCACGATATCCTGGAGTTGAGACGCTGAGGCCAGTGGGTGGTTAATGCAAAGTTTGAGTCTCTGTGGACGTCCTAGGAGTCAGTATGGTGATGAGGAGGTGGTGGGTTGTGCGGTGGTAGGTCTGAAAGACAGAGAGACCAAATTGCAATGATATTTAAAGCACAACAACAAGAAAATGATGAGCTTGAGGAACGCGGGTGGAAAGCTCATTGTTCGGATGTGGTGACGTTAGAACTCTAATTGTAGTTTTTAATTGTATTTTGACAGCGGGGGGGAAAGTGGAAGTGACAGAGAAAAATAGAAAAACAGGAATAAAGTCAGAATGTGAGGAAAGAGACCTTCCTTGCTTAACTTTTGCCAAAGCTTAATTACTGATGGATCAACACACGAGCAGCTTTGTGATGCTGTAGCTGGTCATGGTGAATCATAAATTCCTTAATAATGCTGTGCAGAATAATCTGTAGTGACACACTGTATTTGGAAGGTGGATCATATGCTTTGTGTAATATTTTAATCTGTGGTGGAAGGCTTTAAGGTACCTCTGAAATGTAGTGGTATAGTAGTATAAAGTAGCATAAATTTTGCAATGTAGGCTGCTCAAAAACACCTTGAATGACTTTTATTGCAAAACCAGCATTATATTAACCAACTTACACTGTAGTAGTTAACAAGAAACATATACTAATTGGCTAATGTTGAGATATATATTATATACACCAAAATAACATTCACAGAAAATGTTTAGATTAAATTTACAGCCTTCTAATTGGAATTTTGTTTTGTTTCTGACTATTTTTTTTTTATCATGGTTCACATTAAAAGCAGTGCAGCCATGTATCTAATGGATGACTTTGCTAGTTTTTAGGAACAAGTGCTCATATAACAGGTATTTCTCTAACCTGCAGACTCTGACCCTTTGAACTCCGAGCATTTTCATGCATTTTTTTGTTATTACTCCGCCAAGGAACGGCGGAGTTATATGATGACCGGTGTAGGTTTGTCTGTGAATCTGTCTGTCTGTTTATGTGACATGTTACTCAAAAATGGACCAACAGATTTGGATGAAATTTTCACGGAAGGTCAGAAATGATACAAGGACCAAGTGATTAGACTTTGGCATTGATGCGGCTTATAGTCTGGATCCACGGCTTTGTTAAGGATTTCCCATTAGGAGATATAGCTGCCAGCACGGTGTCACTGTAACCTTGACAACAAGTGAACACTGTGTCAATTACCTGCTGATGATCACACGATTGCGATCCCACTACAAATTGACTATGATTTATCAGTTTAAATCATACAAGGAATAAATGATTAAACTGTGGGATGTTTCTGAGTCCCATCAATTCCTGCCGCCTGCTACATTTTGAGGTCATGTGATGTAGCAAACCCCAGCCAGACACGTTAAGTTCAGCCATCAGCCTTATTGTAAACACAAATTCCCCTTTCTGTCCTTCACTCATTTCTTCGCCGTACGACCTTGTCCCCGTTAGGTGCTTCTAAGTTTCGACACATCCTTCACTAGACAGCAACAGCGTGTAAACGTTTTCTTTCATCTTTATGTCAATTTTCAGGCTTTTTAGCAGCGTCTTCATCATGTCAAGCGACTGATTCTTACACATCCTGTGCCATTGGAACGATGACAAAATAAAAGCCCCCTAACATGAAAACACATCTTCAAAATAAAAGCATGGAGGGAACGCTTATTTTCCATCCATTCTCTATACACCGCTTTATCCTCACTAGGGTCGCGGGGGGTGCTGGAACCTATCCCAACTGACTCGGGCGAAGGCAGGGGACACCCTGGACAGGTCGCCAGTCTGTCACAGGGCTACATATACAGACAAACAATCACACTCACATTCACACCTACGGGCAATTTAGAGTAATCAACTACCTCTGCATATTTTTGGACTGTGGAAGGAAGCCGGAGTGCCCGGACAAAACCCACGCATGCACAGGGAGAACGTGCAAACTCCATGCAGAAAGATCCCAGGCCCAGGCCGCGATTTGAACCAGGGATCTTCTTGGACAAAAAAAGTCACTATTTTGTCCGAAAATGAAAAAAATGTCAGTTAGTATGTAGTCCGAAAATGGACAATAAACGTCATAGCTGAGTATGTCATCTGAAAATGGACAAAAAACGTCATAGGTTAGTATAACCTCCGAAAATGGACAAAAAATGTCATAGTTTAGTATGTCATCAGAAAATGGACAAAAAAACGCCATAGTTTATTATGTCGTCCGAAAATGGACAAAGTTTAGTATGTGGTCCGAAAATGGACAAAAAAATATCATAGTTTAGTATGACGTCCGAAACTGGACAAAAAACGTCATAGTTTAGTATGTCGTCTGAAACTGGACAAAAAACGTCATAGTTTAGTATGCCATCTGAAAATGGACAAGAAAATGTCATATTTGAGTATGTCGTCCAAAACAGGACAAATAATGTCAGAGCTGAGTATGACGTCTGAAAATGGACAAAAAAACGTCATAGTTTAGTATGACATCCGAAAATGGACAAAAAAAGTTATAGTTTAGTATGTCCTACAAAATGTGTAGAAATGTCATAGTTTAGTATGTCATCCAAAATGTTGCTAAAACATCATACTTTAGTGTGTCGTCCAAAATGTGTGAAAAATTTCATAGTTTTGTATGTCGTCCAAAATGTGTAAAAAAAACATCATAATTTAGTATGTTGTTCAAAATGTCACTAAAACGCCATAGTTTAGTATGTCATCTGAAATGTGTGAAAAATGTCATAGTTTAGTATGTTGCCGAAAATGTGTAAAAAATGTCAAAGTTTAGTATGTCATCCCAAATGTGTGAAAAATCATCAGGGTTTAGTATGTTGTCCAAAATGTCACTAAAACGTCATAGTTTAGTATGTCGTCTAAAATGTGTGAAAAATTTCATAGTTTAGTATGTTGTTGAAAATGTGTAAAATAATGTCATAGTTTAGTATGTCGTCGAAAATGTGGAAAAAACGTCATAGTTTAGTATGTCGTCCGAAAATGGACGAAAACATCTTAGTTTAGTATGTCGCCCGAAAATGGACAAAGTTTAGTATGTCGTACAAAAATGGACAAATAACGTCATAGTTGAGTATGTCGTCTAAAATGTGTGAAAAATTTCATAGTTTAGTATGTTGTTGAAAATGTGTAAAATAATGTCATAGTTTAGTATGTCGTCGAAAATGTGTCAAAAATGTCATAGTTTAGTATGTTGTCCAAAAATGGACAAAAAAAGTCATAGTTTAGTATGACGTCCGAAAATGGACAAAAAACGTCATAGTTTAGTATTTCGTCTGAAAATGGACAAAAAATGTCATAGTTTAGTATGTCGTCCGAAAATGGACAAAAAACGTCATAGTTTAGTATGACGTCCAAAACTGGACAAAAAAAATCATAGTTTAGTATGTTGTCTGAAAATGGACAAAAAAAGTCATAGTTTAGTATGTCGTCCAAAATGTGTAAAAAACATCATAATTTAGTATGTTGTTCAAAATGTCACTAAAACGCCGTATGTCATCTGAAATGTGTGAAAAATGTCATAGTTTAGTATGTTGCCGAAAATGTGTAAAAAATGTCAAAGTTTAGTATGTCATCCCAAATATGTGAAAAAACATCAGGGTTTAGTATGTTGTCCAAAATGTCACTAAAATGTCATAGTTTAGTATGTCGTCTAAAATGTGTGAAAAATTTCATAGTTTAGTATGTTGTTGAAAATGTGTAAAATAATGTCATAGTTTAGTATGTCGTACAAAATGTGTCAAAAATGTCATAGTTTAGTATGACGTCCGAAAATGGACAAAAAACGTCATAGTTTAGTATGTCGTCCGAAACTGGACAAAAAAGTCATAGTTTAGTATGTCGTCCGAAAATGGACAAAAAATGTCATAGTTTAGTATGACGTCCGAAACTGGACAAAAAAACGTCATAGTTTAGTATGTTGTCTGAAAATGGACAAAAAAAGTCATAGTTTAGGATGTCGTACGAAACTGGACAAAAAACGTCATAGTTTAGTATGACGTCCGAAAATGGACAAAAAACGTCATAGTTTAGTATGACGTCCGAAAATGGACAAAAAAAGTCATAGTATAGTATGACGTCAGAAAATGGACAAAAAACGTCATAGTTTAGTATGTCATCCAACAAATTGCAGGAAAGTGTCCAGATAGCTCAACTGGTTAAGAAGGTGATTCGTAAACAGAACTGTGTCAGAGATGCAGGTTCGATTCCAGCTCCTGATCTTTTACTGCATGGGTTTCCTGTTTTCCTCTCTATGCTTGGCGGAGGTCTGCACTCTCTGAGAGCTTTTCTAGTTTAGTATGTCGTCCAAAATGTGACAAAAATATATGTTGTCCAAAAAGTCATTAAAACGTCATAGTTTAGTATGTCTTCCAAAATCTGTGAAAAATTTCATAATTTAGTATGTCGTTCAAAATGTCACTAAAACGCCATAGTTTAGTATGTCATCTAAAATGTGTGAAAAATTTCAGGTATTAGAAGGTGGTTTTCAACTTTCTTTGTTAACTTTGTTAACATTAAACTAAATTTACTTCACTAAGCCAACCCTCTGGACTTCCAGTAAGCTGTGTTCCTATTGGCTGTCCAGGTGGGTGCTTGGTGTTATCAGGAACACCTGAGCAGCTGAGTGTCTTCCTGCTTTTTGTCTGCAGTCAAACATTTCCTCTGCTTCTCTTCACCACTGAACTGGGTTTGGCTCTGTTGCTTTAGGTTGTTCTTTAGGCGTTGGCTTGCAGCTTCCAGCAGTTAGTGATGGTGAGATGAAGCCTCATGAGGCATTGAACCACTTGAGCCAATTGGTTCGAGAAAGGGTTCATTTCTTGAAGCTTCATGAGCACACGAAACCACCTACTAGTCAAGTGTATAATCACAGGCAGCTGTATCTGAACCACATGCCTGATGCATTGAATCATTGTTCATTATGGCTGTTGGGAATGACTATGAAAAACAAAAACATGTATGATCAAACAATTTCTATAGATAAATGATCACATATGTGTATAATAAAATATATTTTCATGTAGTCTGTGTGTGTAAATTTCCCCAAAATGGTAGTATCACATAATGTAGCAGGTTGTGTAATAATGTCTTTCTGTCACCTTAGGAAAATGGCATGGCCTTATGCAGGCAGAGGACAGTGAAAGTGCTTGTGGAACTGGGAAGATTGTACTGAATATGCTTGTGTAACTTAGACCAGGATGTACAGGAAAGGGGAGATTTTATTCAGAAGTAACAGATTTTCAACAGTTTCTGGTTTTAAACGACTCCTTTTTTTGACACACAATAAACACCTCACCTTTGAATAAAATAAGAAATGGTGAAAAACACAATTCTTGATAAGCAAACCTAATGTGTCTGTAATAATGTTAGATTTAGCTTACCTTATTAGGAGTTAAAAAATCAAAATGTTCCCACACGGGGAAATTTTCCACATCCTGGTTGGCTCCTTCCTATCATCTATCTTGGTGTAGTTCTACACTCTCTGAGTGTTTTTTTAGTTGTTCCTGTTACATTGTTATTCACTGTGGGCTCATTTTTCACTACATTATACAGTCCTGCATCTCTATGGAAACAGCACAACAATGACTAGAAACAAGTGGAACTCAAAAATGCCAGAAATCAAAAATACTCCTTCTTAAGTTGAATAGCCTAACTGCATCGCTAACCTTATAGGCTGAAGGTGGCCATACTGTATATGGAACCTTGTTTTGATTTCATCAAGCACACGGCTGTCAGTCACAACATAAGTCATCCCAGGGCACTTGCCATAGTGCGGTCAATATGATTCAATATTGTATTTTTGAAATAAACCCAATAAATCTAACAATTTCCTTGGAGCAAGCATTTGGCGACAGTGGGAGGAGAAAATTTTTTTTTTAACAGGATGAAACCTCGGTTAGAATCGGGCTCTGGGAGGGCAGCCATCTGCCTTGACCATTTGTGGTGAGGTTAAAAGGGAGAGAAAAAAGAAGAGCAGTGAGAAACAGACAAACAACGCATGAAAGAACAATCAACGCTGGGGAGGAGGCTGGTGAAGCCATAAGCTGCGGGTCAGAAACGTGCAGCTACGGAGCCAGAGATACCTGCAGAGAGGACAAAACATGCACTACAGGAGAGAGAAGAGATAAAGTTAAAGACATGGCATAGTGGTAAATAAATGTATGGAGGGTGAAAGAGACCATAGTAGAGGAGAGGTGCTTGGTGCATCATAGAAACTCTACCAGGAGCCCTAAATATAAACAGAGGCCGTCCACCTAGCTGGTTCCACAGGAGAGGAGCCTGACAGCTGAAGGCTCTAGAAACCCCAAAAAAGCCTACAGTCTGGTAGCAAAGTGTTCTATTGGAATACTTAGGTACTACAAAGACTTTAAGATAAGATACAACTTGGTCATTAAGGGCTTTATGTGTGAGGAGAAGGATTCTGAAATCTGGTTGGTGTCAAATGCTGTCTGTCTCAGTCAGGGCCACACTGCCAAACTAAAACACTTATTGGTTAAAACTTTAACAGTTGTCCTGTCTTTTTTTCCAGGACTCCCCAACTAACAAGCTGCTGTATGCCAAGGAGATCCCAGAGTATAAGAAGAGAGTGCAGTGCTACTACCAGCAGATCCAGGATATGGCACCTCTCAGTGAGCAGGAGATGAACGCTCATCTGGCCGAGGAGTCACGAGTGAGTAAAGCATTCAGAAAGTCCCCCGTGTGTTACTCATCTGTCTCCACAGAAGCCTGCAATCACATGCAGGTCTTATTGTGGAATTTAATCTAATCTAACACTTTGATGCTCGTCTTTTAGAAATACAGAAATGAATTCAACACCAACCTGGCCTTGACTGAAATCTACAAATATGCCAAGAGATACAGAAACCAGGTAAGAATTTTTTCCTTCACTTGGCTTCTCTGTTTTTGTGATTTCAGAGTTAGATTAGATATGTTTGAATGCTAGAACTGGCCCTTCTTTGGCAGCCACAACACCTCAGACAGGCCCACTCGCTGTATTAAGTTTCACAGATGGCTATCAGAGCGTGACATATCAGTGTGGAAGATCACAGCGACGTTGAGAGATGTAACAGACTGTAGGCAGACTCGCAAAGTGTCACTCAGTGTTCTGGTTAAATATCTGCCCTATATTGCTGTTTTTCTTTTGATAAGTGTCAACAGAAGGCAAACAATCAGATGGGAACTATCTTTTGAGACAGTGTGTCCAATCATCTCTTTCCAGACCACAGATACCTTTCACTTTAAGCAAACATCGTGCTGTTTACCCTCGCCTTATCCAGCACCCCTATCTGCCTAATGACGCCGTTAAGTTTCTCCTTCATATCTCCTGTTTCACTTTGAACTAGCCCTCTTCAAGCCCTTGCAGTCCTCCCCCATGTTTCCTCACTGCTGTGACTATTCTCCGGAGAGGC
This sequence comes from Acanthochromis polyacanthus, assembly GCF_021347895.1. Classification (NCBI taxonomy): domain Eukaryota; kingdom Metazoa; phylum Chordata; class Actinopteri; family Pomacentridae; genus Acanthochromis; species Acanthochromis polyacanthus. The sequence continues at coordinate 30,193,508 of NC_067118.1, forward strand.
TTAGTCAGTGGTGACTGTGCCTTAATGGAGCACCCTCATGATAATACCGTTTAGCTGCTTTCTTCTGTCATGCTACTGTACTGACGTGGGCCAGGGGCTTAGACTCTGATTCACAGAGCTCTGTGAATGGCCCCTGATTGCCTATTCTCTCACCCCAGCTCAGTTCGCTCTGCCTCGTAGCACACTGTCGCTAAGAGCCCATAAATCCCACTGACACGGTGACAACTATTGGGCATGAAAAACAGAGCAGATGTGGGTTTTGTAAATATGTGAAGAGCAAACGCTTTTGTGGTGTGGAGGCATGCGTGAAGGCATGAGAAGAGGCTGAAGCACTTCACTTGTTCCTCTCCTGCACTCCCTTTTCTCTCGCGCAACTTTCTATGTCCAGGCAGGTGGCTGATTTCCTCCGCCCCTCTCTCTCTCTCTCTAGACAGATAGATGCATGACTGCTCGACAGCCACTGAAAGTCATCTTTGTTGTGTTTTTCTTCTCGGTCAGGTGGTGAATGCTCTGGAGTCAAACCCCACTGCACGTCGCACTCAGCTGCACCACAAGTTCGAGCAGGTCATTGCCCTTGTGGAGGACAATATCTACGAGTGCTGCAGTGAAGCCTGAACCTGCCAGTCCTGCTCACCATCTCTTTCTCCTGCTGCCAGCTGCCTTTCTCCCACCTATATGGTTACTTGGGAATGTCAGTCACAAAGGAGCTATCCTTCATAAGTGTAATTATTATTTCCACAGACTGGAACAAGAGTGAAAAGTGGCAGAGCAAAGGACTTGAACCTGTCTCTCAAGCCTCATACATTTCTGTCATGTTCCTCCTCTCGCCTGAGGATGAGCCAAGCATTTTTCCCAAATCTTTCCCCATGACACAGACACAATTCCAGTCTGGCTCAAGCATACTTTAGAGGGAATGTGTAGGAGCTCAGAGTTGAGGCTTTACAGTTACTGGGACCTACAGTAAGCCCTGGTGGCAATCTTAACGCACTGAACCCTTTTCTTAAGGGAACGAGCCAATGATGCACTGTACTGTAATATAATGTCCATAGCAATATTTATAGATGTGTTATAATGCTTTCAAGTGGCCTGTTCATCAGGATTAGTATGATCGTCATAAACTCCTCCCATTTCCCAAAGCCTGCAATGTTCTCAGGTGTGATTGATGAAGATAGGCGACTGGCTTCCATTGGTGCTTTGAACAATATATCCCAATGTGCTTTGCAGGTTGATGATGGGCTGGGGAGGATGGGAGATAAGAATATAAAAGACTGAAATCCATGAAATCAAATGTTATGTAGTTCACTGGGAAGAGCTACATCAAGTAATAAAAGTGTTGATCAGTGTGTTTGTAAATGAATGAGTATCATGTTGGAATCTGATCAATTTAAAAGAGGGAAATTTACATTTAATGAAAAAAAAGAGCTCAATATAATCTGAGGAGAGACTGTAATTGTGATGCCAAATGACTTGTCAGAGTTTGTGAAATAAATTACAGTATTTAGGATTTTAATGTGTCTAATGATGGCATTTATTGTACTCTGTCTCGATGTGCTTCACTTCTAAATACATTACAGCAGAGTGAGGTTTAACAACATTTGAAAACCATTAAGATCTGGCTTTCCACCCAAGAAGCCCACAAACTAGCATCTGGAACTTCTCAGAGCGCCTTGTAAATGTTCTCATGAAAAAGCGAGTAAGGGAAAAGTCATGCAGACATTTAGCTTTGTTTTTATTGCAGGACACAAAACAACTTCCACAAATCCTAGCCTTTACACAGTGAACAAAACAATATCTCCATAGCTTCTTAAGACACACACTGACATTCTGACACCCATTCAAATACATAAACATCCACTACTCACGCACACATCCAGTCCCTTGCAAAAGGCTCCTTCATCCTGCAGAGGCTCTTTTCAGGTCCATTTGTTTACACTCATGTCTCAGAGGACACCGACAGGAAGCTAACATCTCAACTTCGACACAACAAAAACAAGAGGAGAGACAGAGGGACCAGAGGAAAGAACAATCTGATGGATTAAAAACTCATCTGAGATATCAAAGCAAATGAATGCCTAATTTCACAAGAGTATGCATGAAATTGATTGTTTAAAGCGCATGTTTTGTGGAGACACATAGCTGCAACAATTACTTAAGAGTTGATGTGGATAAAATTATACAATGAGGCTCGGTGAATTAGATTTTGTGTTTTGGGAGCTTGGATGGTGTTCAGTTGGATGGTCACCAAGATGACACCCCCTTGATGCCGGGTTAAAATCTGTGAGACCAGCTGAACACACTCCATGATTAAATGGATTGAAAGTATACATGCTGGCTCTTGAGTAAGTCGGTCCCACCGAAGGTGCAGAAGTGGCACTGCGGTGAAGACAAATGGAGAGGTAAGTCAAGAGGATTGGCCAATAGAACGTAGTGCTGCTTGGCGCTGGTGGGTCCCCAGGTGAGCAGGGACAGATGGGACGGAGAGGGGGAGTGAGGGGGCACAGGTCAAGCGGGGGCCACCTGGGTGGAGGAGACAGATGAAGTCTGGGATTTGGAGACAGTGGCGGAAGCTTCGTCGTCTCCAAATGGGTTCTTTCCACAGCACACCGTGGTGATCATGCAGTTTCTGAACTGGAGGCCACAAAGAAGAAAGAAAGTGAGACTCACAGTGAAGACACCTTCTGTCACTGATGGAAGAAGCATTTAGATCATTTAAAAAGAAACTCTTACAAATAAAAGTCCCATCAAGTGTGCACATACAGTAGAGGAATGTCCACTGCTACTAATATTTGTTGCATATTATATTATTACATTAATACTGATGCAACAATGCAACAAAGCTGGTCAACCTGGGTCTAGTTTTAACACCTTTAGATGCTTTTTTTAAATTGTGTTCTTGCAGTTTCAAACTTGGAGGTTCTCTAAGATTAATACAAGATAAATGAGAGGAAAGTGAGATGAATGATTTAGTATTACAAAAAGAAAACATTTGTAAATAAAACAAATTGATCCTATGGACTTCTCATTTTTACCTGTTTGTGCTCTCATTAATTATTTAAATTAAATCATCTGAGAAGTTTGAAATGGAATCATTAATAACCCACAGACAACTGTGACAAGAGGCCCCAGCAGTGCTTTTTCTACAAGAGGTCACAACCCCAAATGGCCGGAAACCACTAATCTAGTCTTAAACAAGGCAGATAAATATAGTGAATCAAGCTGACAATATTCCCATATATAATGTAGAATGTAGGGGAATGGAAGGAGTTAGATCATATCACTACACAGAAAGGATATTTTCTTGACATACTTGTTTGTTTAGCAGAATGTAGATGACTGGGTTGTACAGAGCAGCACTCTTGGCGAAAAAGGCCGGAGCAGTCATGAATACTGGCCCGAACTCTGTTCCCTGATTGGCAAAGATGTACCACGCCACACTGGCGTAGGGCACCCAGCACACCAGGAAAGAGATCACCATGACAATAACCATGCGTGTCACCTCTCTCTCGGCTCTCTGGGTGGTTTCAGACTCCTGCTGCTGGGCTGCAGCCTGAGCACAGACAGATTCAGGTTATTAGCTTAAAGGAAACACTGATCCAAACGTACACAAAAAGGTCTAGCCCATCACCAGTAGTGAAGAATATAGGATTAGACTACCAAGGTGACTACAAAACAACCAGTTCTACAATTTAGTCACATTTTTTTTTCTATTAAAAATGTGAAAATTCATTAGTTTCACAATTGCAATAGTTTCAAAATAAAGCCACAGTTTTCGTCATTAATTCTACCTCTCCAATTATGCAAATTGCACCGGCATAATCAGATTTTAACCTGCAGAGATTTTTCTTTTTTTTTTTGACCACATGGGAGTAGCCGAATTTGTGAACATAGAATTGATGTTTTTGGTGAATTTGTTATCGTTCGTTTCGAGTACTGTTGAGTTTCTGGCCATCTCGTGAATGTCATCAGTGTTATTGTAGATCTCTTTTGCTCTTTGCTAGCTCAGTGTGTGCCTTGATTGTTACTGTATTACAGACTGTAGACTACAGTTAGAACACTTTAAAACTTAACATCAACTTAGTCTAATAGCCTAATGCAAAGCACCTACTTTCACAAAAAAAAAAGAGTGATATATTTTAAGCTCAAGGAATTAGCCACCCGACCCCAGGCTAATTTGACCAAACATGCTAACATATCCAAATGTACTAACAGAACAAAAACCTGTGTTTCCATGGTAGGACATGATTCATATTTTCCGTTTTTCTTATAATATTTTGGAGCGAGCAAAGACGAAGGAAACTGTGGATTTTCCTAGCAAAAAGTCACTGCAACTGTTAAATTATTTTACCACGCACAAGTTTTTTTTTTTTTTGCTGGAGTGAAGGCTGCTAAGTAGTTCACTGTGGTTGTTCATTCAGCCATTTTTTCTTGTTTTTTTTTGTTATTTTTAACTCAAAAGAATTTACACAGACTTAACAGCAAAGTTGCTTAATAGCAAACTTTGCTGTTAAGTTTTTCAGTCGTGTAATTAAAGCATGACTGGCAATTAGAGCTAACACACAGCTAACAACTGTGAAAGCTGCTTTGTTTGCAGAGATAACTGCTGCTTCTTTATGCAAATAAATGAGAGCCGCAAATTGGGAGTACGGGTCTCCTACCACATTTGAGGGAAATATTTGGCCATTTACTTGCTAAATGTTCTTTTAACTGGACGTATCTGGTATTTGGTTCTGAGCAAACAGTAAAGTTAAAGACTAAAAATCATCTTGGAAGATCTGCAGATTCAGAGGATCTATAGATCACAATGCTACAAGCAACACATTTCAGATTGTTTGTATACACAACTATTGATCATATGGCAGCTGCTTTAATTAAGAATTTCAGCGTTATTTTAAACTATTCATGCTTGCTCATACATTATAAATATGGCTATAGTATTATTAATGAGGGCATCAGGATGACACAGTGAGCAGACAGACTGCCCTTTAGCCAGAGGACCTGGGCATAAGCCGCCATGTTGGCAATGATGTGACCTCCTGAAGTGTCCTTGAGCCACTAAATCCCCCACATCTCCAGAGACACTGTGACGATCTACCCACCTTGTGAAGGTAAAAAAAAAAAGAGGATTTCGCTACAGGGATAAAGAATGTATCACATCGTTATTATTAATATTGCACTGGCAGTGGTGCTCCTACCGCTCGCACGGTGCAGAGCAGGCGACTGTAGCAGAAGAAAATGATGAAGAGGGGGATACAGAAATGGAGGACGAACATATAGATGACGAATGAGGTGTTGTTGATCTCAGGCTTTGGAGTGTAGTAGTCAATTCCACAGGAACACTGCATTCCCTCTGGGATGTACCTGCAGCCACACATGATAATAATCTAAGAATTTCCATCAACACCAGTACACATAGTATTGGATGCTATCTGTTTTTGAGTACATGTTCTGCTAGTGAAAAGAATAATTTCTAAGGTGTTTTTTGGTGCAAATGATCAGTAAAATTTCTATGCAGATTAAAAGCCAACTAAACACAGTCTAGACACTGAAAAGGACTGTACCTGGACCATCCTAAGAGAGGGGGACCAGCACAGGTCAGGGCCATGACCCATGTTAGCGCCAGGCCAGCGATGGCGTGTTTTTCCCCAAAGCGGAAGTTGGTCATCGGTTTACACACCACAATGTAGCGCTCAACAGCCAAAACCACCAGAGACCAGAGACCAATCTCTCCTGAAACATAAAACAAGGGAGGTGTAGATTTTAGTACAGCACATACACAATATCTTTACTTGATATTAAACATCATGTTACATTTAAGTATTTAAACAAGCAAACTTAAAAAAAAAAATAGTAAGGGCAGTTGAATTAAAGGGCAATTTGTTTTGAAAATACACATAGACAGTCTCTTACCTCCTAAGGTGGCAAAGAATCCTTCAATATTGCAGCCGATGACACCTAAGGTGAAATATCCATGCAGAGCTGTGTAGAGAGTAACTGTGAAGCCCCCGACCACCATAAAGAGGTCAGCCACCGCCAGGTTGAGCAGGACGTAGTTCAGAGGGGTCCTCAGCTTTTTGTGCTGGACGGTGACATGAAGGGTGAGGAAATTGATGGGGAAGGCAGTAATGATGAGGAAAAACATGTACGCAGCCAGAAGAGAGTACTTCCAGGGCTCAGCCAGGTAGTACTGAGGGAACTCAAATGGGCTGCGCACCACCCCAGTCTTGTTAGACATAGGGACATAGAAGTTGGGTCCTTCTGTGCCATTCATAGCTGCAGCTGCTGATGTCTTTTCTCCCTCCGAGACCTCGACAGTGGATAAAACAATCTCTCTTCTCGGAGTAAAGTGCTAGGAGGGAGTCTTGTGGTGCAGCTAAAGTGGAAATGAGGGACAGAGGATGGACGGAGGGACGGATCTGGTGCGAAAAAGATGTTATCTGCTGTCCGCTGAGGAGGTGCAGCACCTTTTAACAGGCTGGTCGGATTAGGGGCGTGAAAGGAGCATAGTGTTAGCAGAGATGGAATTAAGGCACTCAGACTGAGTCCCCCTCATTTACATTCACACACACACAGACACACAGACACAGACACAGACACACACACACACACACACACGGCATTACAGGTGAAAATTCCAGAAATAGATATGCAGCACGTTAAGCATTTTCAAGGTGAGAGGCTACATCCATGGTTAACCAATCCCCATCATTACTGCCATACGCATCAGTGCTGCGTTGGAATGAGAGGAGAGAGCAGCAGGAAAGGCAAAGGAAGCAGTTTGTCTGTGATTTGAAGCGTTCAGAGTGGACAAACTACCAATGAAAATTTTTCTGGAGCAATCCAACTTATTTGCATCTGTAAAAGCTTAATCCCTAACCACTGCATAATGCAGAGCTCGACTCATAGGCTTGAGTGTAATCAGAATGAGTGGCACATACTGCTCATCACATGCACTCTCCCTCCAGCTCTGGCTTCAGTCTAAATAAGTATATTACTTAACTTGCCATCAAAACATTAAGATATCAAAAGTAAAAGAAAGTACCAATATATTTTATTGAAAAGACTTGCAGCATTATAAAAAAATACATTTGCCTGAAATATCATGACATATCCTGCGCTGTTTTCAAACATTAAGCTGCAGTATACAGGCCTGTGGAATGCACATGTTGGCAGATTATCTGGTATTTCTGAGTAACAGCATTAGCTACATAACAAACATGTTTTAGTACATCAGAATAGTGTATGTTAAAATAAATTTGGATATCATTTTAATATTTTTTTTTACATTTAACATCCATGTTGCCTTTAAATTAATGATGTGATCACTGTGGGCCCAGCGTAATCCTAATAATCCAGTAGGGCCGATTGGCTGATGGTGCACTTCTTTTACACTCCATAATGACCAACACACAAACACTACAGGCATTACCTCAGCCATTTATCCTCGGATAACCAAGAGCTGCTCTTGAGAAGGAGCTTGAGTAACAGATTTACACTGTAATATACACACAGCATACTACACTGACAGCTATATTACAATACAAACAAAAATACAGTTACAGAATTTTAAAACAACAACAACTGGAGAATAAAAATAATAAAATAAATAAAAAGAATAAAAATCCAGAGAACGAAAGATTACTTGGAGGGTGGAGAAAGTGAAATGTCTATTATAGCTGCTCCAGTTTTGAGTAAATCAGTTTGGTTCGTCAATTGGCCTGCGGCAGTAAGGACAGCAGTTGTGCTGAAGCACCAGGAGCTCATAATCCTCACTGTGGAACATCTATGAGGAAATACAGAGATGAAAACATTAAAACATTCCAGAATTAAGAAACCTGATAAGGCACGCAATTTACTGAATACAAGCAAGTGCCCAGGTTAAAAAGTAAGAACTAGCTGCCTAAGTAAAGCGAAATGACCATATGGTTCACACCAGGTTATGCAAGCTGTGCATCATAAATGCTGTACCTTGAAGCAGGTGGGGCACATGGTGATGCTCACATCAGGCAGCAGGGAGCGGAAGTATTCCCATTTGAGCGGCCTGGGCCAGCGTTTGATCAGGACGTCCCTCCTGCTCATGGAGCGCAGCACCGAACGATTCACCTTGACTGGGACAAAGTTCGAACCCCCCTGCTGTTTGGACACACAGACGAACACATCCACATTCTATTACAGACTCTGTCCTTTCACCCTGTCCAGCTGGTTTGCCCAGTTGGCAGAATATTAATCACCTCATCTATTTTGTCCTTCTCCTCTTACCTCAAAGCTCATTTTGGCTGTAAATGGGTCTTCCTCCGCATCATCCAAGCCATCATCCATCCTCAGAGCCTGGAGCTCTTAGTGTTGTTAATTCAGAACAAATAACTAAAGCAGTGCACATACTTTACACATTTCAACATTATATTTTTCACTTGTCACATGTTTCCTCTGATGACATCTGCAAAACAGGAAAGCCCTTTCAAAAATTATCCCGAGAGACTATTCTAAGGCAAAGTGTTCAAAATCAGTTGTGCCTGTCAGTCACATTGTGGCTCTGGAAGAACAGAGCAGACCTTGGTGCCCTTGAGTGTCTGCTGGCTAATGCAGGTTAATCCCTGCACTAGGGCTGTGGCTGTGGCTCTCGGAGGGTTAGTGTCATTAAGATGAGACAGGAGAGCCTCACTAACCCTATTAGCTCAAGAGCTAAGATGACTTAGGCCTGACAGCTTACCCACAAGCACAGAATCAAGGCCAACGCAGACTAAACAGCTTCTTAGAACTGTCACAAGGTGGAGGAGAGCCACGTGTTTCATTTTGAAGAGATATGCAGTGTGTAAGGGCAGGAACGGAGACTCTCGGGACAAGCAGACTAAGGACTTAGTAACTCATACAAATCATGCAAAAAAAAAAAATCTGTTACTTTTTGTATGTGTTTGAGTGCAGCTCCATACTGTAGTGATCAAAGGATACCACCATTGTCCATATCCTGCCATCGTGCATCCCTCTGATCTATGTGAGGAACTTCCAGGTCAATCAGAGACAGAGCCTCCTCATCAGTGATGCCCTCCTCCAGGTAGAACTGCACCAGGGGCAGCACCTCTGTACACAGCATGATACGCTACTTAAAAAAACAACAACTAATGGAGTGCTGTCTGGCAGCTACTGCACACAGTGTGTTCTGCTGTCACTGACCATATGATGAGGCTGAGTAGATGAAAGGCTGTCTGCAGTTGATGCACACACTCCCCTGGTTGTTCAGCAGGGGGTTGTTAGTGGAGCAGCGGTAACACATCATGCCTTCAATCAGGTCCTGCAGGAAACACATTAAGTTTTAAATATGAGGACACAGGGCAGAAGGAACTGATTTAACAGAGCAAGTTAAATGTACATCCACGCCTTGAACACACCTCACTATCGTGGAAGGGCTTGGAGCGAATGATGAGGTTACCCAGTTCTATGGACTCGTGGAAGCGTGAGGGAATGTGCAGCTCCTGGAGCTTCTCGTAGGAATACCTGGCAAGCTTATACGCACCCAGTTTTCGACTCTGCTTGGCTAACGCATACAAAGTGTTACTAATAATTGCATTAAGGAAAATTAATGTTGGAGTAGGAGTCGGCTCTGGAATATTGATTTTTAGCTTTCTTATTAAAAAATAATATGGGAATGTGCATTCATAAATAAGTAAAGCATATTGCCTCATTTCTCTTCATGAGCAGAACGGCATTGCTACGCCAACAACACTGGCTGAATGCCTTGCAAGTAATACCTGGGTTAGTTTGTTTGTGGGCTGATTTGAGGAAATTGTTGCTTATTTGTATTTATATAGAGACAGGTTGTTAGGAGAGCAGCTCTGAGAGTGGCAATCACAGGTCAATGAGTTGCAGCTGCAGCAGTGCTACACTGGCACTTCTCCATCACCTAAACTCAACACCGTTCCTCTCCTTTCCGCTCCACTCAGCCACTCTCCAGCTCCTCCTACACAACGTGTTCTGTTCCATGGAACTCTTGATAAATGCACATAATCCTATTGTGTAACTTGTTTGGTGCAAATTTGTTTTGGTGATATTGTCTCTAACAGTTGAAATCAAATTAAGTCTCTCTAAATCTAAGTTCAGAATGTTTGGAACATTTCAGTTTGGCCACAGAGGATCCCAGCAGCCCGATTTCCTCCTCAAAGGCTGGACCTTCCTTCCTCATGCCAGCCCTCACTGAGTGAGACAACACTGATTTGTCTGTGTGGTTGTGGGTGTGGAGACTGTGTGCATTTGTCCAAATTAAACCTTGTTGTTCAGTGTGTTTATGTATGCATGCGTATGCAGAGAGTTCAGTAATCAAACTATTTGTTTAGATAACAGAGAATGTACCTCTTGCTGGCATCGTCTCCTCCTCCCCATCATCACCCCTTTTCTTTCCCTCAGCAGCAGAACAGTTTCCGCTGTGCCGCCAACTCTTCCATTTTCTCCCCTACTTCTCTTTTCCTATCTCTTTTCCACCATTCTTTCATCACTGACTTTAACAGTTTTGATTTCAGAGTGGCGTGTCTTTCACTGAGAGTTTTCCGGAGAGGAAGAGCTTCACATTACTGAATATTAAAAACATTTCCTTGATATTGTACGGTAAAACTTCATTAAATGTTAGGATACACTTTAGAAATGCCTGCTGGTATGTTCTTGGTGAGGTTGTTCAGGAGGAATCTGCAGATGTTGAAGAGTGTCTCTGGCATGTGGGAACTGAAGGGCTCATCCTGAAGACAGAAACAGGGAAGGGTGAAAGTTTAAGGGAAGAGAAAATAATACAAATCACTGATAACAAATAGAAAAAGAAAAACATTCCATTTCTCACACATCCCCCTTCTTAATTATTTCACCTTTTACCCTGGTCTAAAAGCAGCCTAGCCTTTTTTAGTGCCTCATCTCTCCTAACAGAGCCCTGAAGGGGAAAGATACAATTTCTCAAGCAATCACTACTAGCGCTTTATCCCCAAAAGTTGATAGTTCAAATCTATAGTGCCTGTCTGGGAGAGTTAAATTGAGATATAGAGGTTTCCTGCTCTGGTCTGGATCACAGTGATGTCTCTCTGTTGCAGGGGTGTGACCATAGCAGAGCAAAAAGCTGAAACAACAAACTCAGAACACTGACACTGGCCAGGTCACTCATATATGCTCATAAGCAAGAATTGCTTGTTTGTAAGTAGGTTAGGGCTGGGGGCTTGCAGAGGACCACTGATGAGGTTGTCATCTTGCTCTATCAAGCAGCTGGTTACCATGGAGATAGAGGTCAGGGAGGTTTCAGGAGTCTAATAATGGTGGCTTATTCAAGCTGATATTTCCCTTCATTGAATTGCAACCTGAACTTAACGGCCTCAATTTTTTTCTTTTGTTCACTTTACCTAACACCCTCTGTCCATATCTTAATTCTTCCTTTAATCCTAACTCTGTCTTTTTTTTTTGGATTGACATAATCTTGCAGAGCCAGACCTCATTCTTGTTAAACTCACAGCAGTCTGTAAAAATGTGTGCACAAAAGCTCACTTGAAAATGGCAAAAAACACAGTGGTCTGCCAGTAAAATGTAAGAAAACTATAGGAGATTAAAAGCCAACTAAAGATTAGCATATTTGTATCCATACAGAAATCTAAACACTATATAAATAGTAGGTACTGTCTTACTATGTCCATGGCAAAGAAATTTATCTGACAGGCAATCAGATGGACACGTCATTATTTCAAAGACTCCTCGTAGTTTTGTCTGCTCCGGCTATGCAAGATGAGGGCTGACGGGTATCATCTTCTCACCGTGTAACGCTGAATGGAGCGGTAAACATGGTAGAGCTCTGCAAGATGCTGAAAACGCTCAAACTTCTTTAGCATTTCATCCCTCTGTTCTTCACTTTCTGGTTCAGACAAACACAAACATAGCAGAAAGATTAGAAGGAACCAAAAAAACTCACCAGGCTTTACAGGAAAAAAAAATCAAAACGTGATTGCTTGCACTGAAGATAAACCTCACCTCTGGCGATGTCCAGACACTGCATTGACAGCATCCAGTAATAGTACCCTGCATCGTTGAACCTGTTCTCCACCACTGCATTATGGGTGAGCTGCTCCAGGACTTTCACAGCTTCATTCTGACGCCCAGCCTTGTGAAATGCTAAAGAGTCAGAGAACAAAAGTGTTGATTGATTGATTGCTATTCAAAGACTGTGTAGTCCTGAGGTAATTCTCCATCTACTGGGACATTTCAAGACAAACTTGTTTATGTATTTTTTGGTCACACATTTGATGGCATTTGAACCGCTCTTCATTGTAATTACTTCATGAACACAAGGCAAACATTATGTAGAAGAATTTGTATTCTTGTTTTATAAAAGTTAGCGTTTTTGAAAATGTATTGTATGTAATATATTGTGTCTAAATCACATACTTGGCTAATCTGAAGAATATGGAAAAAATACAGAATTCTTTTTTACCTAAAAACACATACAAATATGTATATGTACACATAAATACACATGCAAGCTAAGTAACTGGCAGGTGTAGTTCTTATCTCATATAAATCAGAGATATTCTAATGTTGTTCAAATTTTTTTTGCATGTAAAAACCAGCATAAGCTACTTCCAAACAGAAAGGCTGTACCTCAATATCAAACACCAAAGCACTTCGACTTTAAAGCTGTAATAAATATAATCACCATTCTTTATGTTCATATCAGAGGGTAATTAGAAGCAGCATTAGGGAGTCGACCCCACCAGCGACCCTGCCCCGGCAACCGCAGCGGAGGTCAGGACATATTAGTGGAAAACATTTATCAGTCTACCTAATGGGATACAAACCACATTCAGCTGCTGGTGGTTGCTGGTAGTAATGGGAACACACCCCTTTCCTCTTACAGAAACACAAAACACAACCTGACAAGGTTGCAGAGCACAGCAGTGGGTGTCAACATTTTCTAGCCTGAGCTCCCATGCAAGCAGATCCGCCTAACATTGTGCTCTCATGGAAAATAAAGACAACACACACATCTTTAGAGACAACTGTAATCCCATCACAGACCTATGTCAGCTAATAAAATACATCCTCAAATTAAAGAAATGGGAAATCTGGAAAATAGAAAAACAGCCAAACTGCCCTTAGGTGAGATCCACCAGAATCTCTTACAGGACCCCTGACAGTCAGGAATCCTATTTTGAGAACAACTGAGCTCCAACTTAAGCCCCCAACAATAACGTAACAACCTTCTTCAGCTGAGAACAGCAGTGCTAACTATTTCTAAAATTGTTATTGAGAAGTACCGGTGCAGCGGACGGGGGAACTGGCAGAATCTGAGTCATAATATTCACAATAGTGCATCACTGACCGACTGAAATACACACAATCGGCAAAATGCATGGCCTGTTCAGTCATGTACTCCATGTCGAGACAGGCTGAGGAAGATTATGTAGGAGAGGAAATATGCCTGCAGAGATCATAATTATAAATCTATGAGCTGATTATAACTATGGATACAGTTGGTAATCATCATCAGAGCCGCTTGTAGTAGTGGTGATTAGAGGCATGCATGCATGTCATTCAGTTAACAGGCAGCCCAGCTCTGTCCTGCTCTGCCTCAGCAAAGAGGATCATGTTCTACACTGGATACAGAGAATCTTAAGGAAGTAGTGAAAAATATCCATGTCCAGAGTTGGCTGGGTTTTATCACTTCCATATGTAAATGGTGGCTGCTGAAGTAGACTTTAATGTTCACTAAAATAATTCTGGAAACACAGTTTAAAAGAGAATGTTAATGTATACATTGGAGTCTCCCATACAGGCGTAGCAAAGGTGAAGCTGCAGCCTTGTTGGCGATGTAAACTCACCTTTTTGCGCCTCCTCGAATCGGTCATTCTCTGCCAACCATTGGGCATAAGGCACAAAAACATCATATTTGAACTGGGTGTGCTTCTCCACCAGTGAGAAGGCCTGAGAAATTGACAGGTGAGACGAGAGAAAAGATGTACAATAGTGTATGTTACCAGCTGACTTTGTGAATTTAGTCCAGTAGCTTGAAATATATAGAGAACAGTGCTGTACTGCCTTGGGTAATTATGGCTCATCTGCAGTCGATTAACTAGATACAAGCTACCACACATTTTTCAGAAAAAAGAACGCCCATTACCTGAAGTCAAAATATTTTTATGACATTATTAATTAGTTGAGGACAAAGCAAAGTATATGAGCTAAGTTGATTTCACACTCAATTAAAAGTAAAACTGGAGCTCTTATGCAGTTTGAGCTGTTGTAGCGCCCTGTGGACGCATATTTGCCTGTCATGGTGACTAATTAAGCTAAATGCCCTGTGGCAAATTCTGAGCCAAGAAACACACACCAGTCATACCATACAGAAACGGAGAGAAAGAAAAAGAGTGTGAGAGTCTGTGTGTGTCCCTGGCTTGTGAGCCCAAAGTCATTTAAAGAAATACTTTGTTTTAGAGAAGAGTGGGAGCAGTGAATAGCCTCCATATGGCTCATGCTGTAACTCTGTATGTGCTGCAGTTTGGTGTTTTTGATGTCCAACTCCCCCAGAGAAGCACATAAAGCCTAACAGTTCTCTCAACCTCTGCTTCCCTCCCCTGCTCTTTCTTCTTTTTCTCTGAGGATTAAAGAAATATTCCAAAAGACTTCCTCAGACACTACAGCAGAACCATGTGATCATGATTTGATGTTCTGTTTTTGGATCTACTGTTTCGGCATGCAAATCGCCAAAGTGCATCTGTGTAACGCCTTTAACTCGATTATAGGCTGCAGATGGATTAAAGAAATGCAATATTTTCTTCTTTTCTGAGCAGCATGATCCACCCTGATGGAGAAATTTGATTGGAAGCAGAACAGAGCTTTAAGCTGATACTCTTTCAGTGCAATAGAGTGTTTTGCGCTTCTCACTGCCTAATCATCGTGTAGGCATGGATTCAGAGAAATCCAAAGCTGGATGATTAGTTTTGGAGTGTGTGTGGTTTTGCTTTGTCAGTGTATGAAGAAATTAGGCAGACATATTGTGTTCTTGTTTACATTCAGCTGTGGTTACGCTAACCGATGTAGTATACTTTTTGGAGACACAACCAAAACTGAACAAGACGTGGAAATGGCAAAGTTTAGTTTATGACGTGTCTTTGAGAGCTAGTTTCAACCTCACATGGCCAGGTGCCAGAGTATGTCAGTGACCTCGTAATTCCTAAAAAACAGCCTCGTACATCCGCTGTTTTAGGCCTGCTAGCTGTTCCAGAGTCAAGGTTAAGGTGAAAGGGTAATCAAGTGTGTGCCGTACTGACAACTCAACTCTGGAACACTCATCAAGTTATAGTTTGATCTACTGACACTGTTTCTATTTTTACATCCTGTCTAAAGACACATTTTTACATTTATGTTAGATCTATTATACTTGTTTCACTTGTTCTACTAAACACATGACATATTTTTAAATTATTTGTGCATGGTCTTTTAACAGTGTGTTTATATTTAGCTTTCCTTATGTTTTTGTTCATATATTTGAGATGGCACTTGGTGAAAGCACTTTGTACTCTTGAAAAATGCTGTACAGATGAAATGATTATTTTTAAGCACGGTCCCATGTGTTTTACATTATATTAATGTGATGTCTCAGGACTCTGTATATAAAGTATCAGGAATAATGAGTGGAGCAGGTGTGCAGAACTGTGTCATACCTCTTCCCAGTGTCGCGTTTCTACATGCAGGTGCACCAGAGCCTTCAAGTCGCCCATCTTGGAATAAGTCTCTGAGGCATAGCCATGGTGCTTCAGCCTCTTGAAGTGGAGCGCACATTTTGCCAGCGGTTCGCGCTCCGCCTTGTCTAACTTACGGGCGATGTCGATCAGCCTGAGTGAGAGAAAAGAGGAATGAGCACACACAGAGAGGGCGAGGGAAGATAAAGCCCCAAATCCACTGTATCAAACTATGCTCATGACCGCAGAAAGAATGCGAATCAGTCAGGGTCACAAGCTGAATCTGTTTCAGGTTAAAGAGCTCTGACTGTGCTCAACTGTAGTGTTAGTTGCACTGACCCACAGGTAGCACCACAGGAATCCAGCAGTATGCAGACAGTGGGTCAGAAGGAGTCAGCAGGGAGCACTGACATGACCACCAGATATCAATTTACTCAGTTTTCAGCATCACAGAAACACACCCTGAATTCCCACTACTCATGTATGAGTGAAACCTAATAGACAGGTGATTGCTCCTGGTTACTCTCTTAGCTGTCATGGCTTTTCTAAAGAATTTCAGATACTTCTAATGCTCTGTATGTGGAACACATGGTCTTGATATTTACTATTGTTGCCTTGTGTTACAAAGTACGCAGCACAGAGCAAAAATACAGACAGAATTAGTTATCAAGATGATGCTCATGAAGGCTAATTCTGGACCATTGTTGTATTTCCCCCCCTGTCGTCCCAGTAATCATAGAGTATTTAGTCAGCATCTGAAAGCCTTTATCTGTTAAACTTAGAGAACCGAGGACTCACACTTCTACCTCTGTTAATAAAATTGACAGATTATAGTCTGAGAGTCTGGAGTTAACCATTTCAACATGATATTACTGACTTTTGCATCAGCAATGAATTAAAAAAAAACAGAGGTTTGGATGACATTAAAATAATTATACACATCTCAAAATGTGGTTTAGAGAAGGTTAAACAAAAGTATTGTTATATCTATGGGTAAAAGACTGCTTTGAAAGGTTTAATACAGCGACTGACACCTACATGTCTGCCCAGCCGTGCTCGCCTATAATGTCTATAGCTTTTAGATGTTCTCCTGCTGACAGGTACATCTCCGCTGCTGCCCGGGGCTCCTTGCTGCTTTTAGCCCAGTCTGCCTGCTTGGTCATCAAAATCCGAGAGCTCTTAGGGTCTGTTGCCCCAACAAAGTCCTGAAAAAAGAAAATCCATGGTGACAAACGTATTAAAATACTATTCAATACCTGAGACATCCCTATTAAGACCGACGACAAGCGACAAATGTAATGTAATGCAACATAAAACAAAGCTAATGTGATAAGAGGAATCCAAATACTAATCTGAAGTGAACAAGGGAAGTTCAGTTCAGACAGACAGAGCCATGTGGGTCAAGTCTGAGACAGGAGGAAGAGAATCACACAAACAGCAGGCAGCTAGAAGGCCTTTCCCTCCGGTGTCCGTCCCACCTAAAACAAACAGCCTGTGGGAGCAGATGGCCACACAGCCACATAAATATACAGCAGCCACATCAAACACACATACAATCTGATACACGCACATGCACAAATATACATGAACAAGTCATGGCTGTGTCATCTGCTCCATCAAAGTAAATGCAATGCTGATGATCAAAAGTGTTCCCCCACGTACAAACATAATAAAGCTGAAAATCTGCCTCAGGTCCAAGTGACCCAATCGTCAAAGTTTTTCTGTAAGATCTTTGATGCATTTCTCTCCTTTTGTTCCCCATTTCCAGCTGTAACTATGTGTGTAGGTTGCCCTTGTGTTGTACAGGGATATATGTGTAAAAGAAGGCCATGTGTGTACTGATCATATGATATATGAGGAGATTCCAGTGATATATGAGGAGATGAAAGACAGACGGTAAAGGGGGGGGCGGTCTGAACACAGTGCAGGGCCCCAACTTGGCATAAGTGCACATGATGAAGAAAAACATATGTTCTGAAGTCCTAAAACATGCAATACCTCACAGGTCTTTCTGTCTGTACTGATAAGAAGGTATGTTGTATGTGCGTGCCAGTGTTTTTGTCGATCAGTGGTTTAATCACCTTGGCATACTCAAACATGCGCAGGTCAGTGTACATGCTAAGGGCTCTGGATTCGTGGCCAGTACGCTTGTAGAGCTTGGCTGCCTCATGGAATTTCCCCTGGTAGGCATAGACGTCTGCCAGGAACAGCTCATTGTCGTTCTCACCCCGCTTCTTCCTCTCCTGCAAATCAGTCAACGCAAACACTGGCATTTGTGCAGAGATAAACAGTCACATACATGTACACACACACACACTTGCACACAACAAATTCACACACTAAAAATCTACCGGCGTGCTGGATGACCTCACTGTTGAGCCTTCATTGACATTCTTCTATCATCAGTCACAATGATATTAGAGAAAAAATACTTTTATTGAATGCAATGCATTTATTTCCATGTCTACTCATTTTATTTTTTTAAAATAGCGTCTTAAAAATGGACATTTCAAAGAGGAACACAGCACAAACAGCCTGTCCTTTCCTCAGCATGCTCACTGTGAAGGATTGTGCATGTGCATAGCTGTGTGAAAATGTCTTCTTGCATGTGTGTGTGGACTGGACCAGAGAGTCAGTCAGGATACAGGCTACTCCCTTAGCATCTTAGCAAAAGGCTAGCAATTAAATGTATAATGAAATGTTAATAACTGCAATCGGCTTTTTGATCATGTCAGTGCATGCCCTGGTCGTAACACAAATCAGCAAATCAACAAAAAATGTGGGTCTACACAATCCAGAAGATTTTTTTCTTGTTTTAGTGGGTGGTAGGTATTACCTCAATGCTATTGATGAGCTCCAGGTAGCGCAGGTCCCGGATTCTAATGAAGGCCTGCAAATGGAGGGATAAGGGAATGATTTAGATGGTAGTTTTATGTGGTAATTTGCATTACTAGCTTCTTAAAAATGCTGCCTCAGAGATTCATTAGGAACACTGCTGTATTGTTTATTTGGTTCCTTGTGTAATGTCTACAGAATGGGGTTGAGTGGTCTGCAGAATACATGATGTCAAGAGTAAGGTTACGGGAAAACACGGTCTTTTGTTTAGCGTATTTATGTAATTTATTTTACTTAAAGAAGCAAATTGTGTAGAATAACAACACTGATCTTAATCAGAACAGTTTGTGTGTGCCCGACTGGCCTTCTTGGCAGTGTCAAAGTCAAGTCCCTCCAGGGCTTCAGTGGCCAAATCCCTCCAGTCACTGTCTGTCACACCGAGACAGGCAATCTGGTAGGCCTCCTTAAACATCTTCCTCTCCAGGTACTGGTACATTGGTGCTGACTGGGCAGTGAAACAACACAGTCAATGCATTAAAATTTCACTTTGTGAAAACAGCAGCAAACTATTTAAAAAATATAGGAAGATAACAACAGACAAAATTATATCTTCACCAAATACTTAAAGATGATTAAAAACTGCAATAAATTATTAAAAACTGATTAAAAAGCTGCACGCACATCTAATTTATGTCTTTGTGGTAAAAATGAATATATTTAAAACACACCACTAGCAATTATGTGCTATAATTTCTACATTATGACAGACATTATGACATCTTTGTGGACTGTCCACATATTACCCACCTGAGGCACCTCTACCGCAGACATTAAGTAGATATGAAGACAGAATATCTTAGAGCCATTGTAGCCGACCATAAAGCCTTGCATCTTTTGCTGGTGTACAGGAAAGTTGCTAGCCTTGATGTTAAGGTAGCCGTTCCCGGAGAAGCACAGCATGTCCTCACACTGGGTGTTCCAGGCCACGCTGTTAGCATTAGGCTCCTGCAGGGAAAGCAAAAAGGGTAGAGGAATAATAAGGTTTAGAGGTGACTATGGAACACAGACTACCCAAGTGCACATAAGTAAATGTGTTCCTGCACCTAATGCAAATAATTGAACATGTATGCACGTTTCTATTTTGTTCCACTCCACTGCACCTCTGAAACACATTGCAAAATCTGCTAAATTGGGTTTCTCTAAGAAACCCTTTCCACTGTCTCCTGACCTGAAAAAGTAGTTCTTTACTGTTGATGTCATAGACAAGGAGGGTGTTATGCTCATCCACCACAGCCAGTTTATTGCGGGAGGCGCTCATGTCCAGGCAGCGCACTGATGTTGACAGCTTCAGCAGCGTAATGGGGAATGGGTTGTCAACAAATATCTTCAGGATCTACAGCACAAAAGCAACGACCAGCAGAACACAATTAAATCAGCAAATCAGTGGTAATGCTAGTTAAATTTACTGACATGTTGTGACTTACACTCCGATTCGCAGTTTCCTTTATGTTCAAATTCCTGAAGAAGAATGATTGCCATTTCTAAGGTAACTTACTGTGGGAACACATTTTCTTGAAATACTCACAGCTCCATTCTTTAAGCCTACAAGGAGGCCCTCTCTGCCTGGTGGCCCACCAATCACTTTGATGTAGCGAATCAGAGATTCCATCACCCATTCTTTTTCCCTGACACTGGTGAAGGACAAGCACTGGAGCCTCTTCTCCTGCACAAGAGCACAGTGGGAAAGGTGATACCACAATTATATAAAACAAATGAAACAGTGACTGGCTCAGCATGGCCAATTTTTTCTTTTTCTATAATTTCACAGTCTGTTTATCTCACCCTTTACGATACTTGAACACACTCGTAAATGTCTAGCAGATCTTAGCACATTGTTCGTTTAAAGGTCTCAAAGTGTGGTTCCGTGTCAGCAAGCGAAGCCATAAAGATAAACAATGATTTGATTTGACAGAGACATACACAGACCATATGAACACAGCCCATTCATAAGGTCGAAAAGCTGTCGCAGGCATGAAACACGAGCACGCCCGATAGAGAGATCTGAAGCATCTCTGTCACACACAGACAGATTTAAAAGGAAATAACCTCTGTGTTGTGGCTGCTTCTCCCTCCCTACCAGCCTCTGTCAAGCACATAGAGACAAGACGCAGAGAGGAACCCCAAGAGACACCCACTGGTCAACAGGTTATGGTCCTTCCTCTTATTCATCCGTCTTACTTTATCCAGCTTGAAGAGGGTTGAAAAGGAAGGAGGGAGAGAGCCAACAGAGCACATGCACAGCTGGAGCCTTTTGCAGGCGAGGCAGAAACATCTGGAGAACTAGCAATTTCATTTCTGGGCTGTTTGGGCTGCTAGCAAATGGCTAAACATTGTTTCACTGCTTTCATTATATTAACAGTGCTCAAACGTCTCTGCATCCTCTGGCACAATAAAGGGTGTTTTAGTCAAATTCACAAAGGACAACAGTGTCAGTGGAGGTCAGAAGAATTTAGTCTGTAAAGCACAACTGAAGAAAAACTGTTTCATGATGAAAAAAAGCAAAACACAAACAGACTGTAGTAGCAGCAAGCAAGCTAGGAAGTTTAGATGCTTCTGTAAATTTGCTCTGTTTTTATAAGCACTGCAATAACAATGACAATGGAATTCTATCTCTTCTGACCTGACACAGAATGATGTGCTGGGAGCAGACCACCAGCAAGTTGCATTCAAATTTTCTGCAAATTTTCTCCTTGATGTGGTATTTCATGTCTGAGGAGTCGTCTGAGAAGAGCTCATAGATGAGAATCTTCTCCGGGAGCTGAATGGCAAGACGGTTTCTGTAGATGGCGATCTTCTTCACCAGCTCACGACACTTGATCCTCACTAAGAAAAATAGAGAATGAGTGAGTAGATATGCTCAGTAAGGAGGATGAACAAGGCGCCACCAACTTAGTCAGTGCATCTTTAAATAAGTCTACTGCAACATTTATTTCTGCAAACCTTCCAGACTGTTTTTCCTGTTTGTTATGGCATTAAACACTGTCATATCTCACTAATACAAAAGAAATCATACCATATGAAAGCTTTTGAATTACAGGCTGCCCCTACAAAAGGTCAATTGGATCACTGCTGATTGTTGATATGACTAATATCACAAAAGGACAATGAATCCATATTTAAAATATTATCCATATTTCAAGCTTAGTTGCAAATGCTTCCTGTCTCTATAACACTGATCATGTCAGTGTGACGCTACAAGACATACAATCTATTATTTGGACAGGCATCACAAGCTCAAGAGTCTGCTGCTCAAGCAAAAGTGCACCTTTTTGTTCAGTGATGAGGTGCTGGACGATGACATCGGTCATGCTGTCTCTATAAGCATAGCGATCCTTGTAGAGGCCGTGAACCGTACTGAAAATAAGTTGGTAGCAGGCAACGGTCCCATCCTGGCAGCCCAACACCTAGATAAGAGACAACAATGTAGCAGTACATCCTATTAACACCTCTAAGAAAAGACTGAGAGTGGGAAAGTGTTCCCGTTGTTAAAGCATCTTCACCGTAGAACTGAGAGAATCAGCCAGCAACCGATTCTCTCTTGCATGCATCATCACTTTCGGTTAAATACAGTGTAAAGAAAAACTGTTAAAGTGTTACTGCAAAATAAAATGACTTGTGCATCTGTGAAGAGGGAATGTGTTGTCAGATCCAAGAAATGCATCATATGAGACTGGCACCCTGTATGTCAGGTCTGAGCTTTGTGTGTTTGAGTACATTCTCATACACCTTCTCTCACTGTGACTTGTTTTATTTAATAGTAGGACTAATTTTTCTAGGCATATGGCTTCACAAAATGTGGACCCACCACAAAGTTGGTGTCAGGCCTAACCCGGCATGTCCACACCCAGGCATTCTGCTCTCCAATGGTTCCTAACCGCACACCGTCTCTAGTGTAGAGGGACGCCTGCTTATCAGAGCCGCCCATGACTATATATTCGCCCTTGGAGAAGTAGCTGACGCAACACGGGTCATAGGTGAGAGTCCTGTCTTTTCCAACCTGAGAGAGACAAAGAGTGAAGAGGATGTCAAAATAAGAATAAAGCAAGCATTTCTTATATTTATTGCCCGGGGGGCTTGGGCCAACACTTCCTCCTGTCTGGGCTGACACACTTCAAAGTCTTCAGTATATTCAACCATCCCTTTGAGTATTTGATAAAAAGCCAGACAAAAAAGTGTTTGTCTGCTTTAAATTGCCTCTATTGTATTAGTGTTCAAAGTCCATTTGCACAGCATCATATCAGGTCACCCGATTCTGCACATCTGTTTCTCCTCACTCCATAAAAAAAACTCCCTGACAATCCATGGTTATTTTCCTTCACTGTGAACAATTTCTGGTGTTGTAATCAAAACAGAATGTTCATTTAAACAGATAAATAGGCCGATGACAATATATGAGCCTAAGGCATAACGGCAGGGTAATGAACAGTGCATATTTGTCTATAATTACGATATTGCCCACAGGGAATTTAGGAGGAATGAGGGATACTGAGGGGGCCATTAAAGCATAGCAGGATCACTTCCAATGTACTGTTATGGTTTCAATAGACCTTGACAGTCTGATTACAACAGGAAACACAGATCCTAAACTTAGTAAAGTGTTTCCACTACATATACATACTATACATATTTTAGACAAACAGACTCAAGTATTCGTGCTTCTAACTGCTACAACAAATTAGAATAGAATAGAATAGAACAGAATAGAATCACTTTATTAATCCCCGAAGGGAAATTCAGTATTACGGTACATAATAATTATGGTACATACATTGGGGTGGTGTTTCAAAATGTTAGCAGTCTTCTGGTATTTTGCATGAAAAGCAATAAAACTGCTTGTCTTCAGTCTACTGAAGACCTCTGTTGAACAGCTTTAAATAACCAAAGAGAAATGTTTCTCGTGACATACTGCAATAACAAGACTCAGTATATTTGCATGTCGCTAAATCATCACGTTGTTTCTACTGAAACACAGAATGCAATTATTGCAGATTCAGTGTTTTTACAAGTACTACATAGACTTATATGCACCTGCTTTCCACTCAGCTGATAGAAGGAGAGTTTCTGACCCCAGTCTGCCACAGCCAGAATGTCATTGTGCTCGTCCCTGTGAAAATACAACAAAATGACTTTAGGCAAAGGTACTCACGACATCATTCTGCACTAATGGAGGCTTTGGATATTTAAGCAATAACGACAGAAAAAGGCAGAGAAGCTAACCTTCAGCAATAGGACACACAGTCAAGACCTTTCTGGCTTCTTGTGATGGAAAGCTGTAGAAAGCTTCACTTTTTTTTAAATACTGAACAGTCTTAATTTCATGTTAGGAGAACAGAACATTCTGTTATTTGGGAGCCTATGCACCTATACATCTAAGCTCTTGTGATGAGAGAAATTCATCCTGTCAAAAATGCCCTGCATTCCTTAATTCCCAAGACACTGAATCCCTAGCAGCTCGGTAGACATTGTTCCCTGGCTTACCTCATGCTTGGACCTCTATGTGATGGCCTATCATAATAAATATATGAAGCAACCCAAGAAACCTATGCCTGTTGTGAATGCATCTCTACCAACCTCCTGCGTTTTTTGTTATCCGACTGTCTTTTTTCCTCAAATAACCTGTACAATGGATCTCTATAGTGGCGATTGGTATACTCCTGGCTTTGGCTGTCACAGGCATCATAATCCTCTCCCTCACAGAGACAGTTCCCCCACTCTCTTGGCTGACCAGTGCCACCTGCTGGCCTCACAAATTATTCACCTAAGCTGCAATGAACTACAGTTTGTACATCATTACTTAAAATCTTTGCAACATTGATGGACAGTTCAAAAGTGTCTGTAGCAGTATGAGGAAATAGATGTAACAAATTGGTTCAAAAAAGATGTCAGTCTATTTCTACAATATTATGTTCCGATAATTAAGAGGGACTAACTTAGAGGGATTCCAGGCTATAGACCAGATAGGGGAAGAGGAGCCTCCAGGACGCTCTATTTTGACTTTCTCCTCTCCGTTCTTGTTCCGTATGCTCACCACTCCGTTCATCATGCCGAGGGCAAGGTACTGCCCATCATTTGTCCACCTGTGATTGAATGACTCACTGCAACATCAATGCATCACATGAAAATGTACTACTGCTGCAGAAAGTGACAGCTATACACTTACCCGCAACATGTTATTTTGCTGCTCACTTTGTGTTTGTTCACAGATTTTTGCTCTGGAGACCACAGACCTAAACATGCAAAAAGTGTCAAAATGTTCATTGCTCCATGTGGGTATTTACTCTACCTAACAAATGCACAGGCTTATAGGATGCTATGTATAAGATTATAAAATCCAGAAATGAATTGAACTCACCAAAGTCACCAGAGGAGCAGGACGCAAGTTGGTGAGTGACAGGGTTGTAGGCAACACACTGGATAGAGTCATTGTGACTACAGATAAACACAAAAATAAAAAAGGAGTGACCAAAAAGAACTGACTTTAAAACGAGGACTGCACATCATGCTGTAATAATATTATGTAATACAAAAGTGATGAGTAAAAAACACTTACGTATATTTTAAAATACCCTCTAATTTAGAAGTCCAGATGATGATGCTTTTGTCTGCTGACCCGGAGGCAAATCTTTTGCCTAGAAAAGAATGCACTTGTTAGTCGATAAAAAATAGTGACCGATTAAAATAAGAAAATGCAGCAGACAAATGTAAAAGTAGTTCAGTACCATCTTTGGCATAGGCCACACAATACACTATGTCTTTATGTCCTTTTAAAGGCTGGATAAGAGCTCCATCTGATGCATCATAAACCTGCAACAAAAACACATCATCTGTAATAATGTGCACATTCTTTGGATAGGTGTCTTCCCTATTCAAAGAAACAGTAAAGTCTTACCAGGACACGAAGCCCTGCAGCGATTATGAGTTGGCTTCCATCTGGCTTGAAGGCAAGGTCATAAACACTGCAACAAAGAAAAACAAATTGGTATTGAAATGGGATTTCATTAGCTTGATTAGTCCATCTGCAACAATTTTAGGGATCCATGCATCACTGAAATCATATAGTAAAGATTCCCAATGGAGCTTTTCACCTCCAAAGCTGCTGTTGAGAAGGTTTTTTATAAGTATGTCTCATACTGTAATCTCATGTGTTCGGAAATGCATATACACGCATGTGCACAGAGATGATGTAATACACAGCTCTGCAAATAGTTTCATACTATTTCACAAACCTACAAGTGGAGGTAGTGCAAAAGTATGCAGCAAACGCAGTCAAAAACAACCTGCTTGTAAACTGCTGTGAATTAAAATGCATACTAAAAACAAAATTAAAACTTAAATGTATATTTTTAAAAAATCAGTTTCTATTAGGTTGCATTCAACAAGCATTGAAAAGTTTTCCTGAATTGCATGGACATACACAGTGTACTTTAGTGTAAAGCACTGAGCATAAATAAAACACTGTCCCTTTAAGAAAATACACTGAACAATGCATTCAGGATATATAAAGCCAACTCAAATGTGAGCATTTGCAAATTTTCATCTTTTTTAACACTGTGAACTGGACATTTCAGACATTTGGCTGACTAAAATCTGGCACACAGAGAGGTTCATTATTCAGTACTAGTGATTGTAGGACTAAGTAAAAATTACTGAATTAATCTAAAGTGAAAATGAGCACAAAGGTTCAGCTTAAAATGTCACTGTTGACCTTTGAAAAAGCGTGATGACAAAAAAAAAAAACTTTTAACGTTTCAGGAAAAGTGAGAAAACCCAATCAAGTAAGGGGGCTTTAATTCTGAAAATAACTTGGTTATTTTTTTTATTTTATTTTGTAAAAACAGAATCTCTTGATAAAACACAAGTCTATTTAATCTTGGATAATGTTAGTTTCAAGCTTACTAGAAAGAAATGTATCATTTACATCAAGTAACTGCGTGAAAAACAACATCTAACGTTAACCTGTGCTAGCTAGCTTAACATTAGCTCCGACCCGAAATTATATTGCCTTGCAAAACAACGCTGACAAACTAGAGAATTTAAAGAACAAACAACTTGCATGACAACTTGTATGAAAGACGTCTAAACTGTCCTCAGTGTCTGCCTCATTTGTTGGAGATAATCGAACCGCTCGGGTGCTACTGCTAGTCAGCTAGCTAACAGTAGTTTACATAGCAACCACTGTTGCTAACCACCTAGCGTTACATCCCAGTATCAGTCCGACGTCTACGACTAAGACGTGATCATTGAGAGTCTTACCATTGTTCGCGAAATGTTTCTTTCCATGCTAGAACGGCTCTCATTTCCACCGTTTAATAACAAAAAGCACTGACTGACGGTTTATCAACAGGTTGTCGCTGCTCGGTCGGTGGGTTTTTCATACTAAGCTCCGTTTTCAGGATTTGTTCGTACTGCGCAGACTCGGATCTCCTCGCTACTTCCTGTATTTGTGTTTGCCATGACAGAACTTCCACTGCTGTGTTTACATGAGAAAGTACCGCGGAGAACCATAGATATACGGAGAACAGCGTACACAACTGAATGAGTTCGAGGTTGATCGTTATTCATGTATGTAATCTCAGGTATTATTTTGGCGCTCTCCTTCCATGCTTTGTGATTATATTTTCGACCGATACTATAAAATGGACAGAGACCATCTAAATCTTGTTGTGAATTCCAAGTAAAGAGGACACAGACCAGGAATGGTTGCTGATGTGGTAGTAAAAAGTAACCTACTGGACAGTAAGCTTTAAGGCAGTCAGCTTAATCTCTGGCTCCACCAAATTTGGTTTAAAAACAGCACTTCTTTCAAAATACATCCCACGAGCTATGATATGGAGCTGGAGACCAGGAGAGACATGGATAGCCAAAGTCACAAGGACGAGCATGACTCGTGGCACACTTCCACTATGCCCCCTGGCTGGATGAGAGAAGTGAGGCAGCGGAAAGCAGGCAAGACAGCAGGCAAGCTGGATGTCTACATCACAAGGTGACTCAGTGCTTTGTTGTAGTCCTGCCTCTAAATTATTGTTTCTCGGATTATGACTGAGTGTATCACAGATGCAGTTAAATCGATGTGTGATGTTTCTGTTGTTTCAGTCCCCAAGGGCAGAGGTTCCGATCAAGAGCATCCCTGCACGCTTTCCTCCTAAAAAGTGGAAACGAGAACTTAGACCTGAGCGTCTTTGATTTCACCACGTCTAAAGATGTCGCAGCTACTTTACAAATACTCCCTTCCAGAGTAAAGCAGAGGAGACGAAAGAAGAAACATGCAGATGTACAGCAGGAGAAAACAGAAAATGGAAAAGAAACTCTGGATCCACCCCCAAATAAGTCTAAAAAAGCCTCCTCCTCAGTCATAAATCATCCTAAAGACAGAAATGTAGAGAATGCAGAAGAAACTGGCCTCAATGGGACTGATATTGTATTAGAAGTTGGTGGAGACGAAACTGATCAGACTGGCTGCTTACAAGCTGCACCTTCAGGAAAGTTGAACGATACAAAGCTACAGAAGAGCACTGAGAGAGTGGGCCTGCTGAGAGAGAAGCTGCTCAGACTGGCTCCTTCCAGCAATCAACAAAACATCATCGTTGTTCACAAGGATGAACAGTCAGAATCGCAGCCTTCAGTCCCAACTTTAAAAGTTGATCCTGCCACTGAGAGCGAGAATGAAGGTGAGGATGAGCCAGATGCAGATGGAACGTGGATTCACAGCAAAGGTGACAACAAGCCTAATTCTGAACTGAAGGCTGACGCTGACAGTCAAGAGCATGTGGAAGAGGAGGTGTTGTTACCTGACATCACAGATGGGAGCTGTACACCAGTCAGAGAGTCCCAGAATAGTAAGCATCATCTGGAGTGTGTGACAGCTTGTTAAAGTCTTTTAATTGTTTTGGTTTAATATTTCTTTCTTTCACATTTTATCACATGCTAGCTTTTCATCATCCTTTTTTTTTTTTTTTTTACCAACTTTTGCATTTTTCAGCTATAAAAGAAAAAAAAAATCAAAGAAGCCAGATACATTAAGTGACACAAAGAACCTTCCAAAAAGCGTCAGTCTGATGGGACAATAACAGTGTCAGTAGTTTACAGGAGCATGCCATTACAGGACAAATTTGTGCTTATGGAGCCTTTGTGCATATGTGATTTGCTCCATCACATCCTTGTTGATTCCATCATTTATATGGGGTAGGATCAAGTTCCAACCACCTAGCTCTAATACACTTTATGACAGCTCCTGATGTGATTTCTAGCCAGCAGAGAACTTCTTTAGGGGGTGATTTATCAGTGGTGTCTGAAAGTATCCTGTTATTACTTTACATTTAAAGTAATTTAATAGGACCAAGCTGAAGACATGTTCTTTTCTCCCGTTTTCAAATAATATATTTTCTTATTGTGTCATCTAAACTGCCTGTACTTATATTAAACTTACAGTTCATTAATTTAAAAAAAAAAATTTTACACTTTATCTTTTATACATTTTTCTTTTTACTGTTTTAGTCAGTCACTTTCAGTTATTCTATTTAAAAAACATGCACTTTATTCAAATTGCATTTACTGTTTTAGATTTAGCTAATTTCGTTTTATTCTGCTGTATTTTCTATTTAATCTTTCACACTTATTTTCTTTTTGCTTCTCTCTGTGTATAATAAGGTGTTATCTAAATATACTTGCTGGCTGGCTTGTCAGCAAGTATTTCTTTGTACATATACATTATTATATATTTTCTATACATTTTTAAACAATATCCTTGTGTGATATAAGAAAATTGCTCATTTACTCCTTAAATATATGTTTTCTTGTCTGCCTAGAGTCCAAGAGTGTGGAAGACAAGCGGATAACAAGCCCTTATTTCAGGGGGAAACCACTCAGAGATGGTAATGTTTGAATGGATATTTTGATACAATAAGCTTTTGTATATTTGCATGTGGGGCATAAATATCAAAATTTCTGAACTTAAATAATATACTTGGCTTACGAGAAATATACTTGGTCCACACTCAGGTCTTGAAGCACCCAGGAGGAAAGCCTTCAAGAAGTGGACGCCCCCTCGATCACCTTTCAACCTCGTACAGGAAACCCTTTTTCACGACCCTTGGAAGCTCCTGGTGGCTACTGTTTTTCTGAACAAGACAAGTGGTAGGGTCCAGCGTACTCACAGTGCAGCATTAACCAGCTCCAAAGCCTGAAATGTCACTCATGTGCTCCATACAGGTAAGATGGCCATTCCAGTGTTGTGGCAGTTCTTTGAGCAATACCCATCTGCAGAGGTCACCCGCGAGGCCGATTGGAAGCCGATTTCTGAACTAATGAAGCCACTCGGCCTGTATGAGCTCAGAGCAAAAACACTCATCCGCTTCTCAGGTGATCGTCCTTGTCTGTTAAAGGATTACAGCAATCCACATCTGTGAACAGGCAGGAGGCTTTTACTTTGGTTTTAGTCAGAACATATGAAGCAGTATCCGTTGCTTTTCTCCTTGCGTAGATGAATATCTGACTAAACAGTGGCGCTATCCCATCGAACTGCATGGTATCGGGAAGTACGGCAACGACTCCTACAGGATCTTCTGCATTGGGGAGTGGAGACAGGTGGGTGTGATCCCAGTTATTTTATTCCTGCAGGATCACATTGGTTTTGTAATAATAATTGATGCTAAATCTGTTGTTTACTTGGCATTTTTATGTCAAAGGTGACACCTGAAGATCACAAGTTAAACAAATACCATGCCTGGCTGTGGGAGAACCATGAAACTCTGGGAATCTGAGTCATCAAGTATGAGAAACAAGGACTCAAAGACAATTTCCTGTGGCACAAACAAGAGAATCAGTTATATCACATAAACACTGTAGTTCTTTAACTACATTTGCATTATGATGAAGTTGCAATTTTAAAGCTGTGTTGCTTAAAAATTATGCATTAACATTCCAAAGATAAGCATTCCTTTAAAAAGTTTTACTCCATGTTCAATAAAGTGTTTAAGTGGTTTAAAAGTTGAAATGAAGTGCATTTCTCAGTCTGTCTCCTGATTGGTTTCGTTGAGTCGTTCCTTTCTATGCAGATGTGATCCTGAGACATCCTCCGACTATCTGGTTAGACCGTCGTCACAGGCTAATAATCTTTCTTTATGAGTGCACTGATGCATGGCCACTACGCAGCAGCTTTCTTTTGCTGGGGGGTAACCCGATTCCCAAGGCAACTGTTGCCATTGCAAAACACTCAGTAAAGGCAGCGGCGTGCCAAGGTTTAATCTCTAACTAGCAGCAGCTCAGTAATTTGACATATTTACATTGGGATTTGTGTTGCCATTTAATGCTCTGATTCACAAAGAAACTTTGATTGCACATCAAGATTGGACTTCTCTGGTGGCGAATGTGAAACAGCGTGAAAAAGATGAAACTACGTAAGAGATTTTTTTTTTTTTTTTCCATTTGCAGACTGTTTTAGTGTTGCCAATAGCCTTTATGTGATTCTGTTTTTTTCATCACCACAGCATCCATCTCTGTAGCTTCCACACCAGTGCGCATTCCTCACAACACTCCTCCTGTCCGGCAGAGTCGCTGCCTGGTGGTCACTCCCATGACATTTCCCATCATCTCAGACTCTGCCCGGATGTGGACAAGCAATCAGGTGAGCAGAGATTTACCGACTCTGACCTTCTGTGACATTGGAAGGTGATGTCTGCTTTGTGGCCAAAAGAAGAAAAATACGTATATGTCAGGGTAGAGACTGCGATTTGGTAGAATTGGAGTTTCTACCAGTAGAGATTGCGATTGGAGTCTCTACCAGTAGAGATGGAACTTTAAATCTGACCCCTACCCTGACCCCTGACCCTAACCTTAAAAGTCTAACCTTAGCCCTGACAAATCTCTACTGGTAGAATTGGAGTTTCTACTGGTAGAGATTGCGATCGTAATCTCTACTGGTAGAAACTCCAATTCTACCAAATCACAGTCTCTACCATGATATATATATGTAGTATCTGCCCCCTAGAGTATTCCTCGATTGAATCCCTTGCATCCACCTTTGGTCCCTAAACGCACCGTCAGTCTGGAGACACCAGCCGTTCACCACCACAACCACCAGAGGACACTGATCATGCAGAGAAGAGAGCACTACAGGTAAGAATCCTGCTTAAACCAATTGTCACAGAGAATCACACAAAGAGAATCGTTTGTCTTTGCTTTGAAGAGTAAAGTCAATGTTACAGGTATCATCAAGTGTGGAGGAAACCTTTCTATGGAACCGGCAGTGAGAGAGAAGAGTACAGGTAATTAATAAAAACAGCACTTCATCTTCACTGCCTGCACCAATGACATCAAAAAGCATCTAATCTCTTTCTGTAGGAAGGAGTTGCGAGAGCAGTTACAGAGGCAAATAGAGGAGAAATGTGTAACACTGAAGCTGCAGCTGGCTGGCAAAGTGAAGGAAGCCGAGCATCTCCAAGAAGTGGACCGCCTCGCCCTGTCCAGCGAAAGAGAGCAAAGGATGCAGCACAGCAAAGCGATGACAGCGTACAGAGACGAGAACAAGAAGGTGCAGTCCCACGCGTGCATTATGTATCCACTACTAATGCTTTGTGTTTATGAATCCTTACAATAGTGTGCGGAAAATGATTCAGCATGCTCTCAGGTTACAACAGTGTAGGGAGTGTCTGAGGTCTCTCCCCCCCTCCCTCATCTGTGTGTATGCGTGTTGTGTGAACAGCTAATGGAGCAGAGCTGGAGGGATAGAGCACTAACACGTTCCCAGGAGGTCCTGAAGGAGAGAGAACTGCTGCGCCTCAACCCCATTAACTGGAGTGGAACACTGAAATAGGCCGAAGCTCTTCAAGAAGTCAAAATGTAAAAGTCAGGCCTCATTGTAGCACTTATGTGTGAATAATGACATCTGAGATATACAGTACATGTAAATACTGAATGATCAGAGGACCTTTTCTAGGGGGTGTTAGACTAGGAAGAAGCAAATTAAGGTCTTAGGCATTTTACTGAATCCTAAAGTGTTTCTGTTCTGCTCCTACAAAGGTTCATGTCACGGTACAGTTAACCCAGGATTCCTGTCTTCGACGTCTCTGCATGCTGTGTAATTCATAAAACAAGAGATAGTTTTTCCACAAGCCAGAATGTTTTCCCAGTTATGTCTTTGTAAAGAGCAGAAAAAAAGCTTAACAAAATGACATTAAAAATTCAAATAAAACATGAGGAGTGGCAGATTTTTTTTTTTATATTCTAAAGCAAACATCTATAATGAATTAGGATTCTGTGGACAACATTCCACACAAGGAAAATCAAAGATAAATCAGAGAGACGGGTAAGAAAGTGATGCTCCAGTGGCTCTCCAACATGATGCTACTATATCTGCTAGAATTACAATTAAACAGATTAAAATCTGCACGGATAATGCACACAAAAATGAGAATGTCAAGACAAAAAATAGGAGAAGCGTCAACAAACAAATATTTGAATGAAAAGGCAACAGAAAAGAGCTTGCATTGTCTAGACCGGAGCTGGTATTTACCTAAAGCACATTCCCTCACACACTCACTAAGCAGTGATGCTGGTGATCCAGCAGCTATTAAAAGTTAATCTTCCATGCCAAAATAAGACAATAAATAAACATGGTTCAGTACCTTTCATTTCAAATCCTATTATCATGCATTGTTACTTAAAAGAATCATTCAAGGAGGAGGTAAAAAGTCATTCTGTGAAGATAAATAACCAGTTGTTCCTAATGGAATCATCCCAGAGTGCTCTGTCGTAGGGTGATTTGGGAAACTCAGATTTCTCCATCTAACCCCATGCCTTAGCGATAAGCTTAAGCGTTGCAGTGATCTGACGCAATCAAAACTCATGTATTATTCAAATTATGGGAAATTAGTGAAAAACGTGGATGGACATGATAACAGGTTTTCATTGTGCGGAAAAAAACAGACATCTTTTCTCGAGCGACATAGAGGCCAGATGAGACATCAAAATGCATAAGAGAATTTCACAATCAGTAGTGGTCTTTATGTCACCCTTGTTCCCAACAAAGTTGAGGTAGGGGGATTACGTTCAGCTCCTCTATATCAGTGCAGTGTTGCTTTGTTATCCCTCTTACAGTTCCAGCTTCAAAGACTTCAAGTTCTTACTTTTTCCTGTATTATCCTATTCATAAACTTAAATTAACAAACCAGAGCCCTTTTAAGTAACTCTTCGATCACAAGTAAATCCCTGAAAGGCAAGCTTTGTAAAGAGTTTTTTGCCCCCAACTGGGTCTCATTCACCGTAATTAGCTGGTATTCCAAGTTCCTCTTTTCAATCTGTGGTCCCAGCTGGTCTAGCGTCCCTTCAGAAATCCGTCCAGCATGTAGTCTCCCTTCTCTGTCAGCCAGTATCCAGCCATGGCAGCCACCCCTCCGATGAAAATGGCTGTGAAGACCATGTCACCCTTAGCAGCAAGCGTGGCCAGAGCACAGATTACAACGCCGAAGAACATCTGCTGCAGCACAAGGACCTCATCATCGGTCATGTCGTCAAACAGTCCCTTCTCTGGACCAGCTGAGGAGGGGAAAAGAAAAGAAACGTAAAGAATTCTGAAAAGCTATACATGTGATTGTATATTCATTCCAACTTATGCTTACCAGGAGGCTTATTCTCAACACAAATGCTGTCTCTTCTGATAAATCCATCGGCACAGTCACAGTGGAAAGAGCCCTCCTCGTTGATACAGGCCTCATTGAGTCCTGGGCATGCTATTGCACGTTCACTACATTCATCTATATCTGTACGAGGAGGGAAAGGCACAGTTTAAAGGACATAAGAAAGCCAATTGGTATAATTAATTAAATAAAATGGCATAAAAATCTAGATGCTAATTACATACTGACCAAGACACTTGGCTCCCTTCAACCTGTAGCCACGTGCACATTTCTTACAGCGAGCAGGACCGCTACCCATGCAGCCCACACATGCCTGGTCACAGCCTGGACACAACAGAAGTGCAATAGTCAACTTTATATCCTACATTTTTCATTAAATACCACACTGACAATCTCAAAAATGCAACATCCAGTTGGTTGTTGTAAACTGCAGCTAATAAACCACAATAATGACTATAATTTAAGTCATTTTTTAAGCAAAAATGCAAAACAGTCACCGGTCCTACATGAAGATTTGATGCTTTCTCTGTAATATGTGACGTAACCTGAATATTTGGCTGGAGCTGCAGGAACAAACCAACAGTGTCGACAACTATTTGACTATTATATTTTGTGATGAGATCCAGAGATTTTTTTGTGATACTCTCACCAGTTTCGCGACTTTTATTAAAATCTGCCCCATCAACTGCAAAAAATCTACAAACCTTAAAGTATCTGCATGATTTCGGCTACACCGAGCCGATCTCTCAGGTCAGCTGACCAGCTGCTTCTGAAGGTGCCCAAAACAAGGCTGAAGCTCAGAGGGGATCAAGCATTTTCCGTTGTAGCTCCAAAACCTTGGAATGAATTGCTGCTGCACATCAGACAGGCCTCCTGTCTAATTTTAAAACCTTTCTTAAAACCCACATCTGTTACTTTGGCTTTTCACGACATGTAGGTTTGTTGTTTCCGTGTGCACATATATTGTATCTGGGATGGGCAGTTCAGTCTGTTTAGCCTATTTATTGTTTCTGTTTTAATGTGTATTTTGCTTTCAGTTCTATTTTTTTTATCTTAGTTTTATTATTTTTATCTTTTGATCATGTTTTTACCCTTCTGTACAGCACCTTGGTCAATTCTGGCAGTTTTAAAGTGCTTTAGAAATAAATTTGAGTTGACTAGAGTGCACTGAATACACGAACATAAGCAAATTCACAGAGGGGCTTACCTCTGCATTCATATGATCCCTCTGTGTTGTGACAGTAGGTGTTAGAAGGACAGCGAGCCAGCTCTGTACCACACTCATCAATGTCTAAGAGACAGACAAGGTCAGTCCAACAACACATCCAGGAAATTGGCACAGAATCACGGAACGTTAGCAAATGACCTCTAATGTCAAACTCACCCACACACTTGTTGTCATGAAGGATCCAGCCGGGTTTGCAGTCGAGGCATTTGTAGTCCTGTGGTCCTGAGCATTTCTTACATGAATGGTAACAAGCTGCAGAGGATGACAGACATGGATTCAGGGAGAGGGTCAATTTTTGATGACTTGAAACAGAATTCAACAACGTAGAAACAGCTGCCTGATGCTGATGTACCTGCACAGGCTCCTGCACTTTCATTGGAGCTTTTCTCTCTGTAGTAACCATCAGCACAGCTCTGGCACAGATTACCCGAGTATCCAGGGTCACACACACACTCTCCATCACCCAGGCGAGTACCCTCACCCTCACAGCGGCCCAGACCTCCACACACACCACCAGGTCCAGATGGACACTCTGTATTGGATAAACATGCTATTAGTGAAACTCTGGCAGTCTTTAAACTAGAGCTTTAGAATCAACGTGATTCAAATGACCATTACTGGGTTCTACATATTTATGAAATCACTCTTACGCTGGAACAACTAAGCAAAAACTACATTTGACATAGTAAGATTTTCTGTGCCGATATCAGGCAGCTTGTGTTTAATGCTTTATGTTGTTCACACCTTTGCAGTCAGGTCCAAAGCGTCCAGGTGGACAACAGAGTCTCAGCTCTTCTATGCACAACCACTCAAACAGGTCTGGTGCTTCCTGCTGCCTGTAAGACATGAACAGCACGTCAGCCATGAAGCTAAAACACATCTCACCAGACATGATGCCGCCAACATTGTCCTAATATAAAAAAAAATTAATTGAAACAGAGATTGCACCTGATTAAATACAGCTGATCCAAACTGTAGACTGAATTAAAAAACCTACAAGAAAATCACTCAGAGAGCACAGTACTCCACCATGGCTGCTCTATCATTTCCGACGGCTGAAATCTTTAACCCTTTAAGCTTCAGTCAATTCCAGCCGTTTTCAGTACAAAAAAAAATCGCTAATATTCTATTTTTAAATTAAAAAAATTACGAAAAATACGGGGAATATTGGACGGGCATCGCGAGGTGCATTTCCTTGAAAATCACCGATTCGGGGATTTTATACCGACTTCAGGACATGTTTTGGATAAAATAGTTTACTGGCTTGTGTCATCTGGATGTAAAAGGTTGGATTATGGCCGTTTTTTGTGGAATCTTTTTTTTTGTGTGTAATAATAAACCCGGAAATGTGAGTCGCACTGTGTGCGTTGAAGCCGTGTACAGAGAACGGATGGATGAATATTTGTTTTTGTCGGACAAATGTGTTTTTCTCACCCGCTGTGGTAATCGCATCTGAAAGTGGTTTATACCGGCGGATTCATGAGAATCTAAGCTTTCCATCGGCGTATAGTGTTTGTATAATCGTGTTTGCAGCCGTCGGACATTCTTGAAATTCCTATGCAAATTAGTAGGTGTACCGCCGGCGGTACACTGAAGCTTAAAGGGTTTTAATAAAAAATTACCTTGTGGCGAGCACAGACGTGTGTGTTATGTACGGATACCGAATCGCATGACCTAAATATGTAGCGGGCCGCAAGAACTGATGTGACTCGGAAACATCCCCACAATTTAATCAGTTGTTCCTTGTATGATTTCCGATGGATAAGTCCTGTTAAGTCCACAGCGGTGGATTTGTAGTAGGATCACAATTATGTGATCGTCAGCAGGCAGCTGACCCCGTGTTCACTTGCTGTCATAGTTACAGTGACGCCGTGTTGCTCACTCGCAGTACAGAAATCTTTAACAAAATCACTGCCAAAATCTAATCACTTTATCGTCGTCATTTCTCACCTTCCGTGAAAATTTCATCCAAATCTGTTAGCCTGTTTTTGAGTAATGTTGCGAGCAGACGGACGGACAGACGGACAAACTGATTGTCGTGTTCCTTGGTGGAGCAATGAGGGCACGCTCATAAGTTAATGGTAGTGCTATTTTTTGTAGTGAAATTGCAGTTCATTTACATTTAAAGGACACGTTTACCTGTGGAACCACCATGTCTCCACTTGGTCCTCTATCTGCTCCAGCAGACGGTTACATTCAAAATCTGTTTTCTCACAAGCAGCTTCTACTATCTCCAGGAGTCGAGTCTCACTGAAACAAGAGGCCAACGATTAGAGCAATAAGACATTTGTCAAAAGATGAAACGCATACTCCCCTAACCCATCACACAGGTGTAGCTTTACTCTTAGGAAGTGTCACGATTAAAATCAGCTGTCTTATGTAATCATTCACACAAAATATCATACAAATGTGCAGAGAACCACCACATGAACTACTTTCTTCAGTGTGGTTTAAGTACTGCAAATTCAATAAAGATAAAAGCTGAAGTTGGGCGAATGACTGAAAAAGTCTCTTATAGGTGAGACTACAGAAAACTTACCTGCGTGCATACTTGGCCAGCTTCTCCTCCTCCCAGGCAGTGTTTCCTCCCCCAAAGTTTTTGTTGGCTGTTCTCTCCAAGCCCTAAAAAGAGAGAAATTTAACAGACTTTCAAATTACAAAGCGTAGCTAAAAGACGACAAGCGTGAATTGATGGTTCATTAAGTTAACTGCAGTACCGTAATGAAACTCTCAGTGAGTTTTCGGCAGGTCTGGCATGGTGCCGTCTGGACTCTCACCACAGAGAGCTCCGAGAGAAGCACCAGAGCAGGAAGGGAGGGCCAGGTCCACCACATGATTCTGTAATTGTGACGCATAATTAAGGAAAAGACTTCACAATAAGCAACTTTAACCAAAAAGTTCTATATCTGTTTTGACATGATTTGCATCAACTTATCGAGGTGGATTAAGAACAAAACACCTGTAGAGTATTGTGTAATACAAGCTGAAGCTGTACAATATACACTGGCAATACTTTTGTGATGCAAGATGACACATTTTCAGTGTTGTATGTCTTTACTCCACTGTCTGCCTCCTAATGATCAATTGTCCAATAAAGGCAAAAAAGCTAAAATATGATACAAAAAGAAAAAAGATCAGATCTACGGATTGTCAGAGTAGTGAAGATTTAACTTGATGCTATTATTTTGCTAGTTGTTTAGCCCTACAGCAATTACATTGTGGTCCAGATGTTTTGCCTACATACAGGATTTAGCTAATTTCAAATTTATAACTACATTTTAACCAGGTACTCAATTAAATAAATCCACGTGTAAAGCAGTGACGGGTATCGTGAGTTGGTCTTGTAAGGAAAAAGTATAACATTTGTCTAGTTGGGATGCTCAGGGTTAGCTTAGCTCAGCATCAGCACCACAAAAATTAGCCAGCTAGCAGCTGGCTAAGGTCAGTAGTTAGCTATTAGCCGGAGCTAACGTCCATCATGGTCTTCTTATCTGTCCGATGCGAGTCTATTCAACTTTATTTTAGGAGTGTGTGTCCTCCTGGTGACATTTAACAACCCGCTAAGTATCCTACAGTGTAGTTCCAGTAAAGTAGCTAGCTGCACTGCTTTTTTATTGTTCATTCCGGTGTTACCTTATTGAAAAACCACCGTCCGCTGTACCACCGATGATTGTCTGGTTCCCTGCTACTTCACACAACGCAGGCGGAGTTTCACATTTTGAACCGCCGCTTTCAACGCTTCAGTCGGGCCATTTTCTGCGGTCACTTGCTAGCTAACGCTGGCGCCGTTCATCCAGGATCATGTAGCTGTATCACCGAGCTGCAGTGATATGAGGGAGCGGGCAGCTTCCAGTGGGTTCTGTGTTTGCCGTCCAGCTGCTGCCTCACAGGATGTGGCGCCGCCCAAAGCCGCCGGGCTTTAATGATCCAACCAATCAGTCAGCAAGCATCATTTATCAAAGCATTTGTACAAAATAAATAAATAAATAAAATAAGTAAATAAATAAATAAATCAGTTTCGTTGGTATATTTTGCAACAAAATGGACATGATTATTACAGAAAGAGCCACTCATCAGAATACATTTTTACTATAATTATGGGTATCTTGTTTCTTTTCTCAGCTGTTTCTTCCTGAGAGACAGCAGGTCCGATTTGTGGCACTGGCAGCGAGCAGTGACACTTTTTGTGGCACCGCCGCCGGGGTTAATGCCACGGTTAATGCCACTGTGCAGTGACAGTTAATGCCACTGTTTGGGCGAGATGCCACTGCCGCAGCGGTAAAAGTACTGGTATTAACCGTGGCATGTTCCCTAAACAGTGGCATTAACCGAGGAATCTCTGCTGGCATCTCCAGAGGCCACTGGAAATGCCGCTGCGGCAGTGGCATCTCGCCCAAACAGTGGCATTAACCGTGGCATCCGGCGGTGCCACAAAAAGTGTCACTGCTAGCTGCCAGTGCCACAAATCGGTCTTGCCCCTACTGGACTTCCTGGTCATTTCTGTGGTATTTACAGAGATATTGACGCAGATTTTTCTATTTTTAATTTTTGTATGCAAATTTTTAAAAGCCAAAGAGCTAACGTGAATGATGCAAACTGTTATTTGTTCTTTTTTAGTTTTGCACTGAAGTTGTGACTCTTGAAAATTCTCAACTCTAAAACTAAGCCCTTGTTTATTTTTGTCAACATAATTCTGCATTTGCCTTCAATGTATACCTAAAGTTAAATTAAGGAAAATGGTGTATATCAATGAAAGCATAAATGCAGGACAAACTCGCTGAGAAACAGTCTTTACCCATGGTCCATCAGACTTCTGAACTCAAAACATTAAAGCATAGTGCCACTTTTAATAATGCTACTCACGTGCAACCTCCTGCCCATATTTATTCTATTTTATTGGTTTTTGTTTGATCTCATTACCTCCTACTGTATATATCTTGCCTCTTTTGCATATTTTAGAATTCTTAATATAGTTTTGTTTTATATGTACATTCAATTTTATTACTTATTAGTTAATTTAGCTTGTTCCAATGCACCATCCAGTGGCACTTACTTATATTTTCATCATGCCAACATGTATGATGTCAATAAAGCTATTCTATTCTCTATTCTATTGTGATCATACAGTAAATACATCCCAAAGTCCATAGAATTCATACTTTTTTTTAAAAGAAAGACATTTTGAACAGATTCTTTATTCAACATTGTCATTTTTTTCACATTACAAAATAGAATATGAATTTCAATGTCTAACGTAATTTAAAAATCTGTAGCTTTGAATAATCACAAGATTTCCATTTTTTAAAAGAAGAGAGATTCATAGTGTTTTGTATATATAAAAAGAGTGTTTAAATAAATTTTAATGTGTTACATGATTAAAAAAAGATCATGTTATTAATAGTTTCATTCATTTTTTAATATAAGTTTAATTCTGCAAGTATATTTTATAATTAGATGCAATTGGTGACAGTCAACATAAAACAAGTGTTGCTTCTGTCATTTTGTACTATTTTCTTGTATAATTACAGAGTTCATGTCATACTAAAACTGGAAAATGTGTTTAATTTTGGAACTCTACTGTGTTTTTAGTTGTCAGTGTTGACAAAACCTACAAGCAGAATAGTTGGTAAGCCATGGTGGGAATTTGCTCCCACATAGAAATTACACTGCAAACAGAGCTTGCTGTCAACTTTTACTTAAACATGGAGCTACATTGAGGAAGAAGCCCCATTTACTACATACCTGAGTTAAGATTTACACAATTATACAGTACAATCAAGTTCATAAAAACAGAATATGTACCTGGTAAGATACAGAAACCTCTGGTCAGTGGCTCAGTCGTGTCATGCACAGCACGCTAAAGAAAAGAGCATTTTCATTAAATTAATGTTCGCTACATAGCTAGCTCCTGGAGTGTTTCAAACTCCCTAATTACCTGTCCAACCACATAAAAACATTAAATACATGTAAACACGCTCCATTCAACATCTGGACAGATCATATTGCACATGTACTTATAAAATATAAAAAAGAATAACAAGAAAAAACATTTATGATTCTGTGCTGTGCTCTCTGATCTACCTGGTGCACGCCTTTCAGGAACTGACACCATGCCACTAACGCCAGTTGCATACTGCAGCTCCGGAGAGGGCGCTATTGAGCCAATAACAATAAATACAAACAATTTGCAGCAAGTGGAATTATACATCACAAATATACTGTTACATCTACAGCCCTCAGGATACTGTCGTTGAGCTGACTAGTTTTACCTAACAGGCAGATGCTGCAGCTGATGATGCTGTAATTCAAATAAACAAGGAAACAAGTCCATCATAAATTTAATGTTAACAGTCCAAAATGAAAAGGTCATATACAGCTTTCCTTTTGGGTTAAAGAGCCAAGAAAAAAAAAAAAACATGAAAAATACTTTGTAAAAGCGAGAGGTCAGTAGTAGCTTTCATTTTTTTTGTACAGCTTTTTGGTGGCCCCCCCAAAATATCCGTTGTACCCCACTATGCCCCCCCACTAAAATGAATCTGGATCCGCCCCTGCACGAGCGTGCTGTGTAGACGCGACTGAGCCACTGACTAGAGGTTTCTGTATCTTACCCGAAATACACGGCACAAAAGAAGACGTATCGACCTTCTGACTTCTTTATGAAAAATAACACAAAGCAGAGTCGAGGGGTTTTAACCAGCCAGTGAAGGAGTGTGACTGTGCTTGGTTGCATAGACATACAAAAATAAAATGGGATTTTTTTTTTAATAATTACTAAAATAAAAAACCATTAAGAGTAAATAGATCAATTAAGATTTAAGATAGAGTGAATCAACTAGAATTAGAACAGCTGAACGAAAATTAAATTAAAAAAAAAAAAGATGTGTCATAAGGTTAATAATGAGTCAAGCTTACCAAGATGAATTCTTTATTTAATGCAGTTTTGATGGTAAGACAAAACAGAGTAAAAAAAACAACTCAACATACCTGGACAAAGGAGTTGAATATATTCATACATTCAGAATACAGTCAGAGACAGTGCATTTATTTACTTTTTTTTCAATACATGTGCATGCAAAATGTTATGCACTTGTAACGGTGTAAACACACAATGACTTGGTTTGAGCTAGAAAAATAAGTGTCAATGAGATATTTTTTTGCATTTTTGCATAATTTTAATGGCCTATTAAGCCAAGTTGCTTTAGAAGTATCGTCACCAGAGATTACTTTGCATTCAAACTGTGTACAAAATCTTTTTGTTTGTATTTTCTGGTTTAACATTGAATGTTTTCATTTTTCTGGACCCTCAACAAACTGCTGTTTCTGCTGCTACAAACATTAAACTCCTCATTTTCAACAGATACTTAAAAACAGACTTTAAAACTAATACTGATATTTTCCTGAGCATCTCCCAGTGCATCACTTCAGGTATTTTTCAGCTATTATTATCCAACTCTGAAGCCTGGCCGTCCTCTAATGCGGTCAGACCCATTCCATTTCATTGACCTTGGGGTTTGTGTCGGGGCTGGACGGGGGCGTAATAAGATATGGCTGTAAGGGCACAGTTTCCCCAGAGTCCTCCAATCCTACACAGTTCTGGGACATCCCTGCAAGCCGCAATACATTTGTCCCTGCTGTAAACCCAGAGAGCCTTTGGGCCAGAGCTCGGGATGCCATCCTGAGCCCTCCTGCCCTTTTCCTTCTAGCTGCTGCAGTAGTCATTTGCTGAGCTCCCGCCAGTTCAGTCAGAAAGCCCAGACTCTGGGAGGGAAGGCTGTAGACGTGAAGGCCGCGGAAAAGTTGTGGCAGTGGCCGGAAACTACCTGGAAGTTCAGGCGGCAGAGACTCAAACTGCACCAACATAAACCGTTCACCCGCACGGCCTTGTAAATAGTCTGCTAGAATACAGCTCAGCGAAGCACTAAACACATCAGAACACGGAGAAGAGGCAGCGTAGCTTCTTCCTACCTCCTCTTCTTCTTTGCTTCTGCTCCTCTCTCCGGGAGTGTTTCTTTCCGAGCTCCGAGCTCCCCACTCTTCAGCCCTCGTCCAGGTGGCCCGGGTTAAGACTAGCACCACTTTGCCTCCTTGCCTTTGTAGTTGGTCCAATCGCGAGTGGAGCCATGGCACCGGGCCCAGCATGCTGAGCTCAGCCTGGCTCCACAGGTCCAGAGACACACTGAAGCCAAGCGCCTGCAGGGATGAACCCAAATGGCACAGCAACTCTGGCAGACCCTGGTCATCATCAGGCGAGTACAGCAGCACCACATGACCGCCACCCACCGCCCCTGAGACAGAAGATTAAAACTGTTAGAATCAATATTTAATCAAATGTTAAGGCAAATACAATGTGAAATGGGTCAGTGGAAGAAAAATACCACATGTTGCAGAGTCTAAAATCCATTGTACACTCTAAGAACACATTTTTGGGCTCAACAAAGAAATAAAATAAATACTACAGGTCCTTGTATCAGTCTTTTTTTGGTTATGGTAACTTTTAAATAAAATTCTATTATGTCATCATGTTGAGATGAGAGAATAATTCTTTCTTCTACAGTTAGTGGTGTGTAAAATGACCAGTTATTTAATAATTAGTAGAATAAACACACATTTTTAAGTATTTAAGGACTTTAAAACCTGAATTCAGGATGGACAAAAAAGTTGGAAGTAATGTACTATCAGCAGTCAATGCTGAAATTCAGGTTAAAATACACACAATGCTAAGTTGATGAAAATAACAAAAGTATTATAAGTGCTGGATGTATAAATAAATACGTCAAATTTCACAAACCAACAACTAAAAACATGATGATCTGTCTACCCTTTTGTTTGCCCCCAAGTGTGCAAGAAAAGGTATTGCACCACATTTTAAACAAACAATGTGATAGTTCAACATTTTCAAGGATGTACTAATTCACTAATTAACATGTTGCGTCTCCTCTGTTAAATCCATGGTGATTTTATGACCAGATGGTGTGCTAGATGTTTCTCCACTTCCAGTCTTTGTGCTGACTGTAGCCTGACATTTAACAGGCTCATAAAAAGGTGGCATCGGCCGTCTTATCTCACGCTCTAATCAGTAACAGAGGTTTACTTCCTCAATCATTTCTCTATTTCTTTAAGATTATTCCAACAGTGCAATAGGATATTAGATGTTGGTTTTTATTCCTGCAGAGAAAAATGAGCTCCAACAGCAGTATACTGTAGCAACTAGAAAAGATACAGATGTATAAAAACTTACTGTACATTTAGGAGGAAAGTGTATTAAATATAGTGAACATTTATTGACAAAAACATGAACATTCTCACACCCCAACAAACATATGAATAAAAGTATGAACATGGAACAGGGGATGTGACAAAAAGTGGGAAATTGTCCACTAGTGGGGGAATGAATATCAGGTTTTCTCATACCTTTAACATCGTCCTCTTTCAACCAT
This sequence comes from Acanthochromis polyacanthus, assembly GCF_021347895.1. Classification (NCBI taxonomy): domain Eukaryota; kingdom Metazoa; phylum Chordata; class Actinopteri; family Pomacentridae; genus Acanthochromis; species Acanthochromis polyacanthus. Next base: position 30,238,392 of record NC_067118.1, read on the forward strand.
TTCCAAACATAACCTGGATGGAAAACAAAGATCAGGTTAAGATATTTTCCTCAATGCACAATTAATATTGAATGACCCGCAAATGGACAGCTGACCTTTTAGGATCCCTTGTATAATATAGGCTCCTAGTATGGTCAGTGATATCAGGAATAATCCGATGAGAAGGGGGACGCTCCATCTCGATCGAGATGCTGGAAAAATAAATTAATCATTAAGTTTTTCAAAGAATGGTAAATAGTTTCACCAGCACAATAACGTTATTAACCATCTGTGTAAAGTGAAGAGTACTAATGTGAAAGCATTGTCCACATAGGAATGTAAAATGCTGGTTGTTTTCAGATGATTAGAGTCAAACATGACTCATTTAATCTGGATCTGGATAATAATTAACAGGCTTACGTGTAAATGGACACTGGGGCTCCAAGTGTGACTTCATCCCTTTAATGTTTAACTACAGAATAAGAAAAATAGCTCATGTTTGCACAGTGTGCTGCAAGAAATAATAATTTCATATTTCATTTCTATTAAGATCCAATGGGAGTGTCACCTGAACACAAAGCAGAGGGTGGGACGACACGTTGAACTCTCCCGTTTGCTGAAAAACAACAATTAAATGAATCAATAACAAATTTGCAAGAACAAAGAGAAAATTCATCATTAACCATGATGTGACAAAGAATGCTGCAAATACCTCACATTGGAGAATAAACTGTGCTGATCTGAAATCAATGCAACACTGACATCCACAAATGCTGATAACAGAGACTCTCTTCCATCCACAAACTCACAACACTCTGAAATCCTCTACCTTCTGCTGCTGCTTTATAAAAGCATGCTTCAAGCGATTCTCCTTCACGGTTACCTCTGTTTCACTGCCTCTAGTTGGGACAAACTCATATGCAGCACACACAATGCCTCAAAAATTATTGGGCTGTCCCCCCAAACGTCTCAGACCACAACAGTAAAGACATCACAGCCCTTCACACTGCTTCCATCGGAATGCAGATACAGATTTGTAGTCTGGAAACAGGAGATTTTTTCCTTCACAGCATCATTAAACAAACCACAACTCAGTAACGTCCACATCTAAATGTGATTTGTGTTAACAGTAAGTGTGTCCTAATATGGAAGTATCTGGTGTGGATACTGCTTAGTTACAGTCTTTTTCAGACAGGGGATTTGTAATATTGCTGGCTTTGTCATTCTGTTAAAGCATTCTGTCATCAAGGCACTGGAGAGAGTCACAGTATGCATGTAATACATCACTACCAGTGACATTACGCACAATAATGCATTACAAACCAAAGACTAAACCTAAACTGACTATACCACAAGCAATTTAACTGCAGCTTATGAACTGTTACTGTGTGTGAAAGCTCATCTGTCTGAGGTGAAGAAAAGTACATCGTGTAACTTTCTAATAAATCCTGTCTTCATAATTATAAGTAGTGAGTGAGGTTGCTGCTGTTGTGCTATATGCTTAAATGTATACAACTCCCTTGCTATAGAGTTGCTCATATTGATCCTGCTGCTGTCAGACTCTGCAGGTATTTAAGAAACTCAGAGGAGCATCTCCTGCAAACAACTGGAAGTGACAACTGTTTACACTTCGTCTTGTATATATCTGTTATTTTACACTATTTTACACTTTTATTTGTATTTATTTTGTGTATTTCTATCTATCTATCCATCTAGTATGTGTGGAACGGGCTTTTAAATGGTTTAGTTTGGACCTTTACATTGGGACTCATGTAATTTAAATATGATCGAACATTTATTTGAATGTATAAAATATTTAATATTAATATTCCAAAAAGAAATATCGCTCCTATATTTGATTCATAGTCAGTTATCTAAGAGGGGTGAGGGTTTAGAGATTCATGACTGCTGTATTTCTAAAACTTTGGCTGCAGGTCTGGATACAATCAAGGCAGCTCTGTAGGAAGTTAAGCCTGAGTGGTTCAGCTCTGTGCATGCAAACTCTAAAGTTTTACCCAGTGTCCACTGCGTGCTGCATTCCAGCCAGCTTGTAATCTCTGTCTGGAGCCCATCACCTCTTCACACTGGTCTCTTGCCAGGTTCTTCTTGCACAGCCACACCTCTGCCTCCAGCCTGCAGGGCGCAGTTACATTCCAGCTCAGCTCCGCTTCCCCCGTCCTCGACCAAGACTCCACCACAGACACCGACACATTGTGTTGCATTCTTTCAAGTGCATCTAAAAAGAAAAACAGAGCTGAGCTGTGTACCAATGAAATCATTTCCCAAGCAAATTTATCTGAGAATCGGCGCTCCCTTACCGTGCTGATTTTTGAAAGGGCAATATTCTCTCTGAAGTTCCATCTTTCTCTTCCACCACACCTGTAAACAAATTGAGTTTTCTCTTTTACATTTGTTGGTTGTAAAATGCTTGCATCAGTGTCAGTTAATGTGAGCTACCTTGAAGCACAGGCATGGTGCAATGTAGTTTGATGGAATGACCATCTCGGTCTTGCCTTTAGGCTGCACAGATCAGAAAAGAAGTTGCAAAGACACATTACACAGACTAATACGATGCTATGAATACAACGTGAACGTCACTCAGGATCTACTCACCCATACAAGAACCTCTCCAGGGTTTCCATTCCAAACCATCTGCCACATGAGCTCATCTTGTCTGGTATCAGTGTTCTCCAGTTGCAAAAAGACCACATTTGTCTTCTGATCAGTGGCCACTCGCAGTTTGGGGACTGAGACAGAAATGTGTCAGTCATCACAACTTCTACATGAGCTGGACCATCAACTGCAAAACTCTTTTTGGTGGCACACGCTCAGCAGCATGTGCTCAATACATGCTTGACTGGTGAAACAACTGGTTGAGGCAGAGAACACACAGCTACTACATTTGTCTCCAAAAATCATTTTGAATTGTACCAGCTTGTTTACCATTGCATTCCTTTACGGCCCAGTCACGCTTCATGGAGCAAACTGAAAGAAAGAGAGAGTGGTAGACATTTAGGGACACTGCTCTGCTATTTTTGCGACACATTACGACACTCACCTTCTTTTAAGGATGGAATGGTGATATTCTGGATGTGTTGTGTTTCCTCTGAATAAGCCAAAACCACAACAGGACTGCCAAACTCCACTTTCTCTGTCAGCAGCAGCTGTATTTACAGGACACATTGTACACAATAAGCATTTAAATCAAAGAATAACAGATAAATACAGGTAAAGATATAAAGATAAACAGAAAGTAATCTCTGATCATGTCAGTTAGTAGGAATGCAGAGAGATCAGCAGTGGTGGAGGAAGTATTTAAATCCTCCAACAAGATGGAAAAACACAGTAACAATGCAACAAGTGCTTCAATAAAATATCACCACTGGCTCATATCACAATACACGAAAGCATTTTTGCTGCGGTGTCTGATTGAGATATGCGATTACTGGGTTGGCAAAGACAAAAAAAACAAAGTTCTGTGTCAAAATACTTCCCCCGATTTCTAAATGCAAACATGTACACAGCAAGACATAAAATGATACTGAAGGTAATAAATCAGTTGGAGCATTAGTGGTTCTGAAGGTGGAAAAGAAAAACAATTAAAGTGTACTGGTTGAAAGTTCACCTGAAGTTCACATGCTCATTTCAGAACAAAAAATCTAAATGGGAACTCTGATGCTGGTGAAGTATTTTTCGAAACTAAACCATGGACATGATTCTGCTGTTGTAGAAATACATACTCACTGAGAATTTGCACGTTGGCTCTGATACCCTTACAAATTAAACTTCACACTTTTACTGCTTCTGCTAATAGTTTTAAAAAGAAACCTGATAAATTAGGTTCAAAGGATATTTTACAGAGGCATAAAACTGACTTGTGAATATTTGTGAAATCAGTGTTATTTTTAACAAGTATACTATGGTACTGTTCAGTTGTATTGTTAACTTAAATAATAAATTTGAACAAAATGTCAAATCTGTACTCATTTTTTTTGACTTTTTAAAAAAAAAATTCTGAAAATATGTGGGCCTCAAACAGTTACTTAAATCAAACAATCTGAAGTGTAGAAAGGAAACCGCTGTTTGGTGGAACATCTAACAACGATATCTGAATTGTGGGCCTCAACTAATCCTGTTTTTGTGGTTTTTTGGAGTCAATGGGGGTTCCACATGGGTGTAGTTAGCACTGTTGCCTCACAGAGTAACAAGGCTCTGGATGTCAGCTTTCAGTATAGAGTCTGCTTGGTAAGTTCATGAATTGGCTCCTAAATGTGCATGATTGTCTGTCTCTTGTCAGCCCTGTGACGGACTAGTACCAACATGTCCAGTATGAAATAATATAAAAAGGAAATAATCAAGAAAAGTCCAGATACCTCAAAATTTTACTTCAGAAATACTTTGTTACTTTCCACCACTGAAAATTAGTTAAATAATAAACATCTACATGAGGCAATCCATTCACACCTGAGTAATGTTACCTTATGTGTGGACTGTTCAGAGGGATGAGCTAAACTGGAGTAGTTTGGTTTAAACCAGAGTGCCTTGCAAACTTCTTCGGCACCTGGGGAGCTGAGAACCACTTTCACGCAAGCTGTAACACAGAGAGTAAAGAAAAAGAGTCCGCTGAATTAGAGAAAGCATGAAAAGGTAATATTTTTATGATGAATCCAAAGGTTCTTTAGTCATTTGGGGTCACAAACTGACCTTTCTCATCACTGTCGTCACCCGACTCCCCAGAAACATCCACTGCTCTGTCTACTTCTGCAACGACACGTACAAAGCAGCTGCAGTCAGTAAATACCACGGCAGCAGATACAATGTTTTAAAAGTGCAACGTGTGACGGGTTGACAAATTGCACAGCTATGATAACAGTGCAGCACCAATGAAAACAATTGTTACGTGAAAGGAAATTTTTGATCTAAGGGCATCACTCCAACCAACAATATTAATGATGTTTGCCAACGCTACCTTGGAGAATGGTGATGATGATTTGCAGGCAGAGTGTACAGTCTTGTCTGGCTGGACAACACAGGACGACTTCAAGCTGCACCTCAGCAACGTTCACTGAAGGATCTGTCCGAGCAGCACAGAACTGATAGCCTGAGAAAAGAAGAACGTTTCTGCTTCAGACAAACTGCAGGCTCACTGTGATGTGACGTGTTGCTATGACAAGATATGGAAGCATATTGATCGTGTTGCTACCTGAGCTCACATTGCAGTCAGTCAAACCCTAAAGAAAGAAAACATGTACATGAAAAATGAATGAAACAAAAGAAACATGCAGATTTTTGCCAGAAAAAAAACAAGTGAAAATCCTGATTATTGACAGTAAAAGTACATTTGATTCTAGAAAAAAAAATAAAAGAACTGAATTTAAGAACATATCTGAATGAACATCAACATGAGCATAATAGCGATATGATGATTTTTGCTTCTGATGTCCAGCAGGTTTTTGATAGCAGCATTAAATGTAACATTTCTGGCAGGAAGAAAATATTTTCTGTTGTATTTCTAGTTTACGGCTTGCTGGAAGTATATGCCTCTGAATTGTTTTGCTTATTTTTAAATGCAATCATTTTATGGATTGCTAGTAATTTACATGTTATTCATCCTTTTTAGAGCTTTGTACAAAAAGTCTGAGACCATCAGTTAAAATCCTTCTTTGGGCAATAATGAAACTGAACGCTCAAACCTATCTCTGTTTATCAAAACTGCATATTTAGAACTTTTTCCCCCCATGCAATAACTTATTCCTGCCTTTAAGTGACTCTACAGAAGTAACTCTGCAATCTTTGCATTCTTCAAAAAAATCCCTGCCTCCATCTCCACCCACCCTGCAGCTGGAGTACATCAGCTCATCTGTGACTCTGCTCAAACATTGTAAGATAAGATAAGATAAGATAAGATAGACTTTATTGATCTCACAAAGGAGAAATTTACTGTTACAGGGCTCTTAGAAACAAAAAACAGAGGAGTGCAAAAGTCACGAAAGTGCAAGAACAAGATAATAAATATTGCACATAATACAACCCGGTCTCACAAGGATTCGTGAAACTATCACGTAAATTAATCTATGGTTACGTGCGCACCAACACGATTTTCTCATGTTTTACCGGGTTGCATAATAACAACTACACAGTAGTGTTATATAGTCTGATGGCAGTGGGGATGAAGGACCTGCGGTAGCGCTCCTTCTTGCACTGAGGGTGTCTGAGTCTCGTGCTAAAGGAGCTGCTCAGCTCCACTACAGTCCGGTGCAGTGGGTGGGAGCTGTTGTCCATGATGGATGAGAGCTTGGTCAACATCCTCCTCTCACCCACATCCATCACAGAGTCCAGTGGGCAGCCCAGGACAGAGTAAAACTACTCTTCGTTACACAATGACAAGTCAAAACAGTGCAGTAATTTAATCGTTCAAGCTTAAACCAAAAACTAATTCTGAAGAAACATTTTGCATAATCAAGCTCCATGGCATAAGTAGACAGACTGGTTTTACAGGTCTGTTACATAAGAAACCTCTACAAGTCACGCTGACTGCTTATTGCACTCATGATGTGTCATCCAGCATATTAAAAATCCCCATGTGAAAATGTTCAGAAGGGTAAAATAAAACATTGTCTGTGTTAGATCCAGGTTTACATGAGACTATTAAAGACACTCAATATGGTCTCAGACTCTGGGACTCCAAAATGTAACAGCAAAGGAAACTACAAACGTGACAAATTAAAGGTAAAACACATAAGTGTTCTAAACCATACTATAAGGCTATTTGACATTTTAACTAATATAACTTGTGAAGCGCTTCACCTCTACTATCTGTGGTACCACCTGGCTGTGTTAACTGGATGCAGAGTCAAGGTGAGACACTGAAAATCTGTCATGCTGTCATCAGTCAAGCACTAGATTGAACTAATGTTAACTATATCAGAAAATAAACAAGATCTTTGACATTACAGATATTAAATGGCAGCAAATGAGGCACCAACCTCAATATATACATGCACTTTTTCTGATTGCTGATAAATGTGTAATTTGTGTATTTCTTTCATAATTTTGTTCCTCAATTTAGGGTGTCCCAAAAATGTTTACACCTTTTAGCAGCTGATAACTAACTAACCTCACACCACTAGACTTCTTTTTATGGGGACACCTAAAAGACAAAGTCTACGCAATGACACCTGCAACAGTCACTGAATTGAGAGCAACCATTGAACGAGAATGCACGCAGACACCAAGGGAACTGTTTCATGATGTGTGCTATTCCATCGCTTCGCGTTGTCGGCAGTGTCTGGACCAGAACGGACATCAGTTTGAGAACAGGCGGTGACAAAACAATAGAATGATGTTTGTACATTCTTTTACATGTTGAAAATTAAACAAATTATCATAAACACCTAGTTTGCAATTATTTAAAGTGTGTAGACATTTTTTGAGACACCCTGTATACCTCCACCTCCACCCCCTTACTTCACATGCACCTTAGTGTATACAGTTTGCATTACTTTGTTTTTTTCTCCAGATGTAGATACACGGTTAGCTGAGTTGGAGGGTGGTGTTAAGTGTTTGTATGTGGCTCTCCTGTTGCAACAAACAGCTGGACACAAATGTAATAATGGAGAACAAGAAGCCCAACTTGAGCAGGTTTTAACAGTAAATTATCAGTTAATGCATAAGTAAAGATTATTCAAGCATAACATATGATGATGTAACACTTGTCTAGTATTTTGTCCAAACCATTTATAGCCATCTCTCTAAAGGTGCTGACAAAATTCTCTACATAGTATGTGTGTTTGTTCGTCATATTTGTTGCTTTTCTATGATGATATCATATGTGCTTTTACATTGCTTTGTCATAATCTGATATATCTGCATCACACTGATGTCAAAGAAGGTATTTTTATCCCTAAAAGCCCAAATCAGTCTCTGGTTTTGTTGCATCTCTGGAGCAAAATTCAGAGAGAAGTCAAGCTCCTTGGAAATGGAGCAGTGGGGTAAAGTGTCCTGCTCCAACACTCTAGTAAATAAGTAATGGACATTAAACTCTAATCTGTTTGTCTGTGCCTTGTTCCGCCTAATTCGCCCACAAAACTGAAACCTGGATGTTAAATTTTGTTATTCTCTATGAATCAATTGACAATAAAGAAAACGGGAGAATCCAAAGACGTTTAAACAGCAGATCAAACTATAAACCACCTATACGTGATTTGTGTGTGGTTGTTGTGTTATACAACACAAAAACTGCAATTAAGTTTATCTATGACATGATATCAAGGCATATTAATTACTGTATTACAGTAATTATGACTAAACAAACCGAAACCTCCTGGCTCCTCATGTATTCTCTCGAAAGTCACTCCTGAAGGTTACCTCGCTGCAGCTGAGATCAGGTGCGTCTCGGTGGATCATCTCCAGCTCGCCTGAAGACACCAAGGTCCAGAAATGCAGCAGCAAAAACAGTAAGGAGACAACATGTGGCATCCGCTGGAGAGGGAGAGCCATATTTTTGTTGTGCGCCTTTGCGCTTGGCACGGACCGTTCCTCTGTGGCGCACCGTCTCCGCTCCTCCGCTACTCTTCCCTCATCAGGAACACAAAAGTCGTTAGGCGTCGAGCCGTTGACCTCCACAACATGACAGAAACATTCCCTCCACGACCGGTCCCGTACTGGAGAAGTGTTGTGGAGGTCCTGGCATTTCGTTCCACATGTGCTTCCTGATGACGGACAGCTCAGAAATGATGGGCGTGGAGGTGTGGCACCTGCTCAGGTGAGAGTGGGTGAAACTTGCCACCTTGTTGATGAATCATTTAACAACTAGACCGAGGAGGAATTCACAGCATTGCCTAGAGGAAAAGTTAAGAAATGAACAAACTAATTAGAGTAAAAACAATAATACTATAAGGCTACAAACAGAATTTGATCAATGTCTACAGTATAGACAGAAGTAATCACACAGGAATGGTACGGTCCAATCTAGAATATAAATCTGATTCTGAAACAGCTACCCAAATGTGACAAATAAAACAATGAATGAGAGCCACTTCCATCTGTTAACTACAAAATTTGAAAATGACAGTTACCAACAGATTTTTCATTTTAGCCCCCTTTTTTTAACTGTTACCTTCAGATTTACAAATATCTTTTATCCTTGGAGTCAGTTTGACTCCAGCAATGTTAGCCTCCAGAAAATTATTAGAATTAAAATTGTTCCCCAAGTTTACGTGTCCGTTACTGTATGTCTTTTTGTTCACTACCTAAGAAGCCCTTTCAGTAAAACACCCCCCCAGCCACTCCCCTCATACATCCAGAAGACCAGAAATCCACAATAAAATCTCACTGACTGATCTAAAATTGGAGAGAGATATCTTTTTGATGATGCCTTTATATTATTTCAACGTACATATTTTTGTTCTCTATAACATATAATGAAAAACTATTTCTGTCATCAAGAACAGTAACACGTATTATGTTCGGGGTCAATTTGACCCCATGAAAAAAAGTTTAGGGCCCTAAAGCTTTTTGAAGATTATAAAGTTGCATGATACAATGCCCTCACAACCAAAGCTAAATTGTGTGAAATGTTGATATTTCTTCTATGTTTTCTGTAGCTAAAAGCCTGGAGTCAAATTGACCCCAAAGAACACTGATGCGTACAACGTGTGCACAGGACATTTAAAACATATCATCACATTTATTTTATATTTATCCAGTTGTCCCCATTAAAGCAGGAAAAGTCATTAAATATGAAGAATAAAAAAGATGTCAGTCATTTATTTAGACATGTTAAACATTGAATGGGGTCAATTTAAAGGACAAATAACCATTCAGACTGTTGTCATAAGGAGAGCAAACAAGATTATCGAAAGGCTTATCAGATTGGGACAAATATTTTCTTATCTCTCATCTTAGTGATTTCCCAGGAATCAGTTTATTGAACTATCAACATGCCAACACTAAATGGGTCATTAATATCCTAGATCTTAACATCTAAGTGAAATTTTTACATTCAGTCAGAGAACAGGGGTTTCTTACGGTGAACTTTCCCCACTGTGGGATCAATGAAGTTTATTCTTATCCTTAATGGATTGCCTTATTATGGAAGCAGACCTCTGACAGCTCGGTTACAGAGAGGCCATAGTGTTTGTTTTTTTTTCAAGGCTGCTGCCTGAGTGCTTTCAGTTGAGTGTTAAAGTTTAATTATTAACCTCGAAGTGAACAGGTCAATCAAGGCCACTTTTGTAGGTTAGAATTTGCATTCTTGCTTATCTAGAAGACTAAAACACCTGCACTAACCGCTGTGTGCTACAATCACAAAAATGCAAATGCATATTAGAAGATAAAAGTGTTTGCATCCTTGACTCCTAAGAACTATGTGTTTTGGGTCTTTATTTTTGTGCACTGTACACTGTTAAAAGTAAAAATCTGAAGAAAAACAGGAAAACAGGAAGCAAGAAGGACACAAAAAATACATAGAAATGGTGGAATATTGTAATTAAAAAAATTATAAAATAATGTAAATAAACAATGACAATTATGGCAAATGTCTGTAAAATAATGATATTTTTATTTGATTTTTTGTTCGGTTAAACAGTGTAATGTTACAGTCATACGGCAAAAGAAGAAATTACGACTTTTTTGTGAATTTACGAGGTAGTACCTGTAATTTTACCAAAATTGGTAAATTTTAAAAAACATCTTTCAGTCTGTCTTTCAAATAACACCAAATATAAATCAAAATATTATTTGCTCATTTAAATACAGCAAAACTTTCATTTCACAGAAGTTGTAAAAGAACAAATGATTATTCACAAAAACTCAGATTTGTGGTGCAGATGTTCATGGTTAACATGTATTTTAATCTCTTTGGAAGTTTTTAACTAGTCACCATTTGCAATTTAACAAAATAGAAAAAAAAACCAACAACAAATTGTTTAAAAGATTCCAGGTAAAAAACGTTTTAAAAAACCTTTCATTTGTACAGTGTAGCATTGTGGCTAAACTGACCTGCTTTACGAGGATATTTAATCTTCACATATAGTTACAATTTAACAGACAGCATATCATGAGTGCTTTATCTTTTTTATTTTTTTCATTTTATGACTTTACAATAGAGTTCTTTGTTTGATTTACAACTTCAATTTACGTTCTGACAGCTACATCCTCATACATGAGTGAAATGTGTTCCTGTAAAGCAGGTCTATCAGTGACTGTCTTGTCAGAGTTGTTCAGTCAAAGTTACTGGAACAACAGCAAATGTCTTGTTTACGCAATTGACCTTTGTAGTAACGCTAAACAAATGTTTCTTCTTCTTCATTTGTGTTTATATTCTATGCCTATCATGACAAGCTGCTTTGCATAAAGCCTACCGTTGAACCTGCAGTTAAAATAAAAAATGAGACACGGGAAAGTACCGCAGTCAGGGTCCTTTTATTTTAACACCAAGAGATTTTGGAGTAACCACTGCATTGTAGATTTGCTGTTGAAGTATTTGAATAATACTGGCTTTCTGTTTCTTTCTCTCTCGTTGGGGCGCGCAGCGAAGCCTTAAAGCTACTTTTCATTATTATCCTGCGATCATTTACCGACAGTGAAGTCTGCAGAATGAAGAAGGGCAGGATACCTCAAGATCAGCAAAACCGAGATTGATTTAAACTTACATACAAGAGGTAGGGTGTGTGCAGAAACATTAAATATGAAGGGGTATTATACGAAGATCAGCCACAACATTAAAACACTGACAGGTGAAGTGTTGAAACCTTGGGTCCTGGCATTCATGTAGTTCTTACTTGGACACACATCACCCACCTAAACATTACTTCAAACACACCCCTCAGATGAATGGCACTAACAAATGGCAGCGGTCAACTCACCACATCACAAAACTTGCTCAAACAGCTCGAGGAACACCACAAAGAGACCAGCGCACTGCTCTGAACATCTGCAGGATGTGACAGAACAAACCACTCATGGACCCAAAAGATCTGCTGTCACCATTGTGTCCATGCTCCAACACATCAGGGCTGTTTGTGTGACTTACACAATACTGGGCAGTTGGTTTTAATGTTGTGTCTTTATTATTGAGCAAGTTGACCTGAGATGACAAAAAAACTTCGAACATATGGCTACAATTAACCTCAGTCAAGCACACTTCATTTTTCCCACCTTCTGCACTCTAATACTGAATATCCTGGAACTGCTTTGGCTTAATGTGCATGTTCTAGACAATCCCATAGAAACTTGTGAGTTTCCCTAAACAGTGCAGCTGGTCACCTGCGCTTTCACAACACTTTCAAACATTCACGAAGCAACTGGGGTAACATTTGCAACAAGATTTTCATAGTAGTTAGCATATTTACAGAGATAAGGCAGGTGTTCGCTGTGGCTTCAGTCACGAAAACAACATAAAGAACCTTCTGTTAGAGGCTGGATGCAGGAGGCAGGACGGAGTGTTTACCGCTCCTTCATATGCAAAACAAGTGGTGGCATTCTTGATCTGATGCTGCCCAGCAATGAATAGTTCTTACAAAGTGAGCATAGGTGATCAGAATGCGACACCGGCAGATCATGTTTCCAGCAGAACAGGTCTGCCATGTGAAACTTGAGATTTAGGCTTCTCTGCCGTCCATGGCGACCCGCAGAGGAGCTCTTGCTCTTGTACAGTTCCAGGTCTAGATGCCAGCGGCAACTTGAGCCTGCCCGTCTTGTCCGACGTCATTTTACTTGATAATGAGGTCTTCAGGCCTTGCATTTTATTTCCTTGCGTCTTAGGTATCACTGTTTGCAGCCTCTGAGCCAGCCGCCGTGCCAGCCACGCTGACAGCCCTTTAGAAAGGAGCCTGGGCCAGCAGTGCCACCTGTATTTACCAGTTTCTGTCTGTCTTCTTGTCTCTCCCAGCTCCTGTATTAAACCCCAGAAATCCTGCGGTAAGCAGAGCCGAGGGACACCTCTGAAGGCCTTTGGGATATCCCTGCTGTGACAAAGGCCCTGAAAATAGACTATGGCAACTTCTCGGCCTTTGCCCCGCTGCAGTGTCCCCTCTAGGCAGGCCAGGGCAGCTGTAAACACTGGTCCTATCACCATGGAGGGCTCTTTCTGTGGGCACCATTCTTTATCATCACATACTTTAACACTTTCTTTGTTTCCTGCAACTTTTTTGCATTTTCTCCCGTTTGGTTTTAAATCCTCCTCTGCTTCTACACAGATTTTCTCATTTGCTTTCCTGTAATCTTCTTCTTTCCTCCCATTCACATCCACGTTCACCCTCTCCTCCCTCCACTTCTCGTACGTCTTCTTGGCTTCAGGGCTCCAAACGATCAGCACTTTTCCTTGTGCCTTACCGACAGCTTCCCACTGCCCATACAGCCAGGGAAGTGGACCCAGATCCGCCACACCAGCCTCAGCCCCGACCTGCCTTTGGGAGTTCTGGGCCCACAGAGCTGTGTGCACGGTGGCACCTAGTTCCCCTTGAAGGAATGAAGCAAACGCACACACGGCAGAGACGTGGGCTGGTTGATCTGATGAGCACACCAACAACAATGGCTTCTGGATGTACAGCCAGCCTAAACACACGGGAAAGGATGAGCGGAAAAAGGGATCACAAGTTAACAGAGTCTGTAAGTCAGGTTAATACCAATATAGTTGATCAACTGAAATGACACATTAATGAAATTTGAGTTACTGAACTAACCTGCAGTCCCACTCTTAGTAACACGGTGGATGAAAATTCCCATTAATGCAACAACAGCTACAAATATCAAAGCTGCCACTGCATATAGGCCACTTCTGTTGTGCGTGTCTGTAAAAAAAAACAAACAAAAAGAAAACAGTAGGTCTATTTACTTTCTAGAAGGTTGCATGTATGGTGGAAACTAAGGAATATTTTCACTGTCGATTAATCTGTGAGGGCTGCTGGTTAGCACTGTCGTCTTGCAGCTAGAAGATCCATGAATTGCGTCCCGACACGGAGTTTGCACGTTCTCCCTGTGCATTTGAGTTTTTTTTCCCAGGTTCTCCGGCTTCCTCCCACAGCCCAAAAACATGCTGAGATTAATTGGTAATTCTGAATTGTCCATAGGTATGAATGTGAGTGTGATTGCTTCTCTCCATGTGTAGCCCTGTGATAGACTGGTGACCTGTCCAGGTGTCTGCTGCCTTCACCTTAAGCCAGCTGGAATAGGCTATAGCCCTGTGGCAACCCTAATGAGGATTAAACGGTGCATAGATAATGGATGGATAGATGGATTAATTTGTCAGTTATTTTCTAAATTAACTGAGTAGTTGTTTGGTATATAAAATATCAGAAAGTGGTGATAAATGTTTGTCAGTGTTTCCCAAACACGAAAATGTTGTCCTAAATGCCTTTTTTGTTGTTGATAACCACTTTAAGATATTCTATTTACTGTCACAGAGGAGCAAACAAACTAGAAATTCTTTCAACTGAAAAGGCTGAAATCAAAGAATATCTGCTTATATCCATCCATCCATTATCTATACTCCGCTTAATCCTCATTAGGGTTGTGTGGGGCTGGAGTCTATCTCAGCTGACCTGGAGTGAAGAGAGGACAACCTGGACAGGTCGCCAGTCTGTCGCAGGGCTACATACAGACAAACAATCACACTCACATTCACATCTGTGGGCAATTTAGAGTAACCAATTAACCTCAGCATATTTTTGGACTGTGGGATGAAGCCGGAGTGCCCGGAGAAAACCCACATATGCAGAGGGAGAACATGCAAACTCCATGCAGAAAGATGCTGGGAAGGCCAGGATGTGAACCAGGGATCTTCTAGCTGCAAGGCGAAAGTGCTGACCACCACTCCACTGTGAAGCCCAATATCTACCCATATTTCCTGAAAAATTACTCAAGCTGATTAACAGATGATCAAAACATTTTGCAATTAATTTAACACTTAACAACTAAACGAATGTATGAAAAGAACTTGTAGACCCAGTTGTGGGTGCATGCATGCATAAAATAATACACAAAAGCACGTGTGTTTGTACACTTGTGTGAGCACACTTACAGTCTGGGCACAGAATTCTCTTTCCATGAAGAGCAGGATCTGACTGCCACACCTGCAGAAAAGCAAATAGAAAGAGTAAGGAGAGACAAGTAACGCACGGGTTAAAAGAAAAACACCTTGATATTGACTTTACCTGCACACACGGTTTCTCTGCAGGAGAGTGAAGGGGCAAATTCATCGTTTTCTCTTTCTTGGTATTTCCATCCTGTAAAATTTAAAAGAAGCATCACAGATTTGCTCACATTCACAACAATTAAATCTTTTCTCTCTCAAAAACACATATGTATATTAACCATTGTTACTGAATGGGTCAGTCCCACTGGTGTACATCCCGTCTTAGTGAGGACACACAGTTGAGCTGAGAACTTTGCCGGGGATGAAGAGGTAAGATACACTAATATGCTCTGCCTGCCTGGTCCAATATTTACCTCCCAAGTTGACATATCTGGAAGAACAAGCGGAAAAAGAGAAACATACAGATAGACTGCCACTTTCAAAGCCGCAAGTCAAACAAACTCCTCTTTGACTCACCGCTTTTGAAGAGGCAGGTGATATTATGGCTGTCTTGTAGAGAAAACTGCAAAAATGAAGCAGAAATGTATAGATCTGTCATTAAAAGGCACACAATGCGACATACTTCAATGCAAACATGTAGCTTTTCAAACAGATACTCACCCGCATACACATCTGGGGGTGTTTGTCCACAGCAGTTGTATTAAACACCTGTCAAACAGAAACAGGAGTGTTTGAGAAAGCTGCGTTTCTAACAACAATCTATCACCAAAGCTGCTGAACATACCAGGGTTGGTGCGTCGTTCTTGTCCAGTGTGGAGTTGAGTACAGGTATGCAGACGTGTTCGCCTTGCATCCAGCAGAGGGAGGCAGAGATGTTCAGGCTGTTGGCAGGACACTCTGAGCCCCATGTTACCTTTGACTCGTACAGCGTGACTTCAGATGAGCGCCACACATCTCTAAGATCTGTTGAGGAAATGTAGGCACAGATGTTTACAACACAACCAGCCCTGACTGAGGTTCATTCAGGGATGCAACTGTGGGTGCCACATTTAAATTTAGCAACATAAGTAATCGTTACTGTATCAAAACTAACAGCACCAACTGACACACAGAGGTACATGGACAGGTCTCTTGCCATGTAGACTGGTTTGATTCTACATGCTGCAATTTGGGGAAACTACTACTCACTAACCCATCATACCAGTACAATAATTGTGAAACAAATGAAAGCAACAATTTAAGGCGTATACACACAGGAGAATACTATTAAGATTTAATTTCAATGTAATCTGGTGAAATAACCATTGGGTGATTGGAGGTGGGTAGGTATGGAGTTAAGCTGATCTCAATTCTGAGGTGACCACCAATGGGAATGAAGGATACCGTTGACTGGCATAGAACATCATCATGGAGGGCAGCAAACAAAACAATGTCCATGGCTTTGTTTCCCATCACTTCTACCACATCAGGATGGAAACCTCATTGTGGTCTCCAAAATACCCAAATCGTACAACTTGCATCTGATTTCTGGAAAAGGTTACGGCATAAATCGAAAAACTGTACTGTGTTTGAATTAAAAGAAATCTGCCTGCTCTGTTGCCAGACAGGACAAAAAAGAAAAAAAAAAAAAAGAATTAAAAGAAATCAAACGTGGGTTATGTGTCACTGTTGAAGTGTAGGTTAACAACTTTCACTCTGACACATTTGAGGTGGGAAATATATGACAGGGTTTTCTGGGCAACCAGAGCTTGGAAAGCAATAAGTGACGAGTGAATCATTATATATGTGGCTTCAAAAAGAGCAGATTGATGCCATTCCTTTATTATGCTCGTTTAATGATGATGCTGCAGTCAGGAAACTGTTGGCTTAGCTCAGCAAAAAGACTGTAGACAATAAATATTCAAGAAGTCACTGCACCATCCATGAAATAGTCCAGCATGTGACCCTCTATGAACCTTTCTATACTTTAGTTTTTGTTCATATTAAACAAACAAGATACAGTGCAAATAAAAATTATTCACCCAATATGGAAGTTATCCCTTTTTCGAACAATTTAAAAAAAAAAAACAGACTCTTTCATGTCAAAGGGAAAACTGATTTCTACAAATTAGTGTCTATTGACTAAAACTGAGTAACCATGCAAGATAGAGACAAGTGTGAGAGGCCACCAAGACTCCTATGACTCCTCTGAAGAGCTGAGATGCTTCAGACACAATGCGACTGTTGTCTGTTCTTCACCAGTCAGAACTTTGAGGGAAAAGAGAGACACACTTGAAAAAATTCATATCAAATCTCAGATGAAGTTCACCAAAAGGCATGTCAGAGACTTGGAAGTCAACTGGAAGAAGGTTCTTTGGTCTGATGAGACCAAAGTTTAGCTTTCTGGCCATCAGACTAGATGCTGCTTGGACAGATATCAATCACTGCATCTACACCATCCACACAGTGAAGCATGGTGGTGGAGGCATTGTGATGTGCAATGCTTCAGCTCAGGAGAGCTTGCAAAGGTAGAGGGTAAAATGAATGCATCAAAGTACAAGGAAATCCAGAAGGACAGCCTGATGCAGTCTGCAAGAGGACTAAAGCTTGGGAGAAGATTAGTTTTCCAGCAAGACAATGACCCAAAGCACGCAGTCAAAGCTAATGAACGATTTAAAGACAACAAAGTGAATGTCCTGGAGTAGCTGGACTTGAAAAATACTGCTCACTTATGATCCTTGTGCAACCTGACAGAGCTTGAACAGTTTGCAAAAAGCATGGGGTCAAATTACAGTGTCCTGAGGTGCAAAGCAGACTGAGACCTACAGACACACCCTCAATGCTGCCATTACAGCCAAAGGTGCATGCACTAAATACACATGTACTGAATACTTATGCAATCTTTTTTTTTTTAAAAATTGTGTAGAGGTGCTTGTAGTAGGGTTTGGCCACCTTGAGACAAAGCCCTGTGCTTCCATTCTTTATGCTGAGCTAAACACAGCTGCTGGCAGTGACCTCATATTTACTGGACTTATCTGACAGTTCTGTTGATCTTCTGGTCTAACTGTTTGCAAGAAGGTGAAAAAATTGCTTCCCAACATGCAGAATTGTTTTTAAATTCACATTTTGATTTATGTGGTATTCTATATTTTTTCTAACCATTCTATTCACTGGTCCATCTTAAAACCTTAGCACAGGATGAAGTAAAACTACCTGCATGTTAAATGTTTTTGTCCTGGTGGTAAAGGACCCTTAAAATTTAGAAGACATTAAATAATTATAACTATACGATTTCTCAGAATATAATTGCTTAAAGAAATATTCTGGTGTTTTCCTGGAACATGTTTTGCTCTAAACCAAATCTACAGTGAGTGTTTGTTTAAAACCACTTCTAATTTTTCCTTCTCCAAATGCTTTTTGGGGGTAAAGAACACAAACATTAAAACTATGCTTTTTTTAAAAAAAACTAAAGCTGTTAATGTACAGTGAGCTCTGTGACTACCAGTGCAGCTTTATTTCCAAAAACAAGTCACATGGAAGATTTTTGGGCTCTTTTTTCCCCTGAAGCTGGAAAAACAGCTAAACGGGTCCCATTTAAAATGCTCATTCATCACTCTCCTATGTTTTCCTGCAATGCCTTTGAGAGCTAGTCACCCTTAATCACAACATCAGGAAATGTAGCCGTAACATCACCACGTCTGTCTACAGAAATGGAATAACAACCCACATTGCAATTACAAAACAATGATGCTTCTCCTTATGTAAAAGCGTCCCTTCAAGCTTCAGTCGGATTAAAACAAACCATCCATTACACTCACCTATGAGGCTGTTGATCTGAAATGGGCACTTTTTACGCCGCGAAGCATCTTGTATGTTGATGTAATATACCTGCCATTGCAGACAGCACATGTACAGGCATGAAAACCAGACGGACTCCACAAAATACTGCCACATCAAAATCATATACAGAGCTCAAAGTACCTCTACGCAGACACAGGGCAGCAGGTAAGGGAAGTTAAGCAGCGCTGATTGAGGCTCAGATGAATTGATCTGGAAAGAATCCATAAATACATTACAGGAAAAACAGCCTCACTTACTTTCACAACAGAAGTAGGTGCATGTGAACAAACAGAATACTCACAGGTACTGGTTTGGAATCTGGCTCCCCCATGCAGTCAGATGGATTCTTTTGGTAGCACCATTTGGCATAAACTGGCTTGCCATCCTCTTGAGGCTTCACACTCACATTTATGGATTTTGAGGACTGATCCACAGAGAGATCAAAGTCTGGCATGGGACCTAAGCCACAAAACAAACAGCCACACAACATGAGCACAACAAAGGTCAGCATGTAGAGACGGGTGACAAACTGAAGGAAAAAGTGGGATAAATGAGTTGACAAACACAACAGACAGACATGGCAGATCTCTGGTGAAATATACTGAAAGGCCTTCCTGTCATTGCTTTGACAATGAAGGAAACTCAGGAATTTGTGTTGAGTTGTTCTGAGATCTCACCTTCATCCTGTGACTAAACATTTCCGTTCTGGTATATTTCTGTGTAACAGTGCTCACATTCACAGAAACTAAACTGATGTTTGATGACTATGAAAATTATGCAAATGTCATTGTGTGACCCTCACACCTACTGATCTGAATCTAAATGGACCCATTTTGAACAGATGTCTTAAAAGGGAATGTTTTCCAGAGATACTGTGTTTGTTCCTCAAGTAGAGTTCAGATTCTTATGGAATCTATGAGCACTGAAGCAGTTCTACATGTGGCCAAACATCTTCATAAGACACTTTATGTTGGCTTTTTCCTTTAATTTGTTTCCTATCATACACCAGACGTAACTCAACGTGTCATTATTGCCTTTGCGTGTGAAAAAAAGGAAGCTTGCATGTGGAAAAAAAGAAAAGAAATGAAACGAAAGAAATTGAAAAAAAAGACAAGAACGGAAACCAGAAATCCTAAATACTCCACCTTGAACTGTGTAGGTGTCACTACAGTGAGTTGATTTTGTGTTGTAAGACACATTAACTACACTTCCAACTTCAGCCTTGACACATTCATGAACCAGCTCGAACTGGGGGGAAAAAAGCAAAGCAATTATCAGAATTGTTATTATGAACCCACTCTTAGTATTTTAGCAGTGAAAGAACATTGGTGTTACCAGGGTGCTGTGTGGGAGCTGATTCGTGGCACCACTCTTACACAGGACACTGCTCCCATCATGATACGTTCTATTGTTACGCTAAGAAAGAAAGAAAACAGAAAGGTGACACCACTGTACCTGTTTAAATCACGAACGGCAGGATCAGGACACTATATGTTGCTTAGAGGATGGGGAGAATGAAACAGTCCTACCTTTCTGTTCCTTTTTCTCAGAACAGGCCTCAGTGTCACTTTCCGTGGTTTGAGAATCTCGACCGTCGCAGTTTTGCTTAAAAGGTCTGGAAGAAAGCAGTTTGAGACACTTTTCAGCAACAGCTCTGGAGATGATAAAATGTGTTGAAGATAGCAAAATGGACCTTGAAGCTGTCTTGAATTTATACCTTCAGCCTTTATCCAAGCATGAACAGTGACACACTCATAGTAATACCCCCATTTGTCCAGGGAAGAGTATGAGGATAGACTCATAGGACACTGTCCCTCAACATAACCTGTCCACAAAGACACAGAAAAGATCTTTAGCACAGCAGCTGACACATGTGACTTCCACATGTAGTCATGAACTGATGCTGCAGGAGCTTTAATATGATGGAAAAACGCACAGAAATGAGCAAACTTACCAGTTTGATTTCCAATCTAAAGGAAGAAGGAGAAAGACTATCACAATGCAGGCCTATGTATTTGTAATTAACAATGTTCCCAACATTATCTATACTGTGCAACATTAAAAGGTCAGTCCTAAACTCACCCGACACGTTGATGTACATTCCAGCCCCAGTGGAGACACCAGGGCGACGAGAAGCGCCAGCGCGGTGCCAAAACGCATTTTAAACATCTAAAGCACACTGAAGATGGCAAAATGTCCTCATAATTGAACGCTGGGATGTCGTGCCGACAAGACGACGGAGTCTTTCCGCTTGTCTGTGTGGTCGGTGTCTGCCGGTAAAGCCATGCAATGCGCTCTCAGGTTGTGGAACACCGTCTTTTGCGCGCATTACAGCCCCATGAAAAGTACCTGCGGGGCTGTCAGCTACCCCAGCATGGTTTTCCTCTGTGTTCAGGTCCTGTCAAATGACTAAAACACGAGGGCGTTTGTTTGAAAAATGTTTTGTGTTTTTTTTTTCTTTACTCCTCGGTGAACCGCAGTTCCGCCTCTTCTTAAAGTGCTAGGCAGCGGAATGGGAAATAACCGTGAATCCTACAATTATTTTTAGGTTCCTGGGGTCACATTTGTCATTAGGAGGATGATACTGTCAGAGGGACATGCAATGATTCTGAGCCTCTTCGGTGATACTTTTTTGGACATCAGTTTTTGCACCAAACACTTAATGCTCATATGGTGTCTGTAAAAAATGATGAACTCCTCTTAGAAGTTTTCCTGTTTCAGGAGCTTCAATAGAAATCAACTGGACTTCTCTTGTTGGTTTTTGATAAGGTTTTCAAATGGATGAGAGGTGAAACATCTTCGAGAACCAAAAAGAGAAATCTAGTTGATTTCTATTGAAGCTCCTACGATTACCATGACCTGGATGACTGTGAAAAGCATATTCCTCTTTCATTATTTTACACCACCAAATCAAAGATCTAATATTTGACAATGACAGTCAACATCAACAAGAATATTTTGCCACACTGTCCCACATTTTCTTCAGTCTACATAAATGTGTTCACTGGGTCCCAGAATAAGTTCTAGTGAACTTATTTTGGCTGCATTCTCAGTTTTTATGTTTTCACACCTGGAGATTTTTATTTTTTTACCTTCAAATGTAAAGTCTTTCATAAAAAGCCATTTAAAAGGTTCAATATCTCCAGATACTTACCTTCTGCGGCAATGAAATTTGGTCTTCAGCGGATCCAAAAGATCACATGGCTCCAAAAGAGGCATTTATCAGCATTTAAAATAGCAAAAATAAAAATAAATTCAAAGGAGAATGGTAATGGGGCCCTAGAAAGTTCCTCTAAGTGTACATATATGGATATATCTGCATTTCCAATTAAAAACACAGTCTTTAGTCAACATTTCACCAACTTCCGTGTGGCAAGCATGGCTAGCCAAGGTGCCAGTTTTTGCAATTTTGACATGCCAAATAGGTGAAGTGGACTGCAATTGTAAGAACACAAACCTTGTGTGCATAGGGGTCTGGTATATGTTGGCATGACAGGTGCAAAGTTACTTCTGATGGGTGCAATGTTGCTTCCATGTTGCATTCAAGATGGAAGAAGGTCTCAAACATTGGTGAAATGTCTAGCAAAGACCGTATAGGTACAAAATCTAGATATTTTCAAATATATACACTCACCGGCCACTTTATTAGGCATACCTGTTCAATGGATTGTTAACACAAATAGCTGATCAGCCACTAACATGGCCACAACTCAATGCATGTAGACATGCAGACGTGGTCAAGACAACTTGCTGAGGTTCAAACCGAGCATCACAATGGGGAAGAAAGGGGATTTAAGTGATTTTGAACGAGGCATGGTTGTTGGTGCCAGACGGGCTGGTCTGAGTATTTCAGAAACTGTTGATTTACTGGGATTTTCATGCACAACCATCTCTAGGGTTTACAGAGAAAAAAGAGGAAATATTCAGTGAGCGGCAGTTGTGTGGACCAAAACGTCTTGTTGATGTGAGAGGTCAGAGGAGAGAGGACAGACTGGTTCGAAATGAGAGAAAGGCAACGGTAACTCAAGTAGCCACTCATTACAACCAAAGAATGCAGAATATCGTCTCTGAACGCACAACACGTCCAGCAACATTCAGATGGTAGTGTCAGAATCTGGTGTAAACAGCATAAATCATGGATCCATCCTGCCCTGCCTGCTGTGAGAGGAATATTTCTAAATGAATCCACAAAATTGCTTCGCAGATTTGATGTTTTTTGTAGGTGAAATTGCAAAAATTCCAATGTAAAAGAAATGAAAACATGAAATTCCCAAAATCCTGTCAAAAATAATTCACAGAGCTTAGACGTAGAGCTTAGGCCTAAGCCCCAAACACAAAATAAGTAAACATCTGAGATGGTGAAGCAACACCTATGTCTGAAATGACCTGGATTCAAAAATAGATGTTTCCATATAGGATAAATAGAACATATGAACCCTTACTTGTTTTTAGAAGTAACAATGGATGAGCTGAGTGTTGTCAGGGTGTTTCACTGAAGTGCACTGCAGCATATAAGGAAGGGCCAGCTTTTGTTCGATAAGCGTTGTGACAAATCTACCGTGAAGATAAAGAGAAAGGGGACTGAAACACACAAGTCATGGGATGAATACAGCACAAATAAGCCCAGTTGAATAAACAAATGAAAAGCTTATGACATGCTGTAAATCTGGTCAGATCAGTTTGTCTTCAAAAACTGAACTACCAACAACTTCATCTAAGAGAACATCACAACGTTGTGCTTTTGCCCATCGAAATAAACAACATGATTAAATCACGCCAAACAATGCACATTATCATCCTGGCTCATGGTGGTGCCAGCCAAGGGCGTCAGTTTGTTTTTAAAAGTGGGGGGGGATGGAGACCACAGCACTTTGAGAAAGAACGGCGGCAAAATGCCACAAGCTGGGTTCGAACTCACAACCACCGCACAAAAGATGGAGGCTCAAGCTGTTGAGCTATCGGAACATGCGGGTAGAAGGGTCTGTGGGCCGCTATAGTACTAATTCTCCCGGGCCGAAATTTTGCCCCTGCACGCCTCTGGTCGGAGCTTCCACTTGGCACAGGCGCAAATTTAGCATCTGCGTGTTTTTTTTTTTTTTTTATAACCTCACGAAGGTGTGCTGCGTGTCTGTGCAATTCTCGGCCGAGTGCGGATAGTGCGTTCAGGAACGTCGGAATTTTCTATACTACTGAAAATAACTGGGTTTACAACCGCTTACATGTGAAGAATTTGAATGTGTTGGAGACAAAATGACCCCTGACAAAAAGTGGGGGGGACACGTCCCCACCGTCCCCCCCTAAACTGACGCCTATGGTGCCAGCATCATTCTGTAGACATGCTTCTCTGCTGTAGGTATCGAAAGGCTTTGAAGAGTTGAAGTTAAAATGAACGTAGACAAATATACAGAAGTGAATTTGAGCCTATACTTATTTGACACACTTGTATTTATGATTAATGTAAAGCAATTTCAAGAGATTTTTGTGTCGATTTTGGTATTTAAAGGTGTTTTCTGTTCATCAGTGTCCAAAAGGTTCCATTAAACCTACTTTGATGTAACATTGTAGAAGAATAAAGCATTAAAACGTCCAAGTAGTGACATGCAAAGTAGCAAGTCATCACTTTTGAGGAAGTTCACTTGAGTATTTTTAGTTCGCTTAACTTTTCAACTTCACTGCACAGCCAGACATGCAGCACCCTTCTGCTGATTCAGTCAGACTGTTGAGCACTTTAGTCCAACACCCACTGACTTTTAGACAAAATATCTAAAACACCCATGTCGACCTCAGGTTGAAATACCTTTTCCTCAAGTGCCACCATCGAGTCAGACTTTGGTGATATTCCCATGAGGACCTGCGGCACTCTTGTGTTTTGTGCTGATTAACTTTAGAATGCTAAAATGTGAAACCAGGATGTGAACATATGAAACATTATATGAGTTGGACATCGGCATGTTAGCATTTAGTGCAAAGAACTGACAGTGTAAAACCTCAAATATCAGGCTGCAGTCTTGTAACTCCCTGACATTTATGTGACAAGTTTCAATTACAAGTTCCTTGCCGATAAAAGACGCACACATGCAAACTTTTGGTTATAGTTCTGCTTTAGGAAAGGCTTTAAAGAATGGCAGTGTGAATCTAAATGTTCTTTTTCCGTGATTGTAGTTCATTTGTGAAAACTCAAGACTGTAGAGATCAAAATGTGAGTTTTTTTTTTTTTACGTTATTGCTTGTAAGATAAATATACCCAAAGATTGTCAGTTTCTGATTAAGCAACTACTGTGGTAAATTATCTGATCAGATCATCATTTCATGCATATAAGCAAAACATAGCATCCTTCTAATTACATGCTGATTGCTCAGACATGCATGACAGTTAAAGAGAAACAGTACAGAACGGTGCAAGTTACAGTTAGAGCGGAAAGCTAAAACGGGACTTAAAAAAACAGTTTCCAAAACATCTTAATGCCATCATCTGTGCTAAGTGCATCTGCTGAAACCGCTGACTGATGCTTATCAGTCGCTTCCACTCACGTTCTGAGCAGATGCTGAAGGTGGGAAACGAGGCGCCTTTACAGAGAGAAGGTGTTGTGGTTACAAATGTAAACACATAAATGTCGCTGTGCGTGGGCGCTCCAGTGGGGTGGGGGATCTTTATGTGTGGAAAAAGTGATCAATAACTCTGATTTGAGGTTAGGAAAGTCATATTGGTCATTAAGAGATATTTGTCATCGCAGTCAAATAAGCTCATGTTGCAACTGATAATGTAAATAACATGACAGTCAGTCAGCTTGTGGGAAATGAATGCCTCATATACTGTCAGAGGGTGGAAATACTGATTAATGGCTAAAGTACATTTGTGGTATCCTGTTTATTTTCTGTGTAAATCTCAATATTTTTGTTATATCATCTGCTATTATTATGGAGATATTTTTTTAAAATCAGGTACAATTAATGGGCAACCTAATGATACACTGTAAGAACATGAACACGCGCTTGTTGTAAAGGCTGTCTGACATGTAGAACCAGTATACAGTGAGTCTGTTCTTTATATACTATACTGCCTTGAGCAGGGTTCTTGCACAACTAGTGTGAGGGATTTATGATCAGTGATTGCAACTGTACTAATCTCATGAAGAGAGGAATGAATGATTAGTTTTGGTAAACATACAGCATACAATAAGTCCATTCTTTTTCATGCCATTAACTCCCTCAGGTACAACAAGGGAAGCTTACGGGCTGAACAATGCTTTTATACATGCAATACTTTGACTGTTATAAGAGGAAGTGAACTTGAGCAGGCAGACAAATAGGAACCCTAACACATTTACTTGGTCTTTTGCATCGTCATCACACTTTCTTAATGGACACAAACAACTTGACTGGCCACACTTATTGACAGCAAATCTTCCCCCAACCACTGTCAGCCTGTATGAATCATTATCAGAGCATCAGGGGGAGAAGCTCTTGAGAAATGTTTATGACTCACCCTTTACTCGAAAAGCAGTAAAGGGAGGGTCAGAAGATTCTGCTGAACGTAAAGCAGGAAATTAAGAGGAACACTGAAGAGTGAAGACAGCACAAACCACAGGTTTAAAAAACTCAATTCTTTTTTTTTATTAAAGTTCTATCTTTATGTAATCTGTATATATAAAAGATCTAAAGCCATCAGCCTGAGACTAAGACATTATTCATGGACCAATGGCCTGTGTGACACGTACATATGTTAACAAAACCGTATAAACAGGTGACAAACAGACTTGACAAATGAAAAAGCACCACACAGCGATGTCTTGTGCAGCCAGAGTGATTAGACACAGTCCAAATTGAAACAAGCTTGTGGATCTTGTTGATAAGGAGTCAGCAGAATAAATTACAGTAACCTCGGTTTGCCCATAATTCAGGCCGCAACAGTCTGTTTGTGCTGCTCTGACAAATGACTCGACACTAGCACCAGGCCTGTTTTCTTTTTCCTTTCAGAGAGGTGACGATGGATGTGAAGATGTGCTGAGGCGTTGGCAGCCATACCTGCAGTGTGTGCATTCAACGTACACTGCATGCATTTCCCTGTTCACATGTAAGACAACACGTGTGACTATGTGAGGGGAAAAAGACAGGAAACGGTTGAGTCGAGTGTACACAATAGTGTAGGTTCATTTTCTGAAGCTGTAAACCATTATCTCAGCTGTTATTAAGCGCGTATCGACCACATACAAGGAAAATCTTAATTCATGACTCTGAACATATTTTTGTCCATCATTATTATCAATACCATTTTTTCTTTCACTTCTCTTAAATACAATATTTTACACGTCGGATTAAATACGGCTTAGTGTGGGTGAGTGTGTGTGTGTGTCTCGGGGCCAAAGTAGCGGACGATTTCTTTCCTCCACTCTTTGCTACTGCCACTGTTTTCATGTAATCTATCATGTAGGGCTGGGCTCTCTAGAGAGAAACATAAACTCCACTACAACTGCAAGGACCAACACATAAGGTTTGTTTTTGCATGCACGTTTGATTTCAGTCGCTGTCGCTGGTTTCGCTGCTGGGGTCTCCCTGCACTTTGCTGCGGTGCTGCATGGCACGGTGGTAGGCCACCTGCACTGACTTGCGGATGTTGGATTTCCTGCCCTCCAGCATCTTCTCCTTGTCCAGCTCCTGGTCCACGCCGAGCGGCACCAGCTTCGAGCGTGGCAGCCACTGCCTGCACGCACACAAACACATACGTTACTGTGTAATACTTGCAAAAAGAAAATCGATGCACATGCCAGTCAGTGAATTCAGACTGAGGAAATATCTTGTTAACCCTCATGTTGTCCTGCGGGTCAAACAAAGTTTGAAAGTGTGGACAAAAAGCATATTTTCACGGTGAAACTTCTGGGAACTTTTGGGAGTTTTTGAGCATTTTTTGGTGGAAAAAAAAAGGAAAGTTAAAAAAAAAAAAGTTTCTTAAGAACATTCACAAAAAATCAACCAAAATCCAGCGAAATTCGCTGGATTTTTGGTTGATTTTTTGTGAATGTTCTTAAGAAAATATCAGAAGTTTTGCTGATATATCTGTAATAACTTCACATATTTTTAGGATTTTTTCTGGAAGATTTTCACTCATTTTTTGAAAATATTTACAAGAATTTTCTTGCTAAGTTTGGTTGGATTTTTTATTTATTTATTTAATAAAATTTTTAGGGGAAACGTTTAAGGAATTATTGGAATTTTTCTTCATGAAGGTTTTGCAATTTTTCTGAAATTTGGGGATTTTTTTTGCTGAATTTTTAAAAAAAATTTCAGACAGGGAAACAATATTTTTGGTGCCTGAAAATGAAGGCAACAGGAGGGTTAAAGTGGAGTAAAAATTCCTCTGAAGGCATAATAAGCCCACTGATTTTCTTCAAAGAATACTGAGCTCAGGTGACTTACAGGGTACGACCTGAAAGCAGATGAACTTCCGAATGCCTTCAAACTGTTAGTATGTTTCTCATGGTGTGTTTTTTTTTTTTTTCAAACTGAAGAGACACTAAATGTACATGAATAAGATGACCTAAAATACGGTGTGTTCTTTCCCCCGTTTCTCTAAAACCGCATTTGCCCTATTTCTGCTACGTGTTGTCGTCCTGTGTCTCAGTAAAAAGACTTGAGTTTGCTTTGAAGTATTGCCACAGAGTTACTTGTGTGCGCACATCCAGTAATTTCAGACGCCTTTTTGCTTGCATCCTGTATTTTTTTTGTATCTAGATCAGAAAAACAGTACAAAATCTGTGACATTAAAGTTTGCAAATACAAAAATATGAGACAAAACCCCAAAGCACTGACCAAGTTCTCTTGTTGTCAAAGAAAAGAACCAGGAACAGGTGTTCTCTGGCCTCCTGGGTCATTTGCTCCCCCAGTTTCAGTACGTCCAAAGGGGGGACAGGGATTGGGACGCCCCGGTGGAACACCCCCTCCCTGGGCATCTTTGGATCAATGATCTGCAGGCAAACAGTGGCATGAAGAAGATTAGACTTGCAGCCACAGGAGAGATCACAGCTCACTTGACCATTTGTGGTGTCCACTTGTGTCTCACCAGAGCCGGATATGAAGGATAGCCTCTGCACTTGGCCCACACCAGGTCTAGAGCGTCCAGAGAAGAATAGTCATCAGAGGTCATCCAGCACCCTGACCTGTCCCGACTGCGCACCACTGACAATAAGGAAACCAATCACCATTATGCAGCCTTGCTTCTAGGTATTAAATGGGTACTGTGTACATAGTCGCGTTCTAAGAATTTATGACAACCCACTTCCCTTTCCTTTGAAATATGTTAAATATCCACAGTAATCACCTGTTTCTGGGGAAACTAGGCTGTTGATGCAAGGTACAATTCATTAAGTGCTGGGTCTTAAGTAAAAACTGACCCATTCATCTCTTTTTCTTTGACCGTGTTTCTTATTTCAACAGCTACAGTCACTGTCCCTGTGTCAGGTGGCTTCAACAGTTTCCAACAATGACGAGTATGGAAAATTAAGAATGTCATATTGTTTGTGCGCCTACGCTGCTTTTGAGCCATCAACCACAAATTAGTAGTTCTTTCCTGCCCCTGCACTTAATTTCACTGCAAAACTATCTGGTTCTTTACCGTCAAATGGCAGCATAAATAATAAGGTCGATCTGAGAAAATGTCACTCACTGCTGACATAAATAGAAACAAACTGCAGGTGCACTGTTTTGGTTTCAGCGTGTTAAAATGTGCTTACAGTGTGAAACGCTCCGTGAGCCTCCGACTGAGTAGGAATCATTTTCAGTCCCTGATGTTTCCTCGCTGCTGTCCTCCTGGAAGGCGGAGCGAGAGAACGACGCTTTCCCTCTGCCCTGCTTAGACGGGGTGGTGCTGCGAGAAAAAGCACACAACACTATTAAGATACACATTTATTACAAGCGTTGACAGATAAAAGATAGTTTGCTTGCTGAGCATGCAGGAACTAAACCATAGCAAGTAAAACTGTAAAACAAAGAAGCAACACCTGGTTTGTCACTTTACATGTAGCTATTTGGTTCATTGGTAACCAAGGGCGTCAGTTTGTTTTTAAAAGTGGGGGGGATGGAGACCACAGCACTTTGAGAAAATGTCGAAGAACGACAGCAAAATGTCACAGTCTGGGTTCGAACTCACAACCACCGCACTAAAGGCAGAGGCTCAAGCTGTTGAGCTATTGGTACATGTGGGTAGAGGGGTCTGTGGGCCACTATAGTACTAATTCTCCCGGGCCGAAATTTTGCCCCTGCACGCCTCTGGTCGGAGCTTCCACTTGGCACAGGCGCAAATTTTGCATCTGCACGTTTTTTTTTTAACCTCACGAAGGTGTGCTGCGTGTCTGTGTAACTCTCAGCCGAGTGTGGATGGTGCGTTCAGGAGCGTCAGAATTTTCTATACTGCTGAAAATAACTGGGTTTACAACGGCTTACATGTGAAGAATTTGAATGTGTTGGAGACAAAATGATCCCTGACAAAAAGTGGGGGGGACACATCCCCACCGTCCCCCCCTAAACTGACGCCTATGTTGGTAACAAAACAAAAAAAAACAGGGTTTCTGCAGCAATCAGCTGCTTTTTAATGCCATTTTAATGGTATACTGTAAACATTTTAATGCCACGACCGTGAACTCAACAAATTACACAGGTTTGGGTTTTTTTGGTAAAAGATGACTTCTATATGAAAACTGTCCAAACATCTCATCATTTCTGAATCTGGAAACCACCCCTGACCACCTACGGGCTGCAGTCATTCTCTGAATTCCACATTTTCTAACCATTTTTGCCGAATTTGTATTTCCCAGCTCTCCTCCACCTGGTCCAACCTGCTGGCCACTTTCCAAACACGCAGTTTTTGTACCTGACCAGTCGGAACAAATACCGCAATGCTTCAGCTTATGCAGATGCATATATATATATATATATATATATATATATATACATATATCTGACGAAATGCAGTCTATAATTACATACTATTATATTAATATTATCAAATATTTTATCTTGAAAACTGCAGAAAGAACTTTTAATGCCACTGAGAATCAAAGTTAATGATTTTTAATGCCTTCATTTTCACAAAATCAATTTAATGATTATTGATGCTTCTAATGCCCTGCAGAAACCCTGAAAAGTGTGTCAGAGGAATTTTTTTGAATAACTGGCACATGCTTTAATCACCTGGTTCTGTCAGAAGCTGCACTGCTGCTGCTGCTGGTTGTGGACTCAGAGTCTGAGCTGGAACGAGGGAGGCGAGGCTCATTTCTGTACACCCGGAAGCTTTCTGTTACTGGCTGGTTTCCCGTGTCGAAGCCGTTACTTGGCAAACCTGAGAGAAAGAGACAGAGACATGTCAGCGGATGTGTCACTGAAAAACTGCTCAGGAAAAGTTTGGTGCACTCTGTCCGAGCCAACCTGGCAGCAGGTCGTCGTTGTCGCTGTCACTGTCGGAGCTGGAGCTGGTATGGGGGCTGCGAGGTCTCTTCCTCTGCCTGTTTACTGACAGCAGGGGCAGCTGTGGGGGTCCGATGGGGCTTTGGCTCACCCCTGCACCGCCGTAACCAGCGTCCCGGTTTTTAGGGGGCCGTCCTGGCCTTTTAGGGGGTCCAGCCATTTTTTGGTTCTTCTTAGAGAAGAGGACGGATGTCCGACGGCCCACCTCTGGAGCCAGGGCAGATGAGGACACACTGAGATCTTGATGGAAAGAGAAGTTTATGTTAAAACACAAGCCAGAGTTTACAGTATTGCTTTCCTTTTATCATGTGGCACATTAATGATGCTGATGTATTTCCCTAGACTTACCCTTTCCACCAATCTCCTGACTGCTGCTCTCTCCTCCCTCGTCGTGGTGTCCTGCAGATGATGAGTGATGGGGCAGGGAAGAGCCCCGATCTCCTCCGCCCACAGACTCCCGGCCCCCCATGCCAGAGCCTCCCTCCCGCTGGTGTGCAAGCTTCCTCTTGATCACGCTGATCTCTTTTCTCAGAGCTTTGGCTCTGCGAGACTGACCAATGCTGTGCTTCCCCGAGCTCACCTCATCAAGGCGTGAATGCAGGTAATGCAGCTGCTCTTCCAGTGGCAGTCTGCGCCTGTTTTCTGGCAGCAGCAGGTCTGTAAAAGGCAGTTAAATATGTCAAAGATAAAACGATGAAATAATCATAAAGGCGGTCAAATATGACTGAAAACTATCAAATAAAGGGGCGCTGTTTTTAGCTTCGTGAACAAAATATTTGGTAGATCAAACTTAATCTGTTAACTTAATTTTCTTTGTTGTTAAAACAAAGAAATAGTGAAGCAAAAAGCCAGCATTGACAACTGAGGAGTTGTGATGAGATTTAAGCTGAGAACTGATTTACATGACTGTCAGGCGCCATCTGCTGTTCATAAGGCTTTACTGTAGCACACATCTCTCATCTCTACAATAAATTCTTATTGAGCTGTCTTATTTGACACACATACTGTTCCAATGCTCACAGTTTATGACTAAGAATGCATTAAAATTGACAGTGGCATTTAATAAACAATAATAATAAACCAAATAATGTCAAAGTCCACAGAACCGTGAACACTAGACTTTAGTATGTCTGTACCAGCTTTCACTCTTTTACCATAATGTCAACCACAATTCATGTCTGGCTCTATTATACACTTGTGCCATCCACTTCTCTTCCAGTTTCTTAGCCACCCTAATGCTCTCTAGTGTTTCATTCACATTTGTGTGGTGTAGTGAAATAAAGCATTTCATCATCTCATCAACCCTCCACCCTGCCAAATGATCCTGACTTACCACTTTAGAATATACTGCATTGACTCCAAGTGCAAGCTTTTAATTGGCCACAAAATGTGACCTAGAAGTTCTTTTAAAATATAATTCGTTTGAAATATTTCATCCCTCCACTGGTACTAAAGGAGAATGTTTTGGCTGCCAACAATCTCCCAGTCAAAGTCAAACACTCACCATCTTCAGTGGAAGACAACGGCCGGTCTCTTTCTCTCTCCCTTTCTCGCTCCCGTTCTCTCTCTCTCTCTTGGTCCCGTTGGCTGTCTGGGCTTGGTTCTCGAGGCAGGTGCATGCCGGTCTCATAGTCGAAACCAATCCGCTCAGCGTGGCGTCTGGCCGTTCTTATGACGGCCCCACCCATCTCTCTGAGCCGTAGGGCGGCGCGGTAAAAAACTGTGTCCTTGGCGTTATATTTTAGGCAGTTGTTGACAATAAGACCAAAGTCAGCCTCGAAGGCCTCAAAAGTAAGGTAGCGATGGGACTCCAGCAAGTTCCACATCGTCTGAAAGTCCATTGGAGTGTCAATGTGGTCCAGGTAGTCTGGCACCTGTGGGATAGAGCAGTAATCACACAGAGCTACGGCCTGCACCTTTTAATGTGCGTTTGTATGACACAGTGAATTTTTTAGCAAGGATGAGAGTTTAAAAGTTGCTTTAAAAGGTATCATTTAATGATGACTGTCTATTCAATGACAGAAGACAAATACAGAATTTTTGAGGTTGCTACCACTAAGAGAGAACATAAAGAACACACCATGTACTACTTAGGGCTGTAGTGTCAACACTGACTGATCAATTGGTCAGTAAGTATGCGCTCATCCACCCAACTTATCACTAATCAATCTGTTGTTCATTTCAAAAGGAGAAAAGCTCTACATCAACAGATTTCCAGGATTCATCCATCATTTTTGGTGAAGGGAGGATCTGACTACCCGTCAACACTATCACATTTTTACAACTTTTAACTCAATCAGCGTAATGAAAACTGCTAGGTTTCATTTATCTAACATTTACTGAACATTTACTCTGAGTCGGCTCCAAAACATTTGACACCAGGTTAAAGAAATGATCGATGTGGCTGCATTATGTTAAAACCTGTGACCAAAAAGCTGGGTGTCAACTTTGCAAACAGCGGTTTTCTTTCAGCTCAACGTGATAAATCATTCAAAAACTGTTGGCTAATTTGTCAGTGTTACATCACTCAATAGCTCTACAAATGTGCATATATTATATAAACCACTTAATATGTCACTCTTTATTTGCTTAGTATTGTTTTTTTTTGTGTTCCATGACTTTCTTCCTTCACATTGCTTGTGTACGTTAAATAAAAATGGATGACATTCGTACTTTCTCATCACATTCTGCCATGTTGTGGATTGAACTAGAAGTAAATATACACTATGAGTTATGATTAGCACTGTCCTGCCCATCTAACAGATCATTTAACACAGTGAAAGGATAAAATAAAACTATAGACGGGTCATACAGCTATGTCACATGCCATATTTAAACTTTAAAACAACCGCTTTGGGGTGAGGATTTCTCATTTCGTTAAATTCCTGTTTCCTCAACTTCTCTTTCCATGCCTCCTCCGCTCACATTGCAGGTGGGAGGAGATTAAGATATGAGGAGTCGAGAGTACACGCTCTAGAAAATGATATGATGGGTGTCTCTCTGCAAAATAGTGATGAAAGGACACTTATTTTTGCTGAGACGAAAACTTTGTTATTACAATGGCTAATTCCCAGCAAAAGAATATTCCAACCGATCAACTGTTGGTACGATTTTCGTTGACCAAAGTTTACTTCAGTTTACTACAGCCCTAGTACTACTGGATGAAAATGGAGGCAAAAACATTAATACACCAACATTCACAAAAACGATATTGCTATGAAAAACAGAAAGTGAAATTGAATATGCAAACCTCTTGTGTGTGTTTGTTTGTATTTACCTCTGCCAGCGGCACAGGCTCAGTGAAAAAATTGTTAGTGTCTCTTTCCTGTAACTGTTCCAAAGTACTCCTCAACAGCACCAGGAAAGGAGTCAGCTGCATCTCCAGCGCCATCTGCTGCATTTTAATCTGAACACACACATTTTCACACACATTTTCAAACGTGTTCACCTGAACAACAAGTGTCTATGTACACACAAATTCAACTCAGACTGACATAAAGAAATGACGTAAATACTAATCGCTATTCTATACAGCTCACTGGAAAAACCTGCCAATAAATTTGGGGTTATAAACTCAATCGCATTTGTGCCTCACCGTTTCCCTCTTGAGTTTTTCCCTCTTGCGGATGAGCTCCACCAGTAGCCTCGCTCTTTCCAGATCGTGCCTCAGTCTCTGCCACGCCTTTAGCTGCTCCTTTAAAGCAGACTGTTTCTCCTCACTGTCTCTCTGCAACACCAAAATGCACAAACCCTTAAACATGCTAAGACAGACACTGGGAAAACCACAAACTAACAGCAGAATACACAAAATTTACCGAGGGAAGCTGCGATGAAGGCTGCGGTGGGAGCGGGTCAATGTGTCGCTGTGACTGAAGGTGGGTTTGAAGCCGACGCAGAAGAGGTACACCGTTGCGACTTTGCCTCTTCAGGGTCCAGTAGCTGTGAAGTCGCTGCATGAACTGGCTCTTCCTGGGTACCGTTAAGTTACTGGTGATTTTGCTCAGCCTGGAGAGAAGCAAACACTGCGTTAACTCTTCCATTTCATAAATGTAAAGATCTTTTCTATTGTCATAGGGAATATCTTCCTTGTTCCAAAAAAACCCGGAGATTTCACCTTAGAGCACTCGCAGATTAGTATGCAACAGAAAAACACAGTGATATGATCCTGATTTATTCCTACAATTGATGATTTTGGGTTTCAGGGTTTTCCCTGCATCATGCAATATTCCAAAGAGGTCTTAGCAAACACCAATGGAGAATTACCTGTGCCCAAAATCAAAATTACTAAAGAAAAAAAGAATAACTTTTTATTTACAATGGTGGTCTTGGGTTTTATTCTTTCAAGCATAATACACATTTTTGTTAATCAAACTGTAAGAAATAACAGGAAAAGACATACATTTCTATCAAACAGAGTAGCAAAGACTTATTGCCTTCACTCTAAGCGGACTCATCATGCTACTACTGTGCATAGCCACCCCATGAATGTCCTTTCCAAGCCAGGAAAAACCCTGATTTTGATTAACTTGCTGCTTCACATGCCTTTTTCTATTACAAGATAACCTGGGAGGTCAACATCAGGTATTCAGTGTAGGTGAATTGCCTACCTGTGAGGTGGTATGCAGGGCACAGAAACCACAGGTGCAGCAGCTCTCCTCTCAGCTAAGATTTTCCTCGCTCTTTTCATCTTCAGTCTGGATTTGGCCTTCGCCCTCTTTGCTCGTTCGGAGCTCCAACCCTTGGAGTCGTCATCGTGGCCGATGCTGGGCTCATCGTCCTCCTCCAGCTCTCCATCGCTGTGAGACGACCCCATGCTGGCCCCACCTACTCCTCCCAAAGGCCGGGCCGATCCTGGGGGCGTGTGGATGTCACAGTATGCCGTCTTGCGGACGCTGAAAGACGTGCCGTTGGCCCCAGTCTCTCGGACGGGCTCCATTTTCATATAGAGACCCGCCTGCTGGGCACAGGTGACGTGGAAGGCGGTGTAACAGTTGGCTTTGTGACACTGGATGCAGGCGCCGGAGCCACGCTGTTTGCAGATGTAGCAGGTGAGCTTCCAGCGGGCAGGAGGGATGTGCTCGATACTATCGATGGGCTCCAGGAAGACTGTGTTAGCGAAGCAGACCTGAGGAATGACAGCAAAATCCATTTTACTGGGATAATTTTTTTTTTTAAAATTTTATTTAACCTTAATTTAACCAGGAGGGATTAAGAACCTCATTTTCAAGGGAGTCCTGCCCAAGATAGGCAGCAGAAAGTACAAAGCACAGTTAAAAAATTACACAGTTAAAACATAAATACGAAAAAAAAGCAAGATATAAAAAACAAGTGCATGTTGTGGAAACGGCCTCAAGAACTCGCAGTTTAAATTTAAAGGCACTCAATGTGATGAACTCGGTTAATTTCCAGTCTTTCTACAACATATTTCAGGCAGAAGGTGCAGAATAAACCAAAGCCTTTTTACCCAGTTCAGTACAAACATATGGAGCTGAAAGCAACAGATGATCTTGTGAGCGGATCAAGTGAAGATCAGAACTTTCCTGTGCAGTTAAGGAGCAAATGTAGGTAGGCAGTAGTAAAATATTGCCTCATATATGAAAATATACCAATGATGGATCCTTCTGGTGGCTAAAACAGGCCATCCCACCCGAGAGTATAACTCGCAGTGGTGCGTTGACATTTTACAGTTAGTAATAAACCTCAAAGAAGCATGGTAAACAGTGTCAATCATTCAAAGACATTGAGCATAATGTAAAAAGCTAGCCTAGCCGCGCTAGACCCATGCTCTGAAGACACAATGGTCTAGGCACGCTCGACAGGGAGGGAGGCGGGCTAAAAGGTTGTCTATCAAATCACTCTGCAGCAATTGGGTAGGTATACAACCAATCAGCGCAACGAATAGGCTCCTAGAGCGCCGGAAATCAGAGGATGCCGTAGTTCGGTGAAGCCTTATTTATACAGTCAATGGGTGAAGCTCAAGTATATTACAGACATGTTAACAGAAAGATTATTCAGAGTCGGTGCTAATGGAGCTCAACGACTGTTGTCGTTTTTGTTGTCGACCCTGGCAGAGAATTAAATTCGTTGCCGTGGGTTGTCTAGCGTGGCTAGGCTAGTTGTTTCCGGTTGTTTCTGTCAGAATCGTCACGCCTCTGTCGTCACTTAGTTACGCCCGCCTTCTGACTCTACACTTCATGGTGATTCGTCTGGCCAGTTTTAGGAGCATCCAACCTCGAGCCTTATGGAGTGTAACTAGAACCACCCTGGCAGAGAATTAAATTTGTTGCCGTGGGTTGTCTAGTGTGGCTAGGCTAGTAAAAAGCTTCAACGAGACAGCAAATTGACTGAGAGCTGCTAAATTGTACAACAACCATGGATATATTCATCTGGCTACGAATCTCTCTATAATTTTTTGCATATGGTGCCTGCACTTATGCATCATTCTAACAGTCTTGGACAATGCAGAGTGCATCAATATCTGCATGATTAAGTAATTCTAATCAAACATGCATGCACTGATGTATGGATTTACCTCTGGGATCCAGAGGGCACACACTACGTGGGCCCAGCGAGCGTCGTCTGTCTGTTTGAAAGCGCCTCCCTTGTTGGGACACAGTGCACAGTCCACAGCTCTGCTCGGTGACTGCAGGCAGCGACGACATAACCACTGGCCCTCTGGGATGTAGGGGACCCCATAGCACTCCTGGTGTACCGCCAGGTTACACATGTCGCAAAACAGGATCACATTGCTGTTTTGGCACTCCCCGTCGTTACAGATGCAACAGACAGCATCTTCATCGATTAAGGTGCTGGGGTCGGCCTGAGAGAGAGGAGCACGAGAACACATCAGAGCTGGATGCAATCTGTGCGTGTTTCAGGGGTTAAATATTATCTGAGCACTGAAACATCCCAGTTCATGTACCTTGTTGTGGCTCTCAAAGTAGGACTCTTTCTCTAAGCGGTCCATTAAGTACTCAAAGACCTCCTGAGGGATGGGTGTCACACCGTCACGCCTCCGCTTGTCGTTCATGATGTCAAGCCAGATGTAGTCCTCCTCATCGATGTCATACTCAACCTCCTCATCCAGCTCCTCCACGGATTTATCAATGTACCTTAAGTGCAGAATTAAAGAGAAGAATAAAATGTGTATATATTTTTGAAAGCAGAAGATGGAACAAAAAGAAAAGCAATTAACTGAGAGTAAATAACCGGCACCAACTTCAACTTTCTATAGAAAGAGGAAATAAAGAGAGAATAGGATGAGGAATCTGAGGTGAGGTTTCCTGACATGTGACCAACAATGAGCCATGCAACTGCAAATAAACTGTGTGAATTATTCTACCAGGCTCTGTAAAAAGCCTGTCATGTACTTATGAATAATTCTGCCACTAAGTATTCTACCTGCCTGTGAAATCAGATAATACTTCTTATTGCAGACCTGTAGTACGATGATGGCCGAGGAGGAGCGTCAGGTCTTTCTTGGTCCAGTTCTCTGAACACGGCCTCAGGGAGCTTGACTGCAGGACCAGACTGAGCACTGTGATGATGAGACGAACCGTCCTTCTTCTTCTCTTTACTCTTGTGCTTCCCAGACTTTGGAGTGGCTTTGCCCCCATTTGAAGATGGGATATCTGAGCGGTCCTTGCCACTGCCGCCTACTTCGCTACCCCCAGCACCTCCGTCGCTACCGTTACACACCCCTCCACCACTGCTGCCAGTTCCAGACGGTGGAGCATCCTCTGCATCACTGTCCTCCTCTGACACCACGTCAATGTTCTCAAAGATGCTGATGCGGTGAATGCGTCCTTGTATCTCCAGCTCCACCATGCGCTGCGCCTGGGCATAAGTCATGGTCTCTCTCCCCGGAGAGTGAGAGCGCTCTGACCGGTTGGGGCTACCAGGTGTGTTCCCCCCATGACCCGGCCCTCCTCCTCCTCCCCCGTTGCCTCCACCGTCATCTGTATCCCCTGAACCGGCTAGCGAAGCACGAGGAGGCCGTCCTTTCCTCTTCTTCTGGGGCACAGTCTGCGCAGGAGTTGGGTTGTCATGGTCATAGTGGTAAAGGTGGTACTCAATGCCGCTGTAGCTTTTGTAGACCTTCCGGCAAGTCTCCACGGGGCACTCATAAGGGGGCTTTGTGGCCCGCAGGTTGTGACAGAATGTCTTTACATCAAAGTCCAGCCCCATTGTGCCAACAGCCACTGCTGGGACAGATGGTGTTCAGGTTTACATCTGAAACAGGGGAACAAACAGGGGGACCATAATTTAATTGTAATTGCACTGCTATACTTTCAAAGTACAGCAGATTAGTCACACATTGGGTATTGTTAATGAAGTGATGCACAGACCAGTCTAGACGAGTCGTGCCTGCACGTTGTGCACCTGTTATGGTGCAGTCACGTGACCGTACCCCCCGACTCCCAGGAGCGACCATATTGTTGTGCTCGGTTTCCCAGTAACAGGTGCAATTTAGGTCAACATTTCTGTTTATGATCCCACAGTCGTGTCAAGCTGTCTCGCATTGAAACACACGGCTAAGCAGCTGACTGTAAATTGAAGTTCGTTTGGAGCCTTCAAACTAATCAGGCGAGACCAGTTGTGCGGGGAGAAAATTTTAGCTAGTTTGAAAGGCCCCCAACACAACCACAAAACTAAATGTATTTTAATCCAGCTAACGTTAGCAGTTGCCCCAAACAATGAAACATTCCGGGCTGCTGTTAGCCAGCAAGCTAACAGGGGTTAGCAAATAAGAGCAGCCAGTCACTTTCCAAAGAGCATAGCTACAGAGAGCAGCTACAAGACATAAAGTAAGCTTACTAATTAGCTAACCGTAGCGTCTGTTATTTATCCATCTTTACCGTCGCTCAGTGCTTCATTCAGCTCAGGAACGTTTAATTCACAAAGCTGCATCCTCACAGCAAATGTTAGCTCCGACAGAGACAGATGTAAACCTCACAGGGCTCTTTGGTTCAGCCAGTTAGTAAGAAATAAAACGCACGAGAGTGTCTGAAGTTACATACGCTGTAGTCTGACTGGAACTAAAATGACCATTCAGCAGCAGCGTTTCCCTCCACAATGACCTCACCCTGTGAATCCCAGATACTGTGTCGCTAAATGACAGTTTAACGTCTGATTTCATGAGGTTACCACACAGCAGCAGCGTGTGTGAGGCTTAATCATATCGAGGTCCATCAACCACTCAGCATCTTAGCAGCTAAAAATGTCTGAAATGTGTTTGCGGTATGAGGAAAATAGCCAGGCATGCTTATTTTGCATCAAGGCTCTACCTAACGTCACTTCATGTTTCCAGGTTACAGTAGGCTAAACTGAATTACCGTCGCTACGGCAAAAATGCGCCTAGAACTAGCTTTCATTTGGCAAAATGTGACCCAATACTGCACCAAACGAGCCCTTTTTAACCGTTTAACGCTAGCACTACAGACCTTGACCAACGTTATAAACACTTACTACTCCACGTTCCTCAAGACTGCGTGCGTCGGAAAGCTCACGGCAGCTCAGACGGCTTGTAGATCGATTTTTAATTCATTAGATAATCCCAGATGATGTCCCAGGAAGCGTAGGTACAGTGAAATGTTTTTATGAAACCATATACTATCCCTATCATTTCATTGTGTTGGGAATAATTCAGGAACTCGCTTGAACAAAAGGGGCAACCATTGCTGTAGCGCTACGCCGCCGTGGACGCGGGTCGACACATTCGCCGCACAAAGCAGGACCTACTTCTCCACTAAAATGGAGCCCGTGGGAACATTTTAGAAGAGATTTCATGATCGTGTAAATTCCATTTATTCACAGAGCCTGCTGACCGTTTTATTTTGCTTTTAATTTTTTTCCCCACAGATTTCGTGTTGAATGTTGCGAATCTGCGGATTCGTCTCAAAGATAGAAGTCTGGCCCGCTTAAACAGCAGGCTTTCAAATCAGTCTAGAAATACTTCCAGTACAGTTTAAAAAATACTTCCTCCAGATTGAGAATGTATTATCTTATATTCTTTATTTTTGTTTTAACTCTTTTAGTTTGAGACAAATCCCAAATGTTCTTTTAATATGATATAATCAATGTATTCAAATGGAAATAACTACAATGAGACAGACCATCAAGCACAAAATAATATTTATTTCTCTCTCTCAACATACAGTCTGTGATAAGAGTGCAGCAGGATAGGGTGGGGTAATGCAGTGGGACATAGAGCAGGCAAAAGCAATCCCACACAGTTTGAATACAAGCCTTTGACAATCAGAGCATATTCACCAGGGGGCAATGTTGTCCAGAGAGAAGACAGACTAGCAGAGGAAAAGAAGTCAGTACTCTTCTTCCTCCTCCTCCTCCTCCTCCTCTGTGCACTTCAGACCTCTAGCTTGATCACTGCATCCAAACGAATATGCCAGCTATAGTTGTTCCCTCCTCTGCTCTCCATGTGTTAGCAGCAAGGGAGGTGGAACAAAACATACCAGATACAAGTGACAGAGAACAGAAATCTCTTACTACTGGAAGTATTTCACCAAAGCAGAAGACTCTGCATAATATCCTATAAAAGTCCAATTCAAACCGAATTGATGGAATAATATACATCAAAGCAACCCCTCTTCCACCGCCACCCCTCAACAGTCAAACAAACGAAATGTACAAATACAAACTACAAGAAAACTGTACAGTTCACAGCTTGGCAGGATTGGGGTGCTGAAATCTTTCAAATGTGTTGTGGAGATGTGAGACTTCTAACCATAGTAGCTGTATTGTTTATCTTTGCTTCGTGGAACATGAAAAGTTGGCCATGCTTGTCAGTGATAAAAAAAGTACAGGCGGGTGAAACCCATTATATACAGTGTAGGAACTCTAACATAGAATAAAGGGAGACCATATGTTGTGCAAATCTCCCACATCAAGTATCATTTGAATTTTGCAATATATTATTGAAAAGAAAATGAAAAAAAGGCTGTCTTTAAAAACGACCTGTGAAATCAAGACATCAAAATTTCAACAAGGCAATAACACTGCTTTGTGAGCATTTCATTTGTTAATTTAATTTGAGGACTCTTATCTTGTTTTGAAGTACCATCTTATGTGAGCAGAATGCTTGACTATGCAGTGGAATCACCTTGACACACAATAGCAGCATTCAAAAAAAATAAAATAAAAATCAAGCTTTACACATCGAATAAGTTAAAACGTCAGCCTTAACTGGTGATTGCACAGAAAATTTTACATACAGTGTATGCTGAGTACGAGCCAAGTTGAAAGAACATTTAGCAATAGTGAATTCAGAGTTTGCTGGGTGGATTGTAATATTTATACTTTTCCTGGTAATTACTGTCTGGTGCTTTGTGATTTGTAATGTTGTTCAATTTTTCAGCTTGCTCCTGTTGCACACGTCAGAGATAAGGCTTGTGGCAAGGCCACGATCAAAGCTTTGCGGAGGGGTTGAATTGCACTTTTGAGCCTCAAGCCTTCACCTATTAATTGCTACATTCTGATCAGAACACTATCAGAGGCATATACTGTAGAAAGAACTATGTACAGTATGTATGGCTCTGGACACCGCCTTTCCTCTAAGCACAAGGCTACAACACTGACAGCTCTGGTGCTGTGCTACGCATCTGTCGTCCTATCAAAAAGAGGCCGTGTCCAGCTGAACCATTTGACCTGAATGAGTGGATTTTGGCTGCTGGCGTTTTATTTTTCCTTCCCTCATCAGTCGTACATTAACCATTTGTTTCTGCAAGGCATCGGTACATCTCACCACTATGGCATTCCATCTGTCACAGGGGTGGAAAGTAAACAAGAGTTAAAACAGGATTTAAATAAGACTATATACTGTGTTAATAGTGCAGTACTACAAGGGCATTCATATGTAAACCAAAAACAAAGTTGTCTGCAATGCATTTAAAAAAAAAAAAAAAAAGACTGCACTCAAGCTACCGTCAAATAAAAAACTTGGATGCAGACATGCTTTGTTTCACAAAAGAAAAAATAAAATCAATGTTCAAGGCACTACATTCCTTCAAATATTTTCATCATAAATACTGTCCTGTTACTGCGTCTCAAGCCACTGGTATTTGGATTCCAATGTAGTGTTTAGAAAGTATATGCAACACAGAAAGGCAAAAGCAATGTGAAAACTGCTGTAATGAAGAATAACGTGAAATATGTTTTTTGTGACAGCAGATAAAATGTCTCGTATGGCTGTTAAGACCAAAACCAAAAAGCGTTAGGCATTCAGACATACTCACTTAACATGTACTGTATAGTATACGCTCATACGGACACACACACAATTTACTACAGATATATGCAGTGTATAAACGATATCAACACTTGCTCATGTTATTTACAAGACCGGACTATGTACACGTGTGGCTCTGATGAACAGAGCAGAGTGGAGCTGGACTGTCCTGCACGCACACACTAACTAACTTCACTTAGCAGATCAGGTAGTCCTCGTGGTTTTTGAACAGGGGCCATTCTCAGGGTTGTGCATGACCAGAGGGTAGGCTTGAATCCCTGGGTTTGCCATCGTAGCATAGGGCATCATTCGCGCAGCACCAAGCAAGCCTACTGGAACTGCAGACCCTACAGGACTAGGCATGCCAGTCCACTGCTGGGCGTAAAGAGGACCGGGAACCATTCCACCATAGGAGCCTACTGGCAGAAGGTAACCAGGAGAGAGCATTGCTGAGGACTTTGGAGCTAGAGATGCAGGCATACCAGGGCCTAAAGCAGCAGTCAGGGGGCATGAAAGTGGCAGCTGGAACTTGCTGGGACCAACATGGCATTTCATCTGGAACAGAAGGGAGCCGTTGTACCAAATAGTGCATAGACTGACTCATATTTAACAATGTCACACTAAAGTACGACCTGAACACTGATCATAAATCCCCTCCGTCACTGACTGCACATCTTAATTCCAAATACCTCACGTGGAACTGCTCCCATAGGTGGCGGTCTGCCTTCCAGGTCCTGCTGGCGTCTCTGCTGTTTTATCTGGTTCAGGGAGGGTCGTGGCTGACTCGCTGCCGCTACAGTCTCCTTTGTCCAGTCATCCACCAGTTTGTGAAGATCGTCCGTGAATGTGCCTCTCTTGTTGTTGCTGTTGTTGGTCTGGACCTGAGCGAGCCGTGTGATTGGTTGAGGAGAGGGCGAGGGTGTGGCAGCTGTGAGTGACGGCTGCGTCTGACTGGAGGCTGTCTGAGCGGTGGTGGTGTTGAGAGAGGACCCTAAAAAGACATAAAAGGTTTTAAAAATCTGGCTAGTTCAGAGAGAACAAAAGACAACAAAAAAAGATCGACTGTCCAATCAATTGGCTGCTGCATGGCAGAATTCAGGGCTCTTTCAACATAATGAACCTACGATGTCACCTTCATAAAAGCATTTCAACAGTCCTGATGATTTTAACGAGGCTAGAGTAAATGTGCGTACAGC
This sequence comes from Acanthochromis polyacanthus, assembly GCF_021347895.1. Lineage (NCBI taxonomy): Eukaryota > Metazoa > Chordata > Actinopteri > Pomacentridae > Acanthochromis > Acanthochromis polyacanthus. Next base: position 30,283,123 of record NC_067118.1, read on the forward strand.
TACGATTGTGACGCATATTTTGCCAACATAGCAGCCAAAGGATTACAACATACACGACTTTCATGAGTATTTACAGAAAAATGAAATGTTTGATATGCAAGCAATGACACATTTCAGCAATCAAGACATGTAGGCACACCGCCATGCAAAACAAGAAACGTAAATAAACGCAAAAAATCTGTAAAGTTCCCACATCTTCAAGAACTTCCACATTTCCAAGTGCCAAAACAATACAGAGAAAAAAAGTGTACAAACATAAGGACTAAAATAGTGAGGACAGAGTAAAGAAGACAGAGAGTAAGAAAGTAAATGAGATAGTTACTACTACTGCGCTCTTTGCCTAGACATAGTCGTTTCAGAGTGGACCCTATAAAAAGGTAAAACAGCACAACACAGAAACAGTTAGGCCAGGACACACTGCACACCACAAGTATGTGGACAAGCTGCTTCAAAAGCACATTCAGCTATTAAAACAAGTGGGGAGAGAGAAAGAGGAAAAGGAGGAAAGGGGTTTAAAAATCAGTGAGGAGGACTGGAAGAAAGAGCCTAGGTGTTTTCTTTAAAATGAAAGGTTGACTCTTAGAAAGTGTACCTAACAAGCATAGGAGAGAGCACACTTTGCCTTGGCTTGTGATGCTGCGTGTTTAGTCAGTTTCTGCAATTATAATGACCTCACCAGGATCATATTTTATGTCGAATATAAATTAAGTGACAGCATTTCTTTTTTTTTTTTTTACAATACTGGGTTGGACAAAACTTGTGTAAAATGCTGCCACTATCATGTAAATCGCCTCTGCATTTAAAAAGAATAACAAATTGGATTGTTTTTTCAAGATTTGTTATGAATTACTGGCCCATGAGTTGGTAGAGACAGATCCTAACAAGAAAATTGTGTTTTCTATGAAAGGAAGACTGGAAAAAAAAAAAAGAGATCCCTTTGTCGATGTGAGAATGCCTGTGAAACAAAACATGAAACCAAAAGAAATAAAACTTAAAGAGCACATAGATACTAGCTGGAACTCATCAGAGTCAGCATTGGTAAGAAACATGCAGGTAACTCAGGAGAGGTGAGAGGAGGAGAAAAAAATAATAGTAATATTAATGATACAGCCCTTCGTACGGCGGAGCAAGTCTCCATCACTGCCCTGCCTGGCGCCTGCACCATGCACGTCTTCTCCATCCAAACATGAGGGACGGAGAGAGCTCTCCTCTACTATAGCAAGGGGCCCTGCCTACCAGGGAGGGTTGGGGGATTTTCTCTGTGTTAGTACACACAGGATTGCAGACTTGGGCAAAGTGCCTCGACTTGGGGGATGTTTTACAATCAAAATTAACAGTGGATGAAGACACACAACAAATAAAGTATAAACACCCTGGCATTCTCTCTCTCTCTCTCACACACACACACACACACTTAAACTAACAGGCACACTGTCTTGTTTCAGATCTGACCTCGGGCCCATGTTTGGACAGGACTAGCCATTCGCAAGCCCCGGTGTGCTTGTGGGGCCTCTTTTTTTTTTTTTTTTTTTTAAGCCAGAAGCACAGCACAAAGCAATCATATGAGGGGAAGGAGGAAATATACCCACAAATTAATAGTTATGAATGTAACTACGATTCTGTGAGTTGTGGATGGTTGCCAGAGGAAAGACTGCGTACTGATACAGGTGCTTATTACATCGAAGCTACTTGTAGCCTAGTTATTAACGACCACACACACGAATGCATAAGAGGCAGCACAGCCTTGAAATGTTTCCTTTTCAATCTTGATGCCAACATTCTTCAATATGGCTCTTAAGGGTCATTCTGGATTAATAAAAAGATTGTAGTTACTCTTTTTGTACCTACTGCTCACAGAACATGAACCAATCATGCAGAAATAGAGTGCAACTATACAACAAAGCACAACAATAAGACAGGGGAATGCTCCTGAGTTGTCCTGGAGCTGGCATAAAGAAGCAGAGGAACCTCTATACTTGCACAAACGGAAAAACATTTTAACTTGCAAAAATTAGCTATCATTTGGACATCAGATCTCAATTCCTGCATAAGCTGCAAGACATCTGAAGACATCATACAACAGTTCTTCAGAGATAAGAGATTTTTAAAAATCTAATTTATGTTACTGTTTGAATTAATGACGTATTGAGATGCTTTCATTTTTAACAATGTATAAACTGCTGCCTGTCGCTTCATCTTTCTTCAGCTACTACTGGGCAACACCAAAGTACTTGAACTTGACATTCTACACACAGACGTCCTAATTAATTCACTCTAAAGCAGCAACTGTGTTCAGATAATGTCTCTGTCACAGATGTCCTATCAGAATACAGTGTAAATACTTCTGACAACAAATGCTTAAGAAATGGAAAACAACAATTTCAAGCCAGGTGGCGACTTGGTATTAAATAAAGGCTGAGATTTCTGCTTCAAGAGGATACAGGTTTTTATTATGGAAGTCGTAATTGCTGTGCTCTTTTCAAAAAAATGACAATCCTGGGAATCAACAGTGCAGATATCCATCTTTAAGTGCCACAAATAAGCATCCACAAACATCTATGCGCCAATTATAAGATCTTACAGCACTAAAAGATTAAAGGGACTTTAAGCAGTCAAAAACAAACCCAAGCTAGACAGAAAGTCCTGCTTCTTTGATTGGTTTTTGATGGGCAAGAAACATTTCCTGGTTGTACAAGCCTTTTATTTTGGTAATGTGTGTCTATATTAATCAGATTCAGCTGATTTTATTTATACGAGTTTAGCATAACAACATCACTTGTGCATGTTGTAGATATCCTCTGGCGGTAAGAATAAAAAAATCATACAGAACACAAGCTTTGAGGAAAGTGTGAGTGGTAGGACTAGAAAATGGGTGATGAATGTCAGGTGAGGAGGCCTTCGAGGAGGGTGAAATAAGATATCCACTGTATTACATATAGATATATAAAAATGGGCTGATAGAAGAAAGAGGCAGGTTAAATAAAGAGAAGATGGAAATGAGTGAGGGGAAATAGAAAAGAACAAATACAAACAGATGGACAGAGACACAGGTCCACTGAGGAATCTAGTGCGTGGTTTGCTACTAGATTTATAGGTGACTCTCTCTGACGTTTGGTGGTAAACCGTCCAGCCTGTAAAAATGAATATAAGAGGGAAGAAGAGAAGAAACAAGAGAGACACTTTGTAAAAGTGCAAATAGACTGGGATGAGAAACCCCCACCATCAAAAGCACCAGAAAAGGACACCAAGACGGAGTGCACGATATGCAGGATCTCACAGGGTTATCTGGTGATGAATGCAAAACTATTTTTAATCAGGCTGATGATGGATTTTCATGTAATAATTAAATCTGATAACAGAGCGCCTAATTCAGGGTGCTGGGAAAAAGAACACCTGTCAGGTAAAGGTCCTGTGGAGGGTTGGTGTGGTTGCTTGTCTATTTATTTGATGAGGTTAGATACAAGTGTAGACAGTGGATATATTTTCAACAGCTTTAATTTAAATGGAATGAAAAGCAGCAATAAATTCTCCTTTATAGGTAGAATATTTACTCGGGCACATTCTGGTAGCATATGTGCATAATCGGGACATTGTAGTCACTAAAAATTCCCTCTATTTTCTTTACAAAAAACATAAAACATGTTCTAATATCTGTTCTGAGGAAAGGTTACTGACCTGGCTCAAGAGTACTGTGACCAACCTTAGTCAATTTTTTGTACAATTGTCAAACCTTTATAGACCAATAAGCAGGTTAATAATTGCTTATATTTTGACTACCAAAAGCCAATGAGCCACATACTCCTATCCGTAAGAAAGTTAGTAAACAATTACAAATATTTATTAATACTGTTGGCGCATATTTTTTTTTATACTGCTGAACTGAGTAACTGTTATTTCATGTTTCAAATTCTTGGCATGCACTGTATATCAACTTCATGTTCTTTGCCTGATCCATTTTCCCCCCCAGTGCTACAATAAGAAAGTATGACTTCAATATACAGATGTATATTTGCAGCGAAAAATTTGCTAATAACTAAATTATTGGATGACTTTAGCTTTCAGACAATTATCAGCTATTTTTAACAGGTCTGAAATTCCCCCTGTATTACTTGTGATACATATGGTTGCATATAGCCGCTTCTTTCCTCAATCTGACAGATGGTGCCAGTCTGATGAGTGGATTTACAAGTCTGTACGTCTAACATGATAATATGTTTTTTTTTTTGTTTTTTTTTTACACTTTCCATCAGTACCATAGGTATATAGTTTAAAGTTGCTAAACAGAGGTGGTCCTTCATCCTTCAGTTTGCAAAATGGTGTACATAGACAACATTAACAATTTTAAGTCATCCACACACGCACACACCAGCATGCACATTGATCTATAATGTGTACCTTGGCCGGGGCCAGCTTGGTTGGCCGTTCCATCACCATGAAGCCCAGCATAGATATTGTCTGAGGAGAAAGAGCCCTTCAAGGAACAGGGTTGCTGTGTGTGGACCTGCTCTGGGGCGGTGCTAAGCCGATTGCCAGAGCTGGAGCTGCCACTGGAGTGGGCAGAGCCATCTGACAGAACTGAGCTTTTAGCCGGGGAGCCGGATGAACTGGCACCGCTATCACCTTGGTTTAAGAAAAAAAAATAAGTATGAGTCAGAGTGAGTCACTCTGAATCACACACTCCTACGGTTTTCTGAACATGATGCCATTCCTGTGTTTTTTCACAGACAAAATGAGTGCTCTTCCATACACACAAATCACCATGCAAACCACTTATAAATCACAATGCCAACCCACACACACCTTTCCTCTCAATGCTAGTGGCATTGAGGTTGTTTTTGAGCTGCTGCACCATCGGGTTGAGCAGTTTTCCAGCTTTCAGCTTGTGTTTGCTGGCCCTGCGCCTACGACCAGTTGGGGGTGCAGCATGCAGAAGGCTGACATTGGGTGGCAGAGTTTTTCCCAGATCCTTGTACAGACTCTCAATCTCACTCCTTTGGAATGCTTGCAGCTCAGAAATCTCCTTCATGTGTCTGATGAGAAGGTAAAGGGAGAGGACAGAAATTTGCTTAAAACATTTCTGAAAGATTCCATACAGATGGCTAGTCTTTTTCATGTTTTTTCCCTTCAGTATGTTCGGCTTCACTCTTTCCACAAAACCCTCCACCACTGCACTTACAAAAATGATCCGTGCATCTTCTCCTGATGAGTGTGTAGGTTATCGAGTTATTCAAAAACTTTTGCTCGTCTTTTAGACATGAGTTGTTTTGCACCAGCAGACATACTAGCACATAATGGGAAATTACTAAACTTGGATGCTTCTAAATGGTCCTCAACGCTACCAACAAAGAACATTGTGCAGATGTTTAGGCCACATGATGTGTCGTCTAGTCCAAAACAACAAGAGGCAAGTTGTATTTGATTGGCCATGGCTCCCAAATCACACCACACCAATACTGAAGTTTTTGGAAGTTCAGGAAAAGGAAATATTTACATTTTCTAAGAACATGCTAAAACCATTTATAGCTATTAAGATTCCAGTAATGTCAAAGCTGGCATCTAGCAGCTAAAAATAGTAAAAGCAGTGACTAACATGCTGTACTTAAGTGCATCATGTTATGAAAGTCAAATAATCTACATTGCATAGTCTTGGCAAAATTATTGACATAACTAGCATTAGCATGATCTGGTTATTGATAATTGCTGAAGAGGCCAATAACTGAAAACATTTCAAGCCATTACAGACTAGTACTTTCAGATTCTTCAGATGACAGCTCAGAACAGTGTTCCTCCTTGCATTGTTAAGTTATTGTGGCATTGAATGGTACTAAATGTTCACAAATTTAAATTGTTCTGGATAAGGTTATTTATCTGTAATATATGGTGTGTCTGCCAAAAGCTCTAAACCTCAATCAAGTCACGCAGACATCTGATAAGTATGGAAGGAGATGCGCCTGCACATATGCCATCAGAACAGTGAATACAGCTGCAACATTTCATTTTCTGATCAGAAATTAGGTTGTTACATTTAAATTTAACCTGTATCCACAAAATTCTCCCTATTTTTATTTATATTGTTAAACCAAATACTGGATTGCAGTAAAAAACTGATTTATGTTTAGCATCTTCAATAAATACAATCCATTTTTCATTTAGAGCAGTCAAACTATGATTGCTGCAAATACATAGGAAACCACAGTAAACACAAAACACATATAAAATAGGGTTTTATAAATGCACTGCTGCAACATCTTTGCAGATGTGGGTGAATGCAAACATGTGGAAGTTATTTACTTTTCCCGAAGTTTCTGCAGTTCTTTCCTCATATCTGCATCCTCAAACTCTGAGTCATTGTCACTGCTGATGTAGGATGAGTGGGCATGTCCAGCAGAAGGAGGAGTGTGACCATTCATTGTCACCGGCTGTCGGCTTGGTGAATCAGAGCTCTGCTCACTTTTGCTCCTACCAGACCTGCGCAAGAAGGCAACCGCCCTCTTCATGAGGTCACTTCCACTGTGCTCAGACAGGGTATGAGGTGGGGGAGCAGGATGAGCTGGAGGAGGGGCTATGCTGCTGCTGTCCTCATCTGCTGAGTCAGAGTAGAGGTGAGACGAGTGGTGATAGTGGTGATGGGTTGAAGTGTCAATGGTCTGGGCCCGGGGGATATGACGTGGGGTGGCATCAGGACTAGAGGTAGGTGTAGCCTGGTAGAAGTTCGGTGGGGCAGAGTAACGGTTGCTGTTGTGAGATTTGGATGTTCCTGCATTCTCATCGTCAGCTCCAGCTGTCACAGAGGATGTGCGCACAGCTGCACTGCCCTTCTCTCTCAGACTCGTGCTTTGGGTCTGGCTGTGAGAACCTCCAGAACCACTAGAGGGTGCTGGGGAACTGCAGGTGCTGCAGCTTGTCTTGCTTTTCTCCAAACGACAAATGACATCCGGTGGAGTTGGGATGATCTGGAAGGACGAGAAAGCCACATTCGTAACAAAATTAGGGTCCATAAACATTATCAACTAATGCAATGTATCAGCAACAAACTGGAAACAGAACAAACAATGGCTGCAGCCATGACTTGTAATAGAATTTAATTTGGTAAAATGACATTTATATTGAGCAGATTTACGCATTAGGACTTTCAAAGTGGATTCTTACTTGAAAACGGCTTTTGGAGCTATAAGAACTGGAGCCAGTCGTCACATCTCTTTTGTTCAAACCGCTGTTTGTGGCTAAAGAACCAGCGAAGAGAATTTTTTTTTTTTTTAAAGCGATTTTGGAATGATTATGCATTACTAATGTGACATGAACATTACATAAATATTGTTACCTACCTGCCACTGCAGAGTCACTTAATGCACCCACACTATCTGTGCGCTCAGGAATCTGAGGCTAACGGAGAAAGAGAGAAATGTGTGTGTGTGGGAAGTTGCAATCATTTTAATAGAGGCAAATTATAAAACATTAAAAAGAGTAGATCAGTATGGTAAGACTAACCATTATCCTCCCTTGACCTGCAGTTTGTGTGAATGAGTCAGAACCTGTTGTGTTTTTGGTTGCATGCATGCACACAAAATGAGGGCAAGAGTTCGGGATGAATGATCATGCTGACAGCAGAAATTATGTTACCCTACCCTCTTTCGAAACACAGCCCTGGCATTGCTCTTTAGAGCCAGTACTCGAATCAATAGCATAGTGCAGGGAAATGATTCAACAGAGCTCCTAAACAACGTATAAATATTGGCAGACACACAGAGCATCTTACCAGTGGTTCCCCTTTCTTCTTTGTAAGTGGTCCTTCAGTGCTCTGGCTGTCTGGGACTGGAGGGGAGCTGACTCCTTCTGTATTGGAAGCCTGGGGCTCAGATGTAGTGCTGGAGGGCTGGGAGGGAGTGTGCTCTTGGTATAACAGGTTTCTCAGCTTCTCATCCAAGGTCTTGATGGTGCGGTCAACAAACTCCACCCTGCGTGGCCCCTCACTGTCCGACTCTCCTGGCCCCCCACTCTGCTGTTGGTTGGACGACTGGGAGTTCTGGGAGGTCTGATGCGCTGGACTCTGGGGCTGGGAGGTCACTGTCCCAGGCTGCATGGGTGTGGCATAGGGTTGCTGCAGGACCACAGACTGATGGGAGGCCAGCTGAGGGGGTAGTTCTCCAGTTGGGCTGGCCTTCTGAACTGGTTGATTAGTTTGAGATGAGACCAAACCACCAGCTGCTACTTTATCAAAGGCATTCACATCCAGAGAGACAGGTGGAACAATAGCACAGCATGGCATATCTGTGACCATAGAGACAGCAGAAATGCAAGGTTCTTCCACAGGAAGGGAGTTTTGATGGCTCACGCCACCAGCAGCATGGGAATGTTTATTTACACAGGGCTGGGTCTGCTGGACCCGGGGTTTGCCAGTGATTTGGTCCGAAGGCTGCACTGAAGTCTGAGCTGCAGTGGGCAGACAAGAGGACGGGCTTTGAGAAGATAAAGATGCGACTGGGGTAGTCACTGCAGCTGTGTTGCTGTTGGGCCTGACTGACAATGAGCCAGACTTTTCAGATTCTGGAGAAATAAAGAGATCAGAGTTAATTAGGAGGAGAACAGATTGGGAGTTAAACAGCCAAAGCTGTGAAGAAGAGGAGCTCGGTCCTGCGGGTGCCAGAGTGTTACATCATTGCCCGTCTTCCCCCCATCAGGCTCTGTCAGCTGGAGTATAAATCCTG